>NC_069708.1:41232416-42449201 GCF_023699985.2 Odocoileus virginianus | reverse complement strand
TACTATGCAGTTTAAACCAACAAGAAGTGTGTCTTTATACATTGACAAAATAATGAATTTAAAAATGAAAAAAGACATTTTTACCACAAAACAAATAAGGCAGACTTTGGTCATCATGTAGATATTGCTCTTAAGTGATCAATATCTGCATGGAACATCTAAGTGCATAGCAATCTTCACAAAACATGTCAAATAAAATTTTGACAACTTGAAATGTTGACATATTTTGCAAAAAATAAGACATTTGTCTAGCCCTATGGATATATATTTATTTCTATCTACATATAGCTGTCTCATTCCAATATAAACAAGAGCTTTCTCTATTATGATAAATAATGATCTGAAACTAGGCAATATCAAAAGTTTTAATGATTGATCAAATAGTAATTAAAATATTTCCCATTTTTATAATTATTAAATATACATAAACATTTCAATTAAAGGCTTGTACTTTGACAGATTCATCTTTTGAGTGTAGAATCTGAGTGTCTAAATCCTAATGAATATCTGACATTAGTGCTATATGTTTTTAAAATGATAGTTTAGAGTTAGCTTATGCTCTGTACCTTAAAATTTAGTATCAATTCAACAAGCACTTATTGATTGCCAACTACTACATGCAAGGCATTGGGCTATATGTGAAGAATAAAACATTAAATGCAGAATGATCCCTGTCTTTCTGAAGCTTCCAGTCTAGTGAGGGATATGCAACTTTTTTTAAAAACAATATTTCAGTTGAGTGTGATAAATGTTGTAATAGTAACAAAGACTCTCCTTAACCCAACTTTAGCCAGGTTCCTATAAACCCTTTTCTCAATCTGGCCTAATCCCTGTGCTTTGCCCTCAGGTTTGCATAGCTAAACTCTAGCAAGGATTTTCCAACCTCTAATCTGATCCCCCTAGTCCTTCTTCAGCAAGGAAGACAAACAATGCCTTCAAAATTAGAAAGACAGGTAAATACAGTGAATAACAACTTATCAAAGCAGAAACCCACAAGCAAGAACACATTGCCAACAAAGGTCCATCTAGTTAAAGGTATGGTTTTTCCAGTAGTCATGTATGGATGCGAGAGTTGGACTATAAAGAAAGCTGAGTGTTGAAGAATTGATGCTTTTGAGCTGTGATGTTGGAGAAGACTCTTGACATCTGCCTTGAGCTGCAATGAGATTCAACCAGTCCATCCTAAAGGAAATCAGTCCTGAATATTCATTGGAAGGAGTGATGCTGAAGCTGAAACTCCGATACTTTGGCCACCTGATGCGAAGAACATGGAAAAGACCCTGATGCTGGGAAAGATTGAAGATGGGAAAAGGGGATGACAGAGTATGAGATGTTTGGATGGTATCACTGACTCAATGGACATGAGTTTGAGTAAGCTCCAGGAGTTGGTGATGGACAGGGAAGCCTGGCATGCTGCAGTACATGGGGTTACAAAGAGTCAGACACGACTGAGTGGCTGAACTGACTGACTGACTGAAGGACTATAATGAATAAATTAGAAACATATTTCAAGAACAGATGGCCAGTGTAAGCAAAGAGATGGAAGGAATGAAAAAGAAACACTAGAAGCCAAAAACACTGAAACAGAAATGAAGAATGCTTTGAATGGGCTTGATAGTAGACTAGACATAGCTGAGGAAAGAAGAACTGAGTTTATTTTATCTGCTGTGACAGGGGTCCATAGAGGGTATAGTGAGGTCACAGAGGAGAGAGTGTTTAATTTTATTGCGGGAGGGTCATGGAAAGCATTGCAAAAAGAATTGAGTCTTGAACTGTGGGTTGAAAGATGAGAAGTGTTTTGAAGTGAACATTCCGACAAGGTTTATAAACCAACAAGGAAGCCAGGTGAATTATTTAGTGAACTTTTAAATTATTTGGATTGCATAAAGCATTGGGATTGAGGGTTAAGTGGAGAAATGAGCATGGAAACATAGATAAGATTCATATCATAGAAAAAGTGCTAGGCTAAGCAATTTGTGCTAGTTGATTAAAGAGAATAGCAAACAGGAAAAAGAACTGCATTAGTACATAAAATTTTTATACAAATATTACAGGAAGTGAAGTGTTAGTTGCTCAGTCATGTCCGACTCTTTGTGATCCCATGGACTGTAGCCCGTCAGGCTCCTTTGTCTGTGCAATTCTCCAGGCAAGAATACTGGAGTGGGTAGTCATTTCTTTCTCTAGGGGATATTCCCAGGGATCAAACCCAGATCTCCTGTATTGTAGGTAGATTCTTTACCATCTGAGCCACCAGGGAAGCCCAAATATTACAAGAACCTTACTATTAAAATACAGTGTGATATAATAAGAAAAGGACTAGGATAGACTATGAGAGATCAGAGTTTAAATATCAAACCTTTTATTTAATAACTATGTGACCACAGGTGAGTTACTTAACATCTTTGAATCTCAGTTTACACATGAACGACTTAAATTTCTTAGATCTTGTGGACATAACACCGATGCAATGGTATTTTTGTATCTGGCAGAGTCATCAACTGTAGAATGATACCTAGTAGTTTATATATACAATTGTAAAATGAGAACCCAGCAAGGCAAATGATTATGTTCATTTTTAGTGACAATACAGGTGAACCATGCCCAAGTCTGATGCATTGACTGATGTTTCAGGTTAGAGCAAAAAAAGGTCCTACCATTATTCAGGGCCTGAGTATTATTCCAGAAAGAGGGCATATCTGTAGACTAATGTATTTTCTTCAATATATTATGTAAATTCAGTATTGTCAATGAGAATGGATGGATTACTTGGTTCTGGCCTATAAAATTCACTAGAGAAAACAAGGTAAGTTTAAAAAAAAATGTCAACCTCTGTCTACTGAAATGAAGTGAAAGGTGAACTGTTTATACATATGGCATGATGGTTGCACTAATATATACTTCACTTTTCATAGGATAAACTGACAGTGACACTTAATACTCCTAACAGGGGATAAGTGTTCTGATCTGTGAAACTGCTTGGTAGTTCATGTGGGAACTGATATCCTATTGAAAGGCCAGTACAAAATAACATTTCTTGAATCACCAATGACATGAAAAGTATTTAGAAGGATTATGTTTACATGATCTTCAGGTTATTTTACAATAACAGGTTCTGGACAATTTACAACTCTTTACTATTTCTTGTCCAATACTTGGACCGTCATTTTCTTTAAGGAAATTATTGGATTGTGTGAGTTTAAGGTGTGGCTTTCCAACTGCCTTTAGACTAGATGAATGAGTAAAATAGCAAAATGGAAATTTTTATAGGATTGTGTGTTTTTAAGCATGTTTCTCATTTTTTTCCCTATTATATTTCTTAGTCTTGTGAAAGGAAAGAAAGTAATCTTTTTGTAAAATGTTGTCAAACAGTGTTATAAAAATTGAGGGGACAAACTTTATGAAGGTTTTATTGCTTTAGTTCACTAGGTGCTATGCAGAATCTAAGTATTGAATAAAAGTTTCCCATCTTTTTTGGTTGTAAAAATGGATTTTGTAAGGGAAATTAACATACTACTGGCTTACTGACTTCTAATGAGACCATAATAGACGGAGGTGTGAACTGCCCTATTTATTACCTTGGAATTATAATGTTAACATTTATTTATGACTGTTTTCAAGTTCTAGCTGAAATAAGACTTTAGAGGTTTTTGTTTTTAAAGTAACCTTGCAATCAAAAAATAAAATATCTCACTTAACTGTATTACACTGTATTTTACTCACTTCACAATATATTTTATATAAGTACTTAGAAATGTATGTTTGTTTCACATAATTCTTATTTTAAAATAAAATATTATAAATCAGTTATTAGCTAACATTTAGAGAAATCACACTATTTAATATCAAATGTTGGCCTATCAAATGTGTTTTCTAAAGATGTTTGCAAATTCTAGAATTTTTCTTAGCTCTAAATTATCACTTGGTAATGTGGTAGATAAGTAAAAAAAAATACTAGTAACCTTTTCAGGTAATGAAAGAAGAGAATATTATAAGAAACAGAAACAGAAAGATTAATAATTATTTTCTGATCCTCTCTGGAAGATTAATTTCCATAATACTTGCCTCAAATATTCAACTTATCATAAAGTATCTGTACTTTCAGAATTTTTACATGTACAGTTTAACAAATGACATACACATTGATAAACACATCTTCTATGACTCATATTCAAAAGCATGTTACTGTCAGTGCCTTAACTAACTACATTCAATAGCCTCATGATCCAGATGAATCTCAGTAAGGTTAAGGCCCTTACAGAAGAACACAAAGGCATATTCTAGTGCCAGGGATTTAATATTTAAATGATTTGCCTAGTTCACTAAGCCATGCTGGCTTCGTGGGAAACAACTCCTGGAAAACTATTAGTAGTTGTAAAGGGCCTCAAGGCTGATATATGCGGATGATTTTCAGAGGGCATAGCTATATTATAAGAAAGTTAAAACATAGCCCTATGGTATGTCAGTGTGTAAAAGTAGCCTAAAAATCCCCAAACCTGAAGAGTTAGAGGAAGTTTGACTAATCTCACAACTGAGTGATTGAGAAATACAGCCTAGTATGTTCATAGTGCTTTCAACTTCAGTAATGAGTCGTCTATCTCCCATCTGAGTCTCATGACAAGCCAGGCAGTAAAGGTGAGGGTTACTGATTCTTCCCATCTGACACTAGAATAGCTGAACTATATATAATGGGCATGAGTTTTCTCAAAATAAATGGCAGAAAATGAACGAGGACTAGAATGCAGATTTCTAGGCTCCCAGCTCTAGGCACAATGAAATTTCGAAAAGCTGATGTTTTTATTAAGGCTAAAAGAATAAATCAGCTTAAATTATATAACATATCTGCGATCATCAAAACATATCTGTTTACTTTTAGCCAAATTTCAAAATGTGTATTAAACAAGAATGAAACTCACAGTAGCATAGAAGCACTGATTAATTAATCTGGTTCTATGTGTTTTCTGTGGGAAGGATGTAAAAAGAGTGTGATATCTCCATAATACTATTAGCTTGTATAATTTACATGCATGATTTGAACAAAATGTTTTTTTTTTTACGGGCAGATTTAGAGCTGAAACATCTTTTTCCTCCAATTGTGTGCCGATTTGGGGGAAATTTTTGCTACCTGAATTTCTAATCAACGACACAACTCTAAGAGTTTGGATTCAGCTCACCAATGCACAGAAAAAGCAGCCTAAATGTATGACAAAACCACTGCAATGTTGTAAAGTAATTAGCCCCCAACAAATAAAAATAAATGGAAGGAAAAAAAAAAAAAGCAGCCTATCCAAAGAAAATATATTTCACTCTGAAAAACCATGAGAGAGAGAGAGAAAAGTACTAAAATAATTAACTGAAGTTAAGGAATATCTGTAGAGGTATTTGTATATTTGGTACCTATCCCGTATTGCAGATAATATCATAATAAACGTTGCTATGCTTGCAAAAGCAAATTCAAACTAAATGAATTGAAGCAACTTATTTGTGTAAACTTCTATTTAGGAATACTATTTTCTAATGATGTAGATTACCTTAAAGTTTAAGTGGGTTATTATTTTATTGTAGAAGTAAGTATAAGTAGTATCTAAGAGGCTCAGACCTAATTAGCGAAAAAGTTAATAAATGCAAACAAATTTAAAAGTTAACATGTCACAGCTCATTTTAATTTTTACAACAGCAAAATAAAGTAGGTTTGAGAATAAAACCTAGATTTAAAAAGGACATGGCTTGTCACCACTAAAGACTGAAATTTTTCCAATTAGTGCATGTTTTGCTATACTAAATTCAAAGTGAGGAGTTTCCTGACATTTGGATATAGATATTGCCAACACATGCCACATGAATCATACTACTAATAGAAACTTAATATAAGACTTTGGTAACTAAGTCTCTTGTGTTCAGCCACTTGGAGTATACAATTCAGTTCTGGAAATGCAACACTTGGAAGAATGCTCAATATTTTCTTCATTTCATTTGTTGTTTATATTAAACCAGATTAATTCTGGAATTTTTGAAGTGTAATTTATTATGTACTTTACGTTCTTTTTCCCCCCTCTTTCTCTTCCTGTTTCTCTATTAAACTGTTTTAATGAAAGCTGAATTAGGATTCTGGCAGTAACTTTATGTCATAATTTAAAATAAATTTGAGTAGAAAAAATATACTCAATCATACATTGCTTGACTCTCTCTTCTTTTCCAAAGATCTGTTTCACTACCCACTAAAACAGATCACAAAAAGGGTGGTCCTAAGATGGTGGAGAAATAGGACAGGGAAACCACTTTCTCCCCCACAAATTCATCGAAAGAACATTTGAATGCAGAGCAAATTCCACAAAACAAATTCTGAACTCTGGCAGAGGACATCAGACACCCAGAAAAGCAGCCCATTGTCTTTGAAAGGAGGTAGGAGAAAATATGAAAGATAAAAAGAGACAAAAGTTAGGGATGTAGATCCATCCCAGGAAGGGAGTATTAAAAGAGGTGGTTTCCAAACACCAGGAAATCCTCTAACTGGTGGGTCTGTGGGGAGTTTTAGAATCTCAGAGGGCAACCTAACAAGGAGGAAGAATAAATAAATATATAAAACCCACAGATTACATGCCTAATGGCAACTCCCAGCAGAGAAGTACCTCAGACACTCGCATCCACCGCCAACAAGCAGGGGCTGAAGAGGGAGGAGCGGGCCGCATTGCTTAGGGTAAGGACGGAACCTGAATGCCCTGAGGGCAATCTGCGGGAGGTAACTGAGATAGCAACCTAAACTGTGGGATAGTCAGAGAGAGAGAGGAAAAGAAAAGAGATAGAGAGAAAGAATATCCCTCAAAAAGCCCTAACCTAAGGCACTGCAGGCCCGCTCACAGAACAAAGACTAAGCAAATACCAGAGGAGAGCTAGGCTGTGGACCGGCCCATCCCCCGTCAGAGGCAGGGGGCAGATGGGCGCCAGCAAGACCCAGAAAGGGGTAAACTCAGCCCTAGAGACAGCATCTCCTACCAAACTGTGAACAGGCTTCCAGTTTCTAACCAAGACTTCCTGGGATTCTGGAGGATTGACAATCACCAAGAGGGTCGCAGCCAGAGATCAGCTACTCAGAAGAGACACGCAGCACACTGGAGACACAGAGGGTACACAGCGGGCACACCCACTGCAACCCAGAAATCCGAGCTGCTGGGACAGGGGAGGTGATAAGACGCACTTGCCACCTACGGAGAGTGTGCTCACCAAGCACCTGGTTGCCTGAGCTGCTTGGACCAGGTAAGGGCACAAAACGCAGGCCCAACCCCATCTGCACCTTTATGGAGTACCCAAGAACCTAAACCTGAGCAACTTAGACCTGGGAAGTGCACGCAACCCAGGGCCTGCTCCCTGAAGGAGCCTGACCAGTGTAGACTGGGAAAGCACACACACTCTGAGCGGGGGCAAACCCAGTGTGGCCGAGACACTGCGAGCACTCTCCACACATGCCAGTGATATCTGTTTGCAGTGTTCCTGCCTCCCAACAGCACGACTGGACAAGTGAGCATAAACAAGAGAATACCTTCACCCCCTTGTGTCAGGGTGGAAATTAGACACTGAAGATACCTGCAAACAGAAGAAGCCAAATAAACAAAGGGAACCACTTTGGAAATGACAGGTGCAACAGATTAAAATCCCTGTAGTTAACACCGACAACTTTGGAAGGGGCAAACAGGTCTTGAGAAGTATAAGCTGGAGCAAGGAATTATCTGAAACTGAACTGACCCAACACTGCCTGCAACAGCTCCAGAGAAATTCCTAGATATATTTTTACTATTATCATTTTTCTTTCATTTTTTAAAAAATTTTCTTTCTTTTTTTGAAGTCCTCTATTATTCCTTTAATTTTAATTTTTATTACCTACTATTACATTTAGGGGAAAAAAAAGACCCTATTTTTAAAGCAAACTTCATATATATGTCTTATACTTTTTGTGATTTTGTTTGTTTGTTTTTTTAATATTGTATTTTTGAGAGTGTAACCTCTACTCTAGATTTTTAATCTTTTCTTTATGATTTTATCACTTTTGTACATTTAAGAATCCAATCTTCAGTACCCATTTTTAATTAGGAGTGTGATTACTGGCATGATTACTCTCTCTGCCTTTTGACTCTCCTTTTCCTCCCCCAGGTCACCTCTATCTCCTCCCTCTCCTTTCTTTTCTCTACCGAATTCTATGAATATCTGTGTGTGTTCTGGGCTGTGGAGAACACTTAGGGAACAGAGTACTGCCTAGATCTATCTCTCTCCTTTTGAGTCCCCCTTTTCTCCTCCTGCTCACCTCCATCTCCTTCCTCCCTCTTCTCTTCTCTATGTAACTCCATACACTTCTTTGAGGGTTCCAGACTGTAGAGAGCACACAGGGAATTGTTTATTGGCTAGACTGCTCTCTCTCCTTTTGATTCCCCCTCTTCTACTCCTGGTCACCTCTGTCTCCCTCCTCCCTCTTCTCTTTCCCATGTAACTCGGCAAATCTCTCTGGATTTCCCTCACTGTGTACAATCTTTTCACCATTAACCTAGAAGTTTTATTATCATTGCTGTATAGATGGAGAAATCTTAAGGCTACTGTAAGAATAAGACTGTAAATCAGAGGCAGGAGGCCTAAGCCCAAAACCTGAGAACACCAGAGAACTCCTGACTCCAGGGAATATTAATCATTGAGAGCTCATCCAAAAGCTTCCATAACTACACTGAAACCAAGCACCACGTAAAAGCCAACAAGATCCAGAGCAAGACATACCAAGCAAATTCTCCAGCAAAACAGGAAAGTAGTCCTGAGCTTCAATACACAGGCTTCTGAAAGTTACACCAAACCAACAGACATCTCAAAACTCACTACTGGACACTTCAGTGCACTCCAGAGGGAAGAAATCCAGCTCCCCACACCAGAACACTGATGCATGCTTCCCTTACCAGGAAACCTTGACAAGCCACTCGTAGAACCCCACCCGTAGTTAGGAACCTCCACAATAAAGAGGAACCACAAACTGTCAGCATACAAAAAGGCTCCCCAAACACAACAATCTAAACAAGATGAAATAGCAGAGAAATACTCAGCAGCTAAAGGAACATGATAAATGCCCACCAAACCAAACAAAAGAGGAGGAGATAGGGAGTCTACCTGGAAAAGAATTCAGAAAAATGATAGTAAAAATGATCCAAAATCTTGAAAACAAAACGGAGTTACAGATAAATAGTCTGGAGCCAAGGACTGAGAAGATGCAAGAAATGTTTAACAAGGACCTAGAAGAAATTAAAAAAAAAAGAGTCAATCAATAATGAATAATGCAATAAATGAGATCAAAAACACTCTGGAGAGAACCAAGAGTAGAATAATGGAGGCAGAAGATAGGATAAGTGAGGGAGAAGATAGAATCGTAGAAATAAATGAAGCAGAGAGGAAAAAAGAAAAAAAGAATTAAAAGAAAAGAGGACAGCTTCAGGGACCTCTGGAAAAATGTGAAACACCCCAACATTTGAATCATAAGAGTCCTAGAAGAAGAAGACAAAAAGAAACACCATGAGAAAATAATTGAGGAGATAATAGTTGAAAACTTCCTTACAATGGGGAAGGAAACAGCCACCCAAGTCCAAGAAAACCATAGAGTCCCAAATAGCATAAATCCAAATTGAAACACTCCAAGACACATATTAATCAAATCAACAAAGATCAAACACAAAGAACAAATATTAAAAGCAACAAGGGAAAAACAAAAAATAACACACAATTGGATTCCCATAAGAATAACAGGTGATCTTTCAATAGAAATTCTTCAAGCCAGAAGGGAATGGCAGCAAATACTTAGAGTGTTGAAAGAGAAAAACCTAAAACCCAGATTACTGTACCCAGCAAGGATCTCATTCAAATATGAAGGAGAAATCAAAAGATTTACAGACAAACAAAAGTTGAGAGAATTCAGCATCAACAAACCAGCTCTTTAACAAATGTTAAAGGATCTTCTCTAGACAGGAAACACAAAAAGGGGGTATAAAATCAAACCCAAAACAACAAAGTAAATGGCAATGGGAACATACTTATCAATAATTATCTTAAATGTAAGTGGACTGAATGCCCCAACCAAAAAACAAAGACTGGCTGAATGGATACAAAAACAAGACCCCAATATATGCTGTCTACAAGAGACCCACCTCAAAACAAGGGACACATACAGACTGAAAGTGAAGGGCTGCAAAAAAAAATATTTCATGCAAATGGAGACCAAAAAAAAAAAAAAAATAGGAGTAGCAATACTCATACCAGATAAAATAGGCTTTAAGATAAAGGCTGTGAAAAGAGACAAAGAAGGCCACTATATAATAATCACTGCATAGTGATCAAAGGATCAATCCAAGAAGAAAATATAACAATTATAAATATATATGAACCCAACATAGGAGCACCACAATATGCAAGGCAAATGCTAACAAGTATGAAGGGGAAATTAACAAAAACACTAATACTTGGAGACCTTAATATCCCACTCACACCTATGGTTGGATCAACTAAGCAGAAAATTAACAAGGAAACACAAACTTTAAATGACACAATGAACCAGTTAGACCTAATTGATATCTATAGGACATTTCACCCCCCCCCAAAAAAAATGAATTTCACCTTTTTCTGAAGTGTACACAGAACCTTCTCCAGGATAGATCACATCCTGGGCCATATCTAGCCTTGGTAAATTCAAAAAATCGAAATCATTCCAATTATATTTTCAGAACACAATGCAGTAAGATTAGATGTTAAATACAAGAAAAAACTATTAAAAATTGCAACCTATGGAGGCTAAACAGCACGCTTCTGAATAGCCAACAAATCACAGAAGAAATAAAAAAGAAATCAAAGTATGCATAGAAACAAATGAAAATGAAAACACAACAATGAAAAACCTATGGGACACTGGAAAAGCAGTGCTAAGGAGAAGATTCATAGCAATACAGGCTTACCTCAAGAAACAAGAAAAAAGTCAAATAAATAACCCAACTCTACCCCTAAAGGAACTAGAGAAAGAAGAAATGAAGAACGCCAGGGTTAGTAAAAGGAAAGAAATCCTAAAAATTAGGGCAGAATTAAATGCAAAAGAAACAAAAGACACCATAGCAAAAATCAACAAAGCTAAAAGCTGGTTCTTAGGGAAGATAAATAAAATTGACAAACCATAAGCCAGGCTCATCAAGAAACAAAAGAAGAATCAAATCAACAAAATTAGAAATTAAAATGGAGATATCAGAACAGAAAACACAGAAATACAAAGGATCATAAGAGACTACTATCAGCAACTATATGCCAATAAAATGGATAACTTGGAAGAAATAGACAAATTCATAGAAAAGTATAACTTTCCAAAACTAAACAAGGAAGAAATAGAAGATCTTAACAGACCCATCACAAGCACGGAAATCGAAACTGTAATCGGAAATCTTCCAGCAAACAAAAGCCCAGGAACAGATGGCTTCACAGCTGAATTCTACCAAAAATTTAGAAAAGAGCTAACATTTATCCTACTCAAAATCTTCCAGAAAATTGCAGAGGAAGGTAAACTGCCAAACTCATTCTATGAGGTCAACTTCACCCTAATAACCAAACCAGAAAAAGGTGCCACAAAAAAAGAAAACTACAGGCCAATATCACTGGTGAACATTGATGAAAAAAAATCCTTAACAAAATTCTATCAAACAGAATCCAATGACGTATTAAAAAGGTCATGCATAATGACCAAGTGGGCTTTATTTCAGGAATGCAAGGATTACTCAATTTCCCAAATCAAACAATGTAATTCACCACTTAAAAAATTGAAAGATAAAAATCATATCATTATCTCAATAGATACAGAGAAAGCCTTTGACAAAATTCAACATTCATTTATGACAAAAGCCCTCCAGGAAGCAGGCATAGAAGTAACATACCTCAATAAAATAAAAGCTATATATGACAAACTCACAGCAAATATCCTCAATGGTGAAAAACTGAAAGCATTTCCACTAAAGTCAGGAATAAGGCAAGGGTGCCCAGTCTCACCACTACTATTCAACATAGTTTTGGAAGTGTTGGCCAAAGCAATCAGAGAAGAAAAAGAAATAAAAGAAATCCAGATTGGAAAAGAAGAAGTAAAACTCTCACTGTTTGCAGATGACATGATCTGCTATATAGAAAACCCTAAAGATTCCACCAGAAAATTACTAGAGCTCATCAATTAATACAGTAGAGTTGAAGGATATAAAATTAACACTGAGAAATCCCTTGCATTCCAATACACTAACAATGAGAAAATAGAAAGAGAAATTAAGGAAACAATTCCATTCACCATTGCAATGAAAATAATAAATACTTAGAAATAAATCTAGCTAAGGAAACAAAAACCCTGTATATTTAAAACTATAGAGGACTGATGAAGGAAATCAAACAGGACACAAATAGATGGAGAAATATACCAAGTTAGTGAATTGGGAGAATCAACATAGTGAAAATGAGTATACTACCCAAAGCAACCTATAGATTCAATGCATCCCTATCAAGCTACCCACGGTATTTTTCACAGAACTAGAACAAATAATTTCACACTTTGTATGGAAATACAAAACATCTTTAATAGCCAAAGCAATCTTGAGAAAGAAGATTGGAACTGGAGGAATCAACATGCCTGACTTCAGGCTATACTACAAAGCTACAGTCATCAGGACAGTATGGTACTGGCAACAAAGACAGAAACATAGATCAGTGGAACAAAACAGAAAGCCCAGAGATAAATCCACATACCTATGGATAACTTATCTTTGACAAAGGAGGCAAAAATATACAATGAAGAAAAGTCAATCTTTTAGCAAGTTGTACTGGTAAAACTTATCAACCACTTGTAAAAGAATGAAACTAGAACACTTTCAAACACCATACACAAAAATAAACTCAAAATGGATTGAAGATCTAAATGTAAGACCAGAAACTATAAAACTCCTAGAGGAGAACATAGGCAAAGCACTCTCTGATGTAAATGATAGCAGGATCCACTATGACCCACCTCCCAGAGTAATGGAAATAAAAGCAAAGATAAACAAATGGGACCTAATTAAACTTAATAGCTTTTGCACAATGAAGGAAACCATAAGCAAAGTGAAAAGACAGTCTTCAGAATGGGAGAAAATAATAGCAAATGAAGCAACTGACAAAGAATTAATCTCAAAAATCTATAAGCAACTACTGCAGGTCCATTCCAGAAAAATAAACGACCCAATCAAAAAATGGGCCAAAGAACTAAACAGACATTTCTCCAAAGAAGGCATACAGATGGCTAACAAACACATGACAAGATGCTCAACATTACTCATTATCAGAGAAATTCAAATCAAAACCACAATGAGATACCATCTCACGTCAGTCAGAATGGCTGCTATCAAAAAAATCTGCAAACAATAAATGCTGGAGCGGATTTTCTCTCCTCTTACACTGTTGGTAGGAATGCAAACTAGTACAGCCACTGTGGAGAACATGTGGTCATTCTTTAAAAAGCTGGAAATAGAACTACCATATGACCCAGCAATCCCACTGCTGGGCATACACACCAAGGAAACCAGACTTGAAAGAGATACATGTATTCCAATGCTCATCAAAGCACTGTTTATAATAGTCAGGACACAGAAAAACCTAGATGCCCATCAGCAGACGAATGGACAAGAAAGCTTTGGTACATATACACAATGGAATATTAATCAGTCATTAAAAAAATACATTTGAATAAGTTCTAATGAGGTGGATGAAACTGGAGCCTATTATAAGCAGTGATGTAAGCTAGAAAGAAAACACCAATACAGTATACTGATGCATATATACAGAATTTAGAAAGATGGTAACGATGACCTTATATGCGAGACAGCAAAAGAGATCCAGATGTATAGAACAGCCTTTTGTATTCTATGAGAGAAGGTGAGGGTGGAATGACCTGAGAGAATAGCATTGAAACATGTATATTATCATATCTGAAACAGATTGCCAGTCCAGGTTCGATGCATGAGACAGGGTTCTCAGGGCTGGTGCACTGGGATGACCCAGAGGGATGGGATGGGGAGGGAGGAGGGAGGGGGGTTCAGGATGGGGAACACATGTAAACCCATGGCTGATTCATGTCATTGTATTGCAAAAACCACTACAGTATTGTAAAGCAGTTAGCCTCCAATTAAATAAATTTTAAAAAAGGAAAAGAAACAAAAAAAATAAAAATAAAAAAGTTTACAAAATATATCACAAAAAACGTTTCATAAGATCCTCCTGATGTCTGTTCCTTGTTTTTTAGTTATTTCTGTAATTGATTACAATCATTTAACTCTCAAAATTCCCAGCTTAAAGTTCCCTAAGACTCTGCATCAATAATCACACTTATCATGATTTTCTCTCCTAGTTGTCATTTCAGTAAATGAAGCAAACACTGAATGATTCAATGAAGACTGAATTTCTGTCTCTCTTCTAGAAGAAGGTCTCCAGGCCAAGCACAGTGTTGAGACAGGGCACATAAGTTCAGTGCCACTACACATGCCATTTCTGTACTGTGCATTTAACAGATAATCATGGTCTCTGGGGTCCCTGTCTCTGACATCTACTGGTGACAAGTTCATTATAAAGAATAGAAATATTTTTCATGATCATTGCTGTGAAATGTAGCATTTTACTTCCTATTTCCTAGAAGTGCATAACTTTAACATGCATTCATTTTCACAGGTATGTTTCATACATTGTAAACATCTATTTCTGACATAAACCTATAAACCTAATGGCATCATCATTATAAATACAAGGAAAAAAAAGTACTCCAGATTATATGAGATAAAGACATGTAGAGGAAATAAACCTATAGAAGTTTCAGTATAAATTATAAATCAATATAAATTATATTTGACATTTTAATGCTGTAAAAGCACATGCTTAAGTTATCTGCTCTAAAAATAATCCAAGTCTTTATTTCTCTATTAATTTGTCTCTGATGCTTTTGTTACTCTTTGAAAACAAGGATCTCTTTCATATCATTTTGTACAAGTTCTTAACAACAGAAGTACTGAGAGTATATCAATTATCATTTCAAATACTAGTATTTGCTCTAAAGAACAGAATGGGAGAAAATAATAGCAAATGAAGCAACTGACAAAGAATTAATCTCAAAAAAATATACAAGCAACACCTGCAGCTCAATTCCAGAAAAATAAATGACCCAATCAAAAAATGGGCCAAAGAACTAAACAGACATTTCTCCAAAGAAGACATAACGATGGCTAACAAATACACGAAAAGATGCTCAACATCACTCATTATCAGAGAAATGCAAATCAAAACCACAATGAGGTAACATCTCATGCCAGTCAGAATGGCTGCTATCAAAAGAAAAAAAATCTACAAACAATAAATGCTTGAGAGGGTGTGGAGTAAAGGGAATCCTCTTACACTGTTGGTGGGAATGCAAACTAGTACAACCACTATGGAGGACAGTGTGGAGATTCCTTAAAATGCTGGAAATAGAACTGCCATACTACCCAGCAGTCCCACTGCTGGGCATACACACCAAGGAAACCAGAATTGAAAGAGACATGTGTACCCCAATGTTCATCACAGCACTGTTTATAATAGCCAGGACATGGAAACAACCTAGATATTCATCAGCAGACGAATGGATAAGAAAGTTTTGGTACATATACACAATGGTATATTACTGAGCTATTAAAAAGAATGCATTTGAATCAGTTCTAATGAGGTGGATGAAACTGGAGCCTATTATATAGAGCGAAGTAAGTCAGAAAGAAAAACACCAATACAGTATACTGACACATGTAGGGAATTTAGAAAGATGGTAACAATGACCCTATATGCGAGATAGCAAAAGAGACCCAGATGTATATAACAGTCTTTTGTACTCTGTGGGAGAAGGCAAGGGTGGGATGATCTGAGAGAAAAGCTTTGAAACACGTATATTAACATATGTGAAACAGATCGCCAGTCCAGGTTCAATGCATGAGGCAGGGGGCTCAGGGCTGTGCACTGGGATGATCCTGAGAGATGGGATTGGAGGGAGGTGGGAGGGAGTGTCAGAATGTGGAACACATATATACCCATGGGTGATTTATGTGAATGCATGGTAAATCACCACAATATTGTAAAGTAATTAGCCTCCACTTAAAAAAAATAAAATTTAAAAGAGACACACAAAAAATGAAATGAGATTAATTAGAAAAAAGAACTTTATATTTATGTATCAGCAAAACCTTTTGCTACTTTTGTTAATTCCAAGGATTGCCATCACTTTATCAGACTCACAAAGTTGTTTATGTGCTGTGAAGATGAATTTTATTTGATAAAGCTATTATATTATCATTTTCCATGTTATTATTTTAGTACTTTAATTATTGTTATAGAATGATAAGTATCAAAAATAACACACAATAATTAATACATATTGGGTTTAAATAAGATCACATTGTTTCATATAGCAGCTTGCATGAGAATATCAGTGATTTGAAGTATGGGCCAGAATTAGAGAAATTTAAAAGTGTGGAGATGCACACTGTTGAAAAATTTTGATAGGACGAACAGCACAGTCAGACAGAAAAAGCTGTATTATATCATCCTCAATTTAGCTCTCTATGAGAATGTGAAAGAAAAAAATTAAAAAGGAGGAGTGAAAAAAACTGCAAAACCTAAGTAAATAAACAAAGTTTGACCCTGATCCAAAACAAAAACAAACATTGTGAGAAAAAGGGTAAGAGACAAAAAATATACATTTTTAGTAAATGAACATGTCTAGGTTTCTGGGTGAAAGTCTAAGAAGCCATTTTTCCCCCAAGACTAAAGTGAGCATTGTCTGTGGTGGCCATTTTGGCGATGTCAGCCAGTTTGGCTCAAAGGCAGTGGGGGTTACCTTTAAACAGGATAAAATGCCAAAAACATCATATCCTCATGCTGCTATTTTTTCAGACATAAGAATAACCCAACAGAGTTCAAAAGTAAACGAAAAACATTAATTCACATTTATATTTCTGGTGGTATAATATTGATAACACCATAACGACAATCATAAGAAATTCCAATCTGCTATGATGCTAAAAACAAATTAATTCAACTCTGATGTTTATTAGTTAGAAGTCTAAGTCATCAAAGTTAAATAATTAGTTTGGATAAAAACTATGTTATAGAGAGCATATTTTAAAATTTTCACTTGACGTGGGTGTGTGCCCACATCCAGTGTCTAGGTGCATCTGGCCATTTGGAACAGGTACAAATTAGCTTGTCTGTGAAATCATCCCCACAGAGATGCAGGTGTCACTTTCTG
Source organism: Odocoileus virginianus (assembly GCF_023699985.2). Classification (NCBI taxonomy): domain Eukaryota; kingdom Metazoa; phylum Chordata; class Mammalia; order Artiodactyla; family Cervidae; genus Odocoileus; species Odocoileus virginianus. Next base: position 42,431,881 of record NC_069708.1, on the reverse strand, counting down.
GAAAGTTGAGCTAGAATAAGTTGTTCCAAATAATCATCTTGAAAAGTGGTTTTATCTTCCCTAATTGCTTCATCTTCCCTTTCTGTCAGACATAAAGACAGACTCTAGGGGCCCAAGGAGCAGCTACTAAGTGGGCACAGGAAGACTGAGAGGAGCTACTACACTTTCAAGATCTGGAGGGGCAGCCATGAGGCGATACTCCTCGTTCAAGGTAAGGAGCAGCAGCTGCGCATTGCTGGAGGAGCTGTGAAGAGATACCCCACATCCAAGGTAAGAGAAATCCAAGTAAGACGGTAGGTGGTATGAGAGGGCATCAAAGGGCAAACACACAGAAACCATAATCAGAGAAAACTAGCCGATCTGATCACATGGATCACAGTCTTGTCTAACTCAATGAAACTAAGCCATGCCGGGTGGGGCCACCCAAGACAGACGGATCATGGTGGAGAGGGCTGACAGAATGTGGTCCACAGGAGAAGGGAATGGCAAACCACTTCAGTACTCTTGCCTTGAGAACCCCATGAACAGTATGAAAAGGAAAAATGATAGGATACTGAAAGAGGAACTCCCCAGGTCGGTAGGTGCCCAATACGCTATAGAGATCAGAGGAGAAATAACTCCAGAAAGAATGAAGGGACAGAGCCAAACCAAAAACAATACCCAGTTGTGGATGTGACTGGTGATAGAAGCAAGGTCCAATGCTGTAAAGAGCAATATTGCATAGGAACCTTGAGTGTTAGGTCCATGAATCAAGGCAAATTGGAAGTGGTCAAACAGGAGATGGCAAGAGTGAATGTTGACATTCTAGGAATCGGTGAACTAAGATGGACTGGAATGGGTGAATTTAACTCAGATGACCATTATATCTACTAATGTGGGCAGGAATCCCTTTGAAGAAATGGAGCAGCCACCATGATCAACAAGAGTCTGAAATACAGTACTTGGATGCAATCTCAAAAATGACAGAATGATCTCTATTCATTTCCAAGGCAAACCATTCAATATCATGTAATCCAAGCCTATGCCCCAACCAGTAATGCTGAAGAAGCTGAAGTTGAATGCTTCTATGAAGATCTATAAGACCTTTTAGAACTAACATGCAAAAATGACGTCCTTTTCATTATAGGGGACTGGAATGCAAAAGTAGGAAGTCAAGAAACACCTGGAGTAACAGGGAAATTTGTCCTTGGAGTACAGAATGAAGCAGGGCAAAGGCTAATAGAGTTTTGCCAAGAGAACACACTGGTGATAACAAACACCCTCTTCCAACAACACAAGAGAACACTCTACACATGGACATCACCAGATGGTGAACACTGAAATCAGATTGATTATATTCCTTGCAGCCAAAGAAGGAGAAGCTCTATACAGTCAGCAAAAACAAGACCGGGAGATGACTGTGGCTCAGATCATGAACTCATTATTGACAAATTCAGACTTAAATGGAAGAAAGTAGGGAAAACCACTAGACCATTCAGGTAGGACCTAAATCAAATCCCTTGACTATCCAGTGGAAGTGAGAAATAGATTTAAGGGACTAGATCTGATAGACAGAGTGCCTGATGAACTATGGACAGAAGTTCATGACATTGTATAGGAGACAGGGATCAAAACCATCCCCATGGAAAAGAAATGCAAAAAGGCAAAATGGTTGTCTGAATAGGCCTTACAAATAGCTGCGAAAAGAAGAGAAGCAAAAAGCAAAGGAGGAGATATTTCCATTTGAATGCAGAGTTTCAAAGAATAGCAAGGATAGATAAGAAAGCTTTCCTCAGTGATCAATGCAAAGGAATAGAGGAAAACAACAGAATGAGAAAGACTAGAGATCTCTTCAAGAAAATTAGGGATATCAAGGGAATATTTCATACAAAGATAGGTTCGATAAAGGACAGAAATAGTATGGACCTAACAGAAGCAATTAAGAAGAGGTGGCAAGAATACACAGAAGAACTGAACAAAAAAGATTCTCATGACCCAGAAAATCACAATGGTCTGATCACTCACCTAGGGCCAGACATCCTGGAATGTGAAGTCAGGTGGGCCTTAGAAAGCATCACTATGAACAAAGCTAGTGGAGGTGATGGAATTCCAGTTGAGCTATTTCAAATCCTGAAAGATGATGCTATGAAAGTGCTGCACTCAGTATGCCAGTCAATTTGGAAAACTCAGCAGTGGCCACAGGACTGGAAAAGGTCCGTTTTCATTCCAATCCCAAAGAAAGGCAATGCCAAAAAATGCTCAAACTACCGCACAATTGCACTCATCTCACACGCTAGTAAAGTAATGCTCAAAATTCTCCAAGCCAGGCTTCAGCAATACATGAACCATGAACTTCCAGATGTTCAAGCTGGCTTTAGAAAAGGCAGAGGAACCAAAGATCAAATTGGCAACATCCACTGGATCATCGAAAAAGCAAGACAGTTCCAGAAAAACATCTATTTCTTCTTTATCGACTATGCCAAAGCCTTTGACTGTGTGGATCACAATGAACTGTGGAAAATTCAGAAAGAGATGTGAATACCAGACCACCTGACCTGCCTCTTGAGAAACCTATAGGCAGGTCAGGAAGTAACAGTTAGAACTGGACATGACCAACAGACTGGTTGGAAATAGGAAAAGGAGTATGTCAAGGCTGTATATTGTCACCCTGCTTATTTAACTTATATGCAGAGTACATCATGAGAAACTTTGTGCTGGATGAAGCACAAGCTGGAATCAAGATTGCTGGGAAAAATATCAATAACCTCAGATATGCAGATGACACCACCCTTATGGCAGAAAGTGAAGAGGAACTAAAAAGCCTCTTGATGGAAGTGAAAGAGGAGAGTGAAACAGTTGTCTTAAAGCTCAACTTTCAGAAAACTAAGATCATGGCATTGTGTCCCAACACTTCATGGAAATAGATGGGGAAACAGTGGAAGCAGTGTCAGACTTTATTTTTGGGGGCTCCAGAAAGGTTGCAGATGGTGATTGCAGCCATGAAATTAAAAGATACTTACTCCTTGGAAGGAAAGTTATGACCAACCTAAATAGCATATTAAGAAGGAGAGACATTACTTTGCCAACAAAGGTCTCTCTAGTCAAGACTGTGGTTTTTCCAGTGGTCATGTATGGATGTGAGAGTTAGACTGTGAAGAAGGCTGAGCACTGAAAAATTGATGTTTTTGAACTGATGTTGGAGAAGACTTTTGAGTCCCTTGGACTGCAAGGAGATCCAACCAGTCCATCCTAAAGCAGATTAGTCCTGGGTGTTCATTGGAAGGATTGATGCTGAAGCTGAAACTCTAATAGTTTGTCCATCTCATGTGAAGTGTTATCTCATTGGAAAAGACCCTGATGCTGGGAGGGATTGGGGCAGGAGGAGAAGGGGACGACAGTGGATGAGATGGCTGGATGGCATCACCGACTTGATGGACATGAGTTTGAGTAAACTCCAGTTGTTGGTGATGGACAGGGAGGCCTGGCATGCTGTGATTCATGGGGTCACAAATAGTCAGACACAACTGAGTGACTGAACTTAACTGAACCATATTCATCAGTCCTGAATAATCATTGGAAGGACTAATGTTGAAGCTGAAACTCCAATAATTTGGCCACCTGATGCAAAGAACTGACTCATAAGAAAAGACCCTGATGCTGGGAAAGACTGAAGGCAGGGAGAGGAGGAGATGACAGCGGATGGGATGGTTGGATGGCGTCACCAGCTCAATGGGCATGAATTTGAGTAAACTCTGGGAATTGGTGATGGACAGGGAGGCCTGGCGTTCTGCAGTCCGTGGGGTCACAAAGAGTTGGACATGACTGAGGAACTAAACTGAACTGAACTGAGGGGAATCCATATATCATGGCTTCTGAAAACATCATTTCTGAAGATCAGAGTTTGTATGGTATATACTTGCTCTGTATCAAAGAATTTTATTTTACCTAGATTTAGACAGTCCACAATGAAACTACTTTCAATACAAACCTAGCATTATATACAAGGCTCTTCAAGTCTGCATAACAGTTACAGATTTTGAGCTTTCTAGTAGTTAACCAGCTCAAAAATGTAAATTCAACCTTAGTTATTGTGCATCAGCCTTGTATATATTTTTAAGAGACCTGTAATAATTGTAACCTAGTAAGGATAGACTTCCCTAGTGGCTCAGATGGTAAAGCATCTGCTTACAATGCAGGAGACCCGGGCTCAATCCCTGGGTTGGGAAGATCTCCTGGAGAAGGAAATGGCAACCCACTACAGTATTCATGCCTGGAAAATCCCATGGATGGATAAGCCTGGTAGGCTATGATCCATGGGGTTGCAAAGAGTCAAACATGACTGAGCAACTGCCTTCAAGGATAGACAAAATTATTGGTGAAATAGGGCAAACATTCACTGAATTAGCACCTATTGATAAGTTCCTATTTGCCAGGTACTGTTATAGGCATGTGGGGAATATCAGTGAATAAAACAGACCAGAACTCAATCATCACAGAGCTTACAGCCTAGTGATCTTACATTCAAGTGACTCTAGAAAGAAATTCCTCTGCTAATACTCAAGACACAAAGCAAAGCTTTCCCAGAATAGAGGCCTCTTGTCATTTCTTATATCCTGAACTTTAAAAAAGAAGTTACTGATGCTAAGAGGTTAACCAAGGAGATGATTGTGTGATATGCTCTAATTAAACATTAACCAGATTCACCCCTGATATTTAAGATTTGAGATTAGTTGCCAGGTAATTCAATCACATCATTATAGAGTGTTCATTGAAGGATGAATTATTTTTGTCAGCAGTGCATGCACATCATTAGTTGGCCAATGTTAAGAGTCCTAAGAGAAACATATTAGTTCATAGGAGTCAGAAAAGGCCTTATTTTTCCAGAGTAGAAAATTATTTTCATAACTATATCTTCACTTACTATATTATACTGAAATTATCTATTTTTGTACATAAATCTCTCTAAGAATCAGAGATTACAGTATACTTTTTTTTTCTAAATTTCAGTGTCTTACCACAATGCCTGACAGCATAAGGGCTTAGAATTGTCAACTTAGCTATTATTGAACAATAAACAATCTTACTCTTTTTAAAATAAATATTTAAATACGATTTATAAATAGCAACCATTTGAAAATCTTAACTTTTATGCTGTTTTCTCTGTATACAGAAATAACTTGGAATAATTAAATACTAAAATGCATAGTATTTTATAATTGAGTATTAAAAAGCTGCATTACCATCTTGTGTTACCTCAAAGGCAAGATGAAAAAGAAATTTGATCAGTGATCTCAAGAGAATGTAACTTTGTCCTCAAGGAGATGTAGTGATGTCTAGGGTTTGATTGTCACTACTCTGGGGTGGCAGGACAGTTACTACTTGCATCACCTGATAGAGAATAGTAGCCAGAGATGCTGCTTAACATGATGCAGTGTAGAGAACTGCTCACCACTACGAAGAGTTATCTAGCCCCACAAGTTAATAGTATCAAAGATGAGAAACCCTGCATTAGATAAATGTAGACTAAAATTATAGGAAGTAAAATTCTAGCATAGCTTGTCACAGGTGACAATAGTAAATAAGCATTTCAGTGGCTATCATTAGTGAAAAACTGGAAAAACATGGAAAAATTCTTATTTTATTTGTTATAGCTATTTTAAATATTTGTTGCTGAGTTCCAAAAGCAGCTGGTTTGCTTATTTATTACAAAATGGCGTTTGTGTGTGTGTGTGTGTGTTATGGGGGGGCGGGGTAAGCATATTCTAATAGATAGAACTTTGAGATAAAAGATCAATGAGCACCTTTCTCCTTTAAGTGTAGCACTAACTTGGGAGAACTTGGGGGAGGTCAGGTAGTTTCTGGGCCTCAGTTTTTTCTGTGCCACCTGCTTTTTATCAGTAAGTACTCAATAACCCACTCTTTTTCTCTGTAACAGAATAGTCCAGCAAAAATATGAGAGGCACAGGTATAAGACATATATGTAATTTAACATTATCTTGTAGTCCCATTTAAAAAAGTAAAAAGAAACAGGTGGAATTAATTTTAATATTATACTTAACATGATATATCTAAAATATTGGGTTTCCCAAATGGTACTAGTGGTAAAGAACACACCTGCCAATACAAGAGATGTGAGAGACATGTGTTTGATCCCTGGAAGTTTGATCAGGAAAATGACCCTGGAGGAGGGCATGGAAACCCACTCCAATATTCTTGCCTGGAGAATCCCAAGGACAGAGAACCTGGTGGGCTACAGTCCATAGTATCACAAAGAGTCAGACAAGACTGAAGTGACTTAGCATGCACACATGCATCCAAAATATTAATTCAGCATGCAATCAAAACAAAAAAAAATATTCAGATATCCTACATTATCTTTTAATACTAAGTCCTTAAAATCTCATATTTAACTTACACTTAGGGGAAATATCAATTTAAGCTAGCCACATTGTGAGGATTCCTAGTCATTTGTTGCTAGTGGTTACCATATTGTGCAGTACAGGCCTAGATATTAAAATCTGACTCTTGAATTTGCTCATGTGGGTTTGAATAAAGAGAAAAGAAAAATAAATAATCACGTGGAGTTATCACTATTAAAAAGTTTTACTGTTTCCCTCTTACCCCTTTTATGTGATTCTTGTGGTAAGAATTATACTTAGAAACAGACATTTTTTCCATTCATCTTAGAGCAATATCAGATAAAAAAAAAGAAAAAAAAAGTATAACATAAAATAATCTGGAATTTTTGTTTTAGATCTGAAAAAAGTTTGGATGGCCATCTTCATATAGAACTATGTGTTTCAAGATATTTTCTGGTAATGGTAGACAGAATTATTAACTAAACAAACAGGATCTTAGTCATATCTGTAAGGACAGAACAACTAACAACATTACATACTGTCTCTGTAATCTTTCCTTTCTTATATCCTCCCCCAAATGTTTAATAGACTAAATTGGGAAGCTGTATCTATGTTAGAATTTAAAATAAAAAATAGAAAGCATATTTCTTTGACTAGAAAACCTAATTGAAAGATAAAAACCATATGCTTATCTCAGCAGATGCAGAGAAAGCCTTTGACAAAATTCAACATCCATTTATGACAAAAACCTTCCAGAAAGCAGGCATAGAAGGAACATACCTCAACATAATAAAAGCCATATATGAGAAATCCACAGCAAACATTATCCTCAATGGTGAAAAATTGAAAGCATTTCCCCTAAAGTCAGCAACAAGACAAGGAGGCCCACTCTTACCACTCCTCTTCAACACAGTTTTGGGAGTTTTAGCCACAGCAATCAGAGAAGAAAAATAAATAAAAGGAATCCAGATTGGAAAAGAAGAAGTAAAACTCTCACTGTTTGCAGATGATATGATCCTCTATATAGAAAACCCTAAAGACTCCACCAGAAAATTACTAGAGCTAATCAATGAATATAGTAAAGTTGCAGGATATAAAATTAGCACACAGAAATCCCTAACAATGAGAAAACATAAAGAAAAATTAAGGAAATAATTCCATTCACCATTGCAAAAAAAGAATAAAATACTTAGGAGTAAATCTACCTAAAGAAACAAAATACCTATATATAGAAAACTATAAAACACTGATGTAAGAAATCAAAGAGGACACATATAGATGGAGAAATATACCATGTTCATGGCTTGGAAGAATCAATATAGTGAAAATAAGTATAATACCCAAAGCAATCTATAGATTCAATGCAATCCCTGTCAAGCTACCAGTGGTATTTCTCACAAAACTAGAACAATTTCACACTTTGTATGGAAATAAAAAAGAAGAAGAAGAAGAAGAAGAAGAAGAAGAAGAAAAAAACAAAAAAAAACCTCGAATAGTCAAAGCAATCTTGAGAAAGAAGAATGGAACTGGAGGAATCAACCTGCCTGACTTCAGGCTATACTACAAAGCTACAGTCATTAAACAGTATGGTACTGGCACAAAGACAGAAACATAGATCAATGGAACAAAATAGAAAGCCCAGAGATAAATACACACACTGAGGGACACCTTATCTTTGACTAAAGAGGCAAGAATATACAATGGAGAAAAGACAATCTCTTTAGCAAGTGGTGCTGGGAAAACTGGTCAATCACTTGTAAAAGAATGAAACTAGAACACTTTCTAACACCATACAAAAAAATAAACTCAAAATGGATTATAGATCTAACTGTAAGACCAGAAACTACAAAAACTCCTAGAAGAAAACAAAGGCAAAACACTCTCTTACATAAATCATAGCAGGATCTTCTATGACCCACCTCCCACAGTAATGGAAATAAAATAAAAAATAAACAAATGGGACCTAATTAAACTTAAAAGCTTTTGCACAATGAAGGAAACTATAATCAAGGAGAAAAGACAGCCTTCAGAATGGGAGAAAATAATAGCAAACGAAGCAACTGACAAAGAATTAATATCAAAAATATGCAAGCAGCTCCTACAGCTCAATTCCAAAAAAATAAATGACCCAATCAAAACATAGGCCAAAGAACTAAACAGACATTTCTCCAAAGAAGACATACATATGGCAAACAAGCACATGACAAGATGCTCAACATCACTCATTGTCAGATAAATGCAACTCAAAACCAGAATGAGGTACCATCTCACACCATTCAGAATGGCTGCTATCAAAAAATCTACAAACAAGAAATGCTGGAGAGGGTGTGAAGAGAAAGGAATCCTCTTAAACTGTTGGTGGGAATGCAAACTAGTACAGCCTCTATGGAGAACAGTGTGGAGATTCCTTAAAAAACTGGAAATAGAACTGCCACACGACCCAGCAATCCCACTGCTGGGCATACACACCAAGGAAACCAGAATTGAAAGAGACATGTGTACCCCAATGTTCTTTGCAGCACTGTTTACAATAGCCAGGACAAGGAAGAAACCTCTATGTCCATTGGCAGACAAATGGGTATGAAAGCTGTGGTACATATACACAATGGAATATTACACAGCTATTAAAAAGAATGCATTTGAATCAGTTCTGATGAGGTGGATGAAACTGGATTCTATTATACCGAGTGAAGTAAGTCAGAAAGAAAAACACCATTACAGTATATTAATGCGTGTATATGGGATTTAGACAGATGGTAACAATAACCCTATATGAGTGACAGCAAAAGAGACACATGTAACGGACAGACCCTTGGACTCTGTGGGAGAAGGCGAGGGTGGGATGATTTGAGAAAATAGCATTGAAACATGTATATTGTCATATGTGAAATAGACCGCTAGTCCAGGTTTGATGCATTAGACTGGGTGCTCAGGGCTGGCGCACTGGGATGACCCTGAAGTATGGGAGGGGGAGAGAAGTGGGAGGGAGGGTCATGATGGCGAACACATGCACACCCATGGCTGATTCATGTGAATGTAAGGTAAAAACCACTACAATATTTTAAAGTAATTAGCCTCCAATTAAAATAAATTTTTAAAAAGTTAAAAAAAAAAAGGAAAAAGAAAACCTATATTTTAGTCATGTCACTAAAGTTTCCCCAAGGACAGTGCTTTATTCACAATCAAGAAGTTTTGAAGTTCACAATATAATACTTCAATTTAAAACTTAACATAGGATTATATAACAGTTGGAAAACTGCATTACAATATCTCTAAGAGGATATACTAAAAATCCTTTTGACAGTATGATTATATTATTACTGCTTAAAAGCACATGCTAAAAGTGTTGTTTTCAATTTGTGCACATAATTGTGTGAGCAATGACAAAGATTCAGAAATATTTTATAGGTTTATTTGCTCTATCAATATAGTTGCAGAAGGAAGAGTTCCCTTGAAAAATTAAATGGGTAAGGCAGAGGAAATGAATTATGAGAATGATAGTTTGGAGCATACTATTTAAAATTAGCATATTTTCTTCTAAAGGAGAATTTGAATGGAGAAATATACAGACATTTGAATTAACTTGGGATATGTGAATGTGAGGGAGGAGCCAAGATGGCAGAGGAATAGGACGGGGAGACCACTTTCTCCACTACAAATTAATCGAAAGAAAAATTGAACACAGAACAAACTTCACAAAACAACTTCTGATCGCTAGCTGAGGACATCAGGCGCCCAGAAAAGCAGCCCATTGTCTTCGAAAGGAGGTAGGACAAAATATAAAAGATAAAAAGAGAGACAAAAGAGCTAGGGACAGAGATCCGTCCCAGGAAGGGAGTCTTAATAGAGGAACTTTCCAAACACCAGGAAACCCTCGCACTGGCAGATCTGGGGAAATTTTTTGAATCTCGGAGGGCAACCTAACCGGGAGGGAAAAATAAATAAAACCCACAGATTACATGCCTAAAAGCAACTCCAAGCAGAAAAGTACCACAGACGCCCTCATCCACCACCAGCAAGTGGGGGCAAAACGGAGAGGAGCAGGCGGCATTGATTAGGGTAAGGACTGGGCCTGAGTGCCCTGAGGGCAATCTGAGGGAGCTTTTGTGGGAAAGTCATTTTAGTTTTTAATAGTTTTGTGTTCTATGCCTATGATCTTTAGCTTTTTTGAATCTGAATATGTATATTACAAGAAGTAGATTGCATTAACTGAACATTTATGACATGACAAGTGTTTTGCAAATATTAGTTTCAACATAGTATTGTCCTACATTTTCTGATGAAGATATCAAATATATTAAAGATTCAAACTATAAAGATTAAAGAGGCAAAATTCATAAATTTCCTGCTTATTACTTAATACATCTATGTAGTGAAAGTGAAAGACTTAGTCACTCAGTCATATCTGACTCTTTGCAACCCCATGGACTCTAGCCTGCCAGGTTCCTCTCCATAGACTACTACAGGCAAGAATACTGGAGTGGGGAGCCATTTTCTTCTCCAGGGGATCTTCCCGACCCAGGTATTGAACCCAGGTCTCCCACATTGCAGGTAGATTCTTTATGGTCTGAGTCACCAGGGGAGCCCATCATTTTCACGAAATTCTTGAAAAGTAGAGAAATTTATAAATACCAATTAATAAATTTTCAATGCTTGCCATGTTAAATGTAGTGCCTTCAGTATCAATTTAATCTGTGAATCTTGCTCACCTCTAAAACCTAGCTAACAAGTAAAATAGCTAATTTATATTTTCTTATACTCTGAGTATTTTGTGGAATTAGTGCCACTTTACTTAATAATAATTAGAACACATCCTTGTTTTTGCTCTTAAACTGGGGATGATGCATCTAGATAGTAAACACTTGCTCTCATACTTTGCTCTGCATTCTGAAACAGAACTTTTCAACCTAGTAATCTAGTACAAGGAAGAAGTCCCAGAAGGCAAGCTTTGACCTTATGTTCTACTATATAAAGAATTAGCACTCAGCTTCTTTATCCAAACCAGTTTTGATAAAGCTACCCAGATCCTCTTTGGCTGACTCTTTGGCAGAATGGTATCCATCAAAATAATTATGTACTTGCTAATTCAATATGTAGCCTGAAAAGGCTTCCAACTCTACATTTAATGGGACAAATAAGGCTTTATCCATATTTTCAATTTTTACTCTGTTGAGAGAAAAAAAAAGTGAGATTCGAGAACTCCAACAAGACTTTCTTTTCTCATAATAAGTGCTTCTTCCAAATTTAACACAACTGACCATGTCATCAATGTTTCTATTATTATGCAAGTTTATGTCTTATGAGAATATATTAACTTTATTATCACAAGTAATTGAAAATTTATTATTAAAAATAAACAACTCCTTTCAGGGCTTCAAATAGCTTTAAAATTTATTACCTTTATTGAAAAAGACTACATTTAAATATACTGATTGTGTCATTTGGTTACATCATGAACGCTTTTCTTATTATTAAACACGGAATTGTTATTCATTATAAATGTGATTCTTATGGTATGTGAAAAAATAGATGCATGTTTGACATAACAAGTGAAGACTTTGTGATATTTTCCTATACCATTATTATTACTGATTTTTCTGGTGTAAATACACTGCCACATGTTCATGTCCTTATCTTTTTAAATATTCTTAATGGTTTTAGTGATATGATCAATGAAAGAGTGCTCAAAATACAGTATTTATTATTTTTACTATTATAATAATTATATAAAAACTTTAAAAATTATTTGATAAATCTGTCTTAATTTTACAAATAAATATATATTAACCATTTTAAGTTGAAAATTCATAATTTTCTTTGGTGAAAATCAGGCAGTTTTAATAAAATTCTAATGTGCTCATCTAACATAAGTCTTAAATTACACATGTTGATTATTTATACCAAATCACCTCCATTTTACACAGAAATGTCTTTTTAAAGTACTAACTTATGAAAACTTATGGAATTTCTGCCACATATTATTTTTACTTGTATCAATATAACACACTCAAAGTTTCGATCTTCATTAATCTTAGAAATTTGATTGTCCAAAAGTGTACAATAGCATTGTTACTAAACTACTCGTTTAACTTGACTGTGATTACTAAGATACGAGAAAAGCCAACTAAAACTGAAATCTACCACCTTAACTCCAGTTACTGACAGTATAAAATAGCAATATAACATCATGTATTTGTCAAAAATTTCAAGATAATGACCAGTTTTTTTTTTTCTCCAGAGTTCCAGATATGTTTCTAATGAGAAGTCATGTTTAAAAAAACCTGGAATATATGATAATCTTTTACTTTTATCTAGCTTGTTTCACTTTTTCTATTTCACATTCTATGCTCCCATTTCATTTAATTTACATTTTCCAATTTCTCCATCTCTTCTTCTTTTTGTTTTTTTTTTTGGATGTTCTTTCTTAAGCCTCTATCAAGCATAGGAGAAAAGCTTTTGCATACATATATATAAATAATATATATAGTATATATTTTAGAAAACTTATGAATTTTTGCCTAAGAAATTTATGACATTCTGATTCCACTAGTTTGACTTAGTATGAATAGAATGCTAGATATCTAATTTTAAAAAAATTGATATGCAACAACCAACAAAGATTTATTATATAGCCCAGGGAGCAATAATAAATATCTTATAATAAAATATAATGGAAAATAATTGCAAAACTATATGTGTATATGTATAACTGAATCACCTTGCTGTGCACCTGAAACATTGTAAGTCAACTATACTTCAATAAAATATGTAAGTTAGGAAAAAAAATATCATGTAGACACAGCCTACATATGAATGAAGATTCCAATATGAAGCCTACATATGAATAAACTTCCGCAACATAGGCCATTTCCAAAGAACCAGTATTTCTCATCTTGAGAAAAACTGATTATCACCATGCAGGGCATAGGGAAAGCACAAAAAAACAAAATAGACATTAATATCAAGATACCCTTTGGTACCTGGGTACAATAGAAACTCGTCTAACAAATGGTTAATACTTTTAAATCAATCATTCCTAAATGCTTATATTTTAATGGTGCTTTGTGGCTTCACATTACTTTTTACAATTATAAAATCCAGTTCATCATTCATCACTTGAATGCTAGTTCAAGTGCTTTCTTCATTTTGCACGTAGCTATGATCTCTGATGGAGAAGGTAATGGCACCCCACTCCAGTACTCTGCCTTTCAAAATCCCATGGACAAAGGAGCCTGGTAGGCTGCAGTCCATGAAGTCGCCAAGAGTCGGACACGACTGGGTGACTTCACTTTCACTTTTCACTTTCTTGCGCTGGAGAAGGAAATGGCAACCCACTCCAGTACTCTTGCCTGGAGAATCCCAGGGATGGGGGAGCCTGGTGGGCTGCCGTCTATGGGGTCGCACAGAGTCACACACAACTGCCGTGACTTAGCAGCATGATCTCTGAAAGGCTTCCCTGGTGGCTCAGAGGTTAAAGCGTCTGCCTCCAACGCGGGAGACCCGGGTTCGATCCCTGGGTTGGGAAGATACCCTGGGGAAGGAAATGGTAACCCACTCCAGTATTCTTGCCTGGGGAATCCCATGGATGGAGCCAGCCCATGGGGTCGCAAAGAGTCGGACACGACTGAGTGACTTCACTTTCTTTTCTTTCTTTCTGTGATCTCCCAGTGGCACCTGTGTTAAAGAACGGTTAAATCCCTGAATCAGGAAGATCCCCTGGAGGAGGAAATGGTAACCCACCCTAGTGTTCTTGCCTGGAGAATCTCACCAGAGGAGCCTGGTGGGCTACAGTCCAAAGAGTTTCAAAGAGTCAGACACAACTGAAGCAATTTAGCATGCACACGTGATCTCTGAAATCTACTTTAGTGTTGTTTCTTGAAGCGTGCTTCTTCCCTAATTTAAGCAGTAATGCTAAGAGAGGTACAGTTACATATTACACTGCCGTGTCATTGCTTCTTTAGTAGTTCACATTCTCTGCCAGAACTGATATGAAATCCGGAAAAACCTCATGCTGGAATAGACTTTGACTTCTAGGCAACAAGTCAAATGCAAAATATTGCTTAATGTTTAATTAAGTATCTATAAAGAAACTATTTCTCTTATTTAGTGGAGTGTAAAAGAATAAAATAAAAGATAAGCTTGTTCTTTTTGAGGTTAGAGATTTAAACTTAACTTGCGCTTATATGCATACAGGGCCAAGAATGTTAAGGGAGGAGTGTGAATTTCCAATCAATTAAAAGTTTCCTTATAATCATATCTACTGACATTTTATAAGCAAAAGCAAATGCAGACAAAGCAATGCAGACCAATTTCATGAAAATGGCTAAATGTCGGTTTCCCTTAGAGATCTTATTTATAAATGGACTGATTTCTAAATTGATTGTGATATATATCTGACTATAACTGAAAAGAGACATTATTAAGGACTGGTCATCTACATATTCAGCAAACTTTTAGCAATAGATCATTTTCCCAATAAGCAAAGATAAACTATAGATTGTTAGGCTCATTCAGCCACTCTAAGTGGCATTCTGAGACTTCATTTCACTCTGAAAAAGTCAAATAAATAACAATCAAATGATGGACAAAACCTACTTTTCTTCTAAACACTATGTGAAATTAACATTATATAGAATGAAAATCTCTTGAGCTAAAAGCACCATTTCTCCATGTAAGTCAAATTTCAAAATAAATATTGAGCTTCAAAGGAGAGTGTTTAAAGTTTTTGTTACTGAGGGAAAACAGAATGAAATGAATAAATGTATATGTACAAATATATATGTATGTGTACAAATCATAGTTTGATAAAATAGTGGGGAAGAATCTAAATATTTTGTGATAAATTCTTGTGCAAAATATGCTGTTATAAAATGTGAATAGCATTTAATTTATAAATAATTCCTAATTTTTATCTTCTAAATCATCTATCTATAGGTGAGATTCTCATGCAATCATTAACATATTCATTTCTAAAACCATTAAGTGCAAATTTTAATGTTAGGAATAACTTCTGAAGACAAAAAAAAAAGTACTTCTAACTGTACTAGTTTTCTAACTATATGTCTTCATACCTTCACTTCTCTCTACCCACCCATTTGTAGATATCAATTGCAGGATACTTGTTTCAGATAATCTCATTATATGGCCAAAGAACTGTGGTGCTACTTTAAGCTCAAAACAGTCCAAGTTAACAGTCACTTGGATATGGATTTGTGTAGCGTGCAGTCATCTAACTTACCCTTCCAACTCTGACTCAGAATTTCCATAGATACTTGGCATATGAGTTTAAAAGAAACTATAAAATAGAAACAGTAAAAATAGCTCAGTCTGTTGTTCCTTAAGCTATAGACAATCATAAAATACCAATATGAAACATATTTGGAACATTGAATATGAATTGCTATTTATTCAAAAGTACTTCTTATTCTGCATGATATGAAATGGAAATCAGAATGTCTTAATTTAAAAATGATTAAAATTATGTTAAATATTTTAAAATCATGCATCCATTTTGTTTTGTTTTAGAAAGTGGCATTACAATTTTTTACATTATTTACATTCTATCATTTATTGTGTCTTTTGGAGAGGGTATAGTAGAATGGGGAGGGGATTCATAATAATGTTGACTGAGTTTAAACTGTGAGACTGCTACTTAAAATCTGGAAGCACAGAGAAATTAAGCAACTTGTCCAAATGACAAACAGTAAGATTTGTAACATTTTTATTATTAATATATTATTGATACAGTGAAAATAGGTAATATTACATAGTTCTCTGTTAAATACTCTGTATCTACTACTTTACTTTTTAAAAATATTATATTCATACATTCAGAACATGGAATTATGCAAATCATATAGCAAAGTCCCAGAAGACAGAAGGAGTTTATATATGTTAGGTATTGTAGTTCTGTACAGAAACGGAATATGTTACAGAGTTCTAATTAAAAATGAAGAACAGAGCAAAAGGAAATGAATACAATTCTTGATTTTGAAGATGGTTAGGCTGTGGGGTACATTCCATTTCTCTTAGTGTCACTACAGATTACCAGATGAATATCTTACTGAAAATCACTGTGTCCTCTCCTTCATAACAGCACAGACAACCAGATAGGATAATTGTTCAGTCCTGACCGCGTTTAGAGCAAGGCCTCCTCTTATTCACGTCTATATTTTTACATCTTTTTCCAACTCACTTGTCCTTCAAGTCCAGTATTGTAAGCTTCAAAACTGTACAACTAACCAATAATAAAAGTTGTAATAGAATTCAGGAAATTTTAGAAGGATTTAATCCATTAATTCTTGCCTGGAGAATCCCAGGGATGGGAGCCTGGTGGGCTGCTGTCTATGGGGTTGCACAGAGTCGGACACGACTGGTGTAATTTAGCAGCAGCAGCAATCCATTAATCTATTTTAAAGTATAACAGTACTGCAATACAATTCAACGAGGGAAAGGAAAGTTTTTTACAAATTCTGTTCTGTATCTACATGGAAAGGATGAAAATGGACCCCTACCCGGAGCCATGTATTGATACAAAATTAACTCTAAGTACCTTGTAGACTTAAATATAAAATCTAAATATATGTATCTCTTAGAAGAAAACATTGAAGAAATTGCAATCTTGGGTTTGGCAATGATTTCTTAGTTATGCCACCAAAATTACAAGTAACAACAACAAAATTACAAACAACAAGATTTCATCAAATTAAAAAATTTGGTCTTTCATAAAAGCTCTATTAAAAGTATGAAAAAGTAAGCTAAATACTGAGACAAAATATTTGCAAATCACATATTTTATAGGGAAATGTATTTGAACACATAGATTAACTCTTACAGCTCAACAATAAAAAGCAAACATCCAATTAAAAATAGGCAAAGTATTTGAATAGACATTTATACAGAGAAAATATACAAGTGGTCAATGAGCACAGACAAAAACACTTAACATTAACCATTAGGAAAATTCAAATCAAAATCAGGAGATATCATGTTATACCCATGTTATACCCGTGGCTATAGCCATTATAGCCATTAAGATGGCCATAATAAAATAGACAGATAACAGGGTGGGCTGGAAAAGATGTGGAGCAACTAGAAACTTCAGGCAGTGCTGATGGGAATGTAAAATAATGCTTTGGAAAACAATTTGTCATTCCTCAAAAAGATAAACATAGAGTTATCATAAAACCCAGTAATTCCAACTCTAGATATTTACCAAATAAAATTAAAACATGTCTTCACAAATATGTGTACACAATTGGTGATAGCAGCATTATTCATAATAGTCAAAAAGTGATTAAAAAAACACAAATATCCATCAAGTGATAACTGTCTTAACAATATGTATAATATCCAAACTGTGAGATATTGTTCACCACCAAAAACACTACTGAACTGTACATTTAAAAATGCTTAAGGTGGTATATTTTATGTCATGTGTTTTTATACTACAATTAAACAAACAAACAGGAATTGAAGTACTAATATACATGTTACCAAAGGGATGAAACCTGAAAAGAATTATGCTATATGAAAGAACATAGACCTCAAAAAATCTTTTCATTTATGTTAAATGTCCAGCGTAGGCAAATCAATAGGGACAGAAAGTAGATTAATGGTTGCTCCCTGGTGGCTCAGATGGTAAAGAACTTGCCTGCAATGCAGAAGACTCGGTTCAGTCCCTGGGTTGGAAAGATCCTCTGGAGAAAGGAATGGCTACCCACTCCAGTATTCTTGTCTGGAGAATTCCATGGACAGAGGAGCCTGGTGGGCTACAGTTCGTGGAGTCCAGAGTCACAAAGAGTTCAACACTACTGAGCAACTAAACAAACAACTGCTAATTAGGATTTCTTTCTGGGGTGACAGTCTAGTCTAATCACAGTTAGATTGTGATTATATAACTCTGTAAAGATATAAAACACAATGAATTGTATATTTTAAATTGGCAAATTTTATGGCATGTAAATTATATCCTGGTTTCCCAGGTGGCTCAGTGTTAAAGATTCTGCCTGCAACACAGGAGACACAGGAGATGAGGGTTCAATTCCTGTGTTGGGAAGATCCTCTGGAGAAGGAAATGGCAACCCACTCTAGTATTCTTGCCTGGGAAATCCCATGAACAGAGGAGCCTAGTAGGCCACAGTCCATGGGGTCACAAAGAGTTCAACATGACTGAGTGACAGAGCACAAAGCACCTAAAGGAACTTAATGTTTAAGACATGGGGTCACAAAGAGTCATACACAACTTAGCAACTAAACAATGACAACACATTATATCCCAATGGAGCTGCTAATATCTGTCATCTCTCTTTCTTCTGTCAGACTTCAGTACTTACTTCTGAATAATGGAGTATGGAAAGGAAAAAAAAGGAACAAATTTACAGTGAAGAAACCTGGCATAAAATCACCTTAAACAAGTGTTCAAAGAAACTATTACCAGTGATGCCATAAGGATATTATATACTCCCAATATAAAGTGATGTGAAAGGCATTTCACCCCTCAGTTATTCTCCCTCAAATCCATAACCCCAGTCTAATCATGAGACAGACATCAGATAAATCCAAACTGAAGGACATTCTAGAAGACCAATACTCTTTAATAGTGTCAAGTTAAGGAAAAATTGTCACAGATCAGGAAAAATAATGCAAATATGATATCCTGGATTGGATCCCAGAATCAAGAAAGAATATTATTTTAACATTATTAAACCAGAACACTGGTTTAATCTGAATAAAGTCTATAGTTTAGTTGTGCTTTAGCAATGCTAGTTCCTTAGTTTTGATAAATATACCACAGTTATGTAAGATATGTAACATATGCAAGATATGTAAGTTATGTAAGATATTAACAACAGGGTAATCTGTGTCACAGACTTCCCAGATGGCACTAATGGTTAAGAACTTGTCTGCCAATGCAGGAGACATAAAAGACAAAAGTTCAATCCCTGGGTTGGGAAGATCCCCTGTAGAAAATGCAATTCACTCCAGTATTCTTTCTGGGATCATCCCATGGAGAGAGCAGCCTGGAGGGCCACAGTCCATGGGGTTGCAAAGAGTTGCACACGAGTGAAGTGACTACATGTACCATGTACCTGTGCAATAGCTCTAAGGGAACTCTCTGCATTATGTTTACATATGTTCTTTAAATAAATTATTCCAAATTAATAAAATCTTCCTCCAGGGAATTTTTCTGACCCAGGGATTGAACCTGTACCTCATATCTCATACATTGGCAGGCCAACTATTAATCTTCCAATTTATAAACAATTTAATTAAACAAAACCAAATATAAAATGGTTATTTAGTGGCAAACATAAATAGTAGAATATGACTTTTAATATTAAAATGTATCTACAATAAAAATATTTCCTTATATTCTTCTGTTTCCACAATGAAACATATTCATGCTAAATTAGTGATGGCATTAATGTAAAAAGCCTAAAAAAAGACATTATCACGTGTTAGATTTAGAGGTAATGAATTTTAGCAATATGGTGAATAAAACATTGTACAATATACAATACTGAAATAAATAATTTATGTAACTTAAGTGGAAGGTTATATAATTGGAAGAACATAGGACTTATTCAGCATGTGTTATTAACATCTCTGAGTTTTGAGTCTTCATAAATGAACTATAGACCTACATATTATGGTCTTGATGAACAACTTTTCTATTTATGTACTCTCACTCCTTCTTCCACGAAAAACAGTTCATATGCATCTGATCATTAAAAAGTGATATATACATCACATGTGAAAAGAATGAGACAAATATATCTGGAGAAAACCATAATTTGAAAAGATACACATACGCCAATGTTCACTGCAGTACTATTTACAATAGCCAAGAAAAGGAAGCTCAATGTCCATTGACCAAGGATTCGATAAACAAGATGCAGTGCATATATACAATGGAATATTAACTAGTCATAAAAAGAAAAATATGCCATTTGCAGTAACATGGATGGACCTAGAGATTTTCATACTGAGTGAAGTAAGACAAGGACAAATATCAAATGATGTTGTTTACATGTGGAATCTAAAAAAACTGGTACAAGTTAACTTATTAAAAAATAAAGTATCAGATGTAGGAAAAAAACACAATTATCAGCAGGGGGAAGATGGGAGGGATACATCGGGAGACTGGGATTGACATATACACAGTATTATATATAAAATAGATAACCAATAAGGACCTACTGTACAGCCCAGGAAACTCTACTCAATACTCTAAAATGACTTATATGGGAAAATAATCTGAAAAAGAGTGGATATATGTATATGTATAACTGATTCATTTTGCTGTACACTTGAAACTAACATTGCAAATTAACTATACTCTGATAATTTCTTATGATAAAGTTAAAAATATAGATAAGTGCCTTTGTAAACACATTGCAAATCTCTTACTACAACCCATACATGGTTAAGAATAAAATATCAGAAATCACTCAACAGGGTATGTAATTTTCTCTTGTTGTTCAGTTGCCCAGCAATGTCTGACTCATTACCACCCCATGGACTGCCACATGACAGGCCTCCCTGTCCCTCACCATCTCCCAGAGCTTGTCCAAGTTCATGTTCATTGCACTGGTGATGCTATCCAGCCACCTGATCCTCTGACACCCTCATTTCCTTCGGCCCTCAATCTTTCCCAGCATCAGGAACTTTTCCAATGAGTCATCTGTTCACATTAGATGGGAAAAATACTGAAACTTCAGCCTCATCATTAGTCTTTCCAGTGAATATCCAGGGTTCATCTCCCTTAAGATTGACTGGTTTGATCTCCTTGCTGGCCAAGGGACTTTCAGGAGTCTTCTCCAGCACCACAGTTTGAAGGCATCAAATCTTCAGCACTCTTTAAAGTCCTGCTCTCACTACTGTACAGGACCATTGGGAAGACTATGGTCTTGACTCTACAGACCTTTGTCAATAGAGTAATGTCTCTGGCTGTCAACACACTGTCCAAATTTGTCATCGTTTTCCTGCAAAGAAGCAATCGTCATCTCATTTCATGGCTGCAGTCACCATCCACAGTGATTTTAGAGCCGAAACAAAGGAAATTTGTCACTACTTGCACCTTTTCCCCTTCTACTTGCCATGAAGTAATGGGGCCAGATGCCATGATCTTAGTTTTCTTTTTTTAATATTTAGTCTTAAGTCAGCTCTTTCACTCTCCTCCTTCACCCTCATCAAAAGGCTCTTTAGTTTCGCTTTGCTTTCTGCCATTAGTGTGGTATTGACAGGGTAACAGGCAGGAAGGCTAGGGATCTCCAAATGAAGGAAAGAGGCTGCAACATCAGACTTTTTTTCATCTCTCTCTTAAGAGGCAGGAGGAAACAAACTACACGTGTCAGACTTTTTTCCCCTTCTCTATATAAAACTAAAAGGAGGTTTCTTTGAAAATTCTGTGTGGCCATGACCACCTAAACAACTTTTCTCGAACCTTGAGCTAACCGATGCATTTTTCTTATGAAAATGTTTTTCTTAAGCTATGTTAGTGAACTACATATTTACCTTAGGCTCTGTCTTTATTCAAGTTGGTTCCTTCTAAGTCTCAGAACCAATAATGGCTGAACAAACCAGTATGTTTTGCACATGGAAATGTTCTCTTAAACTATGTTAATGAGACTATGCATTTGCTTGAATCTCTGCCTTTCTTCAAGATTCATTTCAATTGTTTTATGGCCTGGGATGACTCACCTTGTGCCAATGTTATCGCAAAATGCTTGTAGTGGGTGAAAGGTCTGGTGTGCCACTGTCTGAGTTTTGAGACATTTTCTTTCTCTAATTAGCAGACTGCTAATAGGTATATAACTTCTTGTTAAAAACTAGCAAGGCGGCGCTCTTTCTGTCCCCTTCTGATGTTTATATCAGAAGCTTTCTCTATCATTTTTATATTTTAACAGAACTTTATTACACAAATGCTCTGAGCAAATGAAGCCTCATCACTGGCCCCAGATAGAATTCCTCTCCTCTGGAGGCCAAGAATCCCAGCGTCTTTTGCTGTTCATAGTGATAACTTTTCAGTATCATCAACATATCTGAGGTCGTTGAAGCTTCTCCCGCCTATCTTGATTCCAACTTGTAACTCATCCAGCTCAGCATTTCTCATGATGTGATCAGCGTGTAAATTTGACAAACAGGATGACAGCAGACAGCCCTGTTGTTCGCCTTTCTTGAACTTGAACCAATTAGTTGTTCCATATAGGATTCTAACTGTTCCATCTTGACCCACACACAGGTTTCTCAGGAGACAGGTAAGAAGGTCTGGTATTCCCATCGTTAGAATAGCTTTCCACAGTTTGTCATGACCCAAACAGTCAAAGGCTTTAGCATAGTCCATAAAACAGAGGTAGATGTTTTTCTGAGACTCCTTTGCATTCTCTTCAGTTCAGTTCAGTTCAGTTCATTCACTCAGTCATGTCTGATTCTTTGTGACCCCATGGACTGCAGCACCCAATGCTTCCCTGTTCATCACCAACTCCCAGAGCTTGCTGAAACTCATGTTCATCGAGTCAGTGATACCATCCAACCATCTCATCCTCTGTCATCCCCTTCTCCTCCTGCCTTCAATATTTCCCAGCAGCAATATCTTTTCCAATGGATCAGTTCTTTGCATCAGGTGGCCAAAGTATTGGAGTTTCAGCTTCAACATCAGTACTTCCAAAGAATATTCAGGACTGATTTCCTTTAGGATTGACTGGTTGGATCCCCTTGCAGTCCAAGGGACTCTCAAGAGTCTTCTCCAACACCACAGTTCAAAAGCATTGATTCTTTGGTGCTCAGCTTTCTTTATACTCCAACTCTCACATCCATACATAACTACTGGAAAAACCATAGCTTTGACTAGAAATACTTTTGTTGGCAAAGTAATGTCTCTGCTTTTTAATATGCTATCTAGGTTTTCTTCTAAGGAGCAAGTGTCTTTTAGTTTCATGGCTGCAGTCACCATATGCAGTGATTTTGGAGCCCTCAAAAATAAAGTCATCCACTGTTTCTACTGTTTCCCCATCTGTTTGCCATGAAATGATGGTACCAGATGCCATGATCTTAGTTTTCTGAATGTTGAGTTTTAAGCCAATTTTTTCACTCTCCTCTTTCACTTTCATCAAGAGGTTCTTTAGTTCCTCACTTTTTGCCATAAAGGTGGTGTCATCTGCATATCTGAGGTTATTAATATTTCTCCTGGCAATCTTGATACCAGCCTGTGCATCATCCAGCCCAGCATTTTGCACAATGTACTCTTCATATAAGTTATATAAGCAGGGTGACAATATGCAGCCTTAATGTACTCCTTTCCTGATTTGGAACCAGTCTGTTGTTTCAAGTCCAGTTCTAGCTGTTGATTTTTGACCTGCAAACAGATTTCTCATGAGGCAGGTCAGGTGGTCTGGTATTCCCATCTCTTGAAGAATTTTCCATAGTTGTTGTGATTCACACAGTCAAAGGCTTTGGAGTAGCCAAAAAAGTAGAAGTAGATGTATTTCTGGAACTCTCATGCCTTTTTGGTGACCCAACAGATGTTGGCAATTTGATCTCTGTTTCCTCTGCCTTTTCTAAATTCAGGTTGAACATCTGGAACTTCATGGTTCATGTACTGTTAAAGCTTGGCTTGGATAATTTTGAGCATTACTTTGCTAACATGTGAGATGAGTGCAATTTGAACTCATCAAATTTGATGAGTTTGAACGTTTGAACGTTCTTTCTCATTGCCTTTCTTTGGGATTGGAATGAAAAGTGACCATTTCCAGTACTGTGGACACTGCTGATTTTAACAAAGTTGCTGGAATATTGAGTGCAGCACTTTCACGGCATATGAAATAGCTCAATTGGAATTCCATCACCTACACTAGCTTTGTTCATAGTAATGCTTCCTAAGGACCACTTGACATTGCATTGCAGAATGTCTGGCTCTAGGTGAGTGATCATACCATTTTGGTTATCTGGGTCATTAAGATATTTTTTCTATAGTTCTTCTGTGTATTCTTGCCACCTCGTCTTAATATCTTCTGCTTCTGTTAGGTCCATACCATTTCTGTCCTTTACTGTGCTCATCTTTGCAAGGAATTTTGCCTTGGTATCTCTAATTTTCTTGAAGAGATCTTTATTCTTTCCCACCTATTGTTTTCCTGTTTCTTTGCACTGATCACTGAAGAAGGCTTTCTTAACTCCCCTTGCTATTCTTTGGAACTCTGTATTCAGATGCACATATCTTTCCTTTTCTCCTTTGCCTTTAGCTTATTTTCTTTTCTCAGACATTTGTAAGGCCTCCTTGGACAACCATTTTGCCTTGTTGCATTTATTTTACTTGGGCATGGTCTTGATCACTACCTCCTATAAAATGCCATGGACCTTCATGCATAGTTCTTCAGGCACTCTGTCTATCAGATCTAATATCTTGAGTTTATTTGTCACTTCCACTGTATAATTTAAGGGATTTGATTTAGGACATACCTAAAGGTCTAGTGGTTTTCCCTACTTTCTTCAATTTAAGTCTGAATTTGGGAATAAACATTTTATGATCTGAGCCATAGTCAGCTCCCAGCCTTGTTTTTGCTGACTGCATAGAGCTTCTCCATCTTTGGCTGCAAAGAATATAATCAATCTGATTTTGGTATATACCATCTTGTGATGTCCATGTGTAGAGTGTTCTCTTGCACTGTTGGAAGAGGGTGTTTGCTATGATCAGTGCATTCTCTTGGCAAAACGCTGTTAGCCTTTCACCTGCTTTATTTTGTACTCCAAGGCCAAATTTGCCTGTTACTCTAGGTATCACTTGACTTCCTACTTTTGCACTCCAGTCCCCTAAAATGGAAAAAATATATATATATTTTTAGGGGTGTTAATTCTAGAAGGTCTTGTAGGTCTTCATAAACCTTTCAACTTCAGCTTCCTTGGGATTACTGGTCATGGCATAGACTTGGATTACTGTAATATTGACTAGTTTGCCTTGGAAATTAACAGAGATCTTTCTGTCAGAAAACTAATCAAACTGATCATTTGGACCACAGCCTTGTCTAACTCAGTGAAAATATGAGCAATGCCATATGGCCCCTCCAAAGATGGATGGGTCACGGTGGAGAGTTCTGACAAAATGTGGTGCACTGCAGAAGGAAATGGCAAGCCACTTCAATATTCTTGCCTTAAGACCCCCATGAAGAGTATGAAAAGGCAAAATGATAGGACACTGAAAGATGAACTCCCCAGGTCAGTAGGTGCCCAATATGCTACTGGAGATCAAGGGAGAAATGATTCCAGAAAGAATGAAGAGATAGAGCCAAGGCAAAAACAACACCCAGTTGTGAATGTGACTGGTGATGGAAGTAAAGTCTAATGCTGTAAAGAACAATATTGCATAGGAACCTGGAATGTTAGTTTCATGAATCAAGGCAAATTAGAAGTGGTCAAACAGGAGATAGCAAAGGTGAACATTGACATTGTATGAATCAGTGAACTAAAATCGACTAGAATGGGTGAATTTAACTCAGATGAACATTATATCTACTGTCTTTCTCTATAATCCAGCAAATATTGGGAATTTGATCTCTAGTTCCTCTTCCTTTTCTAAGCCCAGTTTGGAAATCTGAAAGTTCTTGGTTCAGGCAATGGTGAAGCCTAGCATGCAAATTTTTAAGCATGACCTTACTAGCATGAGAAAGAAAGTGAAGCCGCTCAGTCGTGTCCGACTCTTTGTGATCCCATGGACTGTAGCCTACCAGTCTCCTCCGTCCATTGGATTTTCCAGGCAAGAATACTGGAGTGGTTTGCCATTTCCTTCTCCAGAAGATATTCTTGACCCAGGGATTGAACCCAGATCTTCCACATTGTAGGCAGACACTTTACTGTCTGAGCTACCAAGGAAGTCCACTAGCATGAGAGATGAGTGTAACTGTCCGATGGTTAGTGCATTCTTTGCTATTACCCCTTCTTGTGAATTGGGGTGAAGACTGACCTTTTCCAGTCCTGTGACCACTGCTGGGTCTTCCAGATTTGCTGAGATAACGAATGCAAAATCTTGCTGGCATCATCCTTTATGGATCTGAATAGTTCTGCTGGAATTTCATAGCATCTACTAGCTTTATTACCAGCAGTGCCTCTTAAGGCCCACTTGACTTTGCACTCCAGAATATCTGGCTCTGGGTGACTAGCCACATCATCATAGTAATCTGGTTCATTAAGACCTTTTTCATACAGTTCTTCCATGTATTCTTTCCATCTTTTGTTGATCTCTTCATTATCTACTAGGTCTGTACCATTTTTATCTTTTATTGAACCCATTTTTGGGTGGAATGCTCCCCGATGTTTCCAGTATTCATGAAGAGATGTCTAGTCTTTCCCCTTTTGTTGTTTTCTTCTATTATTACGCAATGTTCATTGAAGAAGGCCTTCTTGTCTCTCCCAGCTATTCTTTGCAACTCTGTGTTTATTTTTTTCCCCCATTCTGAACCCCCTGCCCATCTTCCTCCCCATCCCATCCCTCTGGGTTTTCCCATAGCACCAGCCCTGAACACCCTGTCTCATGCATTGAACCTGGGCTGGCAATCTGTTCACATACGACACTATACATGTTTACATGCTATTCTCTCAGATCATCCCACCTTTGTCTTCTCCCACAGAGTCCAAAAGACTGTTCTATACATCTGCGTCTCTTTTGCTGTCTCACATATAGGGTTATCATTACCATCTTTCTAAATTCCATATATATGTGTTAGTATACTGTATTGGTGTTTTCTTTCTGGCTTACTTCACTCTGTATAATTAATTGGATGTATCTTTCCTTCTTTCCTTTGCATTTCAATTATCTTCATTCTTCCAGCATTTGTAAAGCCTCCTCAGATAACCACTTTGTCTGCCTGCTTTTCTTTTTCATTGGAATGGCTCTCTATTACAGACTTCTGTCCATAGTACTTCAGGCACACTGTTAACTAGATTTAGTCCCTTGAATTTATTCATTACTTCTACTGTGAATTCATACACGATTTTATTTAACTCATACCTGATTGGCCTAGTGTTTTTCCTGGTTTTCTTTAGTTTAAGCCTGAAAGAGTTGGCTTAAAACTCAATAGTCAGAAAACTAAGATCATGGAATCTGGTCCCATCACTTGATGGCAAACAGATGGGGAAATAATGGAAACAGTGACAGGCTTTATTTTGGGGGACTCCAAAATCACTGCAGATGGTGACTACAGCCATGAAATTAAAAGACGCTTGCTCCTTGGAAGATAAGCTATGACCAACCTAGACAGCATATTAAAAAGCAGAGACATTACTTGGCCAACAAATATCTGTCTAGTCAAAGCTTTGGTTTTACCATTAGTCATGTATGGATGTGAAATTTGGACTATAAGGAAAGCTGAGTGCCAAAGAATTGATGCTTTTGAACTGTGGTGTTGGAGAAGACTCTTGAGAGTACCTTGGTCAGCAAAGAAATCCAGCCAGTCAATCCTAGAGGAAATCAGTCCTGAATACTCATTGGAAGGACTGATGCTGAAGCTGAAATCCAATACTCTGACCACCTGATGTGAAGAGTTGACTCATTGGAAAAGACCCTGATGCTGGGAATAATTGAAGGTGGGAGGAGAAGGGGATCACAGAGGATGAGATGGTTGGATGGCATCACTGACTCAATGGACATGAGTTTTAGTAAGCTCCAGGAGTTGGTGTTGGACAGAGAAGCCTGGTGTAGTGCAGTCCATGGGGTCACAAAGTGTCGGACACGACTGAGCCACTGAACTGAACTGAACTTGCTATGAGAAGCTGATGATCTCAGCCACAGTCATCTTCAGGTCTTGTTTTTGCTGACTGTTTACAGATTCTCCATCTTTGGAGATTACAAAGATTAAATCTTTAGACATTAATTACAAAAAATGTAATTAATTTTATTGACCATTTGGTGATGTCCATGTCTAAAGTCATCTCTTGTGTTATTGCAAAAGTGTATTCGCTGTGACTGGTGCATTCTCTTGGCAGAAATCAGTCAGTCTGAATTCTGATTTTTCTCTAAGCTAGTCACATTCTTCACTGCAGAAACTGTGCCTTTGAGGAATAATTTTAACTCCACAGCACTGAGAAAATTCCATTTTCTCAGCAATCCTTCACTACCTCTGACAATAAAGCGAAGTTCAAGTGAACCGCCCTCAGTCATGTCTGACTCTTTGTGACCCCATGCTCTGTATATACAGTCCATGAAATTCTCCAGGCTGGAATACTGGAGTGGGTAGACTTTCCCTTCTCCAGGGGATCTTCCCAACCCAGGGATCAAACCCAGATCTCCCGAATTGCAGGATGATTCTCTATCACTTGAGCCATAAGGGAAGCCTTCTGACGATAGTCTGTGTAAAAGGCAATAAATTCTTTAGTTGCAAGGAATATAAAACAAGCCATGTGCTTTTTTAACAATTCTCTTTGTCTTTAAAATTGTGGGAATAACTATGTCTGTGTTAATTTGTATATTCATTTTTGTTATTTTTTTAATAGAATCTCGATTATTATTATACATAAAATCTATAAGAGGCAGATAATTTAATTTGAGTTTAGCTGTGTACCATCTGAATTCAGGGAATTTGATTAATATCCTAAGTATCACTGAAGGGTAAAAAAGGACAATTAACTTACATGTTCCACATCTTTCCTTGAAACACCTCATATAGTAAAAGGTATCAAAGGATGAGATAAGAAAGGAAATGCTGCTTAATGTTTAGTATCAGGTTATTCATTCAGGCACAATATAGTATTCCCATGGATGTTAAGATGCAAATGTTGCTGCTTGATTCTTAAAAATATATTTCTATTTATAACTAACAATCAAGTTGAGGCTATTTATAAGGAGTTTACACACAAAAGTTAAGACTAAGAAAAGCAAGTAAAGGAAGAAAGTCCCTATGATTTTAACAAAAGACATGTGGGCATGAGAGTTACTATAGTCATATATTTATATGTATACTTCTATTAATTTCTATCAAGACATTACTTAGGATTAAAAATATGCAAAATATGCAACTTAGCCTTGCTACTTACTGATCACCTTTAGAATTACACGCTAATTAAGTTGACAGATAAGTTAGCTTAAATGTAAAATCTAATTGTATTAATACTTAAACATAAGAATAGAGCATTCAAAACATATTTAACAGTTAAAAGTTTCTTTGAGTTGCTGTGTTTGGTCGCTCAATCGTGTCGTGTCTGACTGTTTGTGATCCCATGGACTGTAGCCCACCAGGCTCTTCTTCAGGCAAGAAAAATGGAATTGGTTGCCATGCTCTCCAACCCAGGGATGGAACCCAGGTCTCACACATGGCAGGCGGATTCTTTTACCATCTGAGCCACCAGGGAAGCCCTCAATATTAATTCATTATGAGCCAGACACTATTTTAGTCATTAGAGATATAGCAGTGAACATAGTATTAAAGGTATTCTGTGCATGCATGCTCAGTCATGTCCAACTCTTTGCTTCCTCAGGAACTGTAGCCCACCAGGCTTCTCTGTCCATGGGATTATCTAGACAAGAATACTGCAGTGGGTTGCCATTTCCTCCTCTAAGTGATCTTCCTGACCCAGGGATCAAACTCACATCTCCCATGTCTCTTGCCCTGGCAGGGTAATTCTTTACCACTGAGCCACCTGGGAAGCCCCCAAGGGTATTCTTAGCTAACAAAATAATATAATCTATTAAACATAACATAAATGTCCTTGAACTGTTTCATTTCACAATTTAAATTGGAAAACTGTGCACCGAGTATCAAATACCTGATATACTGTCAGATGTTTTTGTTTAAAGCTAAATTTGATATTGTCACTGTACTTCACAATATATAATGTTTTAAGTACTGAGATTTAGAATTAAATTTTAATGGTTGAAACAATGGGAATTGAAAGTATACAGAATTTGGTTCAAAATCTTGCCTTGACACTATCTGTGAAATGGTCAATATATAGTATTTTAACCTTTGCTTCTTCATCTGTAAACTGAAGATAATATCTACCATGTAAAGGTTAAAAGAGTGCAGAATTATGCACTCTGTTAAAGGCTGCTATTATTTCAGATTATTATTTCTAATGATATAGCTTAACTATTAAGAGTAGGAAAATAGACTATATTCTTTTAATACTATAACAGATGAAATGTATTCAATAAGTGTAATCATACCTAAAACTGATTCAAGAACCGGTGCCAGTTAACATTGTGGGGTAAGAAATTCTCAAAATCCTCTCTTTCATGAAAGCAATGAAACATTTGGTCAAAATATCAGAATCAATTTTTTCAGAATTCTTGAAGCTAACCAAAGTTAAAGCAATCCAGAGAAGGTTTATTCAAGGAAACACACACACACACACACACACACACAAATGAATCCCTAAAAGAACAGCATGTTTTTTGTTGTTGTTTTAACTTACACTAGACTCATTCTCAGCACTTTTGCCCGAAAAATAGCCTTGAAAAATAGCAGTTCAAATTCAGAATGGAATTGAAGCTGTTTGAAAAGCTTCATTCCCAAAGAGTTGCCTTTGTATTAGCCAGTTTTAGTCTGATATAGAGCTCACCCAGTGCTAAAAGTCTTCTTCCAGAGAGTTGTTGTTGAAAACAATTACAGGCAAGTGTTTTCACATTTCTGCTTCCTGAGGTGATGGATAACAGTTGGAGTAAACAATAGACTTACCAAAAAGCTTAAAAGAAAAGGTGGGAAATGAAATTTCAACAAGGCCTTGATAAGCAACAATGTATTCTTGGATGACTACAAAGACACGTAAGTGGGCATGATTACATTTTCAGGAAAAACCTGAGAAAGCCATCAAGTTTTGCCTCTGGCTGATATTGAGGCTTGGTAAGAGTAGAAGTAAAGATTAAGGGCAGAGGCATAAACTGCTTGGCTGAGTACTGAAGGCATGAATGCCAAGACAGTCCAGTGGGTAAGGAATTCTTTCCAACAAATGCTGCTGGAACAATTTGATTTTCACATACAAAACAAACAAACAAACATGAATTTGGATTCTTACCTCACACTATACACAAACATTAACTCAAAATTAATGAAAAGCCTAAATTCAAGAGCTAAACTGTATTTTTTTTTAACAAGAGAACATGGGTGCAAGTCTTGAAGACCTTGTGTAACACATTGGTTTCTTAATGCAATAACCTAAAGCATCAACAAACATAAAAAGTAGATGAATGAGACTGTCAAAATAACTTTTATACTTCAAAAAACACTATCAAACAAATAAAAAGACAACTTACAGGATGAAAGGAATTATTTGCAGATATATAGACTTCCTTGGTGGCTCAGATGGTAAAGAATCTGCCTGCAATGCAGGAGACCCAGGTTTGATCCCTGGGTTGGTAAGATCCCCTGGAGAAGGGAATGGCTACTCACTCCAGTATTCTTGCCTGGAGAATTCCATGGACAGAGGAGCTTCCATGAAGTTGCAAAGAGTTGGACATGACTGAGAAACTAACACATATATGTAAATGACATCCAGAGTATAAAGAACAGTTACAACTCAGTAATTTTTTAAAAATCCAAAAGAAAAATGAAAAGTATTCAAATAAACTTTTCTCCAAAGAAGACATACAAATGGCTAATAAACCCTTGCAAAGTTTCTTAGCATCTAATCACTAGTGAAGTGTAAACCAATGCCAAAAGTGAGATAATATTTTATATTCATTACTGTGGTTACTAATACAAAGACAGATATTGACAAGTGGTGGTAAGAATTTGGAGAAATTGAAACCCGCATAAGTGCTTATGAGATGTTAAATGATATATTCACTTTGGAAAATATTTGGCAGTTCCTTAAAATATCAAACAAAATTTTACCACATGCCCCCCCCAGTTCTATTCTTTTAAATATACACTGAAAAGAACTGAAAACATGTCCCCACAAAAATTTCTACACAAATATCCATAGCCACATTATCCATAATAGCCAAAAGACTCTTTGGCTTATACCTCTGCCTCTGAATATTTTGAGAAAATGTTGGAAAATTGTAAATAGTTTTATTTCTAGCAACTCCATTTGAAATTTATCTTTATATTATCCTAAACCTTTATATTATCCTAATATATTATCTTTATATTATCCTAAAGCAAGGTCACAGTATATAAAATCTTCATACAAAAATACCAAGAACACTAATATTAAAATCTTAATTGCATCTATTTATGAATAAACTACTCTACCTCTTCCTTCTATCTAGGGCTTCCCAGATGCCCAGATGGCACTAGTGGTAAAGAACCCCTTTGCCAATGCAGGAGACATAAGAGATGCAGGTTCGATCCCTGGTTCTGGAAGATCCTGTAGAGAAGGAAATGTCAACCCATTCCAGTATTCTTGCCTGGAGAATCCCATGAAGAGAGGAGCCTGGCAAGCTATTGTCCATAGGGTCACAAAGAGTCAGACACAACTGAAGCAACTTAACATGCACTCCCTCTAACTTCCATCTATAACTATAACTACACTATTAATTTTCTCCCAGGTCATCCCTTGCCTATTGGAGAGATATTAGAGAATGAAAGAAGGGAATTAGTTTAGTGCCTGGCATGTACCAGGTACTCAACAAAGATTGTTGAATTAAAGTAAGCAAAGGAAAGAGCTGTCAAGAGGCCTGTGAAGGGCAGTGTTAGAAGGAAAAAGCAGGCCTGCTTTGAAGAAACTCTTTACCCTCAAGGTACATTAGCATGAATGGGACAGTAAGGCTACTACTTGTTTTAAAATAACCCATTGTTTGAAAGTGACAGGCTTCATCTGTTGCTGCTTTGAAATGTGAACAGTGAGTAATGATTTACACCTGCTCATTAAAATTTGGTGATTATTATTATTATCATCTAAATCAACATTTTAAGAAATAGAATCAATTCAGTTCAGTTCATTTCAGTTCAGTCCAGTTCAGTTCAGTCACACAGTCAAGTCCGATTCTTTGTAACCCTATGGACTGCAGCATGCCATGCTTCCCTGTCCATCACCAACTCCTAGAGCTTGCTCAAACTCATGTCCATAGAGTCGGTGATACCATCCAACCATCTCACCCTCTGTCATCCCCTTCTCCTCCTGCCTTCATTCTTTCCATCATGAGGGTCTTTTCTAATGAGTCAGTTCTTTGCATCAGGTGGTCAAAGTATTGGGGCTTCAGCTTCAATATCAGTCCTTCCAATCAATATTCAGGACTGACTTCCTTTAGGACTGACTTCCTTTAGGATTGACTGGTTGGATCTCCTTGCAGTTCAATGGACTTTCAAGAGTTTTCTCCAACACCACAGTTCAAAAGCATCAAATCTTTGGCCCTCAGCTTTCTTTATGGTCTCTCTAACTCTCACATCCATACGTGACTACTGGGATTGAATACGTATTACTCAAAGAATAGAATAGCTATTACTTAATGCCATACATTTTGCAATCATCCTTTCTTTCAAGAACTATGTCTAAATTAATGACATAAAATAACTCTAGAATTGAAGCTTTAGGTAAAGCTAAGCAGAAGTAACTGTAATTTCCATAGCACACCATGAGAAACAATATTAGCATTTCAACTGAAGTAAATATTTCTATCGGAGAGGTTTGAAACTAGTTTTGCCACAAATTATACAAAAGGCCTATTGCTTTGATTAGTTAATATTCACATACTTTCTTCTGAACTGTATGGCCTCAGGTTTACAGTTATATTTTTGACCTACTATAGTTTTCTTGGATCTGTATTTTGGTGTGATGATCTTTGTCCAACTATTTTGCCAAATTTCCCAGCACAATTTGATAATTCACACCTTTATCTCTGGTTTTATTTTTAAATAAAATATTAAATTCAGGTATGTATTATGGTCAGTTTATTTTCTATTTTACCACACTGATCTAACATTTTTTACACATTTATCTTCTTGCTTTTTGTTAAAGATTTATATATTCTGACATTTGCTAATAAAAAATCTTTCCCCTCACTTTTTAATTTTTGTATTATTCTTTACACTTTAAATACATTAGAAAAATGTTAAGAAGGCCAGAGTTGATATATTTGGAGAAAACTTAATATGAGTTTTCTAAATTTCCCTATTTCTTTCCTTTTACATTTTAAGATATTATTACATTTGGAGACAAGCAAAAAATATAGACAGCAAAGGAAATACAATTTTTGTTAATCTGGTGTAAATTCAAACTGTGTAAAGCCTTCAACACTCAAATTCCCCAAAACACAAACTGTTAAAATTGTATAAATCTCACTTGAATTGTAAACAATAGGTAAATATTACAATCCATATATTTACCAATAAGCAAATATATAATTAGATACAATTATAGTTAAGAATATAAAACATTTATTGATTTACTTGAATGTTGTCTTACTAAAAGAGCATTGAATTACATCATTTTATAAGGTGTTTTTTTTTT
Organism: Odocoileus virginianus; assembly: GCF_023699985.2. Taxonomy (NCBI): domain Eukaryota; kingdom Metazoa; phylum Chordata; class Mammalia; order Artiodactyla; family Cervidae; genus Odocoileus; species Odocoileus virginianus. Next base: position 42,397,166 of record NC_069708.1, on the reverse strand, counting down.
TCTTTTGTTTTGGTTTGGTGATATTTTAGACCAAGGATAAGTGATTATAAAGTAAAGAAATTAATGCTTTAAATTGTCTCTGACAAAAAGTGCTATTTAGAATCATTTTTATATCTGGTGAGTCTAGGAAATACATTCTGTGAGCATGAGCACTATGAAAACCACATGCAGGCATTTATTATATAAATAGCTTAGATTTAAGAGATTACAGGCAGAATGCCAGAGAATTGATGCCCTCAAACTGTGGTCCTGGAGAAGACTCCTGAAAATCCCTTGGCCAGCAAGGAGATCAAACCAGTCAATCTTAAGGGAGATGGACCCTGAATATTTACTGGAAGGACTAATGCTGAAGCTGAAGCTCCAGTATTTTGGTCATCTTATGCAAACAGATGACTCATTCTAAAAGTCCCTGATGCTGGGAAAGATTGAGGGCAGAAAGAGAAGAGGGTGTAAGAAGATGAGATGGCCAGATGGCATCACCAATGCAATGAACATGAACTTGGGCAAACCCTTGGAGTTGGTGAGGGACAGGGAGGCCTATCATGCTACAGTCCATGGGGTTGCAAAGAGTTGGACATGAATGGGTCACTGAACAACAGCAACAAAATTTCTTATTTAATATTCTTAGAAATGCACACTAACACAGTAAATCATATTACTAATCTTTTAAAATTGAAGTACCACATTTTATATGAACTTGAAGACAGAAACTTTCAGGCTTCTGGCTACAGTTTTGGCAGTGATACATACTGATCATTATAAAATCCTATACAATACATGTTTTAAAGTCATCTATGCCTGTGTAGCCTCAAGATTAACAAGGGCCAGTCAGTGTTCTCTTCCGAGGATTTCTCTTGAAAACTACTCAAGAATTTCAAGGAGAGCAAAATGCAATGAATTGTGGTTCTGAAGAACCTCAAACACATGGCACAAAGTCTACAATTGAAAGTAGTGACTTTGATCTATGCAGTCCTTCACTGTTTCACATTCAACATTTTTTTCATTCCCATGGCATAAAAATTCAACAAGGGTACCTTTCCCAAATGTTATCATTTTTTTTCTTTGAACTTTGGCCAGACACGGGGAAAATGTTCTCAGATGAGCAAGCATAAATTCAAGGGTTTCAAGAGTGTTTTTGTTTGTTTTTGTTCTAAGTATAATAGAAAACCAATGCATAACAAGGCCCATTTTTTTTTTCTCTGCAGACCAATCCCGAATCCTTAGTCTCTGAAAGAGATCTAAAGCTCTTTTGATATAGTATCCATTAGCCACACACAGCTACTGAGCACATAAAATGTGGCTAGTTAGAATTGAGATCTGCTGTACATGTAAAATGCATGTCAGATTTCAAGACTTACTATGAAAAGAAATGTAAAGTATCTCATTGAAATTTTTTTGATTACTTGTTGGAATAATGATAGTTTGCATATATTGGGTTAAATAAAATGTATTGCTAAAATAAATTTCAGAAGGTGGTCCTAAGATGGCAGAGGAATAGGATGGGGAGACCACTTTCTCCCCCACAAATTTCTCAAAAGAACATTTGAACGCTGAGCAAATTCCACAAAACAACTCTGAACACTGGCAGAGGACACCAGGCACCCAGAAAGGCAGCCCATTGTCTTTGAAAGGAGTTAGGACAAAATGTAGAAGATAAAAAAGAGACAAAAGAGTTAGGGACAGAGATCTGTCCAAGAGAAGGAGTCATAAAAGAAGAGAAGTTTCCAAACACCAGGAAACCCTCTCACTGGCAGGTCTGTGGGGAGTTTTGGATTCTCAGAGGGCAACATAACTGGGAGGAAAAATAAATAAATAAAACCCACAAAATACATGCCTAATGGCAATTCCCAGCAGAGAGGTAGCCCAGACGCTCGCATCCACCTTCAGCAAGCGGGGGCTGAACAAGGAGGTGCGGGCCACATTGCTTAGGGTAAGGACCAGGCATGAATGCCCTGACGGCAATCTGAGGGAGCTAATGTGAGAAAGCAACACAGACCGTGGGATAGACAGAGAGAGAGAGAGAGAGAGGAAAAAGAGAGAGACAGAGAGAGGAAGAACTTTCGCACAAAAAGCCCTAACCTAAGATACTGCTGGGCCCACTCACAGAACAAAGACTGAGCAAATACCAGAGAAAAGCTAGCTGGCTGCGGACTGGCCTATCCCCCGCTGGAGACAGGGAGGCAGGCGGGCGGCAGCCAGAGCCAGAAAGGGGCAAACTCAGCCCCAGAGCATTCTCCACCAAACTGCAAGCAGGCTCCCAATTGCCAACCAAGTCTTCCTGGGATCCTGTAGGAATGACATCCGCTGGGAGTGTTGCAGCCAGATCAGCTCCCCAGAACAGACATACGTCACACCTGAGCAGGTACACCCGCAAAACCAAGCAGCTGGGACAGGGGAGGGGATAAGACGGACCATATCTAAGGAGAGTGCACTTGCCAACTACCTGGTCACCCGAGCTGCTCGGATCTGGGAAGAGCACAAAACACAGGCCCAACCGAGTCTGCACCTTTGTGGAGTACCCGATAACCTGAACCTCAGTGACTTAGGCCTGGGAAGTGCATGCAACCCATGGCCCACTTTAGACAGTTCTCCTGCAGAGCAACCTATAGCCTGAGCAGTTTAGACTGGAAAAGCACACATGCCACGGGCAGGGGCAAACCTAGTGTAGCCCAGGCACTGTGAGCACTCCGCACACACACCAGTGATATTTGTTTGCAGTGTTCCTCCCTCCCCACAGCACGACTGAAAAAGTGAACCTAACTAAGTGACCACCTTCGCCCCCTTGTGTCAGGTTGACATTAGACACTGAAGAGACTTGCAAACAGAAGAAGCCAAAATAAGCAAAGGGAATTGCTTTGGAAGTGATGGGTTCAACAGGTTAAAATCCTGTAGTTAACACTGACTACATTGGAAGGGGCCTATACATCTTGAGAAATGTAAGCTGGAACAAGGAACTATCTGAAACTGAAATGAACCCACAATGACCGCAACAGTGCCAGTGAAATTCCTAGATATGTTTTTACTATTAAAATTTTTATTTTTTTTAATTTTTAAGTCCAATATTACTTCTTTAATTTTCATTTTTATAACCTACTATTACCTTGCCAAAAAAAAAAGACCCTATTTTCAAGGAAAACTTCATATATATATTTTTTAAATAATTTTTGTGATTTTGTTTTGTCTTTTTAATATTGTATTTTTGAGAGTCTAACCTCTACTCTCGGAGAAGGCAATGACACCCCACTCCAGTACTCTTGCCTGGAAAATCCCATGGACAGAGGAGCCTGGTAGGCTGCAGTCCATGAGGTCGCTAAGAGTCAGACACGGCTGAGTGACTTCACTTTCACTTTTAACTTTCATGCGTTGGAGAAGGAAATGGCAACCCACTCCAGTGTTCTTGACTGGAGAATTCCAGGGACGGGGAAGCCTGGTGGGCTGCCATCTATGGGGTCGCACAGAGTCAGACACGACTGAAGTGACTTAGCAGCAACGTCTACTCTAGATTTTTAATATTTGCTTTTGGGTATTTGTTATCAATTTTGTACCTTTAATCCAATCTTCAGTACCCATTTTTACTTATGAGTGTGATTACTGGCTTGATTACTCTCTCCAACTTTTGACACTCCTTAGTCTCCCCCAGGTCATCTCTATCTCCTCCTTTCCCCTTCTCTTCTCTCTCCAACTCTGTAAATCTCTGTGTGTTCTGAACTGTGGAGAACACTTAAGGAACTGATTTTGCCTAGATCTGTCTGTCTTCTTTTGATTCCCCCTTTTCTCCTCCTGTTAACCTCTATCTCCTTCCTCACTCTTCTCTCCTCTATGTAACTCTGTGAACATCTCTGAGGGTTCCAGACTGTGGAGAGCACATAGGGAATTGATTAATGTCTAGATGGCTCTCTCCCCCTTTGATTCCCTCTCTTCTCCTGTTGGCAACCTGTATCTCCCTCCTCCCTGTTGTCTTCTCCAAGTAACTCTGTGAACCTCTCTGGATGTCCCTCACTTTGGATAATCTTTTCACTATTAAACTAGATATTTTATCATCAGTGCTGTATGGATGGAGAAGTCTTGAGGCTAATGAAAGAATAAGACTGAAACCCAGACACAGGAGGCTTAAGCCCAAAACCTGAGAACACCTGAGAACTCCTGACTCCAAGGAACATTAATTGATGAAAGCGCATCCAAATGCCTCCATACCGACACTGAAACCAAGCACCACCCAAGAGCCAACAAGTTCTAGAGCTAGACAAACCATCCAAATTCTCCAGCAATGCAGGAACATAGCCTGGAGAGTCAATATACAGGCTGCCCAAAGTCACACCAAACCCATAGACATTCCAAAACTCAGTACTGGACACTTGATTGCACTCCAGAGAGAAAAAATCCAACTCCACCCATCAGAAAACCAATGCAAGCTTTCCTAACCAGGAAACCTGGACAAGCCACTCGTCCAAAACCACTCAAAGGGAGAACCTCCACAATAAAGAGGAACCACAGACTGCCAGAATACAGAAAGGCTATGCAACAAAGCAATCGAAACAGGAGGAAAAGGCAAGGAAATACTCAGCAGCTAAAGGAATATGTTAATACCCACCAAATCAAACAAAAGAGAAGGATATAGGGGGGTCTACCTGAAAAAAAAATTCAGAAAAATGATAGTAAAAATGATTAAAAATCTTGAAAACAAAATGGAGTTACAGATAATAGCCTGGAGACAAGGATTGAGAAGATGCAAGAAATGTTTAACAAGGACCTAGAAGAAATAAAAAAGTCAATCAAAAATCAATAATGCAATAAATGAGATAAAAGAAAATCTCTGGAGGGAACCAAAAGTAGATTAACAGAGGCAGAAGATAGGATAAGTGAGGTGGAAGATAGAATGGTAGAAATAAATGAAGCAGAGAGGAAAAAAGAATCAAAACAAATGAAAACCTCAGGGACCTCTGGGGCAATATGAAATACCTCAGCATTCAAATCATAGGAGTCCCAGAAGAAGAAGACCAAAAGAAAGGCCATGAGAAATAGTTAAAACTTCCCTAAAATGGGGAGGGAAATAGTCACCCAAGTCCAAGAAACCCAGAGGGTCCCAAACAGGATGAACCCACAGTGAAACTCCCCAAGACACATATTAATCAAATAAACGAAGACCAAGCACAAATAACAAATACTAAAGCAGCAAGGGAAAAACAACAAATAAAACACAACGGGTTTCCCATAAGGATAACAGCTGATCTTTCAATAGAAACTCTTCAGGCCAGAAGGGAATGGCAAGACATACTTAAAGTGATAAAAGAGAAAAACCTGCAACCCATATTAATATACCCAGCAAGAATCTCATTCAGCTATGAAGGAAAAATCAAAAGCTTTGCAGACAACCAAAAGCTGAGAGAATTCAGTACCACTGATCCAGCTCTTCAACAAATGCTAAAGGATCTTATCGAGAGAGTAAACACAGAAAGGGTGTATAAACTCAAACCCAAAACAACAAAGCAAATGGCAACAGGACCATACTTGTCAAAAATCACCTTAAATATAAATGGGTTGAATGCCCCAACCAAAAAGACAAAGACTGGCTGAATGGATACAAAAATAATACCTCTATACATGCTGTTAACAAGAGACCCACCTCAAGAAAGGGACACATACAGACTGAAAGTGAAGGGCTGGAAAAAGATATTCCACTCAAATATAGAACAAAAGAAAGCAGGATTAGCAATACTCATATCAGATAAAATAGACTTTAAAACAAAGGCTGTGAAAAGAGACAAAAATGGACACTGCATAATGATCAAAGGATCAATCCAAGAAGAAGATATAACAATTATATATATATATGTACCCAACATAGGAGCAATGCAATATGTAAGTCAAATGCTAACAAGTATGAATGGGAAATTAACAATAACAAAATAATAGTGGGAGACTTTAATACCCCGCTCACACCTATGGCTAGATGAACTAAACAGAAAATTAACAAGGAAACAAAAACTTTAAATGATACAGTAGACCAGTTAGGCCTAATTTATATCTATAGGACATTTCACCACAAAACAATTAATTTCACCTTTCTCTCAAGTGCTCACGGAACCTTCTCCAGGATAGATAACATATTGGGCCATAAATCTAGCCTTGATAAATTCAAAAAATAGAAATCATTCCAAGCATCTTTTCTGACTACAACGCAGTAAGATTAGATGTCAATTACAAGAGAAAAACTGTTAAAAATTTCACCATATGGAGGCTGAGCAACACATTTCTTAATAACCAAGAAATTACAGAAGAAATTAAAAAAATATCAAAATATGCATATAAATGAATGAAAATGAAAACACAATGACCCAAAACCTTTGGGACACTGTAAAAGCAGTGCTAAGGGGAAGGTTCATAGCAGTACAGGTTTACCTCAAGAAACAAAAAAAAAGTCAAATAAATAGCCTAACTCTACAGCTAAAGTAACTAGAAAAGGAAGAAATGAAGAACCCCAGGGTTTCTAGAAGGAAATAAATCTTAAAAATTAGGGTAGAAATAAATGCAAAAGGAACAAAAGAAACCATAGCAAATATCAACAAAGCCTAAATCTGGTTCTTTGAGAAGATAAATAAAATTGACAAAGCATTAGCCAAACTCATCAAGAAACAAAGGGAGAAAAATCAAATCAAGCAAATTAGATAAGAAAATGGAGCAATCACAACAGAGAACAGAGATACAAAGAATCATAAGAGACTATTATCAGCAACTATATGCCAATAAAATGGACTTTAGAGATAGAACAAATTCATAGAAAAGTACAACTTTCCAAAACTGAACCAGGAAGAAATAGAAAATCTTAAGAGACCTATCACAAGCACAGAAATTGAAACTGTTTGCAGACAACATGATCCGCTACATAGAAAACCCTAAAGACTCCACCAGAAAATTACTAGAGCTAGTCAATGAATACAGTAAAGTTGCAGGATATAAAATTAGCACAAGAAATCCCTTGCATTACTATACACGAGCAGTGAGAAAACAGAAAGAGAAATTAAGGAAACAATTCCATTCACCATTTCAATGAAAAGAATAAAATACTTAGGAATATATCTACCTAAAGAAACAAAAGACCTATATATAGAAAACTATAAAATACTGATGTAAGAAATCAAAGAGGACACAAATAGATGGAGAAATATACCATGTGCATGGATCAGAAGAATCAATATAGTGAAAATAAGTATACTATCCAAAACTATCTATAGATTCAGTGCAATACCCATCAAGCTACCAAAGGTATTTTTCAGAGAACTAGAACAAATAATTTCACACTTTGTATGGAAATACAAAAAACCTCAAATAGCCAAAGCAATCTTGAGAAAGAAAAATGGAGCTGGAAGAATCAACTTGCCTGACTTCAGGCTATACTACAAAGCTACATTCATCAAGACAGTATGGTACTGGTATAAAAACAGAAATGTAGATCAATGGAACAAAATAGAAAGCCCAGAGATTAATCCATGAACCTAGGGACACCTTATCTTTGACAAAGGAGGAAAGAATATACAATGGAGAAAAGACAATCTCTTTAACAAGTGGTGCTGGGAAAACACATCAACCATCTGTAAAAGAATGAAACTAGAACACTTTGTAACACCATACACAAAAATAAACTCAAAATGGATTACATATCTAAATGTAAGACCAGAAACTTTAAAACCCCTAGAGGGAAACATAGGCAAAACAGTCTCTGACATAAATCACAGCAGGATCCTCCGTGAACCAACTCCCAGAGTAGTGGAAATAAAATAAAAAATAAGACCTAATTTAACTTGAATGCTTTTGCACAACAAAGGAAACTATCAGCAAGGTGAAAAGACAGCTTTCACAAGGGGAGAAGCTAACAGCAAATGAAGCAACTGACAAAGAATAAATCTCAAAAATATACAAGAAGCTCCTGCAGCTCAATTCCAGAAAAATAAATGACCCAATCGAAAAATGGGCCAAAGAACTAAACAGACATTTCTCCAAAAGAGACATACAGATGGCTAACAAACACATGAAAAGATGCTCAACATCACTCATTATCAGATAAATGCAAATCAAAACCAGAATAATGTACCATCTCATGCCAGGCATAATGGCTGTTATCCAAAATCTACAAACAATAAATGCTGGAGAAGGTGTGGAGAAAAGGGAACGGTCCTACATCTTTGGTGGGAATGCAAACTAGTACAGCAACTATGGAGAACAGTGTGGAGATTCCTTAAAAAAATAACTGGAAATAGAACTGCCATAAGACCCAGCAATCCCAACGCTGGGCATACACACTGAGGAAATCAGAATTGAAAGATACACGTGTACCCCAATGTTCATCACAGCACTGTTTATAAAAGCTAGGAAATGGAAGCCCCCTTAATGTCCATTAGTAGACTAATGGATAAGAAAGCTGTGATACATATCCACAATGGAATATTCAGTTCAGTTCAGTTGTTCAGTAATGTCCAACTCTGCAACCCCATGAATCCCAGCACGCCAGCCGCACTGTCCATCACCAACTCCCGGAGTTTACACAAACTCATGTCCAGCGAGTCAGTGATGTCATCCAACAATCTCATTCTCTGTCTGCCCCTTCTCCTCCAGCCCTCAATCTTTCCAAGCATCAGGGTCTTTTCAAATGAGTCAGCTCTATGCATCAGGTGGCAAAACTATTGGAGTTTCAGCTTCAACAATGGTCCTTCCAATGAACACCCAGGACTGATCGTTTAGGATGGACTGGATGGATTTCCTTTCAATCCAAGGAACTCTAAAGAATCTTCTCCAACACCACCGTTCAAAAGTATCAATTCTTCAGCACTCAGGTTGCTTCACAGTCCAACTCTTACATCCATACATGACCACTGGAAAAACCATTGCCTTCACCAGATGGACTTTTGTTGGCCAAGTAATGTCTCTGCTTTTTAATATGCTATCTAGGTTGGTCATAATTTTCCTTCCAAGGAGTAAGTGTCGTTTAATTTCATGGCTGCAATCACCATCTGCAGTGATTTTAGAGCCGCAAGAAATAAAGTCATCCACTGTTTCTACTGTTTCCCCATCTATTTCCCATGAAGTGATGGGACCAGATGCCATGATCGTAGTTTGCTGAATGTTGAGCTTTAAGCCAACATTTTCACTCGACTCTTTCACTTTCATCAAGAAGCTTTTTAGTTCTTCTTCAATTTCTGCCATAAGGGTAGTGTCATCTGCATGTCTGAGGTCATTGATATTTCTCCTGGCAATTTTGATTCCAGCATGTGCTTCTTCCAGCCCAGCGTTTCTCATGATGTACTCTGCATAGAAGTTAAATAAGCAGGGTGACATTATACAGCCTTGATGTACTCCTTTTCCTATTTGGAACCAGTCTGTTGTTCCATGTCCAGTTCTAAGGGTTGCTTCCTGACCTGAATATAGGTTCCTCAAGAGGCAGGTCACGTGGTCTGCTATTCCCATCTCTTTCAGAATTTTCCACATTTATTGTGATCCACACAGTTAAAGCCTTTGGCATAGTCCATAAAGCAGAAATATATGTTTTTCTGAAGCTCTCTTCATTTTTTGATGATCCAGCAGATGTTGCCAATTTGATCTCTGGTTCCTCTGCCTCTTCTAAAACCAGCTTGAACATATGGAAATTCACAGTTCACTTATTGCTGAAGCCTGGCTTGGAGAATTTTGAGCATTATTTTACTAGCGTTTGAGATGAGTGCAATTTTGTGGTAGTTCGAGCATTCTTTGGGATTGCCTTTCTTAGGGATTGGAATGAAAACTGATCTTTTCCATTCCTGTGGCCACTGCTGAGTTTTCCAAATTTGCCGGCATATTGAGTGCAGCACTTTCACAGCTTCATCTTTCAGGATTTATAATAGCTCTGCTGGAATTCCTTCACCTCCACTAGCTTTGTTCATAGTGGTGCTTCCTAAGGCCCATTTGACTTCACATTCCAGGATGTCTGGCTCTAGGTGAGTGATCACACCATTGTGATTATCTAAGTCATGAAAATCTTTTTTGTACAGTTCTTCTGTGTATTCTTGCCACCTCTTCTTAAACTCTTCTGCTTCTGTTAGGTTCATATCATTTCAGTCTTTTATCAAACACATCTTTGCATGAAATGTTCCCTTGGTATCTCTAATTTTCTTGAAGAGATCTCTAGTCTTTCCTATTCTGTTGTTTTCCTCTATTCTTTGGCATTGATCACTGAAGAAGGCTTTCTTATCTCTCCTTGCTATTCTTTGGAACTCTGCATTCAAATGGGAATATCTTTCCTTTTCTCCTATGCTTTTCACTTCTCTTCTTTTCACAGCTATTTGTAAGGCCTCCTCAGACAACCATTTTGTTTTTTTGCATTTCTTTTCCATGGGGATGGTTTTGATCCTTGTCTCCTGTACAATGCCATGAACCTCTATCCATAGTTCATCAGGCATTCTGTCTACCATATCTACTCCCTTAAATCTATTTCTCACTTCCACTGTATAGTCATAAGGGATTTGATTTAGGTCATACCTGAATGGTCTAATGGTTTTCCCTACTTTCTTCAATTTAAGTCTGAGTTTGGCAATAAGGAGTTCATGATCTGAGCCACAGTCAGCTCCCAGTCTTGTTTTTGCTCATGGAATATTACTCAGCCTTTAAAAAGAATACATTTAAATCAGTTCTAATGAGGTGGATGAAACTGGAGCCTATTATAAAGAGTGAAGTAAGTCAGAAAGTAAAACACCAATACAGTGCACTAACACATATATATGGAATTTAGAAAGATGGTAATGATAACTCTATATGCGAGACAGCAAAAGAGACATAGATATATAGAACAGTCTTTTGAACTCTATGTGAGAAGGTGAGGGTGGTATGATCTGAGAAAATAACTTTGAAACATGTATATTATGTGAAACAGATCACCCGTTCAGGTTCGATGCATGAGACAGGGTGCTCAGGGCTGGTGTACTGGGATCACCCTAAGGGATAGGTGGGCTGGGGAGGGAGGTGGGAGGAGAGTTCAGGAAGGGGAACACATGTACAACCATGGCCAATTCATGTCAATGTATGTCAAAAATCACTACAATATTGTAATTAGCCTCCAATTAAAATAAATAATTATTTTTTAAAAATTACCTAATGAGAAAGTTACCTTCTTAACAATTTATTGTTGTGTATATCAATAAAAATATTCTACTTTATAGTAGACCCGTTTTTTGATATAGCATCTGCAAATGAAAGTAATATAATATTTTATCATTCTTCTGTGTCAAATAGTATCAATTTCAAGATAATGTAAGTAAAGTGTGGTGCATATTAAAATTATGCTTTATAAAATGAGGGTTACTACTCATTATCTGTAGGGGAAATAATGTTTTTGGGTCATTTAAACATTTTTGTTTAATTATTTGCCATGATTTGCTAACAAATAGCTGACTAACATGTCACTTAGCAATACTACTTATGTTCCTACATAGATATTTTTAAAAGGCAATACTATAAACCCAGAACATAAAGCTTGAAGTATGCATGTTTTTATTCACAAATTATACATTTGTGAATACATGTTTATACATGTTTTTGTTCACAGGTTATACATTATTTGAAAGCTATGGTAATAATTTTTATCAGAATGACAACACTAGAATATTGCACTCATTTTCTAAATTTAATACACTTTGTAGCTTCAAAAAGATACCAATTTTCCCTCCCTAGTCTACTTCTGTGTGACAAATAATATCACATTTGTTTCTTTTTTATTATTCAAAAAAACATTAAAGAGCAAAACAATTTTATCATAAGACATGATTCTTAAGTGCTATGTGTCAATGTATAATATATAATATGGCAGAATGTAACCAAGATGGTATTGTCACTCACATAGAGCCAGACACCAGGGAGAGTGAACTCAAGTGGGTCTTAAGGAGCATTACTGTGAACAATGCTGGGGCGGGGGAGATGGTGACAGAATTCAAGCTGAGCTATTTAAAATCTTAAAGGATCATGCTGTTAAAGTGCTAAACTCAATATGCCAGCAAATTTGGAAAACTCAGCAGTGGCCACAGAACTGGAAAAGGTCAGTTTTCATTCCAATTCCAAAGAACAGCAATGCCAAAGAATGTTCAAGCTACCATACAATTGCACTTATTTCACATGCTAGCAAGGTTATGCTCAAAATTCTTCAAGGTAGGCATCAGCAGAACATGAATCAACACCTTCAAGATGCACAAGCTGGGCTTAGAAAAGGCAGGGGAACCAGAGATCAAATTGCCAACACTCGTTGGACCGTGGAGAAAGCAAGGAAATTCCAGAAAAAACATCTTCTGCTTCATTGACTATGCTAAAGCTTTTCACTGTGGAAAATTCTTAAAATGATGGAAGTAATAAATCACTACCTATCTTCTGAGAAATCTGTATGAAGATCAATAAACAACATTTAGAACTGGAGATAGAACATGACTGGTTCCAATTTGGGAAAGGTGTGCAACAAGGTTGTATATTATTTTACTTATGTAAAATAATACTCATGTATTTACTTATGTAAAATAATACTACTTATTTTACTTATGTGCAGAATATATCATGTGAAAGGCTGAGCTGGATGAATTACAAGCTGTAATCAAGACTGCAGGAGAAATATCAACAACCTCAGATATGCAAATGAAACCACTCTAATGGCAGAAAATGAAGAGGAAGTAAAATGGCTCTTGATGAAGATGAAAGAGGAGAGGGGGAAAGATGGATTGAAATTAAATGTTCAAAAAACTAAGATCATGGCATCCGGTCCCATCACTTCATAGCAAATAAATGGGGGAAAAGAGGAAGCAGTGACCAATTTTATCTTCTTGGATTCCAAAATCACTTTGGACAGTGACTGCAGCCATGAAATTAAAAGACACTTGTTCCTTGGAAGGAAAGCTATTACAAACCTGTGCTGTGCTGTGCTTAGTCTGTCAGTCATGTTCAACTCTTTGTGACCCCATGGATTGTAGCACACCAGGCTCCTCTGTCCATAGGGACTCTCCAGGCAAGAATACTTGAGTGAATTGCCATTACTTTCTCCAAGGGACCTTCCCCACCCAGGGATCGAACTCAGGTCTCCTGCATTGCAGGAGGATTCTTTACCATCTGAGCTATCAGGGAAGCACAGTGAGAAATCCAGTCAGTCAGTCAATCAGTTCAGTCACTCAGTCGTGCCTGACTCTTTGCGACCCCATGAACCTCAGCATGCCAGGCCTCCCTGTCCATCACCAAATCCCAGAGTCCACCCAAACCCATGTCCATTCAGTCGGTGATGCCATCCAACCATCTCACCCTCTGTCGTCCCCTTCTCCTCTGGCCCTCAATCTTTCCCAGCATCATGGTCTTTTCTAATGAGTCAGTTCTTCGCATCAGTTGGCCAAAGTATTGGAGTTTCAGCTTCAACATCAGTCTTTCCAATGAACACCCAGGACTGATCTCCTTTAGGATGGACTGGTTGGGTTTCCTTGCAGTCCAAGGGACTCTCAAGAGTCTTCTCCAACACCAGATTTCAAAAGCATCAATTCTTCGGTGCTCAGCATTCTCTATAGTCCAACTCTCACATCCATACATGCCCACTGGGAAAACCATAGCCTTGACTAAATGGACATTTGCTGACAAAGTAATGTCTCTGCTTTTCAATATGCTGTCTTGGTTGGTCATAACTTTCCTTCCAAGGTGTAAGTGTCTTTTAATTTCATGGCTGTAATCACCATCTGCAGTGATTTTGGAGGCCAGAAAAATAAAGTCAGCCACTGTTTTCCCATCTATTTTCCATGAAGTGAAGAGATAGGATGCCATGATCTTAGTTTTCTGAATGTTGAGCTTTAAGCCAACTTTTTCACTCTCCTCTTTCACTTTCATCAAGAAGCGTTTTAGTTCTTCTTCACTTTCTACCATAATGGTGGTAGCATCTGCATATCTGAGGTTATTGATATTTCTCCCAAAAATCTTGATTCCAGCTTGTGCTTCCTCCAGCCCAACGTTTCTCATGATGTACTCTGCATACAAGTTAAATAAGCAGGGTGACATTATACAGCCTTGACATACTCCCTTTCCTATTTGCAACCAGTCTGTTGTTCCATGTCCAGTTCTAACTGTTGCTTCCTGACCTGAATATAGGTTCCTCAAGAGGCAGGTCACGTGGTCTGCTATTCCCATCTTTTTCAGAACTTTCCACAGTTTATTGTGATACACACATTCAAAAGCTTTGGCATAGTTAATAAAGCAGAAATAGATGTTTTTCTGGAGCTCTCTTGATTTTTTGATGATCCAGCGGATGTTGCCAATTTGATCTCTGGCTCCTCTGCCTTTTCTAAAACCAGCTTGAACATCTGGAAGTTCATGGTTCAGATATCACTGAAGCCTGGCTTGGAGAATTTTGAGCATTATTTTACTAGCATGTGAAATGAGTGCAATTGCGTGGTAGTTTGAGCATTCTTTGGCATTGTCTTTCTTTGGGATTGAAATGAAAACACTTTTTCCAGCCCTGTTGCCAGTGCTGAGTTTTCCAAATTTGCTGGCATATTGAGTGCAGCACTTTCACAGCACCATCTTTCAGGATTTAACACAACTTTAGTTTCATCTCCTCCACTAGCTTTGTTCATAGTCATGCTTCCTAAGGCCCACTTGACTTCACATTCTATAATGTCTGCCTCTAGGTGAGTGATCACACCATCGTGATTATCTAGGTTGTGAAGATTTTTTTTTTGTGTACAGTTCTTCTATGTATTCTTGCTGCCTCCTCTTAATATCTTCTGCTTCTGTTAGGCCCATACCATTTCTGTCCTTTATTGAGCCCATGTTTGCATAAAATGTTCCCTTGGTATCTCTAATTTTCTTGAAGAGATCTCTAGTCTTTCCTATTCTGTTGTTTTCCTCTATTTCTTTGCATTGATCGCTGAGGAATACTTTCTTTACTCTCCTTGCTATTCTTGGGAACTCTGCATTCAAATGGGAATATCTTTCATTTTCTCCTTTGGTTTTCACTTCCCTTCTTTTCATAGCTGTTTGTAAGGCCTCCTCAGACAGCCATTTTGATATTTTGTATTTCTTTTTCTTGGGGACGGTCTTAATTCCTGTCTCCTATACAATGTCATGAACCACAGTCCATAGTTCATCAGGCACTCTGTCTATCAGATCTAGTCCCTGAAATCTATTTCTCAGTTCCACTGTATAAGGTATTTGGTTTAGGCCATACAATTTTTCTCTTCTTTCTTCAATTTCAGTCTGAATTTGGAAATAAGGATTTCATGATCTGAGCAACATTCAGCTCCCAGTCTTGTTTTTGCTGACTCTATAGATCTTCTCCATCTTTGGCTGCAAAGAATATAATCAGATTTCAATGTTGATCATCTGACGATGTACATGTGTAGAATCTTCTCTAGTGTTGTTGGAAGAGGGTGTTTGCTATGACCAGTGCATTCTCTAGGCATAACTCTATTAGCCTTTGCCCTGCTTCATTCTGTACTGCAAAGCCAAATTTGCCTGACAAATCTAGAAAATCCATTATAAAGCAGAGACATTACTTTACCAACAAAGGTCCGTATAGTCAAAACTATGATTTTGCCATTTGTCGTGTATAGAGGAGAGAGTTGGAACATAAAGAAGACTGAGCATTGAAGAATGGATGCTTTTGAACTGTAGTCTTCAAGAAGACTGTTGAAAATCCCTTGGAATATGAGGAAATCAATCAATAAATACTAAAGAAAATCAAGCCTGAATATTCAGTGGAAGGACTGGTGCTGAAGCTGGAGCTCCAATACTTTGGCTACCTGATTTGAAGAGCCAACTCATTGGAAAAGCCCCTGATGCTGGGAAAGATGGAAGGCAAAAGGAGAAGGGTGTGGCAGAGAATGAGATGGTTAGATGGGATCACCAACTCAATGGACATGAATTTGACAAACTCCAGGAGATAGTGGAGGACAGAGGAGCATGGTGTGCTGCAGTCCATCGGATTGCAATGAGTCAGACATGACTTACCAATGGAACAACAGCAATAACAACAATGGTGGAATTGGCTTGTTATAATGATCTGAAGAAGGCACTTTTAGATGGTAAAATATGCAAGTATTTCTTTAATCTTAATTCTTTTCAAGAATATTGCTCTATGACATTCTGGAATCTACTATTAGTAATTTAAAACAAAACTAACGAAACTGCATGTTGATTTATCCTTTCATCTGATAATTTAGGGAAATACCAAATTAACATGAGGTGATTAATATTATGATCTGTGGCAAAAATTTTTCATTTGAAACGTACACATGTATTTTCATTAACTCCTGGCCATAAAAAAAAGATACCTTATGAAAAGACATCATTCTTTTTTTTAATAATTGACAGATGAAAAACTCCATAACTATCATGCTTAAGGATGAATTATAGTTTATGCTCACAGACTCTTATTAACTAAATAGTTGGATAAATATAGGTGAGGTGATTCATTTGGCCAAGAGATAATTCATTTTCTCAGTCTCTCTTTTAAGTGTCCACTTCAAACAGGCTTTCCCACACACACTCCCATCCCTAAACAGTTTCTCCTGAATCATATTCAGCATTGTAAGTCTAAAGTAATGATCTCCTAAATTACAGCTGACCCTTCAGTACTAACAATAAATATGGAAACCCAGCTCAGGAACAGATCCCTGAGAGTTTATCTGAGGGTCAGAATGGTAAAAGTTATGTAATAAAACACCAAAAAATATGTCAACAATCAACTTGGATAACTGAACAAATGACTACTGGGAAACAAATCGGTTGACACTCTATTGCTCAAACCCTAGTCCTCAGTGAAAACAGAAAATATAATTGATATAGCTGAAACTCTCACTCTTACTTTAAAACATGTCCCTAAAGACAGAAAGTACACTTGCCAGCTAATTCAATGGAAGGTATTAATTTATATGTTTATTAATGTTGCCTTTTCTTAGAAGTGGGTACAAAATAATTTGCTCTCAATGTATTGACAAGTATATATTTTCAGTTTCTTCTTTGGGGAAATTAAAGAACACCAGAATTCAATGTAATTCTCTTACTACTAAGAATTTGCATATATATATCTAATTTACTATGAGGTAAAAAGCTTATATATTTTTGTATTTAAGAAAAAAAAAAATCTCAGTGTTATCCCTGGTAATCAGTCAGCCTTCAATAGGAAGTTAACTGAATGAAATAATCTTAATTAGTTTTATAAATTTATGATTAGAGTCACAGAGGGCTATTTTCTCATATGATAGTATAACATTTAATTACATATGCCTAAGAAATTTCATTATGTGAGTGAAATAATAGGAAGTCTACTCAAATGAGTTGATGAAGGAAAGTGGACATACAAAATATGGTATGAAAATTATCATAAAACATAACTGCAAAAGGTACTATGGTCTTTCAGTGAAGCTTGTTAGCAAGGCCAAGTTGCATTATGAATAAACCAAATAAATATCAGTCAATTAGAGCACAATTTAAAATATGAGTTTAATTGTAATGATAATTATTCATTAATGTATTGATGAAGGTTCAATCGTCTAAGTAATAGTAGTGTTTTTTACAGGTAGATTGCTTTTTTAAAAATATCAAATGAATTTCTATATTATTTAACCTTTCTTTGTTCCAGTTTCTACCTCTGCAAAAATGGATAAAATGATAAAACTTACACATAGAAGTGGTATATTAAGATGAAACCTTGAAACCTTTAAATTTATTATTATTATATTATTTTGCTGTCATGTTTCAGCATGAGTTCTCATGAGGCTTAAGCATAATTATGATTACTACTTTTTTTTTTTAATGAGGGAAAGAAGAAAATGAAGACTCTGAGTTTAAATGACTTGGCCAAGTGTTTGCATCTAGTCAGGTGCATAACTATCATTAGAACTCAAGATGTGCTGTCTCACATTCAAATGCTCTTTCTGCTATGCCTCTGAATAGTTATGATCAAAACACTTTGACTTTACATCAAAACCACAAATACATTTTCATGATTATTATGTAAATGTAGTTGCTAAACAGTATCTATCATAGGATATCTAAAAACTAATGAGGCAGGAAGAGAAAAAAAAAAGAAAAGTACATGCAATGCATCCACTTTCACTTGAATAACACATGTAAACACTGAATACTCAAGACTTCCATGGGGAATAAAATATTTAGAATAAAATTCTTCAAGCTAGATGATAGTCAAATATATATCATGGATATTACAACTAATTATATTTGGTTGGAAAAAAGGTTCATTTGAGTTTTTCCATAACATCATATGGAAAAGCCCAAATGAACTTTTTGGCCAATCCAATATAAGTTCATGAGAACTAGTCCAAAGTGGCATTGAAAAAAAACATTTAAAATACCAAAAAATATAATAATAATAATAATAACATGCTGTTAGTATTGATGATATTTGTTAAAATTAAATAATAAGGGGAGGCTCTTTACATTATAATTTGAATTTTTATGATGAATTTTAGAAACATTTATTTTCTGAGTACTATTTCCACTTGGTCAAAATATCAATGGACTGTAAACTATATTTTAAAATAAAAGTGCTTGAAGTGAAATGAATTATCATCTTAAACAGTAAAATGAAACAATGTAATATATCCATCCTGAATTATGAAGTACATAAAGAAATGAGTGCATATACACAGACAAAGCAAATATATTTGGAACATACAAAATATCTTTCAGCATTTAAAAATTTTATCAGCACAATAAAATTGTATATATTTTAACTGATTGCTTAAACTCCATATATTTGTTTTCTGTTCACTGTATCTTAAAGTAGCATAAATTCATGTGTTTAATTTGGCAAAGAAAGTGCATATTATTTACAAGCTCACAGACTGTTATCTTGGATTATTTTGTTAGGCATGTATACAGCATATATGGTTTACAAATCCTTTTGAATGAAAATATAGAAAAATAGAATTATATTGTTAATGTATCCTCAGACAAAATCCTGAATACGCTTACATTGTCAGAGGAGAAAAATGAATAATTAAATTCATAAGTTTTTGAAAGTAACTATTGTAAGTCAAATAATTGTCTATAGGGTCACATTAACATCTAAAAGTTAATTATACACAAATTGGAATAAGTATTCAGTGATATAAGACATACAACTGATTGAATACCTTTCCTAGATATCGTTTCACTTAAAAATACTAAAAATGTGTTTGAAGCAAACAGTTGAAATTGCAGTGTTTTATGAGAAATGAAAAGGCAGAATTTCTTAAAACAAATTTGTTTTAAAATGAAATATGCACCATGGTTATGATTTGTCTTGATTTTTACTGTACCTTTCTTTAGTCCAGGAATGAAAGCTAAAAAGAGAGTTTAGCAAAGTTAAATACAAATAAATATATTCTTTTATTCCCAATACATTATATTAACTAAATATAAAATTATAATATATTGCAATATATTTTCAGCTTCATTTTGCAGAGAATGTGATGACTGAAATATATAAGGTGGAATAATGATAAATCATAAAATGTCTGTCTCTTGTAGTATGTTTTTCTAAAATCTGACCAAGCCTATGCTATATGCTGGCCTCTTGGGAATTAATGATTGATTCTTCCCCTAGAGGCAATGTATTGTTGAACTTAACATTTTGCAAGAACTCAGTAGATTTACTAGCTTCTTTGCCTATGATAGCAAAGTATAGCCCACTACTTAAATTTCATTTTTTTCTCATGGAAACTCTTACAGGAAAAGTATTGACTTTTTAAGGAAAATATTGACTTCACAGGTTGCTTTTCCTCCAAATCTGATGTGGAAAATATGACGAAAAAAAAAAATCAACAAACACTAACATTAGATGACCCAACAGAAGAATTTATCTTGGTTAAGACACTTTTTCTATAATATAGCTATTTTCTCTACTAAAATTTCATTTATTTCTTACAACTAGAAACGGGGAATTCAAGATCATTATATCAACACTTGTTATCCAGATAATTTTTTATTGCCTTTTTAAGTGACTTCCTTCAAAACACTGTGAGATCATGCTTGATCAAAGACAAATAGCATAGTCTATTTTTAAAAAAATAATCATATATTTACAAACACTTTGATATGTGTTGATCTGAGCAAATAAATCTCAGATTTATTCTTTGTAAAATTTTAAAGCTAATAGTAAAAATGATTTTCTAATGCAGTCAATAACATTAATCTAAAACAAAATTTTTAAACATTTTGAACTTGTTTAAAACTCAATTTTGAATAATATTTGAATATTATAAAATTAAATATGTATGAGATAGAGAGAAGGAATATATCAGAGACAGAAAAATAGAAGTGAAATTAATGTTTCTATGTAATAGTAGGGACTAGAGAGAATTGCACATTTTAAGTATCATTGACATATATATGGCACATTTATTCTTTATCATAAGTTATTTAATCTGTAAGCAATGCAATTTAATGATAGTACAAGCTGAAACAGAAAAGAAAAAAATATAGCAGTGTTTTCACAAGACACTTTAGGTAGGATTGATCTCCTAAATAATATCCCTCAACCCTTCACCATTCAAATAATAGTTCTAGTTCAATCATAAGTCTCTCTCTCTCCCTCTCTCTCTCTCTCTCACACACACAAAATATTTTAATTTATTATTGGAATTAATAATTAATTCCTGTAATATATTTTTAAAAATTCCTATAATATTTAAATGTAGAGTTTTAAATGTTCTGGAGAGATAAAGAAAGGCTGCCTTAAGCAGAGAAGTAATACAGCACTTGCTTTCATTTCTAAGACTGCAATTAAAAATTAAAATGTGGTCCAGAACTTAGTTATTAAAATCCTTTCCAATTTGGTAACTGAAAAGATCAGAAAAAAAATTAATGTGATGGTTCTAGACTTAGAATTTCTAAGGATAAGCAGCTACAAATAAAAGAAGCCAAACAAGTGACATGACAACAATGAAAAAGAAAACAAACACATTTTTAAAACCTATCCCAGGAGACATTTAGCTCCCAAGATGAGAAGTGAAAATTGGTTTATAAGCCAGGAAAGTCAAATATAGATTAACTTTCCTTTAAATTCAGGACAATAAGCAGATTCTGAATAAGATTTTCAGGACCAACTCTGAAGAGATACTTTAATTCATCACACAAAAAATAGTCAAAAAAGGAAACATTTTCTCCCTCTAAAGCAATATAAATACTCAGATGCTAGCACAGAAATTAATAGACACATTCACTATAATTATGAAGGTTCTTACACAGAATAAAGTCCATCTCCAAATGTATCTTTAAAATTCAATTGCTTCTAAATGTTTAAAGGTTTATCACTGATATTTTTGAAGTATTCACATTGATTGAGATTTTTGAAAGATTAAAATATAAGCATAGTCTTATCATTTGAGATACTAGACTCAAAGTGAATCACTATGACTGAAATGAATATTTTTGTTAATCTAACCAAAGTTATATTATGAATGGTTCTATCATTTATATGTTATTTAAAATTAAATTTTACTAATAAATGAAGTGAATATAGCTAACAAGTTAAATTTGCTTTCACCAAGAAAATTATTTTCAGGTTATGAAATATTCTGCAATGAATTTAATAATAAATGCATCAATTTATTAATAAATGTATTAATAAATTTAAATGCATTTTAGATATCATTAATTTACTTACACAAAGGCAATAATCACATAAAAATTTAAGGTTGTGTATGTGCTTACTTTGAAATATACTTAAGGTTTTAATATATTTTCTAAATTATTACTAGAAGAAATATCTTAATTAGTAAATTTATATAAATAAATAATTAATAAACATTATAAATTACTAGGGGGATTCTTGCACTACAAAGTTCAAATTAAGGAAATATGTAGTTTATAGCAAAAACTGTGGCTCCTACTTGTCACATAAAAATTACAAAAATTTATCATGAAAGCAATACCAAAACATGTTATTTACTCTAAACAATCATATTTTAATAGTTCCTTCAAATTACTAACAGAAATGTTTAAATACCCAATATGCACTAGACATGTCTAGCTAAATTTGAAAACAAAATTATTGATAAATAGATACTGCTTGAATAGCTTAAATGTCAACAGAGCTCAACACAAAATTGATGGTGTTGGCTTAATGTTTGTTGATCAAGTATCAAACACCAATCTATAACTGACATTTACTTCAACAAAGCAGTAGTGCTTGCAGTTGTTTTATCATGTATAATTTTTTTAGAGTCACTAAATAACCTTACTTTATCGAAATCTTACAAGCTCATCATTTTGGATGTAAATAAGGTTTGAAAACATGTTTAAGGACATTCATTTGGAGGTAATCAGATATCTTTTTGTTTTCAATTATTTTTATTAGTTGGAGGCTAATTACTTTACAATATTGTAGTGGTTTTTATCATACATTGACATGAATCAGCCATGGATTTACATATATTCCCCATCCCGATCCCCCCTTCCACCTCCCTCTCTACCGGATCCCTCTGGGTCTTCCCAGTGCACCAGGCCTGAGCACTTGTCTCATGCATCCAACCTGGGCTGGTGATCTGTTTCACCCTAGATAATATACATGTTTTAATGCTGATCTCTTGAAACATTCCACCCTTGCCTTCTCCCACAGAGTCCAAAAGTCTGTTCTGTACATCTGTGTCTCTTTTTCTGTTTTGCATATAGGGTTATCATTACCTTCTTTCTAAATTCCATATATATATGTTAGTATACTGTAATGGTCTTTATCTTTCTAGCTTACTTCACTCTGGATAATGGGCTCCAGTTTCATCCATCTCATTAGAACTGATTCAAATGAATTCTTTTTAATGGCTGAGTAATATTCCATGGTGTATATGTACCACAGCTTCCTTATCCACTCATCTGCTGATGGGCATCTAGGTTGCCTCCATGTCCTCACAATTATAAACAGTGCTGTGATGAACATTGGGGTACACGTGTCTCTTTCAGATCTGGTTTCCTTGGTGTGTATGCCCAGAAGTGGGATTGCTGGGTCATATGGCAGTTCTATTTCCAGTTTTTTAAGAAATCTCCACACTGTTCTCCATAGTGGCTGTACTAGTTTGCATTCCCACCAACAGTGTAAGAGGGTTCCCTTTTCTCCACACCCTCTCCAGCATTTATTGCTTGTAGACTTTTGTATAACAGCCATCCTGACTGGAGTGTAATGGTAACTCATTGTGGTTTTGATTTACGTTTCTCTGATAATGAGTGATGTTGAGCATCTTTTCATGTGTTTGTTAGCCATCTGTATGTCTTCTTTGGAGAAATGTCTGTTTAGTTCTTTGGCCCATTTTTTGATTGGGTCATTTATTTTTCCGGAATTGAGCTGCAGGAGGTGCTTGTATATTTTTGAGATTAATCCTTTGTTTGTTGCTTCGTTTGCTATTATTTTCTTCCAATCTGAGGGCTGTCTTTTCACCTTGCTTATAGTTTCCTTTGTTGTGCAAAAGCTTTTCAGTTTCATTAGGTCCCGTTTGTTTATTTTTGCTTTTATTTCCAATATCTGGGAGGTGGGTCTTAAAGGATCCTGCTGTGATTTATGTCAGAGAGTGTTTTGCCTATGTTTTCCTCTAGGAGTTTTATAGTTTCCGGTCTTACATTTAGATCTTTAATCCATTTTGAGTTTATTTCTGTGTATGGTGTTAGAAAATGTTCTAGATATCTTTGCCACTATAGTCAACTGAAGGATAATGTTTTCTATAAGTATTAAATATTTTTTATTTGATATATCACTATATCTCAGCACATCACAGTGTTTATTTTGCTCCCTAATATAGAGAAAAATCTGATATATCAAGATTCAATTCACCTAAAACCTAATATATAATATATATCCTAAGTTATTATGGACTAACGTTTGCAAACAAGTTCCTCATATATTTTCTTATGGCAAGACACACAGTCATGGAATATAGTAGAATCAGTATATATAATGTACTTGAAGATTGTAATGCCAAATTACTGGGTCAATATCTAGTTTTCTTTTAATAATGTTAATTTTAAAGCATTCTACAAGATATACCAAAAAGATCCAATTCTTCTTGATGTACAATTCAAATCACCTCAGTACATCTCCTGTTGATTGCAAAACTAATTGCAAAAATAATAAACATTATTGCACTTATGTAGATTGCATAAAGTCTGAACCACAAAATGGAAGCTCAAATCACATTTTCTGTTCATATCATGTGAAACATTAAGGCTACAGATGCAAAAGCTGCAAGGTGATTAGTATAATGTGTATCTTACTTACAACAAAAGCACAGTTGCCAATATAAATTTCTCATCTCTGCATATTAAATTTCTATCCATGTCTCTTTTGGGCAAAAAAAAAAATCCACTGTAAATTTTTTTTATTTAAATTGTACAGACTACTCCCAACCTCAAAAACAAAAACAAACAAAAACTCTCAAGAAAAACTGAAACACGAAGAAGTCTGAACTTTTCAAGAAAGCAAAAGTGGGAATATAAACGATTTCATAGTTCATTCAAAGGTCCTACCAAGGCCCTAGTTACATTACTTTGAGAAATGTATGAAGCAGTTTTGAAAATAATGCAAATGTAAATGATGTTGAGAAATTCCTAAAACAAAAGCCTGCGGGCTGGATACATTATTTTTTCATCTGGCAAAGAAAATACCAATAAATAAATAAATAAATAAATATCTCTGAAATGTGTCTCTAAGGTCTTCAAAATGTTTGAGACAATTGCAGCTGTCAAACATTTCACACCTTTTAACACTCAATCTGTTCTTGAGTGAATGAATTCTAAATTAAGACCATTTTAAAATAGGACTTAATGTGTATC
Source organism: Odocoileus virginianus (assembly GCF_023699985.2). Classification (NCBI taxonomy): domain Eukaryota; kingdom Metazoa; phylum Chordata; class Mammalia; order Artiodactyla; family Cervidae; genus Odocoileus; species Odocoileus virginianus. Next base: position 42,372,371 of record NC_069708.1, on the reverse strand, counting down.
TGGTCTTTGGGTCCATAGAGAAATTGATTTTTAAAGCATGTCCCTTTGCTTGATTTAATGCAAAGAAAATATATGCCTCCAAGTTGTAATAGTATACAATTTGTATACTACTAGAGGATTTAATTTTTTGATCATTTCTTTGTAAAATTTAATAATGATTTGCTTTTAATCAGTTTATTCAATTTTAGAAGCTTTATGTGGCTTGTCAACAACCTATATGAGTTATACACATAGAAAAATAAGAGATAAACCTTAATTACATCGAGAGACATGTACTATAATATAATAAAATTTTTCTTTAAAAAAAGTTACGTTTTAGATTAAAAAGCTTTTGAAACTTTTCTCTCATATTTTCACCAACCTATTTGTTCTATAAAAAAGTAATTAAAAATTTTCTGTAGTATGAAGAAAACAGTAGGTAATTAAAAATTCCATATAGCATAAGTGGACAAGATATCAGGGAATGGCTTTTACTAAAACACTTGAAGTTAATATTTCATTAGTGGAAACCAATTTTGTGAATTCTACAGAATACTTTGTCATTGTATATATGCATAAATGCATTGTTAAAAATATTAGGCTCTGCATACCACTTAAGGTACAGATTAAAGACAAAGATATTTCAATGGAGGAATATTTATACTACATGAACATCTATATTTATATTATAAATATATTATGGATATTTATTATTACATATGCATAAGTAAGTAAGTAAAGTCGCTCAGCCGTGTCCAACTCTTTGTGACCCCATGGACTGTAGCCTACCAGGTTCGTCTGTTCATGGAATTTTCCAGGCAAGAGTACTGGAGCGGCTTGCCATTTCCTTCTCCAGGGGATCTTCCCAACCCAAGGATAGAACCCGTGTCTCCAGCATTTCAGACAAACGCTTTACCGTCTGAGCTACCAGGGAAGCCCACATATGCATATATATATTTAATATATGAAATAGAAAACCAGGAAAGGATATAGTTCATAAAATAACCATTTCAAAAATATCTGCTTTAATTCTATTTTGGGCAGAGATTGGTACATTTTCATACATAGAAGCATAGTTTTTAAAAATCCATAAGAAATATGAACTAATTTCTATAAAATTCTACCTTTCACTATCAATAAATATTATATAGTTCTCTAAAGCAATGTTATATTAATTTCACTTTAAATTCTCTGCAAAATGAAAAAGACTGAACATTATTAATTGATGATATTATTTTTCCCAGTGCATCAATTTAGAGAGATGTATCTGGATGTACTACTTAAAAAATGCCAAATAAACTGGTTACTTTATAATGTATCTCAATATTTTCATTTCACATATTTTGTGACTCCCACAGACTGTAACCTACCAGATTCCTCTGTCCATGGGATTCTTCAGACAAGAATACTGGAATGGCTTGCCATTGCCTTCTCCAGATGACATATTTAAGGCAAAAATGAAAGAAAAAGTATGGTATTCAAAGTGCCATCCAAATTCATGATTCTCTTTATGAATATGTTTTCATCTTCTCATATGCTATGTCAGCACTTAAGAAGTTGTGATTTCTTGTAATCACAGTGAATTAATGCCAGTTTAATCATAGTACCAAGTTGATATTTTTTAAATTGGAAACGCTTTGTTTATTTTCTATTTCTTCCTCTCTAATATACATTTTACTGAGACTATTGTGATAATAGTACAGAACACAAGCTTTAGCAGAAATTTTCATTCTTGGAACTAACTGGCTATTCACATGTTGAATTTTAATGTTTGCATAAAGGAGTTAACCTTGAAACAATAGGTCAATTCTAAAAACAAAAAAAAACAGTCCTAGGGTAGTTTTATTTTTTAACTGTTTGTTACATTATACTGAAGAAAAAAAATGAAAAGTAAATGTATTGTGTTGTGCTCATTCAGTTGTGTCCAACTGTTCAGACCCCATGGACTGTAGCCCTCCAGGTTCCTCTGTCCAAGGGATTATCCCAGCAGGAATACTAGAGTGGGTTGTTACTTCCTTCTCCAGGGGATCTTCCTGATTCAGGGATCAAACTTGTATCTCCTGCATTTGCAGGTGAAATCTTTACCACTGAGATGCCTGGGGAGCTGTAAATGTATTGGAAGATCTATATTTCCATTAGGACAGTTAAAAAAAAAGGAAATAAAAACCAAATTCATGTTTGTTTAATATCAAAAGAAACATTTTTTTAGTTTAGATATAAATCATTTTAAAATTAAGTGTTTAACGGCAATATCCACACATAATTAATATCCATGTTTATTTAGTTTTATATTTCAAACATCAAAGGATAAACCTGACATATGGAAATCTGGCTATAGATTTTAGGAGTAAGCAAGATATTTTCCATGTGATGAAACAGTGGGTAACTATCGTGGATAACCAATCTTTTGAGATGATACATTGATAAATATTTTATGGCAACAAAGAACAAAAAGTAAAAGACAGTGCCACAAACATGGAAAGGAAATAAAAAGTAGAAGTAAGTTATTTCAAACTGAATTAAATAAAAGTTTACACGCACAGGAAGAGGAGTATGAGGATTTATGTTACGAGTCTGACAGATTAAATGACTGAATAAGACATGCTAAAATGTTTTTTGAATAAACCAAATGCTATCTGCCTTCGAAATCGTCTGCACTTCATAATTATAAGGCACAGATTCAAATTAATGGCTTTTTGAATACTCAAAATATAAATATTACATTTTGGTATTTTCAAAATAAAAGCATGTCACCTAAGATTAAAATATTGCCTAAGATCTACTTTTTACATAATAAGAAAAGAAACAAATCATCTATATAGATATACATTTGATTCTGTATTTGTATGGGATATTAAGAATTAATCTCTCCCTTTACTTAGTTAAATTTCTTCAGACATAAAATGATCATGTTTCTGCTAGTTAGGGTAGGGAACGAATACACAAATTGTGTCAAATATGCAAATTAGTATTGCTAAGAAGCTGACTGAAATTTGGTCTAAGAGAATCTACAGCAATCATAGCAGAAAAATAAATAAACGGAATCCAGATAGGAAAAGAAGAAGTGAAACTCTCACTGTTTGCAGATGACATGATCCTCTACATAGAAAACCCTAAAGACTGTACCAGAAAATTACTAGAGCTAATCAATGAATGTAATAAATTTGCAGGATATAAAATTAACACACAGAAATCCCTTGCATTCCTATACACTAACAATGAGAAAACCGAGAAATTAAGGAAACAATACCATTCACCATTGCAACAGAAAGAATAAAATACTTAGGAGTATATCTACCTAAAGAAACAAAAGACCTATACATAGAAAACTATAAAACACTGATGAAAGAAATCAAAGAGGACACAAACAGATGGAGAAATATATCATGTTCGTGGACTGGAAGAATCAATATTATCAAAATGACTATACTACCCAAAGCAATCTATAGATGCAATGCAATCCCTATCAAGCTACCAACGGTATTCTTCACAGAACTAGAACAAATAATTTCACAGTTTGTATGGAAATACAAAAAACCTAGAATAGTCAAAGCAATCTTGAGAAAGAAGAATGGAACTGGAGGAATTAATCTGCCTGACTTCAGGCTCTACTACAAAGCCACAGTCATCAAGACAGTATGGTACTGGCACAAAGAAATATAGATAAATGGGACAGAATAGAAAGACCAGAGATAAATTCACGTACCTACAGACATCTTATCTTTGACAAAGGAGGCAAGAATATACAATGGATAAAAGACAACCTCTTTAACAACTGGTGCTGGGAAAACAGGTCAACCACTTGTAAAGAATGAAACTAGAACACTTTCTAACAACATACACAAAAATAAACTCAAAATGGATTAAAGATCTAAATGTAAGACCAGAAACTATAAAACTCCTAGAGGAAAACATAGGCAAAACACTCTCTGACATAAATCACAGCAAAATCCTCTTTGACCCACGTCCCAGAATATTGAAAATAAAAGCAAAAATAAACAAACGGGACCTAATTAAAACTAAAAGCTTTTGCACAACAAAGGAAACTATAAACAAGGTGAAAAGACAGCCTTCAGAATGGGAGAAAATAATAGCAAAGGAAGAAACAGACAAAGGATTAATCTCAAAAATATACAAGCAACTTCTGCAGCTTAATTCCAGAAAAATAAATGACCCAATCAAAAAATGGACAAAAGACCTAAACAGACATTTCTGCAAAGAAGACATACAGATGGCTAACAAACACGTGAAAAGATGCTCAACATCACTCATTATCAGAGAAGTGCAAATCAAAACCACAATAAGGTACCATTACACGCCAGTCAGGATGGCTGCTATCCAAAAGTCTATAAGCAATAAATTCTGGAGAGGGTGTGGAGAAAAGGGAGCCCTCTTACACTGTTGGTGGGAATGCAAACTAGTACAGCCACTATGGAGAACAGTGTGGAGATTTCTTAAAAAACTGGAAATAGAACCGCCATATGATCCAGCAATCCCACTCCTGGGCATACACACCAAGGAAACCAGATCTGAAAGAGACACGTGTACCCCAATGTTCATTGCAGCACTGTTTATAATAGCCAGGACATGGAAGCAACCTAGATGCCCATCAGCAGACGAGTGGATAAGGAAGCTGTGGTACATATACACCATGGAATATTACTCAGCCATTAAAAATAATTCATTTGAATCAGTTCTAATGAGATGGATGAAACTGGAGCCCATTATACAGAGTGAAGTAAGCCAGAAAGATAAAGACCAATACAGTATATCAACGCATATATATGGAATTTTAAAAGATGGTAACAATAACCCTATATGCAAAACAGAAAAAAGAGACACAGATGTACAGAACAGAGTTTTAGACTCTGTGGGAGCAGGCGAAGGTGGAATGTTCTGAGAGAATAGCATTGAAACAAGTATACTATCAAGGGTGAAACAGATCACCAGCCCAGGTTGGATGCATGAGACAGTGCTCATGGCTGGTGCACTGGGAAGACCCAGAGGGATGGGATGGAAAGGGAGGCGGGAGGGGGGATCGGGAAGGGAAACACATGTAAATCCATGGCTGATTCGTGTCAATATATGGCAAAAAAACCGCTACGATATTGTAAAGTAATTAGCCTCCAACTAATAAAAATAAATGGGAAAAAAGAAATATTTTGATATTATTTTGGTTTTCTCTTGGGGGTGGGGGGGGGAAGCATGACCAACCAAGCCATTTATTTAAAATGTATGCCAATCCTATTTAATCTTATAATGCTCATTATACTCAGGTGAACCATTATGACACAGAATGTGTAAGAAGGGACATTCTACAATATTCTTTCTATCCCCTGATCCCTAAGTAGCAGTATATCCCTGTTCTGTTTCTATGCTTGTACTGGATCATGCAGAGATATAGCCAGCTTTCACTTATTTTGCACAGTTAAAACTCACTAAAAAAATTCTAAAATTGATTCTACAATATTTTCTTAAATAAAATAAAATTAAACTTTGATTTTTATTTCATGATATTAAATTCAAGTTCTAAAATAATTTTGTTTGTAAAAATTAAAGGGGAATTTTGTAATTAAATTAAATATCCAAACCACAATGTATGTTTCTTATAATAGAACAATCTGATCTTTTACCTGTATTTTTAAACATTATACCTGAATTTCAAATGTAAAGAGAAAGATAAACATACTCGTATTTTAAATAATAAATACTACTTGATTTAAATAAGGTCTAAGAATAGAGTGCTTTTCCTACTAAAAGTTATTTTGTTTTGATTTGTTCTGTTTTGTTTTGATTTTGCAATACAGATTTTTCCTTCAGGTTGACTAAGTTAAAAGAAGAATTTGATATGTGGTTTTGAACTAAATATGTATACATTTCTATTTTTTTAAACTTTATTTCTTATAAACAAAGCTAATGCATCATTCAGAGACCCAGGTTTGCTCCCTGGTTAGGGAAGATCCCCAGAGAAGGGAATGGCAACCCACTCCAGTATTCTTGCTTGGAGAATTCCATGGACAGAGGAACCTGGTTGGGCTACAGTCCATGGGGTCACACAGAGTTGGACACAACTGAGCAGCTCACACGCGCACACACACACACCCATATTTTCAACATATCATATATGGTTATCAATAAACTCCGAAGACCTATCATAAAACTTTCATTTTGAAAAATTGGCACTTTCAAGAATGAACACAAAACATTCCCAGCTATCATTTCACTCTTTAATTCAAATAATTTAAATGAGATACATTAGAAAGAAGATATAATTCAAAATTAACTATATAATCTAAATCGATATCTTTAGGAGTCATAAACATATAATAGAATGCAGTCCTAACACTAATAAATAAACATGGTGACATTAAACCTAAAAATATTAATAAATATGTGTAAATTCTTGACCAAAAACGTCTCAAAAAACAAATACTTTACATAAGTGAATCAATTTTCACACCATGCATAATCAAAATCCAAACATATTCTGGGGCAAAAATATACATTTATGAGCATGTAGTAATTTATTAATAAACTCTCTCACAACACTTTTGGTCAAATTTTGTTTGTCTGTTTAAGGATAACATACTATGGTATATTTAGGAGAAGCTTACACAAAGAGTAACCTAGAATAGTGTCTGGCATGGTTAAATATTTGACAAATATTTGTCGAGTGAATGAAAACATGTTGAAACATTTAAATGTCAATATGCCACAATCACCCTGTGACACTAATTCTAGCTAAGTGAAAATTAACAAAACAAAAGGATGAAAGATAAAATTCTGTAGTATATGCTTGTATCTAACCCAGTTCTCACTTTTTTTCAGACAAATTTCCCAAGTGGCTTTTTTGTCAGACTTTTGTATAACCTATTTCTGTTATAATGAACATCCTTCTAAGTCTCTGTATGGTTTGCAAAATCATGGGTACTCCTCCAATTAGAGCTTCTGGAACATTACAACCTCTATGATTTTTAATCTTAAAAGAAGAAAGAGCACTTTTTGCTGACTCTGTTTAGGCCGAATTCTCAAATCTAAAATACCAAATAAAACATCTCTGATATTCGTTAGACCAAAAAGATCTATCATTTGTTATGTTTCAGGTCTTGCTATATATTGAGAATACTTTTGTTTAAAAAAAAAAAAAAAAGAAGAAGAAGAAGAAATGATCCCAGATCACCTGGCATTTATATGATTTTGAAAAATATGCATCTAATGGAAGGCATGCTAATACACAGGCCTCTATTCAGCACTGTTGAGCGTTTTGTCCTTCTATCATTGGTTTGCTGTCTAAATGGTTTAACCACAGTAAGTTGCTTTAAAATGAACAAGCTAGGTGTCACTTTACTATAGCTGATTGATCCAAGTTATCTCTACAGATCATAGAAAATCAGCTCAATGGAACTACTATTGGTACTTTAAATTTTAGAATATGATAAAGCACCTAACTCGTTGTCTCCATACATATATCTATATCTATATAGCAAATAGGTTGTAATCATTTAAAATATTGATATTACAAAGGTCACAAAACTAGAGTCCACGCAAATTTCACCTGGATTATTATCTTGAAATCACTTTACAAATATTAAAATTTAGACTGTAAATATTTAAATACTATTTCAAATGAAAGAAATGCCTTCTTTGGTTTTCAAAGGACATCTAAACTCTATACTGTTTCAGAAATAATTTATGAGACAATAGGGAAATGTCTAAAATATGCTATGTGTAGTACCGAAAAATAGAAAAAATTTCATTCTGTTGACTAAACAGTTGGGGTGATTCCATTTAATGATTTTTTGAATTTGATAGCATTTTTAAAGTATCTAAATTTGACAACTGAGTAGAAAGATCATGGACTCAGTTTTCAGATATCTATAACTGCACTCCTTACTTGATATGTAACTTCTATTGACAAAGTATTTTGTAAGGTCAACACATATTTATACTTTAAACAACTGAGACAAGAGTTCACCATCTTATATTTTCATAAAGTAATGTTAATTAGGACCAAATTCAGAATAGATTTCATAACCATAATATTTTCTATCACTTCTATATACTGCATCTTTTTGGCATGCAGGAGTACAAATCAAATGTTTATTACAAAGCAAGAAAACTAAGTCATTTCTCTAGTTTTCATTGACTTAACAATCAAGGCAGTAACTTGTCTTTTACCATTAATGTATAATCCCCATTTTAATATTTAATAATGCATAAGATATATCATTACCAGTCACATTTTTAAGATAGATCTAAAAGAGGAACTTTTGCACCTCAAATACTATTATAAATATTGTCATCTCTATAAATATTCAACAATTATAATTCTATATGGATCATTCTCTAAGTATGTCAGGGAGCTTGTAAAAGCGGGACAGAGATGATAACAAAAACAAGGATACAGAAGAAAAAGAAGGAAGACATATAAATGTCCCAAGTAATATCTCATAATATTATCTATATTTTTCTTTGCATTTAGGTCATCTCAGTTTTGAACCATAGTGCTCAAATAGCATTTCTATACATTCTGTCAGGATGAATTCATCTTTGTTTCCACAGGAAGTTTTTACTGTGTATGTTAAAGAACTCACAAAATGAGTGGTTAAATCTACCCAAGCTTACAAAACTGCTAATTTCTGGACTCAGACAATTTGACCCTGATGTTTATATTCTTTGCTTTGTTAAATGTTTTGTTTTACTAAATGTGTCTATACGTGAATCAGACTGTAATCCACTAGGCTCCTCTGTCCATAAAATTTCCCAGGCAAGAATACTGGAGTGAGTTGCCATTTCCTTTTTCAGGGGATCTTCTTGATTCAGGGATCTAACTCACATCTCCTGTATTGACAGAGAGATTCTTTACCACTGAACCAACAAGGAAGCCCATACATATCATACACAGATAATATTAATATACAATAGAATTCACATACCCATGTGTGGCAAACTATAATTTTAACTATTCTTCAGCGTTCATATCAGTTATATGAATACTCTCAGATTCATAAAAATGTTATGATATAATTAGCAGATGAAACTCTAATACCCATTTAAATAAATACTGATTGCCTCCCTGTTTCCTTTATTTTGAGAATTTTAAAATCATTTAATTTAGCCCAAGAATTTGACATGATTAAAAGGAAAATTTTGCTTTTCATCTGTCTTGTAAAGTATTTTGTGATCCTCAAAGAAACAATGTTAAATAGGTGACCATAAACAAGAGGGAAAGGCTACCCACTCCAGTATTCTGGCCTGAAGAATTCTATGGACTGTATAATCTGTGGGGTCGCAAACAGTCATACACAACTGAGTGACCTTCATTTTCACTTCACTTTCAAACAAATTACAATGACAGAAATTTTTGGCTCTTAGTCAAATTAATTACTAAATCAAGCTTCTTTGCTTTTCTTTTCACAAAGGCTTTTCTGTTATATTTAGCTTAACAAATTTTTGAGAATGTGTCTCCATAGAAAATACATTTTCTTACCTCATGACAAAAAGAACTGATGGAATCAAAGATAAAAACTTTACCTTCATTCTTGTGTGTGTGTGTGTGTTAGTTGCTTAGTTGTGTCCAACTGTTTGTGACCCCATGGACTGTAGCCCACCAGGATCCTCTGCCCATGGAATTCTCCATGCAAGAATAATGGAGGGGGGTAACCATGCTCTTCTCCAGGGGATTTTCCCAACCCAGGCATCTAACCTGGGTCTATTGTATCGCAGGCAGATTTTTTTTTTACAGCCGGAGCCATGAGGAAAGCATCTCCTTCATTCTTCAGTCAGTTTAGTCAGTTTAGTTGCCCAGTCATGTCCAACTATTTGCAACCTCATGGACTGCAGCATGCAGTCCCTGTCTTTTACCAACTCCTGGGGCTTGCTCAAACTCATGTTCATTGAGTTCGTGATGCCATCAAAAATCTCATTCTCTGTCATACACTTCTCCTCCTGCCTTCAATCTTTCCCAGCATCAGGGTCTCTTCTAATGAGTCAGTTCTTCACATCAGGTGGCCAAATTATTGGAGGTTCAGCTTCAGCATTATTCCTTCCAATGATTGCCTGGTTTGACCTATTTGCATTCCAAAGGAGTCTCAAGAGTCTTCTTCAACACCACAGTTCAAAAGCATCAATTTCTCTGCACTCAGGTTTTTCTGTTGTCAAACTCTCACATACATACATTGCTACTCGAAAAACTATAGCTTTGACTATATGGACCTTTGTCGGCAAAGTTAATGGCTCTGCTTTTAAATATGCTGTCTAGGTTGGTCATAACTTTTCTTCCAAGGAATAACTGTCTTTAAATTTCATGGCCACGGTCACCATCTGCAATAATTTTGGAGCCCAAGAAAATAAATTGTGTCACTGTTTCCATTGTTTCCCCATCTATTTGTCATGAAGTGATGGGACCAGATGTCATGATCTTAGTTTTCTGAATGTTGAGTCTTAAGCCAGCTTTTACACTCTTCTCTTTCATTTTCATCAAGAGCCTCTTCAGTTCCTCTTTGCTTTCTGCCATAAGCATGGTGTCATCTGCTTATCTGATGCTACTGATATTTCTCCCAGCAATCTTGATTCCAGCTTGTGCTTCCTCCAGCCCAGAATTTCACGTGATGTACACTGCATATAACTTAAATAAGCAGGGTGACAATATACAGCCTTGATGTACTCCTTTCCCTATTTGAACCAGTACCTTATTCCATGTTCTAACTGTTGCTTCTTGACCTGCATACAGATATCTCAGGAGGCAGGTAAGATGGCCTGGTATTCCCATCTCGAAGAATTTTCCACAGTTTGTTGTGATCCAAACAAAGGCTTTGGCATAATCAATAAAGCAGAAGTAAATTATTTTCTGGAATTATTTTGCTTTTTCTATGATGCAACAGAGGTTGGCAATTTGATCTCTGCTTCCTCTGCCTTCTCTAAAACCAGCTTGAACATCTGGAAGTTCTTGGTTCATGTACTGTTGAAGCCTAGCTTGGAGAAATGTGAGCATCACGTTGCTAGCTTGTGAGGTGAGTGCAACTGTGCAGTAGTTTGAATTCTTTGGTATTGCCTTTCTTTGGGATTGGAATGAAAACAACTTTTCCAGTCCTGTGGCCACTGCTGGGTTTTCCTACTTTGCTGGTATGTTGAGGGCAACACTTTAACAGCATTCATCTTTTAGGATATGACATTGCTCAGCTGGAATTCCATTTTCCTCCATTAGCTTTCTTCATAGTGATGCTACCTGAGGCCCACTTGACTTCACACTCTAGGATGCCTGTCTCTAGATGAGTAATCACACCATCATGGTTATGTGGGTCATTATGATCTTTTTTGCCTAGTTCTTCTGTGTATTCTTGCCACCTCTTCTTAATATCTTCTGCTTCTGTTATGTCTATATCATTTCTGTTCTTTCTTTTTATTGTGTCCTTCTATGCATGAAATGTTCCCTTAGTATCTCTAATTTTCTTGAAGAGACCTCTAGTCTTTCCTATTCTACTGTTTTCCTCTATTTCTTAGCATTGATCATTTAAGAATGCTTTCTTATCTCTCCTTGCTATTATTTGAATCACTGCATTCAGATGGCTGTATCTTTCCTTTTCTCCTTTGCCTTTCACTTCTCTTCTTTGCTCAGCTATTTGTAAGGCCTTCGCAGACAACACTTTTGCCTTTTTGCATTTCTTTGTATCAGGGATGGTTTTGATCACCGTCTCCTGTACAATGTCAGGAACCTCTGTCCATAGTTCTTCAGGCACTCTGTCTATGAGATCTAATCCCTTGAATCTATTTGTTACTTCCATTGTATAGTCAATCTTAAGAGATCTGATTTAGGTCATACCTGAATGGTCTAGTGGTTTTCCCTCCTTTCTTCAGTTTAAGTCTGAATTTGGCAATAAGGAGTTCATGAACTGAACCACAGTCAGATCCCAGTCTTGATTTTGCAGACTGTTTAGAACTTCTCCATCTTTGGCTGGAAAGAATATAATCAATCTGACTTCAGTATTGACCATCTGGTGATGTCCATGTGTAGAATCATCACTTGTATTGTTGCAAGAGGGTGTTTTCTATAACCAATGTGTTCTCTTGGCAAAACTCTGTTAACCTTTGCCTTGTTTCATTTTGTTCTCCAAGGTCAAACTTGCCTGTTATTCCATGTATCTCTTGACTTCCTACTTTTGTATTCCAGCCCCTTATGATGTAAAGGACCTCTTTATTTGGTGTTAGAAGGTCTTGTATGTCTTGATATAACCATTCAACCTCAGCTTCTTCAGCATTAGTGGTTGGGGCATAGACTTGGATTACTGTGATATTGAATGTTTTGCCTTGGAAATGAACAGAAATCATTCTGTAGTTTTTCAGACTGCACCCGAGTACTACATTTCAGACTCTTTTGTTGACTATGAAGGCTACTCCATTCTTCTAAGGGATTCTTAAAAAAACTCAAATGGTAAATGATTGGAAGGCATTTTTAAAGTTTCTTTGTTTAACCTCTTGTTCTCCAATTAACCTACACATTTAATCCACTTATGGATAATTTAGCAAAAATATCATTTTCAGGCTCTATTCCCAGAGTAAATGATAACATTGGCCAGGAGTGGTACCTGGTGTCAATATAATTTTTTGCCTTTTTTTTAAAAACTGTGGTTATATATACACATATATATGAAAATATATAAAATATATAAAAATATATATATATGGAAATTTACTGAGAAAGAATTTTCATTAGTAAGATCCCACGAGTGATCCATCTGCACATACAAATTTGAGATGCATTCATTTTAACTACTCTAAAAATCATTCATATGTACTTTTTTTCATTTAAAGCTTTGTATCTGTGATTAAAGTTTGGTGCAGCTGTTAGGTAGCAGTCAAGTAGCTATGATGGATATACACAAACTGCAAACAAACTTCTTTAGACATTAAAATGATGAAATGTATTGTAATGACTTTTCATCAAAATTTCAGTTTAGATATGTAAATATAGTATTAAATTTCATTGATATTTGCCATCTGATATTTGGACATCTGATTAGATATCCTACTTTGATATAGAAAGTATGCTAACATTAATAAATTAAAAACTTTTTTGACAGATCTCTGTTTAACTAGTTCATTGGTCAAAGTTCATTTTTTTGTTAAATAAATAATAAAACATATTGACTTTTGACCTCTGTAAGCTGTATATACCTAATTAGGATGCTGCTACTTTCATTTACTTTTTTACTGCCAAAATGAGTTTTATGCTTAGGGAAGGTTAGATATGTGTTCACAGCCATCTTAATATCACTACACTTTCTTTTAAATTTATTTCATTTAATTAAAATCTTATGCTAACTAATACAATATAAATATAAAGTAATTGCTTCAAAGAAGATAAAATTGAACTTTTCATAAAGAATTGTAAAGGGCAACTTTCACAAAGATTTGTCAGATAATTATGTGTAAGTAACATAAGAGCAGAAGATTCGGAAAATGTACTATAAAATTTCGTATTCGGAAAACTTTTCAAGACTGCTAAATGCACATTGTATTTTATGGGATTCAAAATTGGAAGTTGCAGACTATATATTATGGGTGTGGTTTGTGTAGTAAAGATGATGCATGACTCTAACTGGTGTGGAACTAACCAGTGAACGTATATCTAAAGAAAAGGCAAAAGCCCTACATTAAATAATGGAAGGTAAATGTGCACTTCTTTGTTTCAACTATTTATGAATCACATATACTTAAGGTAGGGTTTCCCAGGTGGATCCATTGGCAAAGAATCTGCAGACCAATGCAGGAGATGCAAGAAACATGGGTTTGATTCTTGGGTCAGGAAGATCCCCTGGAGTAGGAAATGGCAGCTCACTCCGCTATTCTTGACTGGAGAATCCTATGGACAGAGGAGTTTGAGGGCTACAGTTCATAGGATTGCAAAGAGTCAGAAACAACTGAAGCCACTTAACATGCACACACACACACACACGTGTTCTTATAAATAAAAACCTTCTAAACAAAATTTGTTAATCTTATCAATAAAATTTAACTCTAATTTCATGTATTTGTGGTTTAATTCTCGATGTGTACATGAATATACGTGCATGTAGAGAAAATTTTCCCAATGATCTGAGATGGACACAATTAAATAAATTTATCTTCGCCATTTTAGAAACTCAACAATGAGTTATTTATTTATGTATTTATTTTTAATTTATTTTAATTGGAGGGTAATTTATTTAAAATATGTGATGGTTTTTGCCATATATTGACATGAGTCACACACGGGTGCACATGTGTCTCCTCATCCTGAACTGCCTCCCACCTCCCTCCCCACTCCCTCCCTCTAGGTTGTCCCAGAGCAAGGGCTTCGAGTGCCCTGCTTCATGCATCAAACTTGCACTGGCCATCTATTTTACATATGGTAATATACATGTTTCAATGTTATTCTTTCAAATCATCCCACACTCCCCTTCTTCCACATAGTCCAAAAGTCAGTTCTTTACAATTCTGTTTCTTTTGCTGCTTTGCATATAGGATCGTCATTACCATCATTCTAAATTCAATATATATGTGTTAATATACTGTATTGATATTTCTCTTTCATGACTTACTTCACACTATATAATAGTCTCCAGTTTCGTCCACCTCATCACAACTGACTCACATGTGTTCTTTTTTTTTTTATAGCTAAGTAATATAGATCACTTTCTAACACCACACACAAAATTAAACTCAAAATGAATTAAAGATCTAAATGTAAGGCCACATAAATTATTTACCCAACGTGAGATGAAATAGTATTTTTTATTAAATTGCACAACTATACATTTCCAATTAAAGAAAAACTACAATGAACTTCTGTTTGTTACATGTATGTGTGAAGAATGCGTTTCTTACAGTCATTGTATTTCTTCAACAGATATCTAAATTCGTAAGTACAATTTCATTCCTATTTAATGGAAAAGAAACCTGACATTCAGATAAGACGATAAGGAACAGATCTGAGATTCAAACAAATAAAGTTTCTGACTTTTGAGATATTTGTGGGCTTAATCACTGCATGTCAATATTCCTCCAGAATATTCCCTGAAAGAATGGTCAGAACAAAAGGCAAGTTCTCATGCAAGATTCAATTTTGAGACTGGTTTTTAGCCCAAGTGCACATTTGTGTAACTTTGGGCAAATAACTTTTCCTTCAGCCCAAACTCCAGATCTGTGGAGTGCAGAGATTGTGTATATTATTTTAAATATTCACTTTAGAATTGAAAGATTTTTTTTATATTATCATATCAGGGACAAATTTTTGAATTAGCTGGTTGACCAGAGATCCATTTTCTCCTTATTTTCTTTACTATTATCTCATCTTATTCTTCTAACTCACATGAGAATAACCCTCTGATAATGGTATGAAATCAAACAAAAGCTTCAGTTTAATAGTTAATTGAAATTTGTGGTAGAAATGATTGAAGTTATTATATTTGAAGTTAATCATTAGTGTTTATGATTTTCAAATCTGCTCTGTCCTGGTTCTGTTTAGTTGACTATAAACCATCAAGAAGATGGTTTATACTGTCTATACCTGAAATATCTAAGTATGATACCTGGGTTACCTGCTAAGATTTTTCTTTAACAGTAAAATTCTACAGCTTACTTGAAGAGTGATGATTGTAGTTCATCATGAATGAGCAAAACACTCAGGGTATGGCTATGTTGATCTTTCTGTTCTGAACAAATTTAATTATCAGATGAATGTCAAACAGTTATTTGTTAAACTTGGCAAATACAAGTAATGCATGTTTCACCTGAAGAGGAATTTATGTAAGTCTTATATGCTATATCAGGAGAAGGAACTGGCAACCCACTCCACTATTCTTGCCTGGAGAACTCCATGGTCAGAGGAGTCTGGAGGGCTAGAGTCCATGGATTCGCAAAGAGTAGGATATGACTGAGTGACTGGCACACATATGCTATATCAAGGTGCCTATCTGAGGAATGTCAAAGTCAGATTTATTTATGTGACTCATTCTAAAATGATATGAAAATAACTTGCTATATGTTTTATTTTTATATACTCATATAGGCCTTTAATTTTTAAAAATTAATTAATTTATTTTAATTGGAGGCTAATTACTTTACAATATTATAGTGGTTTTTGCCAATATCAACATGAATCAGCCATGGGCGTACATGTGTTCTCAATCCAGAACCCCCCTCCCACCTCCATCCCCATCTCATCCCCCAGGGTCATCCCAGTGCACCAGCCATGAGCACTCTGTTTCATACATCGACCCTGGACTGGTGATCTGCTTCACATATGATAATATGCACGTGTGAATGCTACCCTCTCAAATCATCCCACCCTTGCCTTCTCCCACAGAGTCCAAAAGACTATTCTTTACATCTGTGTCTCTTTCTCTATCATATAGGATCATTGTTAACATCTTTCTAAATTCCATACATATGCATTAGTATATTGTACTGGTGTTTTTGTTTCTAACTTACTTCATTCTGTATAATACCCTCCACTTTCATCTACCTCATTAGAACTGATTCAAATGCATTCTTTTTAATAGCTGATTAATATTCCATTGTGTAAACCTACCATAGCTTTCTTATCCATTTGTGTGCCGATGGACATTTAGGTTGCTTCCATGTCCTAGCTATTGTGAACAGTGCTACTATGATCATTGGGGTACACGTGTCTCTTACAATTCTGGATTCCTCGCTGTGTATGCCCAACAGTGGGATTACTGGGTCATATGGTAGTTCTATTTCCAGGTTTTAAGGAATCTCCACACTGCTATCCATAGTGGCTGTACTAGTTTGAATTGCCACCAACAGTGTAAGCAGGTTCCTTTTTCTCTGCCCTCCCGTTCCAGCATTTATTCTTTGTAGACTTTTTGATAGTAGCCATTCTGACTGGCATGAGATGATACCGCACAGTGGTTTTGATTTACATTTCTCTGATAATGAGTGATGTTGAACATTTTTTCATATGTTTCTTAGCCATCTGTATGTCTTCTTAGAGAAATGTCTGTTTAGGTCTTTGGCCCATATTTTGATTGGGTGGCTTATTTTTCTGGAATTGAGCTGCATGAGCTGCTCATATATTTTTGAGATTAATTCTTTGCCAGTTGCTTCGTTTGCTATTATTTTCTCCCAGTCTGAGGGCTGTCTTTTCACCTGGCTTATAGTGTCCTTTGTTATGCATAAGCTCTCAAGTTTAATTAGGTCCCATTTGCTTATTTTTGCTTATATTTCCATTATTCTGGGAGGTGGATCTTAGAGGATCCTGCTGTGATTTATGTCAGAGAGAGTTTTGCCTATGTTTTCCTCTAGGGGTTTTATAGTTTATGGTCTTTCATTTAGATCTTTAATCCATTTTGAGTCTATTTTTGTGTATGGTGTTAGAAAGTGTTCTAGTTTCATTCTTTTACAAGTGGTTGACCAGTTTTCCCAGCACCACTTGTTAAACAGGTTGTCTTTTTTCCATTGCATATCCTTGCCTCCTTTGTCAAAGATAAGGTGTCCCTAGGTGTGTGATTTTATCTCTGGACTTTCCATTTTTTCCATTGATCTATATTTCTGTCTTTGTGTCAGAACCATACTGTCTTGATGAAAGTAGCTTTGTAGTATAGTGTGAAGTCAGGCAGATTGATTCCTCCAGTCCCATTCTTTCTCAAGGTTGCTTTGGCTATTCGCAGTTTTTTGTATTTCCATACAAATTGTGAAGTTATTTGTTCTAGTTCTCTGAAAAATACCATTGGTAACTTGATAGGGATTGCATTGAATTTATGAATTGCTTTGGTTAGTATACTCATTTTCACTATATTGATTCTTCCAATCCATGAATATAGTATTTTTCTCCATCTATTTGTGTCATCTTTGATTTATTTCATCAGTGTTTTATAGTTTTATGTTTAGTTGATTTATCCATAGGTGTGAGTGGGGTATTAAAGTCTCCCACTATTATTGTGTTACTGCTAATTTCCCCTTTCATACTTGTTAACATTTGCCTTACATGTTGCAGTGCTCCTATGTTGGGTGCATATGTATTTATAATTGTTATATATTCTTGGATTGACCCTTTGATCATTATGTAGTGTCCTTCTTTGTCTCTTTCAAAGCCTTTATTTCAATATCTATTTTATCTAATATGAGTACTGCTATTCCAGGTTTCTTTTGATCTCCAATTGCATGAAATACTTTTTTCCAGCCCTTCACTTTCAGTATGTATGTTTCCCTAGGTTTGAGGTGGGTCTCTTGTAGACAGCATATATAGTGTTTGTTTTTTGTTTGTTTGTTTGTTTTTTAATCTAGTCAGTCAGTCTTTGTCTTTTGGTTGGGGCATTCAATCCTTTTCCATTTAAGATAATTATTGATAAGTATGATCCTGTTGCCATTTACTTTGCTCTTTTGGGTTCAAGTTTATACATCTTTTCTCTGTTTCCTGTCTAGCGAATATCCTTTATCATTTGTTGAAGAGCTTATTTGGCAGTGCTGAATTCTCTCAGCTTTTGCTTGTCTGTAAAGCTTTTGATTTCTCCTTCATACTTGAATGAGATCCTTGTTCGGTACAGTAATCTGGGTTGCAGGTTTTTCTCTTTCATCACTTTAAGTATGTCCTGCCATTCCCCTCTGGCCTGAAGAGTTTCTAATTCTAAGATCAGCTGTTATCCTTATGGGATTCCCCTTGTGTGTTATTTGTTGTTTTTCCCTTGCTGCTTTTAATATTTGCTCTTTGTGTTTGATCTTTGTTAATTTGATTAATATGTGTCTTGGAGAGTTTCACCTTGGGTTTATCCTGTTTGGCGCTCTCTGGCTTTCTTGGACTTGGGTGGCTATTTCCATCCCCATTTTAGGGAACTTTTCAACTATTATCTCCTCAAGTATTCTCTCATGGCCTTTCTTTTTATCTTCTTCTTCTGGGAATCCTATGATTCGGCGTTTCACATTGTCCCAGAGGTCTTTGAAGTTGTCCTCATTTCTTTTAATTCTTTTTTTTTCCTTTTTCTTATCTGCTTCATTTATTTCCACAATTCTATCTTCCACCTCACTTACCTTATCTTCTGCCTCAATTATTCTACTGTTGGTTCCCTCCAGAACGCTTTTGATGTCATTTATTGCATTATTCATTATTGACTGGCTCATTTTTATGTCTTCTAGGTCCTTGTTAAACATTTCTTGCATCATCTCAATCCTTGGCTCCAGACTATTTATCTGTAACTCCATTTTGTTTTCAAGATTTTGGATCATATTTACTATCATTAGTCTGAATTCTTTTTCGGGTAAACTCCCTATTTCCTCCTCTTTTGTTTGGTTTGTTGAGCATTTATCATGTTCCTTTATCTGCTGAATATTTCTCTGTCTTTTCCTCTTGCTTAGATTGCTGTGTTTGGGGTGGCCTTTCTGTAGCTTGAAGTTTGTGGTTCCTCATTATTGTGGAAACTCCTCCCTGTGGGTGGGGTTGGACAAGTGGCTTGTCAAGGTTTCCTGATTAGGGAAGTTTGCATTGGTGTTCTGGTGGATGGAGCTGGATCTGTTCTCTCTGGAGTGCAGTGAAGTGTCCAATAGTGAGTTTTGAGGTGTCAATGGATTTAGTGTCACTTTGGGCAGCGTGTGTATTAATGCTTGGAGCTATGTTCCTGTGTTGCTGGAGAATTAGAATGGTATGGAGCTTGTTGGCTTTTGGTTGGAGCTTGTTTTCAGTGTAGATATGGAGACTGTTGGATGAACTCTTGTTGATTAATGGTCCCTGGAGTCAGGAGTTTTCTGCTGTTCTCAAGTTTTGGATTTAAGCTTCCTGCCTCTGGTTTTCAGTCTTATTCTTACAGTTGCCTCAAGACTTCTCCATCCATACCACACCAATGATAATGCATCTAGATTAATGGTAAAAAGATTTTCCACAGTGAGGGACACGCAGAGAGGTTCACAAAGTTACATGGAGAAGAAAGAGGGAGGAGGGAGATAGAGGTGACTATGAGGAGAAGAGGGGGAGTCAAAAAGGTAGAGAGCAATCTAGCCATTAATCAATTCCCTATGTGCTTCCCACAGTCTGGAACACACAGAGAGGTTCACAAAGTTACATAGAGAGAATAAGAGGGAGGAAGGAGATACAGGTGACCAGGAGGAGAAGAGGGGGAGTCAAAAAGAGAGAGACAGATCTAGCTAGTAATCAATTCCCAAAATGTTCTCCACAGCCCGGAATACCCAAAGAGATTTATAGAGTTGGGTAGAGAAGAGAAGGGGGAGGGATGAGATAGAGGTGACCTGATGGAGAAAAAAGAGAGTCAAAAGGGGGAGAGGACAATCAAGCCAGTAATCACACTCCTAAGTAAAAATAGGTACTGAAGATTGGATTCTTAAAGGTACAAATTTGATAACAAATACCACAAAGAATAGATTAAAAATCTAGAATAGCGGTTAGCCTCTCAAAAATACAATGTCAACAAAACAAAACAAAATCACAAAAATTATAAAAAATATATATGAAATTTGCTTTAATAATAGGGTCTTTCCCCCCCTAAGTTTATAGTAGGTTATAAAAATGAACATTAGAGAAGTACTAAAGGACTTAAAGATTTTTTAAATTTAAAATTGATAATAGTAAAATATATCTAGGAATTTCTCTGGAGCTGTTGAGGGCAATGTGGGGTCAGTTCAGTTTCAGATAGTTCCTTGATCCATCTTGTACCCTTCTTGAGTTCTATAGGCCCCTTCCAATGTATTTCGTGCTAACTACAGGGCTTTAGTCTGTTGCACCTGTCACTTCCGAAGTGGTTCCCTCTGTTTATTTTGGCTTCTTCTGTTCGCAAGTCTCTTCAGTGTCTAATTTCCACCCTGACACAAGGGGGCAGAGGTGTTCACTTATTTAGGCTCACTTGTTCAATTGTGCTGTGGGGAAGGAGGAATATTGCAAACAAATATCACTGGTGTGTGTGAGGAGTGCTTGCAGTGTCTGGGCCACACGGGGTTTGCCCCCGCTCACGGTGCGTGTGCTTTCCTCTTCTATACTGCTCAGGCTCCAGGTTGCTCTGCAAGAGAATTGTCTAAAGTGGGCCCTGGCTTGCGTGCATTCCCCAGGTCTAAGCCACTCAGGTTCAGGTTCTCGGGTATTCCACAAAGGCACAGAATCATTTGGGCCTGCATTTTGTGCCCTTCCCAAGTCTGAGAAGCTCAGGAGACCAGGTGCTTGGTGAACGCACTCTCCCCAGATGGAGTGGTGTATCTTATCACCTCCCCCATCCCAGCTGCTAGGTTTGCTTGGTGCACAGCACGAGTGCAGTTTCAGGTGTGTGGTATGTCTCCTCTGTGGAGCTGATCTCTGGCTGCGACCCTCCTCATGGATGTTAACCATCCAGGATGCTGGAAAGACTTGGTTAGCAACTGGGGGCCTGTTCACAGTTTGGTGGAGGATGCCATCTCGGGGGCCAAAATTGCCCCTCTCCCTCCAACTCTGGCTATTGCCCACCTGCCTCTTTCTCCAGTGGGTGGTGGGCTGGTCCGCAGTCAGTTAGCTCTCCTCTGGTATTGGCGCAGCACTTTGTTCTCTGAACGGGCCTGGCAGTGCCTTAGGTTAGAGTTTTTCATGGGAAAGCTCTCTCTCTCTCTCTCTCTCTCTTTTTTTTCACTGTTAACCACCTTTTCTTTTTCCTTTTTTATTTTTATTAGTTGGAGGCTAATTACTTTACACTATTTTAGTGGGTTTTGTCATACATTGACATGAATCAGCCATGGATTTACATGTATTCCCCGCTTTGATCCACCCTCCCACCTCGGCCTCCACCCGATTCCTCTGGGTATTCCCAGTGCACCAGGCCCGAGCACTTGTCTCATGCATCCAATCTAGGCTGGTGATCTGTTTCACTATAGATAATATACATGTTTCAACTCTGTTCTCTTGAAACATCCCACCCTCACCTTCTCCCACAGAGTCCGATGTCTGTTCTGTACATCTGTGTCTGTTTTTCTGTTTTGCATATAGGGTTATCATCATATCTCTAAATTCCATATATATGTGTTAGTATGTGTAATGGTCTTTATCTTTCTGGCTTATTTCACTCTGTATAATGGGCTCCAGTTTCATCCATCTCATTAGAACTGATTCAAATGAATTCTTTTTAATGGCTGAGTAATATTCCATAGTGTATATGTACCACAGCTTCCTTACCCACTCGTCTGCTGATGGGCATCTAGGTTGCTTCCATGTCCTGGCTATTATAAACAGTACTGCGATGAACATTGGAGTGCTCGTGTCTCTTTCAGATCTAGTTTTCTCAGTGTGTATGCCCAGGAGTGGGATTGCTGGGTCATATGGCAGTTCTATTTCCAGTTTTTAAAGAAATCTCCACACTGTTCTCCATAGCTGCTGTACTAGTTTGCATTCCCACCAACAGTATAAGAGGGTTCCCTTTTCTCCACACCCTCTCCAGCATTTATTTCTTGTAGACTTTTGGATAGCAGCCATCCTGACTGGCGTGTAATGGTACCTCTTTGTGGTTTTGATTTGAATTTCTCTGATAATGAGTGATGTTGAGCATCTTTTCACATGTTTGTTAGCCATCTGTATGTCTTCTTTGGAGAAATGTCTGTTTAGTTCTTTGGCTCATTTTTTGATTGGGTCATTTATTTTTCTGGAATTGAGCTGCACGAGTTGCTTGTATATTTTTGAGATTAATCCTTTGTCTGTTGCTTCATTTGTTATTATTTTCTCCCAATCTGAGGGTTGTCTTTTCACCTTGCTTATAGTTTCCTTTGTTGTGCAAAAGCTTTTCAGTTTCATTAGGTCCCATTTGTTTATTTTTGCTTTTATTTCCAATATTCTTGGAGGTGGGTCTTAGAGGATCCTTCTGTGATTCATGTCGGAGAGTGTTTTGCCTGTGTTCTCCTCTAAGAATTTTATAGTTTCTGGTCTTACGTTTAGATCTTTAATCCATTTTGAGTTTATTTTTGTGTATGGTGTTAGAAAGTGCTCTAGTTTCATTCTTTTACAAGTGGTTGACCAGTTTTCCCAGCACCATTTGTTAAAGAGATTGTCTTTTTTCCATTGTATATCCTTGCCTCCTTTGTCGAAGATAAGGTTTCCATAGGTTCGTAAATTTATCTCTGGGATTTCTATTCTGTTCCATTGATCTATATTTCTGTCTTTGTGCCAGTACCATACTGTTTAATGACTATAGCTTTGTAGTATAGTCTGAAGTCAGGCAGGTTGATTCCTCCAGTTCCGTTCTTCTTTCTCAAGATTACTTTGGCTATTCAAGGTTTTTTTTTTGAATTTCCATACAAATTGTGAAATTATTTGTTCTAGTTCTGTGAAAAATACCGTTGGTGACTAGATAGGGATTGCTTTGAATCTATAGATTGCTTTGGGTAGTATAGCCATTTTCACAATATTGATTCTTCCAATCCATGAACACGGTATGTTTCTCCATCTGTTTGTGTCCTCTTTGATTTCTTTCATCAGTGTTTTTTTTTTTTTTTTTTTCCCTCTAGCTATCCCACTGTTTGTGTTGCTATCTCATGTTAGCTACCTCAGATTGTCCTCAGGGCATTCAGTCCCAGCCCTTACCCTAAGCAGTGTAGCCCCTGCCTCCCTGTTCTGCTCCCGCTTGCTGGTGGTGGAAACAAGCATCTGAGCTACTTCCCTGCTGGGAGTTGCAGTTAGGCACGTAATCTGTAGATTTTATTTAATTATTTTTTCCTTCCAGTTTTGTTGCCCTCTGAGATTCCAAAACTCTCCACAGAACCGCTGGTGAGGGAGTTTCCTGTTGTTGGGAAACGTCTCCTCTTTCATGACTCCCTCCCAGGGGCTGGTCTCCATCCCTAACTCTTTTGTCTCCTTTTTTATCTTTCATATTTTGTCCTGCCTCCTTTTGAAGACAGTGGGCTGCCTTTCTCTGTGCCTGGTGTCCTCTGTCAGAGTTGAAAATTTGGTTTGTGGAATTTTCTCAGGTTCAAATGATGTTTCAATGAATTTGTGTAGGAGAAAGTGGTCTCCCCATCCTATTCCTCCACCATCTTAGGACTGCCCCCCCCCCCAATTGCTATATATTTTAAAATGTAATGCTTTTGCCAGCTAATGAACAATAATATTCAGGCAATAAGAAATTACTGAAAATGATTTAACTATTCCATTACTTATATAAACTGTGCACAAGATTTTCCTTTCAAAATTCTTAAATTTGGAATGGTCAAACCCTGATCCCTATCCCCTAGGTTTTTTTTTTTTTTTTTTTTCTCTATGGGCTCATTCTCTTCAGTTCTTATTTTAAAAGATAGTGGAAATTGCATATGATCAATTCAGGACAATTTTATGTCATATTCTAGTTTGCAGTGCTCTCTTTTGTGTTTATTTAATTCAGAAAAAAAAAACATTATTTGTACACTACATCAGAAAACAGAGGCTAAAATTGATCTAGAATCAAATATGAGGTGACATTCAGGAAGTAAAAAATATTATTGTTTTTTACTTTGTTAATTCTGCTTCATGACCC
The DNA here is from genome assembly GCF_023699985.2 of Odocoileus virginianus. NCBI lineage: Eukaryota > Metazoa > Chordata > Mammalia > Artiodactyla > Cervidae > Odocoileus > Odocoileus virginianus. Next base: position 42,347,931 of record NC_069708.1, on the reverse strand, counting down.
ATTGAAAATGACTTTCTAAGATTAAAAATTTAGGTGCTGTTAAATAAGTATACATAATTTAAAATCTGATCAGACTTTAGAGAAATGTTGAGCCATTACAAAAACAAATAGTATAAGATTAAATTAAGAAACCACATTGAAGCTGAAGGCATTTCATAGCATATTTTAACCCTTTGGGATTATCAAGGAATCAAAGAGTAGGGACAAAATGTAAATTTTCCTAACCCAGTCTGCTACCTCATTCCAACTGAATTTTAGTTATCTGTGTTACTGTTAATTATCCTCAAGAGAGATGACTCCATAATTTCTCAGAGACTGTATACAATGGTTATATTACACTAAAGAAACAATTCCTTAGTACAGTCTCTAAATTTAATTCAAATCATTTTCCATACTTAGTGAAAAAAAAAGAACTCTCGATCTTCAAATACTCTGTTTTCACTAAATACTTAAAATACTTGAAAACAACTTTAAAATTACTTTTCAACCTTTCCTTCTCACAATTCCTTTATACTTTTCTCATGGGTTATGTTTTCTTACCATGATTTTTTCTTCTTCTACTCTGAGTACTTTTATTGTTGTTTTCAAAAAAGCCTCATAGTTCATGGTGCCCGAAATCCTAACAGTCTCTCAGTGGTAAAGGAATGATATCAAAGTTCTTTTGTCTCAGATAGACTGTTACTTATAAGATTTATATTTTTCTAACTCAACCCAAATATGTGATCCTACTTTGTTGCAAATTTACCTTTAGACATCATTAAAATCTTTACTGAAATTTGATGATATTTAAATCATTTTACCTAAAAAAATGTTCATTTTATCACACAATAAATAAAAATAGATTAATAACACATGACTAGTGAATCAGAAAATTACCTTAGCTTCTATACCTTATTTTGTTCACAAAAACTAAACAAATAAAAATTACCCTTAATCCAATTAGATCTAAGTTCAATTTTTTTTCTGCAGCTATCTAAATTTTCCTGAATAGTCTTTAGATTAAGGTTAACCTAAATGATAAGCACTTTGAGTTACTATATCCAAGATCTGAATATGGCACTTTTCATCTTCAAATTCTCCAACATGCTAGTTAATGAATTTACCACTATAACATTGATTCCTTTAGGATGCATGTTTTCCACTTTACAAAGTGACTTTCAAACAACTCTTTCATTGATACATCTTAAAACTAAATCTCAATCTTACTTGCTATGAACTGTTGATATCTATGTTGCCATTAATTTGTATTTGTAGAATTTTTAAGCAATTCCTGGTATTTAAATATATGAAATCTCACAAATTATAAGACCAATGGAAGTATAGTTTATAAAATGAGTAGTTAACATTAAACATTACTTAATAGTTTTAAAATTGAGATTGTACTTGAGAATGTAAAGGAAAAATTACCACATCATAATAAAAGTGAACAAAATTAAATTTAAAAACTAGCTATCACAGCTCTAAAATAAGTATAATTATCAATTAGAAATAATTTTAAAAGTAATATTTTATACCCCATATTTTTAAATCCTAAAATTTACAATACTCTTCTGCTTGCTGATATAAGAAATATTTAGTCTTCCAAAGGTTGTGAGTATAGTTATCTCTTTGAAATCATTTTGCTAGTGTGAAACAGATCGCCAGTCCAGGTTGGATGCATGAGACAAGTGCTCAGGGCTGGTGCACTGGGATGACCCAGAGGGATGGGATGGGGAGGGAGGTGGGTGGGCTGTTCAGGATGGGAAACAAATGTAAATCCATAGCTGATTCATGTCAATGTATGGCAAAACCACTATAACATTGTAAAGTAATTAGCCTCCAACTAATACAAATAAGTGAAAAAAAATCTCTAATGCATAAGCAAAAGACAAAGGAGAAAACGGAAGATATACCCATTTGAATGCAGAGTTCCAAAGAATAGCAAGGAGAGATAAGAAAGCCTTCCTCAGTGATCAATACAAAGAAATAGAGGGAAACAATAGAATGGGAAAGACTAGAGATCTCTTCAAGACAATTAGAGTTACCAAGGGAAAATTTCATGCAAAGATGGGCACAGTAAAGATCAGAAAAGTTACGGACCTAACAGAAGCAGAAGATATTAAGAAGAGGTGGAAAGAATACACAGAACTATACATAGAAGATTGTAATGGACCAAATAACCACTATGGTGTGACCACTCACCTAGAGCCACACGACCTGGAGTGCAAAGTCAAGTGGGCCTTAGGAAGCATCATCAGGAACAAAGCTAGCAGAGGCAATGGAATTCCAGCTAAGTTATTTCAAATCCTAAAGGATTATGCTGTGAAAGTGATGCTCTCAATATGCCATAAAATTTGGAAAACTCAGCAGTGGCTACAGGACTGGAAAACGTCAGTTTCATTCCAATCCCAAAGAAAGGCAATGACAAAAGATGTTCAGACTACTGCACAATTTCACTCATATCAACCATTAGAAAAGTAATGGTCAAAATTCTCCAGCCAGGCTTCAGCCATACATCAACGTGAACTTCCAGATGTTCAAGCTAGTTTTAGAAAAGGCAGAGGGACCAGAGGTCAAATTGCCAACATCTGCTGGATGATAGAAAAAGCAAGAGAGTTCCAGAAAAACATCTATTTCTGCTTTATTGACTATGCCAAAGCCTTTGACTGTGTGGATCATAATAAACTGGAAAATTCTGAAAGAGATGGGAATACCAGACCACCTGACCTGCCTCCTGAGAAATCTGTATGCACATCAAGAATCAACAGTTAGAACTGAATATGGAACAACAAACTACTTCCAAATCAGGAATGGTGTACATAAAGGCTGTATATTGTCAACCTACTTATTTAACTTATATGCAGAGTACTGCATGTGAAATGCCAGGCTGGATGAAAGAAAAGCTGGAATCAAGACTGCCATGAGAAATATCAATAACCTTAGATACGTAGATGATACCACTTCTATGGCAGAAAGAGACGAAGAACTAAAGAGCCTCTTGATGAAAATGATGGCAGAAACTCTCCCATTAGGAAGCTTCCATGTCTCTTATCCTTATTGGATAGAGGCCAGACAGAATGAAAACCACAATCACAGAAAACTAATCAAACTGATCATGTGGAACAGTGTCCTGTCTAACTTAATTAAACTATGAGCCATGCCGTGTAGGGTCAGCCAGGACGGATAGGTCATGGTGGAGAGTTCTGGGAAAATGTGGTCCACTAGAGAAGGGAATGGCAAATGACTTCAGTATTCTTGCCTTGAGAAACCCATGAACAGTATGAAAAAGCAAAAAGATATGGCTCTGAAAGAGTAACTCCCCACATCGATAGGTGCCCAAGAGTGGGGAAATAATTCCAGAAAGAATGAAAAAACAGAAGCAAAGCAAAAACAATGCCCAGTTGTGGATGCGACTGGTGATGGAAGCAAGGTCCAATGGTGTAAAGAGCAATATTGCATAGGAATCTGAAATATAGGTAAATTTAAAGTGGTAAAACAAGAGAAGGCAAGAGTGAACATTGAATTTTAGGAATCACTGAACTAAAATGGACTGGGATGGGTGATTTTAACTCAGATGACCATTATATATACTACTGTGGGCAAGAAAACCTGAGAAGAAATGGAGTTGCTCTCATAGTCAATGAAAGAGTCCAGAATGCAGTTTTTGTGTACAATCTCAAAAATGACAGAATGATCTCTTTTCATTTCAAAGGCAAACCAATCAATATTACAGTAATCCAAGCCTATGCCCCAAACAGTAATGCTAAAGAAGCTGAAGTTGAATGGTTCTATTAGACATAGAAGACCTTCTAGAAGGAAAACCCCCCAAAAGTGCCCTTTTCATCAAAGGGGTTCAGTTCAGTTTAGTCGCTCAGTTGTGTCCAACTTTTTGCAACCCCATGAACAGAAATGCCAGGACTCTGTGTCCATCACCAACTCCCAGAGGTTATCCTTGCATGTCCATTGAGTCAGTGATGCCCTCCAACCATATCATCCTCTGCTGTCCCCTTCTCCTCCAGCCCTCAGTCTTTCCCAGGATCAGAGACTTTTCAAATGAGTCAGCTCTTCACAAGAGGTGGTCAAAGTATTGGAGTTTCAGCTTCAACATCAGTCCTTTCAATAAACACTCAGGACTGATCTCCTTTAGGATAGGCTGGTTGGATCTCTTTGCAGTTCAAGGGACTCTCAAGAGTCTTCTTCAACACCACAGTTCAAAAGCATAAATTCTTCGGCACTCAGCTTTCTTTACAGTCCAACTATCACATCCATACATGACAACGGGAAAAACCATAGCCTTGACTAGACGAAACTTTGTTGGCAAAGTTAATGTCTCTGCCAAAGCATAAGCATCTTTTAATTTCATGGCTGCAGTCAACACCTGCAGTGATTTTGGAGCCCAAAAAATAAAGTGTGCCCCTGTTTCCCTATCTATTTGCCATGAAGTAGTGGGACTGAATGACATGATCTTAGTTTTCTGAATGTTGAGTTTTAAGCCAACTTTTTCACTCTCCTCTTTCACTTTCATCAAGAGGCTCTGTAGTTCATATTCGCTTTCCCCCATAAGGTTGGTGTCATCTGCGTATCTGATTTATTGATATTTCTCCTGACAATCTCGATTCCAGCTTGTACTCCATCCAGCCCAGTGTTTCTCATGATGTACTCTGCATATAAGTTAAATAAGCAGGGTGACAACATACAGCCTTGACATAGTACTTTCCCAATTTGAAACCAGTCTCTTTTTCCATGTCCAGTTCTAACTGTTGCTTCCTGATCTGCATACAGACTTTTCAAGAGGCAGATCATGTGGTCTGGTATACCCAACTCTTTCAGAATTTTCCACAGTTTATTGTGATCTACACAGTCAAAAGCTTTGGCATAGTCAATAAGGCAGAAATAGGTGTTCTTTTCTCAAACTCTTGTGCTTTTTCTATGATCCAGCAGATGTTGGCAATTTGATGTCTGTTTCGTCCACCTTCTCTAAAACCAGCTTTAACATCTGAACATTCATGGCTCACATATTGCTGAAATCTGGCTGGGAGAATTTTGAGCGTTCCTTTACTAGCGTGTGAGATAAGCACAATTGTGCAGTAGTTTGAGCATTCTTTGACATTGCCTTTCTTTGGGATTGGAAAGAAAACGGAACTTTTACAGTCCTGAGGCCACTGCTGACTTTTCCAATTTTGCCGGCATATTGAGAACAGCACGTTCACAGCATCATCTTTTAGGATTTGAAGTAGCTCAACTGGAATTACATCACCTCTACTAACTGGAATTATATCACCCCCACTAGTCATAGGGGACTGGAATGCAAAAATAGGAAATCGAGAGATATATCAAGTAAAAAGCAAATTTGGCTTTGGAGTACAAAATAAAGCAGGGCAAAGGCTAACAGATTTTGCCAGGAAAACACACTGGTCATAGCAACACCCTCTTCCAACAACACAAGAGAAGACTCTACACATGGACATCACCAGATGGCCAAAACTGAAATCAGATTGATTATACCCTTTGCAGCCAAATAGTGAGAAGCTCTATACAATTAGCACAAACAAGGCTGGGAGCCAACTGTGGCTCAGATCATGAACTGATTATTGCCAAGTTAAGACTTAAATTGAAGAAAGGAGGGAAAATCACTAGACCATTCAGGTATGACCTAAATCAAATCACTTATGATTCTATAGTGGAAGCATCAAATAGATTCATCGGATCAGATCTGATAGACAGAGTGCCTGAAGAACTATGAATGGAGGTTCATGACATTGTAAATGAAGAAGTGATCAAGATCATCCCCAAGTAAAAGAAATACAAAAAGGCAAGATGTTTGTTGGAGGAGCCCTATAAATAGCTGAAAAAAGAAGAGAAGCTAAAGGCAAAGGAGAAAAGGAAAGATATACCCATTTGAATGCAGAGTTCCAATGAATAGCAAGGAGAGATTAAAAAAAAAAAGCCTTCCTCAATGATCAGTGCAAAGAAATAGAGGAAAACAATAGAATGGGAAAAACTGGAGATCTCTTCAAGAAAATTAGAGATGCCAAGGGAACATTTCATGCAAAGATGGGCACAGTAAAGGACAGAAGTGGTATGGACCTAACAGAAACAGAAGATAGTATGAAGAGGTGGCAAGAATGCACAGAAGAACTATAAAAAAAAATGTCCATGACCCAGATAACCACAAAGGTGTGATCACTCAACTAGAGCCAGACATCCTAGAGTCCAAAGTCAGGTGGGCCTTAGGAATCATCACTATGAACAAAGCTAATTGAGATGATGGGATATAGCTGAACTATTTCAAGTTCTAACTTATGATACTGTGAAAGTGCTGCACTCAATATGCCAGCAAATTTGGAAAACTCAGCAGTGGCCACACGACTGCAAAGGTCAGGTTTCATTCCAATCTCAAAGAAAGGCAATGTCAAAGAATGTTCAAATTACCACACAACTGTGCTCATCTCTCATGCTAGCAAAGTAATGCTCAAAATTCTCCAAGCCAGACTTCAACCAGGCTGCAAGTTCTTGTGCATGAAGAACTTCCAGATGTTCAATCTGAATTTAGAAAAGGCAGAGGAACCAGAAACCAAATTGCCAGCATCTGTTGGATCATCAACAAAAGCAAGCGTTCCAGAAAAACATCTACTTCTGCTTTATTGACTATGCTAAACCTTTCACCTTGTGGATTACAACAAACTGGAAAATTCTCCATGAGATGGAATTACCAGACTACATTACCTTCCTCCTGAGACATGTGTATGCAGGTCAACAAACAACAGTTAGAGCTGAACTTGTAACAACAGAATGGTTCCAAATCGGGAAAGGGGTGCCTCAAGGCTTTATATTGTCATCCTGCTTATTTAACTTATATGCAGAGTACATCATGTGAAATGCTGGGCTGGATGAAGCACAAGCTAGAAACAAAATTTCTAAGAGAAATATCAATAACTTCAGATATGCAGATGACACAAACCTTATGGCAGAAAGTGAAGAAGAAATGAAGAGCCTCTTATTGAAAGTGAAAGAGGAGAGTGAAAATGTTGGTTTAAAACTCCACATTCAGCAGTCCTAAGATGGCGGAGGAATAGGACAGGGAGACCACTTTCCCCTCCACAAATTTATCAAAAGAACGTTTGAGCATGGAGCAAATTCCACAGAACAACTTCTGAATCCTGGTAGAGGACATCGGGCACACAGAAAAGCAGCCCATTGTCTTTAAAATGAGGTAGGACAAAATATAAAAGATAAAAAGAGAGACAAAAGAGGTAGGGATGGAAATCCGTCCTGGGAAGGGAATCTTAAAAAAAAGAGACATTTCCAAACACCAGGAAACACTCTCTCCGGCGGGTCTGTGACTAGCCTTGGAATCTCAGAGGGCAAAATAACCAGGAGGAGAAAAAAATAAAGAATTAAAACCTACAGATTATGTGCCTAACAGCAAATCCCAGCGGTTCAACTGTCCAGATGCTTGCATCCTCCAATAGCAAGCGGGGAGGGACAGGGAGGAGTGGGCGATATTGCTTAGGGTAAGAACCGAGCCTGAATGCCCTGAGGGCAATCTGAAGGAACTAGCTTGAGATAGCAACCCAGACTGTAGGATAGCTATCCTGCAACCCCACGAAAAGCCCTAACCACCGCCAGGCATGCTCACAGAACAAAGGACTGAGCAGAGCTAGCTGGCTGCTGACCTGCCCATCCCTCACCAGAGACAGGCAGGCGAGGGCAGCCAGAGCTTGAAGGGGGCAATCACAGCCCCAGAGAGGCATCTTATACCAAACTGCAAGCAGACTTCATTGCTAACCAAGACTTTTTGGGATTCTGGACAGTCGACATCCACTGGGAGGGTCTCAGCCCGAGATCAGCTTTCCAGAAGAAGGTGCACACATTGTGCACTCAGAAAACTGAGCGGCTGGGACGGGGGAGGGGATAAGTCACAGCCTTCAACTGGGGGCAACTTCACGCGCCAAGCACCTGGTCATCTGAGCTTCTCAGACCTGGAAAAGGTTCAAAACGCAGGCCCAACCAAGTCTGCGCCTTTGCGGAGTACCCGAGCACCTGAACCTGAGCGGCTTAGACCTGGGAAATGCATGCAAACCAGAGCGCACATCAGACAGTTCCCGGCAGAGCAACCTAGAGTCTGAGCAGTGTAGACTGGGAAAGCACACACGCCATAAGAAGGGGCAAACCCAGTGTGGCTGAATCACTGTGAACACACGCCAGTGATATTTGTTTGCAGTGTTCCTCCCTCCCAAAAGCATAACTGAACAAGCAAGGCTTAAAAAAAAATAAAAAGTGATCACCACCTCACCCCTTGTGTCAGGGCAGAAATTAGACACTGAAGAGACCAGCAAACAGAAGAAGCTAAAATAAACAGAGGGAACCACTTTGGAAGTGACAGGTGCAATAGATTAAAACCTGGTAGTTAGCACTGTCTACATAGGAAGGGACCTATAGACCTTGATAAGTACAAGCCAGACCAAGGAACTAATTGAAAATGAACTGACCCCATGCTGTCCACAACAGCTCCAGAGAAAGCCTTAGATATAGTTTTACTATTATCATTTTTTAAAATTAAAAAAAATAAAATAAATAAAATAATATATTTTTTGGTTATTTTTAAGTCCCTATTACTCCTTTAATTTTCATTTTTGTAACCTACTATTACCTTGCAAAAAAAAGACCCTATTTTTTAAGCAAACTTCATATATATATAATTTCTGTGCCTTTGTGTTTTTGTTGTTGTTTTTTGCTTTTTGTTTTTTTTTAATATTGTATTTTTGAGAATCTAACCTCTAGTCAAGATTTTTAATCTTTGCTTTTTGATATTTATTATCAATTTTGTACCTTTAAGAACCCAATCTTTGGTACCCATTTTTCCTTGGGAGCGAGATCACTGGCCTGATGGCTGTCTTCCCATTTTGACTCTCCTTTTTCTCCACCAGGTTGCCTCTATCTCCCCCCTCCCCTTTTTCTTCTCTACTCAACTCGGTTAATCTCTTTGTGTATTCCGGGCTGTGGAGGACACTTAGGGAACTGACTACTGGCTGGATCTGTCTCTCTCCTTTTGATCCCCCTTTTTATCCTCCAGGCCACCTGTGTCTCCTTCCTCCCACTTCTCTTCTCTGTGTAACTCCATGATATCTCTGAAGGACCCAGACTGTGGAGAGCACATAGGGAAGTGATTAGTGGCTAGCTTGCTGTCTCCCTTTTTGATTCCCCCTCTCCTCCTCCTGGTCACCTCTATCTCCCTCCTCCCTCTTCTCTTCTCCATATAGCTCTGTGTACCTCTCCAGGTATCCCCCACTGTGGAGAAACTTTTCATTATTAACCTGGATGTTTTATCATTGGTGCTGTATAGATGGAGAAGTCTTGAGGCTACTGTAAGATTAAGACTGAAAACCAGAGGCAGGAGGCTTAAGTCCAAATCCTGAGAACACCAGAGAACTGCTGAATCCAGAGAACACTAATTGATAGGAGCTCATCAATTGTCTCCATACCTACACTGAAACCAAGTACCACCCAAGGGCCAACAAGCTCCAGAGCGAGACATACCATGCAAATTCTCCAGCAACAAAGGAACATAACCCTGAGCCTCAATATACGGGCTGACCAAAGTCACAGCAACGCCACTGACATCTCAAAACTTATTATTGGACACTTCATTGCACTCCAGAGAGAATAAATACAGCTCCACCAACCAGAACACCGACACAAGCTTCCCTAACCAGAAAACCTTGACAAGGCACCCGTCCAACCCCACCCAAAGTGAGGAACCTCCACAATAAAGAGGAACCACCAACCTTCAGAACACAGAAAGGCCACCACAAACACAGTAATATAAACAAGATGAAAAGGCAGAGAAATACCCAGCAGGTAAAGGAACAGGAAAAATGCCCATCAAACCAAACAAAACAGGAATAGATAGGGAATCTACATGATAAAGAATTCCGAATAAAGATAGTGAAAATGATCCAAAATCTTGAAATCAAATTGGAGTTACAGATAAATAGCCTGGAGAAAAGGATCGAGAAGATGCAAGAAAGGTTTAACATGGACCTAGAAGAAATAAAAAAGAGTCAGTATATAATGAATAATGCAATAAATGAGATCAAAAACACTCTGGAGGGAACCAACAGTGGAATAATGGAGGCAGAAGGTAGGATACATTAGGTAGAAGACAGAAAGGTAGAAATAAATGAAACCGAGAGGAAAAAAGAAGAAAAAAAAAAGAATTAAAAGAAATGAGGACAACTTCAGAGACCTCTAGGACAATGTTTTTGTTTTTGTTTTTTTTGGGGGGGGGGAGTGGACAAGGTTAAACACCACAACATTCGAATCATAGGAGTCCCAGAAGAAGAAGACAAAAAGAAATACCATGAAAAAATACTTGAGCAGATAATAGTTGAAAACTTCCCTAAATGGGGAAGGAAATAATCACCCAACTCCAAGAAACCAAGAGAGTCCCAAACAGGATAAACTCAAGGTGAAACACCACAAGACACATATTTATCAAATTAACAAAGATCAAACACAAAGAACAAATATTAAAAGCAGCAAGGGAAAACAACAAATAACATACAAGGGGATTCCCATAAGCATAACAGCTGATGTTACAATATAAACTCTTCAGGCCAGAAGGGAATGGCAGGACATACTTAAAGTGATGAAAGATAAATAAATAACCTACAGTCCAGATTACTGTACCCAGCAAGGATCTCATTCAAATATGAAGGAGAAATCAAAAGCTTTACAGACAAGCAAAAGCTGAGAGAATTCAGCACCGCCAAATCAGCCCTTCAACAAATACTAAAGGATCTTCTCTAGACAGGAAGCAGAAAAGGTATATAAATTTCAACCCAAAACAACAAAGTAAGTGACAACAGAATCGTACTTATCAATAATTACCTTAAATGTAAATGGGTTGAATGCCCCAACCAGAAGACAAAGACTGACTGAATGGATAGAAAAACAAGACCCCTATATATATTGTCTACAAGAGACCCACCTCGAAACAAGGTACACAAAGAGACTGAAAGTGAAGGGCCGGAAAGAAGATATTCCATGAAAATAGAGAACAAAAGAAAGCAGGAGTAGCAATACTTATATCAGATAAAATAACTTTAAAACAAAGGCTGCGAAAAGAGACAAAGATGGACACTATATAATGACCAAAGGATCAATCCAAGAAGAAGATATAACAATCATAATATATATGCACCCAACATAGGAGCACCACAATATGTAAGACAAATACTAACAAGCATGAAACGGGAAGTTAACAATAACACAATAGTGGGAGATTTTAATACCCCACTCACACACAATGGATAGATCAACTAAATAGAAAATTAACAGGGAAACACAAACCTTAAATGATACAATAGACCAGTTAGACCTAATTGATATCTATAGGACATTTTACTCTGAAACAATGAATTTCACCTTTTTCTCAAGGGCATAAGGACCTTCTCCAGGATATGTCATATCCTGGGCCATAAATCTAGCCTTGGTGAATTCAAAACAATTGAAATCATTCCAAGAATCATTTCTGATCACAATGCAGTAAGATTAGATCTGAATTACAGGAGAAAAACTATTAAAAATCCCAATATATGGAGGCTGAACTGCACACTGCTGAATAACCAACAAACCACAGAAGAAATAAAAAAAGAAACCAAAATATGCATAGAAATGAATGAAAATGAAAATGCAACAACCCAAAACCTATGGGACACTGTAAAACAGCACTAAAAGGAAGGCTCATAGAAATACAGGCTTAACTCAAGAAACAAGAAAAAAGTCAAATAAATAACCTAACTCTACACCTAAAGCAACTTGAAAAGGAAGAAATTGTGAACACCAGTGTTAATAGAAGGAAGGAAATCGCAAAAATTAGGGCAGAGATAAATGCAAAATAAACAAAAGCGACCATAGAAAAAATGTACAAGCCAAAAGCTGGTTCTTTGACAAGATAAATAAAATTGACAAACCTTTAGCCAGATTGATCAAGAAACAAAGGGAGAAAAATAAAATCAACAAAATTACAAATGAAAATGGAAAGATCACAACAGACAACACAGAAATACAAAGGATCATACGAGACTATTATCAGCAACTATATGCAAATAAAATGGACAACTTGGAAGAAATGGACAAGTTCTTAGATAAGTATAACTTTCCAAAATTGAAACAGGAAGAAATAGAAAATCTTAACAGACCCATCACAAACATGGAAATTGAAACTGTAATCAGAAATCTTCCAACAAACAAAACCCTAGGACCAGACAGCTTCCCAGTCTACCAAAAATTTAGAGAAGAGCTAATACCTTTCCTACTCAAACTCTTCCAGAAAATTTCAGAGGAAGGTAAACTTCCAAACTCATTCTATGAGGCCACCATCACCCTAACACCAAAACCTGACAAAGATGCCACAAAAAAAGAAAACTGCAGGACAATATCACTGATGAACATAGACTCAAAAATCCTTAACAGAATTCTAGCAAACAGAATCCAACAACATAGTAAAAAGATCATATATCATGACCAAGTGGGCTTTATCCCAGGGATGCAAGGATTCTTCAATATCCACAAATCAATCAATGTAATACACCACATTAACAACTTGAAAAATAAAAATCATATGATTATCTCAGTAGATGCAGAGAAAGTCTTTGACAAAATTTAACATTCATTTATGATAAAAACCCTCCAGAAAGCAGGAATAGAAGGAACATACCTCAACATAGTAAAAGCTATGTATGACAAACCCTCAGCAAACATTATCCTCAGTGGTGAAAATTTGAAAGCATTTCCCCTAAAGTCAGGAACAAGACAAATGTGCCTACTCTCACCACTACTATTCAACATAATTTTGGGAGTTTTGGCCACAGCAATCAGAACAGAAAAAGAAATAAAGGGAATCCAGATTGGAAAAGAAGAAGTAAAACTTTCACTGTTTGCAGATGACATGATTCTCTACATAGAAAACCCTAAAGACTCCACCAGAAATTATTAGAGCTAATCAATGAATATAGTAAAGTTGCAGGATATAAAATTAATACAGAGAATACCCTGCATCCCTATGCACTAACAATGAGAAAACATAAAGAGAAATTAAGGAAACAATTCCACTCACCATTGCAACGAAAAGAATGAAATACTTAGGAATATGTCTACCTAAACAAACAAAAGACCTATATATAGAAAACTATTAAAAACTCATGAAAAAAATTAAAGAGGACACAAATAGATGGAGAAATATACCGTGTTCACGGATAGGAAGAATCAATACAGTGAAAATGAGTATACTACAGAAAGCAATCTATAGATTCAATGCAATCCCATCAAGCTACCAACGGTGTTTTTCAGAGAATTAGAACAAATAACTTCACAATTTGTATGGAAATACAAAAAACCTCGAATAGTCAAAACAATCTTGGTAAAGAAGAATGGAACTGGAGGAATCAACCTGCCTGACTTCAGTCTCTACTACAAAGCCACAGTCATCAAGACAATATGGTACTGGCACAAAGACAGGAATATAGATCAACAGAACAGAATAAAATCCCAGAGGTAAATCCATGCACGTATGGGCACCTTATCTTTGACAAAGGAGGCAAGACTATACAATGGAGAAAGACAATCTCTTTAACAAGTGGTGCTGGGAAAACTGGTCAACAACTTGTAAAAGAATGAAACTAGAACACTTTCTAACACCATACACAAAAATAAACTCAAATGGATTAAATATCTAAATTTAAGACCAAAAGTTATTAAACTCCTAGAGGAAAACATAGGCAAAATATTCTCTGACATAAACAGCAAGATCCTCTATGACCCACCTCCCAGAATATTGGAAATAAAAGTAAAAAGGAACAAATGGGACCTAATTAAAATTAAAAGCTTCTGCACAACAAAGGAAACTATAAGCAAGGTGAAAAGACAGCCTTCAGAACAGGAGAAAATAATAGCAAACGAAGCAATGGACAAAGAATCAATCTCAGAAATATACAAGTAACTCCTGCAGCTCAATTCCAGAAAAATAAAAGACCCTATCAAAAAGTGGGCCAAAGAACTAAACAGACAGTTCTCCAAAAGAGACATACAAATGGCTAACAAACACATGAAAAGATGCTCAACATCACTCATTATCAGAAAAATGGAAATCAAAACCACAATGAGCGGCCATTTCACGCCAGTCAGAATGGCTGCTATCCAAAAGTCTACAAGCAATAAATGCTGGAGAGGGTGTGGAGAAAAGGGAGCCCTCTTACACTGTTGGTGGGAATGCAAACTAGTACAGCCACTATGGAGAACAGTGGAGATTCCTTAAAAAAACTGGAAATTGAACTGCCATATGACCCAGCAATCCCACTGCTGGGCAAACACACCAAGGATACCAGAAGTGAAAGAGACACGTGCACCCCAATATTCATGGCAGCACTGTTCATAATAGCCAGGACATGGAAGCAACCTAGATGCCCATCGGCTGACGAATGGATAAGAAAGTTGTGGTACATCACAATGGAATACTACTCAGCCATTAAAAATGACTAGATTTGAATCAGTTCTAATGAGGTGGATGAAACTGGAGTCTATCATACAGAGTGAAGTAAGCCAGGGGAAAAAAAAAACCAATAATACAATATACTAACGCATATATATGTAATTTAGAAAGAAGGTAATGATAACCCTGTATGCGAGACAACAAAAGAGACACAGATGTATTGAACCGTCTTTTGGACTCTGTGGGAGAGGACGAAGGCAGGATGATATGGGAGAATGGCATTGAAATATTAAAATATCATATGTGAAAAGAATCACCAGTCCAGGTTTGATGCATGATACATGGTGATCAGGGCTAGTGTAATGTGATGACCCAGAGGGGTGGGATGAGGAGGCAGGTGGGAGGGACATTCAGGATGGGGAATACATGTACACTCATGGCAGATTCAAGTCAATGTATGGCAAAATCAATACAATATTGTAAATTAAAATAAATTAATTAATTAAAAAACCCTCCACATTCAGAAAACTAAGAGCATGACATATGGACCTATCACTTCATGGCAAATAGATGTGGAAATAATGAGAGACTTTAATTTTGGGGGCTCCAGAATCACTGCAGATGGTGACTGTAACCATGAAATTAAAAGATGCTTGTTCCTTTCAAGAAAAGCTATTGCCAACTTACACAGCATATTAAAAAGCAGAAAAGTTACTTTGCCAACAAATGTCTGTCTAGTCAAAGCTATGTTTTTTCCAGTAGTCGTGTATAGATAGGAGAGTTGGACTATAAAGAAAGCTGAGTGCTGAAGAATTGATGCTTTTGAATTGTGGTGTTGAAGTAGTCTCTTAAGAGTCCCTTGGACTGCAATGAGATCCAACCAGTCAATTCTAAAGGAATCAGTCCTGAATATTCATTGGAAGGACCGATATCAAAGCTGAAACTTCAGTACTTTGGCCACCTGATGTGAAGAACCAACTCACTGGAAAAGACCATGATACTGGGAAAAGCTGAAGGCAGGAGGAGAAGGGGACGACAGAGGGTGAGAAGGTTTTATAGCATCACCGACTCAATGCACATGAGTTTGAGCAAGATCTGGGAGTTGATTATGGACAGGGAAACCTGGCATGCTGCAGTCCATGGGGTCACAAAGAGACAGACATGACTGAGCAACTGAACTGAACTGAACTGGATGCATAAGTATATACAAAGGAAGAGTAAGAAAGAGTAGAAGTAAAGGGAAGAGAGATATGAAATTTCTATGCTGATATATTTTTACACACCTAAACTTACACTTTCAAGAAGTTTACAAAATGTCTTTAAAATGCTTCCAGCAATGATTACTTAAGTAGCATGTGTCTTTAAATGTGGATAGAAGACTCTTTTAGTAAGCTTTTCATCCTTAAACCCATCCTCTTGTAAATATTAATATTTCCTTCTAAATGATAATGGTTTTAGCACTAAGTGATTTGATCAACAGTCAATAAAAAAGCTGCATTTTTAAAATATCATATGGAGGAAGATCCTGTGTCTCTGATTGAGTTGTAGTCTGTCTATATTCTTCCAGATTTAAGTCACACACTGTCCTTTTAAGCTCTGTTCTCATTTCAATATACTATAAAGTGTCACTATCCAAGGTGATTGCTAGGACAATGCAAGAGCTAAATTATTTTTATTATTGCAGCCCACTCGGTGCTATTACCTTCAGATATGTGATCTTAGAGACACTCTTCTTTCCTTCTTCATTTTATGACAGTTAATAACCTCAGCTTAATTGTGCAAGTGCCATTAATCCACAATGGCACCTAATTAGTCCAAATCAAATCTGAGTTATATATTTATGCACATTCTGATATTTGTTGAAAGACCAGGTTTCTCCTGTGTGTATTGTTAACAAAAAATACAAAATGAAAAGATTTCACGTATATCTACCTTCCATGATCGCATATATGCTCAAGTGCATCAGATTTCCCTCAATGAACGTTTGATCCATAAATCACTTTTTTAAATTAAATACGTCAAAATCATCAATTCCCTTAACTAATATTGCACTGAGTAAAAGCAACAGCACACAGGTAGCTTATTATTATTATTATTATTATTATGTGTGCCATGTTTCCTAAAGGATGTACACATACAATTTTTAACACAATGTAAAGAATCCTTCAGGTTATGAATTAACTAGTTTTGTGATTAGAATAGCATTATGGAAAGGATGGTATGTGAAATAAGTTGTTTGAATAATGTGAAGCAATATATGATCTCTAAATTTCCTTATAGGACTAAATTATTATAGATTCTAAAATATCACTGTTTGCTTATGTCTATTTTACTACCTATCAGATTATGTTCAAACCATGCAGTCTGCATTTTAGGTGGAACTCAACTTTCTGTTCAGTCTTGTCTTCCATTAATCAGCAATGCTTCCATTATTGTTTCCAGTACTCCTAATCATATGCCCATTCAAACTGTTCCGTTCAGTTCAGTCGCTCAGTTATGTCCGACTCTTTGCGACCCCATGGACTGTAGCAGGCCAGGTTTCCCTGTCCATCACCAACTCTCGGAGCTTACTCAAACTCATGTCCATCAAGCAGTGACACCATCCAACCATCTCAACCTCTGTTGTCCCCTTATCCTCCGGCCTTCAATCATTCCAGCAGCAGGGTCTTTTCAAATGAGTCAGTTCTTCACATCAGGTGGCCAAATATTGGAGTTTCAGCTTCAGCTTCAGTCCTTCCAATGAATATTCAAGATTGAGTTCCTTTAGGATGGACTGGTTGGATCTCCTCACAGTCCAAGAGACTCTCAAGAGTCTTCTCCAACACCACAGTTCAAAAGCATCAATTCTTCAGTGCTCAGCTTTCTTTGTAGTCCACTCTCACATCTCTACGTGAATACTGGAAACACCATACCTTTTCTTTTCTTTTTTTATTCTTTCTTTCTTTATTTATTTTAATTGGAGGCTAATTACTTTATATTATTGTGGTGGTATTTGTCATATATTCACATGAATCACCCATGAGTGTACATGTGCACCCTATCCTGAACCCCCTTCCCATCTCCCTCCCCATCCCATCACTCAGGGTCATCCCCGTCCACCAGCCCTGGGCACCCTTTCTCATGCATTGATCCTGGACTTGCGATCTATTTCACATATGGCAATATACATGTTTCAATGCTATTCTCTCAAATCATCCCACCCTCGCCTTCTCCCACAGATTCCAACAGTCTGTTATTTACATTTGTGTCTCTTTTGCTGTCTTGCATATAGGGCCATCGTTACCATCTTTCTAAATTCCATATATATGCATCAATATACTGTATTGATGGTTTCTTTCTGACTTACTTCATTCTGTATAATAGGCTCCAGTTTCATCCACCTCATTAAAACTGATACAAATGCATTATTTTTGATAGCTGAGTAATATTCCATTGTGTATATGTACCACAGCTTTCTTATCCACTCATCTGCCAATGGACATCAAGGTTGCTTCCATGTACTAGCTATTGTGAACAGTGTTGCGATGAACATTGGGGTACTTGTGTCTCTTTCAATTCTGGTTTCCTTGGTGTGTATGCCCAGCAGTGGGATCACTGGGTCATATGGCAGTTCTATTTCCAGTTTTTTAAGGAATCTCCACATTGTTCTCCATAGTGACTTTATTAGTTTTCATCCCCACCAACAGTGTAAGTGGCTTCCCTTTTCTCCACACCCTCTCGAGCATTTATTGTTCGTAGACTTTTTGATTGTAGCCATTCTGATCGGCATGAGATGGTATCTCACTGTGGCTTTGATTTGCATTTCTCTGATCATGACTGATGTTGAGCATCTTTTCTTGTGTTTGTTAGCCATCTGTATGTCTCCTTTGGAGAAATGTCTGTTTAGGTTTTTGGCCCATTTTTTGATTGGGTCATTTATTTTTCTGGAATTAAGCTGCATGAGCTGCTTGTATATTTTTCAGATTAGTTCTTTGTCAGTGGCTTCATTTGCTAGTATTTTCTCCCATTCTTTTTTTTTTTTATTTTTTTCCATTTATTTTTATTAGTTGGAGGCTAAATACTTTGCAACATTGCAGTGGTTTTTGTCATACATTGAGATGAATTAGCCATGGATTTACATGTATTCCCCATCCCGGCCCCCCCTCCCACCTCTCTCTCCACCCCTTGCTTAGAGTTTCCTTCATTGTGCAAAAGTTTTTAAGTTTTATTAGGTCCCATTTGTTTCTTTTTGCTTTTATTTCCATTACTCTGGGAGGTGGGTCATAGAGGATCCTGCTGTGATTTATGTCAGAGAGTGTTTTGCCTATGTTTTCCTCTAGTAGTTTTATAGTTTCTACTGTTATGTTTAGATCTTTAATCAATTTTGAGTTTATTTTTGTGTATGTTGTTAGAAAGTGCTCTAGTTCCATTCTTTAACAAGTGGTTGACTAGTATTCCCAGCACCACTTGTTAAAGAGATTATTTTTTTTCCATTGTATATTTTTGCCTCCTTTGTCCAAGGTAAGGTGTCCATAGGTGTGTGAATTTATCTCTGGGATTTCTATTTTGTTCCATTGATTGACATTTCTGTCTTTGTGTCAACACCATACTGTTTTGATTATTGTAGCCTTGTAGTATAGCCTGAATAGCTTTGATTAGATGGACTTTGTTGGCAAAGTAATGTCTCTGCTTTTTAATATGCTGTCTAGATGGGTCATAAGTTTTCTTCCAAGGAGCAAGCATCTTTTAACATCATGGCTGCAGTCACCATTTGCAGTGATTTTTGGAGCATCCCAAAATAAAGTCTGTCACTGTTTCCATTGTGTCCCCATCTATTTGGCATGAAGTGTTGGGACCAGATTCCATAATCTTAGTTTTCTGAATGTTAAGTTTTAAGCCATCTTTTTCGCCCTCCTCTTTCACTTTCAATAAGAGGCTCTTTATTTCTTCTTCACTTTCTGCGATAAGAGTGGTGTCATCTGCATATCTGAGGTTATTTATATTTCTTCCAGAAATTTTTATTCCAGCTTGTGTTTCATCCAGCCTGGCATTTTGCATGATGTACTCTGCATATAAGTTAAATAAGCAGGATGACAATATACAACCTTGACATACTCCTTTCCCAAATAGGAACCAGTCTGTTGTTCCATACCCAGTTCTGTTTCTTCTTGACCTGCATACAGATTTCTCAGGAGGCAGTTCAGGTAGTCTGGTATTCCCATCTCTTCAGGAATTTTCCACAGTTTGTCATAATCCACACAGTCAAAGACTTTGGCAAAGTCAGTCAAGCAGAAGTAGATATTTTTTCTGGAAATTTCTTGATTTTTCAATCATCCACCAGATGTTGGTGATTTGATCTTTCATTCCTCTGCCTTTTCTAAATCCAGCTTGAACATCTGGAAGTTCACAATTCATGTACTGTTGAAGCCTGGCTTGGAGAAGATTGAAAGCTACTTTGCTAACATGTGAGATGAAAGCAATTGTGCGGTAGTTTGAACATTCTTTGTCATTGCCTTTATTTGAGATTGGAATGAAAACTGACCTTTTCCAGTCCTGTGGCCATTGGTGTGTTTTCCAAATTTGCTAGAATATTGAGTGCATCACTTCAACAACATCATCTTTTAGGATTTGAATTAGCTCAACTTGAATTCCATCATCTCCACTAGCTTTGTTCTTAGTGATGCTTACTAAGGCCCACTTCACTTCACATTCCAGGATGTCTGGCTGTAGGTGGGTGATCACACCATCGTGGTTATCAGGGCCATGAAGATATTTTTTGTATGGTTCTTCTGTGTATTCTTGCCATCTCTTCTTAATAACTTCTGTTTCTGTTAAGCCTGTACCATCTCTGTCCTTTATTGTGCCCATCTTTGCATGAAATATTGCCTTGGTATCAACCTATTACCTATAATTTTATTTACCTTTCTCATCCATCTTTCTGCAAGCTGTGTTTTATCAAGGCTTATACCCAGCATCATTTTCAAACTTTGAGTTCTTTCGGACTAATTCTAGGTTACAATTGCTTTCTTACAGGAACATTGCCTGTGTACCAAATTATCTATATTACATACTGCCTAAGAAAAATTGTGCACCTGTTGCATGATTTCTGTTTCCATTTAAAACTGTGGATCATTCCATGTGAGAAATCACTTCTGTTTCTATAAAAGCCTCAAAGGCAATAATAGTACATTGCCACAGCAAATGATATAATTAGCAAAGCTAGTGAAGTTAATTAATGAGCAGATGCTAAGTTTAAAGAAAAAATGGATGGCACACATGGTCAATCAGCAAATTATTTATAGCCATATTTATATCTCTGTTTTTAAGGTCAGTTGTATATTTATTGTAAGTAAGGTTATTTCTCCTTTTTTATCAGTATTTGACTTTCCAAACTTACATTTACCTTTCAAATTTATTTATTTTCTGGGTAGATATTCACCCAAGAGATTCACTACAAATTTTACCAACACTTGTATAAAAAATATGGAATTTTACTGAAATGATTATATGATTATTCATGCTTTTATTCATATTTGTTAAGTGGTACATTTCTGGGCCAATCAAATGTTAATAAAAATTTTCAAAACGTGTTTAACTTATATTAAAATATGTAAAATAAATCTAGTTAATTACTAGGGTCATGCAAATTTAATTGAAGAGTTAGAAGTAGTATTTTCTTTATAGTGTTTCTTTAAAGGAAAATTAAAAAAAAAATATTTAAGATTCTAATCTTTAATCTAATTTTCAGAGGAGTGAAAACAGATGGATTTCTAGACATAACCTAATTAATTTCTATAAAGGTGATACAGAGTGAGATAATTAATTCATAAGCAACATGCATCTTCCCAAGTGACCAGCCTGAATCTATATTGTAAGTTGGTGATTTTTCACGCCGAAACAATTATAGGCAGACAGGATTTGTTCTCACACAACTTAAAGATAATGTGATTAAGATGGCTGATGCTTGAATTAATAAATACATCACACATGATAGATAACAATGGCTAGATAATAATGCTTCCTGCTTATTATCCTTCACCCGCTAAAATATATGTCTTTAAATTCTGTGAGTTTACAAATATTTTGGCTACTTGTAACTGGGGTTTTCCCCTTACCTTTTAAAGGTATCAGTAAGCCTGCCAAAAATGGAGAATGGGTTCTCTTGTAAGTCTTTCATTTGATGAAATTCTGCCAAATCCTAAATGTTTCCCTTTAATAATAGTGCTAATTCAATGACACTATTGTCATCTAGGGAGCAAAAATGTCCCTTTAAAGTACAGTTATCTAAAGATTCGATATCTTTGGTGGAAAGTGCCTGTGTACAGACAAATTTTAGAAATGCATTAATTCTATTACACAAAACATCAACAAAGCATTTTCTTCACAAGTGTGGAGACTTAGAAGTACAGGTACAAAAGAAAAATGGGGAAAAGTTAGTTTTCAGTTACATTTTGAGGGGGAGTGTTAGAAATCCTATACTTTTCATTTTATTTCCAAAAAACAGTATTATTATATAAGATAAGATGATGCCAGAATGTTTACATCTTTATCTTTGAAACATAAAAGAAAGAGCATTTTTCTGCAGGTTAATCTTCATTCTGTAAAATCAGTAGAAGGCTAAGGACAATGGAATTCACTTTAGCTTTTAATTCTTAAGCATTAATTTATCAGTGAAGAAATTTCAAAGTTGAGGTTTTTATAATACAAAGATGTATTATCTTAATAGTCAGTACTATAAAACATATGCTATCATGCATTACAGATGGATGCAAAGAGTTGTAAACCTGACTTATTTTGTTTTATGTACTATGTATAGTGCTGCCTTTGACTAAGGACAGTTAACAACATATGACAAACTACAATTACATTAGGTTGTACTTTCAGACTGTTTCTAAGAAATATTTTAAACCAGTCTTCCACAACAAAAATAACACATCTTTTCCTCTGATTTTTAGATATATTTTCTAACATAATTAATGAATATGGTTTTAAGATTGATGGCAATGGAGGTTGCAAATTGTTTTTTAGAGAAGATATGTTGAAAATTCAACCACATAGCCAAGACGAAACAGCCACTGAGAGGACCACACTCCTTGAAATTAAGCTAGTCTATGAGCCCTGGTGGCTCAGACGGTAAGGCGTCTGCTTACAATGTGGGAGACCCACGTTCGATTGCTGGGTCGGGAAAATCCTCTGGAGAAGGAAATGGCAACCCACTCCAGTACTCTTGCCTGGAAAATCCCATGGATGGAGGAGCCTGGTAGGCTCCAGTCCACGGGGTCACCAAGAGTCGGACATGACTGAGCAACCTCACTATGAGCAACCTCTTCCTTGGACAAGTAATAAAAAAATAAATAAAATAAAAGTCACTTGGTCTTGCCTGACTCTTCGTGAGCCCATGGACTGGAGCCCTCCAGGCTCCTCTAACCATGGAGATTCTCTAGGCAAAAATACTGTAGTGGGTAACCGTTCCCTGCTCCAGGGCATCTTGCCAACCCAGAGATCGAACTCTGGTCTCCTGCATTTCAGGCAGATTCCTCACTCTCTGAGCCACCAGGAAAGCCCTTCCTCAAACATAATTAGTGAAAAAACGTTGAAATTATTATCACAAAAAATGAGCACTCTAAAGTAAAATGGACAAACTGCTCATTGACACTGGAAGTAAAAAGTCTAGTCAAACAACTTTGCCAAACTACTGAATAAACATGCAATTGATTGTCATGGGAAATTAATTCTTATCAGCTATTTTTCACATTTAGTATTTTTATTCTGAATCTTATTCAGTCTTATTTCCAACCTCAAATAAAAATAGAACACAAAAGTTCAAAATGGAAAAGTATTCATTTTAGGATGAACTGTCACAAATTTTGAATTTCCCCAGGAAGACCTAATATTTGGTAAGATGTCACATAGAGGATATTTTCACAATGGATAAAATTCTAAATATAGTCACAGTACATTGAGCTCAAGTCTATTAATTTTAACCCTGAGAAGAAGTCATTGATAACTCTTCTCTGAAGACATTAAGGCAGATGGTAAGTCTCATATTGCCATATGAAGCATAATTTGTGCCTCTGTACAGGTAGAAATGGCTAAAACTGAAAGATCCTTTCTCTTGCTTAACAATGTATTGGAAGTTAATAAGAAAACTTTATTATGGAAGAAGAAAAGTCATCAGTTACTTTTCTTCCACATCGACAAACTTGAGTGTGATATTTTCTGTCATTGAAGGTCACCAAGCAGTCACTCTCACAAGGCTATTTACCTCTAGGGGCCTTATCTAGTGGCTCAGGGGTAAAGAATCCACCTGCAATGCAGGAGCCACAGGAGAGGTGGGTTTGATCCCTGGGTTGGGAAGATCCCCTGAAGGAGGGAATAGCAACCCATTCCAGTATTCATGCTTGGAGAATCCCATGGACAGAGGAGCCTGGTGGGCTATAGTCCATAGGGTTGCAAAGAGTGGGACACGACTAAAGTGACTGAGCATGCACACACCTCTAGGAGATTCAGAGAATCTGGGTAGTGAGGAGGTGTAATTTGAAAAAGCTCATCAGTTATCATGATCTCTGTTCCCTAGAGGTGCATTACCACTCACTCATGCTTTCTGAGGTCTTCCCTGGAGCTCAAACGGTAAAGAATCTTCCTGGAATGCAAGAGACCTGGATTTGATCTTCTATTTTCTGAAAAAGAGAATGGCAACCCAATCCAGTTTTCTTGCCTGGAGAATTCCATGGACAGAGGAGCCTGGCATTCTTACAGTTCATGGGATTACAAAGTGAGACACGACTAGCACTACATGCTCTCTGAAAATCACGGATCTCTCTTCCCCCATGAGGTACAGAATATTACAAACAAGGGCTTGTGTATAAAAGCATGTAAAAACTCGATCTATTTCAGTTTTTCCTTAACTACGTGTGGATTATTCTTTTAAAATTTCACTAATTCCCTGACATTGACTTTCCATGGCCTATTTAACTCCTGAAGGGTGTGTATGGCAGATACTATTAACAGACAATAGTTATCCGTGACTTTCATCATCAGGCTGTTAGCTGCCACCTGTGATTTCTGGGCAGAATGATTCTTCAGGAGGGTCTCTGTGCCTTCCTGGGTTTGAGAGACTTCTTGAGCTCTTTCTTTTTTATATTCTAGTTGTCACTTTCAGGATTTATTTTGCTTCCTATGCCCCTGGGAATTTCTTTTCAGATACTATTTTATTTTCCATTGGTCAAGGTAGTTGTTGTCACAGAGGTGAAAAGGGAAAGCCACTTAGCATTCTTTGTTATATTCTTCTGAATAAATGCAAAAGGCTAGTTCAAGTCACTGGCTACTAAGAAGAAAATCATTTACTATTTTCTGTAGAAGCTAAGCTTTTTTATTTTAAAATTCAGCACCAAAAAGCTCAGCATTGAGACATCTAGAATGCATTCAGCTGGACACAGACATTGTCTGGTGCGGGATATAATCAATTCAGTATCTTTGATAGATTTGTGACTGGGCTTTATGCAGTGTTATCCCCTCTTGCCTTATTGAAAGCCAGATCATATGAGTCCATCTGCTTCACATTCACCCTGCCATATGTGTTATGAAAGCTCTCCCGCCTCAGAAGAGAGGGTGAAACTATAAATACCCAGGTGCCTTGACAGCTGTGGCACAAGCTGGATTTATTTAGTTCATGTTAATTATGCCATCAAAGAAGCTAAAAGGCTAAATTTTCAAATGGCACAACAGTACCAGCATGATCACTGAAACAGCTAAATAAGTAAACGTATGAGAGCTGGCAACACTAAAAAAAAAAGGACAAGGCATTTTTATAAATATAAATGAATAAAGGCCAAGATGTGTGAAGCATTCAACCACCTGTTCTATTTGGATAGGTGGGAGGGGCTGTATCATGATATGTTATAAGAGGGCTTTACCTAAAATGTCAAAGGTAGAAAAGGAAATCAAAAGGGGCACCAGAAAAGGGAGCCTATGACAACCAACACATTTACTTACACATGCTCCTGCCTTCCTCCATTATCTCTAGATAATAAAGTCATGAAGGAAAACGTCACTCTCACCTGGGTGGGCTGGATGAGAAAACAAACAGCAAAGCAAACAGAAGGGAAAGCACAGGAATATGTACAAAGCAATCCACCACCTCATCATTCAGCCCATTATGAACACAGATGCACAATTCAGTTCATGCTAATAATGGCTATCAGTTCCCAGAGAAAAGTCATTGCCTTTTCCTTTATGGTGCACACACATGTTTTGCAAGAGTTTTATTACAGCACAGAAGGAAGCACTGCAAGAAATCTTGCTGTACCATTTGTATACGTGTATAAGAAATCACAAGGACATCAGTAATTGATCATCTGAGTCTCATAAATAAAATTCTCCACATCACTCTCAAACCCATTCAATAGAACAAACACCCTAATAACAAGATTTATTTGATTACAATTATTAAAAGAATTGGATTTCTTAGGATGGTATATAGACACATGTCAAAATCTTAAAGCAAAGTTAATACTTTATGTATTTTTTATGCCTTCACTTATTTATGATGTCACTAATTGAGTTTTAAGTAGACCAACTCCATAATAGTGCACAGGTTCTACTCCGTCTCTTCTTTGAAACAGTGACTGTGAATGTGTTCATGAGTTTTCACAAAGGTGCTTCCCATTTGAGGAGAGCTGTTTATGATAATAACATTTGATAATAATAAAAATAATGAGTATTTATACTGCATCATTCATACAGTTTAAAACTAACAATGGAATTATAAACTAAGCATAATTATAATTTCCTAGATTAATAAACTGAGTATATGAGATAGTAAGTCATTTGCAAATTTCAAAACAAACAACTATGAAGAGTGAAATTCAA
Organism: Odocoileus virginianus; assembly: GCF_023699985.2. Lineage (NCBI taxonomy): Eukaryota > Metazoa > Chordata > Mammalia > Artiodactyla > Cervidae > Odocoileus > Odocoileus virginianus. The sequence continues at coordinate 42,321,608 of NC_069708.1, read as the reverse complement.
TACCATGAGTGTCTGTACTCTTAAACCAGTAAATTTTAGGTATATTTGTTAATAGTCCAGAGAAAAGAGAAACCTCGAAACATGATTGATTTGAAGTTCATGAAATAAATCTCTAGGGTTACTGTTATCTCTTTCTGTCCCAGGATATATGGGCTAGTTTGTTCTCTGAAAGACTAGAGATTGTTTTTTTTTTAAGTACAAAGAATTAAGAACATTCGAGTTCTTTATGTCTTCCAAACAGCTTTAGGTGTGTGTCTGTATGTGTAAGGAAAGAATTATAGGGGAAAGTACTAGGATAATTCTTCTCTTTTAACCTTCTCCATTTCATTAACATGTAAGTCTTCCTTTCTTAAAGGAGAAGAAGAAGCAAAAATTTAAAAGGGAGTAGGGAGAAAAGAAGGGAGAAAAGAAAAAGAGAAAGTCAGATAGTGAAGAGGAAGAGAAAGGAATAAAGAAAAGACGTTTTCCTAATATGTTTAATTTTCTTCTTTTATATGATTCTGAAAAATAAAGTGGCAAGAATACTGAAAATCATCAGATAGCTAACTTTGTCACAATTATATCTATTATTTTGGGTTAGTCATTATATACACTGTATTTAAATGTCTACATTTATAAATACATAAACTTGGACCAGATCATCTAAAGAGTCCCTTCCAAATAAAATTACATTATTATCTCTAATATTTTCACCTTAAGTTATAAGATAAAATACTATTTTAAAAGAGTATACTAAAGATAAGCAATATACTGTTTTAGTTATTTCAACATTTTCAACTTCATAAATATAGACGTATGATGGTTAATAATTTCCTAAAATAACATAACTTATGTAACAATATGTAAGCATTGATAATATGCATGATATTATTAAAATTGATCCTTTATATTATTCCTTATAATAGTTTTCAGCATTTCTGTGTACTTTCACATAATATAGTTTGATGCAAATTTTTCATTATTTTGAAGTAGATGTCAGTCCTAAATATGTAATCTCAAAATAATGTGGGCCAAACTGTTAATACAATATTCACAAAACTGATGAGAATACACTTAGTCATTTTAGGTTGCTCTTTTTCTCTAACTTGCATCACCTTTTGAAGACAGGACACTAATGTTCCAAATTGCTTACAGCAATGCCTGAAGTCTAGAACTGTTAAAATGTCCTTCTAGCTCTATAAATATTATTTATGCTCTGTTTACTAAGAGTAGAATATTTTGGTCAATTCCATTATACTCTGTGGTCAATAGGTATCTACTGATTATTTAATAACTTAATGATAACAATAGAAAAATATATGCAACAGTTGAAAGAATCAACATATTAATAAAACCATAATCTCTTGTCAAAATGCATTCTAGATTTCTGTTCTTTGAAAATGTTTTCCTTGAACTCATACAATTTATCTGTGTTTCTTTTAGCAAACTCTTCAAAATAATTGTCTATGTCAGTTATATCCAATTTCTCTCCTCTCATCTGTCTTGAACCCACTTCATCCAGACTTTCACTTTCAATACTACTCTGAAAATTTTCTTACCAAGGTATGAGTAACTTTCATGGTACTAAAATCAAATAGTTAATTCTCAGATCTAATTTTACTTGACAGATCTCATTTTCTTGATTTATGTTTGATATTGTTTCCATGGCTTGGTGTCTCCTACTGACTCAGTTTTTCTCTTATATCATATTTCTCTTTCTCAGTCTACTTTGTTGACTTCTTCTCAGCTTTTCCACCTCTAAAGGTTGGAATGTCCCTGGAACAAGTTCTCAGAACTTTTCTCTTTTCCATCTACACTTACTCCTTAGGTGATGTCATTTATCTTCATGGCTTTAAATTCTATCTATATACTCTAAAGAATCCAAGCCAAGGCAAATTGCCTAAAATCCAACCTGGTGTATCTAAGAACCTACTTAACATCTTAATCTGAATGTGAAAGAAGCCAGTATGCCCCTCCCTCCCTTGGAAATTTCTCTTAACCCCAAACTTACTTCTTCCATTCTTTACCATTTCAATTTTAAAAAATATAAACTTAAGTTTGTATTTCCTTAGATTAAAAAATTGGACTACCATTGATTCCTCCGTTATTCTTAAAATTGCATATCTCACATTTTAGGAAATTTTGTTGGCTTTATCTTTGAAATACACCTACAATCTGATCACTGCCCTCCACATATACTGCTACTATCCTGGTATAAATAATAATTCACCCAAATTATTGTAATGCTTTATAACTAATCTGTTTGTTTTTGCTCTAATATCATTCAGTCTGTTCTCCAAAGAGTAATCAGTGATCATCCTAAATCAAACATGAGATCATGCCACTTACCTGCTCAAGATCCTCCTTTAGGAACTGCTGCTACTGCTAAGTCACTTCAGTCATGTCCAACTCTGTGTGCCCCCACCCCTGGAATTCTCCAGGCAAGAACACTGGAGTGGGTTGCCATTTCCTTCTCCAATGCATAAAAGTGAAAAGTGAAAGTGAAGTCGCTCATTCGAGTCCGACTCTTCGTGACCCCACGGACTGCAGCCTACCAGGCTCCTCCATCCATGGGATTTTCCAGGCAAGAGTACTGGAGTGGGCCTTTAGGAACTATCCTAGCCTATATTCATGCTGATAAAGACAGTTTGTCCTAGGAGACACTGCTGAAACCAGCTTGCAGTTATGTCAACACTTAAAGAAGCAGTCAACTCACACCACCTCCTCCCTGACGCCTGTACCAGTTGGTCAGCATCAACTTCTCAAAAGTCAAAGTCTTAAGCCAAAAACCTCCTTCTGTGCTCATAGACATAAGCAACAACTGAAATTCACCAATAACGTCAGAGATCACTGATCACAGATCACCATTAAAAATATAATAATAATGAAAAACTTTAAAATATTACAAAACACAAAATGTGACATAGATATACAAAGTGAGCAAATGATATTGAAAAAGTAGTGCCAATGGACTTGCTTGATGCAGGGTTGCCACAAACCTTCAATTTGTGTTAAAAAAAATCAGTATCTCTGGAACAAAATAAAGTAAAGCACAATAAAGAGAAGTACCTCTGCAAACTACAACCTAAGCCTCATCTAACTCTTGAGGCATACTATACTGGAATAACCAAAACATCATAGCAATGCCTTTCAAAATTGTGATTTCTTTTTTTTTTAAACAAACTAAGAGTCAACAAATTTCTGCTAAATAAACAAATGAAAAATCAACATTATTCAGACAATTGAAGTAAGACCCAAAATCTCTATCATATAAAATTTGACATTAAAAAGACTTCAGAAAATATGGCCAATTCTAAAGACTTAGGGGGTGAGAGGGGAGATGCCAATACTGAGATGATGAAGGTACTGGAATTATCAAAGATTTTAAAGTAGTTAATGAAACTATATAGTATCCATGACATAAATGAAAAGGTAGAATTTCTCTTTCTCTCATAGAAGTAGAAACTATAAAAAATATCCAAATGAGAATTATAGGACAGAAAACTAAATATCTAAAATAAACAACAAACAATCATTTAATGTGATCAATGATAGAATTGAGATGACAGAAGAGTCAATAGACTTGAAGATAAATCAATGGAAATCATCCATTCTGAAGAACAGAGAGAAAAAAATTATAAAAAGGATAAATAAAATTTCTTGCAACAATGGGACAGTCTCAAAGCTTCTAAAATATGTGCCATTGGAGTCTGAAAAGAAAATGAGAAAAAGATAAATGCAGGAAAAAAAATATTTTAAAAAATGAGGGCCAAAAACTTCCACATTTGATGAAAGACATAAAATTACAAATTCAAGAAGCTCTGCAGAATTTTAATCAAAATAAATCAAAAGACAACAATGCCCAGACACATCATAATCAAACTACTGAAAACAACAGACTAGAATAAGCACTTGAAAACAACTAGAGTGAAACAATGCATTACAATCAGGGGAACAATTATCCAAATTACCACTGATTTTTTATTGAAAATCATGGAAACCAGAAGACAATAGGGCAGCATCTTAAAGGGGTGAAAGAAAATAACTACTAATCCAAAATTTTATGTAACATGGAAAATCTCTTTCAGGATAAAGGATAAGCAAAGATATTATCAGAAAAAAAGAAAACTGAGAGAAGCCATTGCTGGTAGACCTGCTCTTTAAAAATGCTAAAATAAGACTTTCAGCTAAAAGGAAATGATACAAACTTGAATTTATTAAATCTGTCAGAGGGATAGATTTTTTAAATTTATTTTTTACTTTTTTTTATTTTTAAATTTTAATTGGAGGCTAATTACTTTGCAATACTGTGGTAGTTTTGCCATACATTCACATGAATCAGCCATGGGTGTACATGTGTTCCCCATCCTGACCCTACCTCACACCTCCCTCCCCATCCCATCTCTTAAGGTCATCCCAGTGCACCAGATTTTTAAAGATTATGTTTCATTATAATAAAAGGCTTGTCTGAAGGCCAGTAGAGAGTATTTTTAGGAATGAAGGAAGACCAAGAAAAATAGTGAATATACAGGTAAATATAAAATTCTATTTTCTCTTATGCATGCTTACTGAAATCAATTTATATGGATTTAACCCATATGACAACTGTAATGAAAAGTTTAATGGGAGAGAGTAAAAGGAACCTGTATGGTTGTAAATCTTCTACATTTTTAATGAAGTGGTAAAATATAACTCTGAGTATACTGTGGAAGTTTAGGTATGTATATTATAAAGCCTAGAGCAAACACTAAGAAATAATACAAATGATATCAGCAAAAGTTAATAGGCAATTAAACTAGAATATGAGAGAAATACTCAAAGAATCTGAAGAAGGCAAAAAGAGGGAAAGAGGAACACAAAAGAGAAAGACAACCTGAAACTAAGTAATATAATGGTAGAATAAAATACAACTCTATCAAATAAATACATCAAAATAAATAGCTGTGACAGATTTATTAAGAGATTGTCAGGTTGGGTAAAAAAAAAAAAAAGACTCACCTATATTCTGTCAACAAAAAACCTACTTTAACCATAAGGATATAGATAATTTAAAAGTTGAAGGACAAAAAAAATGATATGCCATGCAAACAACAATCAAAAGGAAATTGGAACAACCACATTAATATCAGAAAAGTCAGATTTTAGAACTAGGAATACAACCATGGATAAAGAGAGAAATTATATAATGATAAAAGGATCAGTTCACCAAGCAGACTGAACAAGCTCACAAGTATATGCTTCATGTTGCAGAACTTTGAAATATATGGAACAAAAAGAAATAGAACTGCAGAGAGAAATTAAAAAACAAAAAACAAACAAAAAAAAACAAACAAAACTTCTAAACAATACATGGGTCAAAAAGAAAGTTTCAAGGGAAATTAGAAAAAAATTCTGTTGAATGAAAATAAAACTACAATATGCTTCAATTTGTAAGATGTAGCTAAAGCAGTGGTTACAGAAGATTACATTAAATACCTCAATTTAGAAACTAACACAGGTCTCAGAGATGACAAGATGGTGGAGGAATAGGTGGATATGGAGTATACTTCTCTTTCCACAGATGCCTCAAGAATACAACTTCAGATGAAGAGGATCTCACAGAGCACTAGCTGAGAGATGGCAAGAGTCCTTGACAAAAAAAAAAAAAAGTCCTTGACCAATGGAAAGGAATATATGGATACATGCAAAACTTGGTAGGATGAAGGAAGGAAGAGAAAAAAAAGGCAGAGAGTGAGTGGGAATGGACCTGTACCTGGGGCATGGAGGAACTGAAGCAATTCCCCACATCAGAGCAATACTATGGGACAGAGGAGAGGCATTTGAAGCTGTTGGAGAATAAAGCAGCTGATCTATGATGGTCTGAATGAAGTGAGAACCACACAGACATTTCATACTTCAGCCCTATGTACTTAATACAGAAACATGAGTCCTCTAGTATGCATGGTAGCCAGAGACTGGAGAATAGGGATTGAAGAGAAATCCCAGGGCAAGGACTGCTGTTGATTGAGGGAGGAGCTCACAGCAGGGAATGCCCTTGGAGAAAGCCAGGCAGCCATGGAGGCAGAGTGATACTGCTGAGTCAGGCACAGGGGGTGGAACCATTATTGTAGCCTCTCTCTTTCCCCACACACTGAGGATGGGCAGCTGACCAATAGAGAAAGATTCCAGAGAGGGTGACCCTTTGAGTGCCTGGAAGGCTGAGCAAGAGAGAAGGACCCCAGTCAGGGGCCCTTTAAGTGCCTGTTGTGCCAAGCTGCAAAGAAGGAACAGACAGGGAAGCCTTTTGAATGCCAGCTACAAGAGGATAGAAAAAGTCTCTAATAGCATCTTATCTCTTGTGCCCATGGCCAACGGCTTCCCTGTACACCTGGTGCCAGCAGGATTCCCACAATCCAAGAAGCCATGCCCCCTCAATCCCTGGTCCTCACTGGGGCAGAGCTGCCAGAGGTTATTAAAAAAATAATAATAATAACCATATATTCTGTGCCTGTGGCTGCTGGGTCCCCTGCATACCTGGTGCTGCCAGGGTCCCCACAATCCAAGCAGCTGTGCCACCTCCATACCTGACCCTCACTGGGGCAGACCCAAGTCCTCCAAGGTAGCCTCAGGAGCAAACTCTTGTGGATAATCCAGATTCAGAGGGGGGATAAAACCACAATAAAGCTCCAAGGGCAAAGTGGCTAAGGAAGAGAATAAAAAACTTTCCATGAGTTGTACAAGATGCAGATTAAATCCTCAAGATACACTAGGTATACTCTGTGTCTATGGAATATACAAAAGGACAATAAGTGTTCACACAAAAGAAAAAGCCCTAGCTCTGGCAACCGCGGATGTTGGAGGCAAGTACATGCCTGAGTAGAGCCAGATTACAGTCTGAGCTGACCCTGCAGCAGGTTCAGAGACTAGTCCAACAACAGAGGGCCTCCTAGGGAGGCAGAGGTGGAACTACCACTCTCTACATATATTTCTCTTTTATTTCCCTTTATCTTTTTCCCTTTTTTTCTGTTTTTTTTTCCCCCATATTGCTCTCATGTCCTCAGTATGGGCATCATCAAAAAAAATCTACAAACAATACATGAAAGAGTGTGTGGAGAAAAGGGAATCATCTTGCACTGTTGGTGGGAATGCAAATTGATAGAGTCACTATGGAGGACAGTATGGATATTCCTTTAAAAACTAGAAATAAAACTATCATATGACCCAACAATTCCACTACTGGGCATATACCCTAAAGAGACTATAATTGAAAAAGACACATACACCCTAATGTTTATCACAGCACTATTTATAACAGATAGAATATAGAAGCAACCTAGATGTCCATCAACAGATGAATGGATAAAGAAGTTGTAGTACATATACACAGTGGAGTATTACTCAGCCATTAAAAGGAAGACATTTGACTCAGTTCTAATAAGGTGGATGAATCTAGAGCCTATCACAGAGAGTGAAGTAAGTCAGAAAGAGAAAGACAAATACCGTATAGTAATGCATATATGTGGAATCTAGAAAGATGGTACTAATGAACAAATCTGCAGGGCAGCAATGGAGATGCAGACATAGAGAACAGATTTGTGTACCTAGGAAGAGAAGGAGAGGGAGAGACAAATTGAGAATGTAGCATTGAAATATATATATTATGATATGTAAAATTAGATAGCCAGTGGAAATTTACTATATGCTGCAAGGAGCTCAAATCCAGTGATTTGTGATAACCTAAGGCATGGGATGGAATGAGAGGTGGGGGAGACATATGTATACTTATGGCTGATTAATGTTTAAATGTTGCAGAAACCAACACAATAGCATAAAGCAATTATGTTCCAATTAAAAACACATTAAATTAAAAAAAAAAAACAGCTCTCAATTCTATGTTCTAAGTTTCCACCTTAAGAAATGAGAAGATCAAGTCAAACCTGAAGCAAACAAAAAGAAAGAAATAACAAAGAAAATATATCAATAAAATTGAGAATAAAAATAACAGAAAAGAACAAATAAACCAAAAGTTGGTTATTTGCAAGGTCCAATGCTAATGGGGCTGGGGTGGGGAGCAGGGGAAGCAATACATGGGATATAGTAAATGTTACAATACCTTGTAGGGATACATCTGCTTTTGGTGAAGTAAATCTATGGACAAGATGATCAGAGTTTGAGCTATATTCTGTTTTCCCCTGGACAATTTGATTTCAGCCCATTCTATTTCTGTAGAAATTATGAAAATCACTATATGCTTATATAAGTCAAGTGATAGATGAGGCATCATCATGGAAACTATTGGTTTTCGAAACTTTATGTTCTAGTACTATATAGAAGATAATTAGAAACAAAATTCGAAAACTATAATATCTCATTACATGAGATTTTTTAAAGTATCTTAAACCATATTTGGTTGGGAAAATAAGTATTAGTAGTGCTTTCCTGATATGGAGATGGAGCTCTCAGAGGCCTAATATGAGCTCATTGAAAAATTCAGATTGTGTTAAGGATAGAAGTACACAGTCTACAAGTCTATATATACTAGTCAGATGACATTTTTGATCTTCACTTTTTTCTAAATAATAGGGTAATATGTACATAATATTCACAAATGAATTATAGATCTGAAACTGTTAAAAAATATCAGGAAAGCCATTATAAATATACATGATTTGAGGTTGAATAAAGAGGTGATAGCTGTGAAAGCCTTCATCATACATGGTTTGGTGACTTAAATGATAATCAAAGTGTCCTTCTGCAACCATACTAGAATCATTCCACAAAAAAGTCTCAAAAGTTAATGGGATAAAAGAATAATGTCATATATATTTCATCAAGGAAAAATGTTTTATTTACTTAGAATATTTTGTTTGTTTTGTTCTTCTCACCATTGCACTGGGTGCCTTTTTAATATAAGCTTTCCTCTAAAAATGAAATTAACTCTGAATATGTCTGTGAATATTCACACTGCAATAATAGAACCCCTATTAAATTTATAAGGCTTTGTAGAAAGTTGGATGTTTGTAATGATTAGAATCTGGCTTGTTGCTCTAGGAACCCACATATATGAAAAGACATTTGTCTGTAAATTTCCCCCCTAGTAAACAAATTATTAAATGAGTTATGACAGTAAGTGAATGTAGAGAAACAACAGTGGGAATACAAGTGGAAATCTATGAAACCCCAGCTAGACAGATCATAAAATTTCGTCCTCTGGTGCTATTTTCTCACTATTTGAAATATGTCACATTGTACTTAAAAAAAATGAAGTTTGCCTAGCTATCATTTCTGTTGAAGTCCCTTATGCTATGCAGACAGCACAAGGTAATTTGATGCCATTCTAGGTGGATAATATGAATAATTTATGACAAATCTCATGGGGACTAATCTTGTCTTATTCAAGGTTAAGGATTCCTTTCTCCCTTCCTTCTAGGTTTATTGGCCTGATTATCTAAAGAACCTTTTGATCTTACTACTACAAAAATAGCAACATCTATCATTATTTCAGAAATTGCTATTAAAAAAATCAACAAAAGCCATATCTTGTAAGCATTCTATCACTTGAATGCAAGTTGTATACTAAAAGAATTGTTTCCTTTTCTGACAACACTGGTTTGCATTATGTTCTGAAAATGCAAACAAGAAGTGAGGAGAAAGTATTTTAGAATGATCTAAATGTGCAGAAATGCTTGACAAATTCCAAAACGTTGCCTTACTTTACTAACTTTTTATTTCTAAATTAATAATTCATCATTATCAAAGGATAGGAGGCAACCAAATTTTGTTATTAAAACCCCAAGATATGGATTACCTAACATTTAAGTATCACAGCAAACCTCTAAAACAAAACATTGATTAAAAAAATCGGTAAATTATATGAACCTTCACCTCTAGGGGAAAGAAATCATATAATACATTTGTAATGCTTATACACTTTTGTGATTTTCCAGCCATTTTAATTTTATGAGTATCTATCTTTATGGATAATCAAGAGTTTGCTGTATTTTGATACATTTGTCTTAGCAGGCAACAACATTTAGTCGTAATTATTCCACACTTCTAAACTAGTTGAAAGTGCTAGCACTATCAAATGTGTTAAATCAGAATAATTAAAAAGAGAACAAAAAATGAAATACTGGTATGTAGGGAAGAGATCTGGGTTTGGGTGATAGAATAGTGTTGGAAGTGATGGCAAGTTGTTCAGATATATGCAAATATACCTCAGCAGAAGGATAGTTGAATTTTATTCAACATTATATTCAAAACATGAAAATTCATATTTAACTAGGTCAAAAGGTTATTATATTAAAAATGAGTAAGCAGAACACATCTCAAGTAGTAAACCAGTCTGTCAAAAGTGGATTATTCAAACTTTAGTTTTCTAGTATGTGAAAAAAGAACAAGATTTTCATAAGAGCAGAAAGAAACAGAGACAAAGAACAGAAGAAAAGAAGAAAGGAAAAGCATGTGACCAGGGCTGTAAGTCAAAGTGATTTGATGGTTTTTCAATACTAATTAAACACATTAAGCAACGAGTTAAACCGCTGCAATATTCATAGTCTATAATAGTTTCATAGTCTCCTTAACCAGTCATTATTGTCTTTAAATTTAGTATGAGCAAGGAGCAGAAACAAAGTTTAACAAAAATTACATGTATAGATTAGAATTCCCTAAACACTGAAATATATTTTGCAAATTCCTATTGAGTATTCATTATGTGTTTTTCCTGAAAGAAAGTTAGATGAACATTCTATTTCAATATTGCAAGTAATAAAAGGTCTGTTTGAAAGCTAGTATAGAAAATCCATAATTCATTACTGACACATTTGGGAGCCATGCCAACTGTGACCAATGTAGGGTACATTTTTTTTTTCTAATGCTGACTACATTTCTAAAAATCTAAAAGAATAATGTCAATGTGGCACCTATGTGCCTGGTATGACATTAGTAGGATAATAGAAAAAAAACACACCTAAAATTATTAATACTTCAGAAATACCAACGTATACAAAATGCAAAAACTAATATCTACTTGCTTTTTACAATTCAACTAACCCTACTTGTTAAATTCTAGGAGTTTGTTTATTGTTACCTTTTTCTCAACAAATTATTAATTTGTCTACAGATGGCATTTATCCCATGCATAATGGACAATACACCATTACTCAGAAAAAGGCCATAACAGATAAAAATAAAATACCTCTGACTAACAGCCACCCATCTCTGTCATTGCTAAAATCAATGAGATGCATTTATGTGAAGTGAAGTAATAGTCCAGTATACTAAAGCTATAATTGTGAGATGATGTTAAATCTACAAAAAAAAAAAAAAAAAAAAAAAAAGCCACTAAAGTGGTTTGGAGCCTGAAAACACAATAAATTATGTACAATGTTTATTTATATTTAACAAATATTCAGTTACCAGAAAAAATAGAGGCACCAGGCTTAATGTTCTCATAAAGAAATATGCACTTAAAAAAAAAAAAAAGCAGAATCAACTTTCTACTTTCCATTCTCAATTAAGCCCAGACTTTCTTTTTAAACATATGCCTTCTTTTTCTTTTCAATTGAATATACAGGAGTTTTATACACTAAATAATGATAAGTTTACTTAAGAAAACACACAAACAAAACAGCCTACCTGTGACTTTTAATTGGTTAGAAAACATGAGATATATTTTGAATTCAAGTCACTTAGAAGCTTCATTATATGTACACCCAATACAGCACAGTAAAAAATAAAAACTAAGATAATGTTTACTTTCCTGAGCACATATTAAAGCAACTATTCCAATCACACAGAGTGAAAAATAACTATGGATAGTCTTCCCTAATAATATAGAGCTTTGGAAATATTTTTTACTAGTAAGTAAATTATAGAATATCAATATTTAATTGTGGATTTTGGAATTTATGACATTTCACCTACTAGTTAAAACACATATTCAGCATAAACTGTGTCCTATAATTAACATTTGCAAGATTGCTATTCAGTGAATTATTTAAATAAGCCAAACATACCTCTCATTGTATTTATAACACATTCTTTCTCTTTTCTAAAATTCCAGACAATTCAGCTTTAAAGTCACTAAAATAGTTTCATTTGAAATGTTTTCAAATTATTTCTACTATATTTTCTTGATTATTTTAATGTAAATAAATGCTGATTTGTATTTTAGAATATCTCAAAAAATGTCATGTTTTTTGAGTCAGTAAAATACAATTCTTTCTTTTCATAAAATATATTTGATATTCAGATAAGACAACTGATGCACTTGTATTTTTCATTCAAGGACTAGTAGTCATATATATATATATAAATTAGGTTTTGTTAATGAATGACATGTCTTTGTTGTTGTTTGGTCTCTCACTCATGTCTAACCCATTAAACTCCTTGACTGCAGCATGCCAGGTTTCCCTGTCTTTCACCATATCGCAGAGCTTGCTCAAACTCATGTCCATCGAGTTGGTGATGCCATCAAACCACCTTGTCCTCTATTGTTCCCTTCTCCTGCTTTCAATCTTTCCCAGCATCAAGGTCTTTTCCAGTGAGAGATCTTCCCAAAAAGTGGTCAAAATACTGGAGCTTCAACTTCAGCATCAGTCCTTCCAATGAAGATTCAGAATTGATTTCCTTTATGATTGACTGGTTTGATCCCCTTGCAGTCCAAGGAACTCTCAAAAGTCTTCTCCAACACCACAGTTCAAAAGCATTAATTCTTTGACGTTCAGCCTTCTTTATGGTCTGATTCTCACATTCATACGTGGCTTCCAGGAAAAAACAATAACATTGACTATACAGACCTTTGTTGGCAAAGTACTGAGAGGGTAACAGGCAGGAAGGCCAGGGGTCTCCAAATGGAAAAAAGAAGCTGCAGGTGCCAGACATTTTTCTGTCTCTTAAGCGGCAGGAAGAAACAAACCAGCGATATGTTTTTCCTTCTCTATACAAATTTAAAAGAGGTTTCTCTTAAAGTGCTGTGTTGCCATGACACCTGGTCTCACCTGAAGCTAACTACTCTCAAACCTTGAGTTGACCAATACGTTTCTTTTTCGTATGAAAATGTTGTCTTAAGCTATGTTAATGAACCCCAGACTCTATCTTCAAGTTGGTTCCGCCAAATGGCCTAATTTACTTACTCAGATATTGTTCCCCTAATCTATGTAAATGAAATTATTTGTTGATATTCTGCCCTTCTACAAGATTCAAGTCAATCGTTTTATGGCCAGGGATAAATTATCTGATGTCATTCTAAATTTTATGGCATCCTTTTCATTAACAGACTGTGAGTGACTATATAACAGATAGCTAAAGATTAGGAGGGGGGTACCCTTTTGCCCCCTTCTGATGCCTATGTCAGAAGCTTTCTCTATCTCCTTTATACTTTAATAAAACTTTATTACACAAAAGCTCTGAGCGATCCAGCCTCGTCTCTGGCCCCGGATTGAATTCGTCTCCTCCGGAGGCCAAGAATCCCGCGTCTAATCATTCAGCAACAACCTTTCAGTACTGTCTCTGCCTTTTAATTTGCTGTCTGGGTTTGTCATAGTATGACTCCAGTCACCATTCACAGTAATTTTGGAACCCAAGAAAATAAAGTCTCTAACTGTTTGCACTTTTCTCCCATTTATTTGCCATGAAGTGATGGGACTGGATGCCATCATCTTAGTTTTTGAATGTTGAGTTTTAAGCCAGCTTTTTCACTCTCCTCTTTCACTTTCATCAAGAGGCTCTTTAGTTCCTCTCTGCTTTCTGCCATAGGGTGGTGTCATCTGCATATCTGAGATTGTTGATATTTCTCCCAGCAATCTTGATTCCAGCTTGTGCTTCATCCACCCTGCATTTGGCTTGATGTACTCTGCATATAAATTAAATAAGCAGTGTGACAGTATACAGCTTTGATGTTCCTCTTTCCCAATTTTGAACCAGTATGTTGTTCCATGTCTGGTTCTAACTTTTGCTTCTTGACCTGCATACAGGTTTCTCAGGAGACAGGTAAGATAGTCTAGTATTCCCAAGTGAGTAGTCAGTGAAGCAGAAGTAGATGCTTTTTCTAGAATTCTCATGTTTTTTATATGATCCAACTGGTGTTGGCAATTTGATCTCTGGTCCCTCTGCTGTTTCTAAATCCAGCCTGCACCTCTGAAAGTTTCTGGCTCATGTACTGTTGAAGATTAGCTTGGAGGAGTTTGAGCATTACATTGCAAGTATGTGAGATAAGTGCAATTGTGTAGTAGTTTGAACATTCTTTGGCATTGCCTTTCTTTGGGATTGAAATGAAAACTGACCTTTTCCAGTCCTCTGCCATTGATGAGTTTCCAGATTTGCTGGCATATTGAGTGCAGTACTTTCACAGCATCATCTTTTAGGATTTGAAATAGCTCAACTGGAATTTCGTCACCTCCACTAGCTTTGTTAGTAGTGATGCTTCCTAAGGCCCACTTTATTTCACACTCCAGGTTGTCTGTCTTTAGGTGAGTGATCACACCATCGTGGTTATGCAGTCTAGGATCTTTTTTCAACACTGTACAACACTGTTCTGTGTACTCTTACAACCTCTTCTGAATATCTTCTGCTTATGTTCATTCGATACCACTTCTATACTGTATGGTGCTCATCTATGCATGAAATGTCTCCTTGGTATCTCTGATTTTCTTGAAGAGATCTCTAGTCATTTCTATTTTATTGTTTTCCTCTATTTCCTTACATTGTTCACTTAATTAGGAAGGTTTTCTTATCTCTCCTTGCTATTCTTTGAAACTCTACATTCAGATGATTATATCTTTTCTTTTCTCTTTGCCTTTTGTTTCTCTTCTTTACTTAGCTCTTTGTATAGCCTCCTCAGACAACCATTTTGCTTTGCTGCATTTCCTTTTCTTGGGGATGGTTTTGATCACTGCCTCCTGTACAATATTACAAACCTCCATCCATAGTTCTTTAGGTCCTCAATCTATCAGATCTAATCCCTTGACTATATTTTTCACTTCTACTGTATAATCATAAATGATTTGATTTAGGACATACCTGAATTGTCTAGTGGTTTTCCGTACTTTCTTCAATTTAAGTCTGAATTTTGCAATAAAGAGTTCAGGATCTGAGACACTGTCTCTTGCCAATTTTTTTTTATTATTACTATTGACTGTATAGAGCTTCTCCATCTTTGGCTGCAAAGAATATAATCAATCTGATTTCAGTACTGAGCATCTGGTGATGTCCATGTGTAGAGTCTTCTCTTGTGTTGTTGGAAGAGGGTGTTTGCTATGACCAGTGTGTTCTCTTGGTAAAACTCTATTGACATACAGGTACATTAATGTAATGAAGTAAAGTCGATGATTTCTTGGAAATTATTTAAAAAGGCAAAATGATAGGCACATATATGTTCCCTCATATGTGGTAAATCATCTCTTCTAGGAAGTTAAGTGGTCCTCCTGAAAGCAGTAATGTAACTCAGTGTAGAGCACTCTCCTCTAATGAAGATGCAGTGTAAATGGGTAGTTATTAGTGAGTTTCAGAAGTTTCACTCAATGCCATCTGCTTCAGAGAAAAATACAAAGGTAAAAATAGTATAGCAAAGTTCTGAAGAGTACTACATTTCATTTCAAAGACCCATGCTTGTGAAGAAAACCTTTCCTCTTTAATCTAGCATTACTGATCAGAAGTAATAATTGAAACTAAAATAAATGACAATAGTCTCTTCAACAAAGGAGGCAAGGATATACAATGGAAATAAGACAACCTCTTTAACAAGCGGTGCTGGGAAACTGGTCAACCACTTGTAAAAGAATGAAACTAGAACACTTCCTAACACCATACACAAAAATAAACTTAAAATGGATTAAAGATCTAAATGTAAGACCAGAAACTATAAAACTCCTAGAGGAGAACATAGGCAAAACACTCTCCGACATAAATCACAGCAGGATCCTCTATGACCCACCTCCCTGAATATTGGAAATAAAAGCAAAAATAAACAAATGGGACCTAATGAAACTAAAAGATTTGCACAACAAAGGAAACTATAATTAAGGTGAAAAGACAGCCCTCAGATTGGGAGAAAATAATAGCAAATGAAGTAACAGACAAAGGATTAATTTCAAAAATATACAAGCAACTCCTGCAGCTCAATTACAGAAAAATAAATGACCCAATCAAAAACTAGGCCAAGGAACTAAGCAGACATTTCTACAAAGAAGACATACAGATGGCTAACAAACACATGAAAAGATGCTCAACATCACTCATTATCAGAGAAATGCAAATCAAAATCACAATGAGGTACCATTATATGCCAGTCAGGATGGCTGCTATCCAAAAGTCTACAAGCAATAAATGCTGGAGAGGGTGTGGAGAAAAGGGAACCCTCTTACACTGTTGGTGGGAATGCAAATTAGTACAGCCGCTATAGAGAACAGTGTGGAGATTTCTTAAAACACTGGAAATAAAACTGCCATATGACCCAGCAATCCCACTCCTGGTCATACACACCGAGGAAACCAGATCTGAAACAGACACATGCACCCCAGTGTTCATCGCAGCACTGTTTATAATAGCTAGGACATGGAAGCAACCTAGATGCCCATCAGCAGACGAATGGATAAGGAAGCTGTGGTACATATACAGCATGGAATATTACTCAGGCATTAAAAAGAATTCATTTGAATCAGTTCTAATGAGATGGATGAAACTGGAGCCCATTATACAGAGTGAAATAAGCCAGAAAGATAAAGAGCATTACAGTATACTAACACATATATACGGAATTTAGAAAGATGGTAATTATAACCTTATATGCAAAACAGATAAAGAGACACAGATGTACAGAACAGACTTCTGGACTCTGTGGGAGAAGGCGAGGGTGGGATGTTTCGAGAGAACAGCATCGAAACATGTATATTATCTAGGGTGAAACAGATCACTAGCCCAGGTTGGGTGCATGAGACAAGTGCTTGGACCTGGTGCACTGGGAAGACCTAGAGGGATCGGGTATAGAGGGAAGTGGCAGGGGGGATTGGGATGGGAAATACATGTAAATCCATGGCTGATTCATGTCAATGTATGGCAAAAACCACTACAATATTGTAAAGTAATTAGCTTCCAACTAATAAAAACAAATGAAAAATAAAAATAAATAAAATAAGATAAATGACAATAAAGTATACACTGTACCCAAAGATAAATGCTGAGAAATATAATATAATTGCTTTCTGGAAATCAATTTTTCAATTTAGATGCCACTGGATTTGACAGAGAATAAAAATTTCAGAATGATTGCTTATGTCATTCTTTGGGATAGAATTTCATGCTAGGACTAGGGTCATGAGGAGACACTGGTGCAGCCATGTGACTCTTGTTGGTTAATAGGGGTTGATTGCCTTAGAAAGCTGTAAGCTTTTCAAATAATAAAATAATAATAATGATTCTGCAAAACAGTTGGTGATATCTTCTTGCTTAACTCATAATCAATGTTTATGTGAAAATACCATGAATCTATGAACAATCATTTGTGTCAGGTCCACTTAATAGTTAATAACAAAGGTATTGGAATCAAATGTATTACTGGTCCCATCATGTTCTAATGGTATAAACTGGCAACCTGTTTAACTTAGCTTTTAAATTTGAGATATTAAACTTTATCCCATATATTTGATTCTGAGAATAAAATCTTAGTGCCTTGAACTCAGTAAACACATTATAAAAGGCATTGATATTAGTAATTAGTAGCAATATTTAAACAGTTCGTCATATTTCTAAATTTTCCATTGTTATTACCTCTTGATTCATTCTATAATGGTATAGTAGGAGAATATGAATTGAGAGACCATAAATAACAAAGCCCGCCAGACTTACTTTGTAGTAAAACTTTCTTGGAAAAATATGTGCATCAGTGGTTGATTTTTCAAAGAGAGATAGCAATAGAATTTGTTTTGTTCTTGAGAAATGATAGATATATTTATATAGATCCAAAGGTTGCCAAGTTCTAATAAATTCTGGGTTGTTTATGCT
Organism: Odocoileus virginianus; assembly: GCF_023699985.2. Taxonomy (NCBI): domain Eukaryota; kingdom Metazoa; phylum Chordata; class Mammalia; order Artiodactyla; family Cervidae; genus Odocoileus; species Odocoileus virginianus. Next base: position 42,303,650 of record NC_069708.1, on the reverse strand, counting down.
GTAGGAAATAATCAAAGATTATTTATTCTAACTTTTATGAATTTCCTTCTGAAACAGTAATAAGTCAACATGGGGACCTGAAAAAGGAAAATAAAATTTTATTCCAATAGCAACAAAGAACCAAGCCAGGGGTAAAAAGAATGATCATACCGAATATATGATTACTTACAACTGACAGTTTATATTGAACACCTTTTAACTAGGTCATCTATAAATAAGAAAGACAAATGAAAATGAAATTGGTTGGTTAAACTCTTGTAGGCACAAAGGCTATTTTTTAAAACATTGAAATTTAGGTAGAGACTTTTGGTCAATATCCCTACATCTGTTTTAAGCTTTTCACATCATATCTATTCCAAACAAAAAACAATGACTTATTAAATGAAAGAAAGTAACTATATTGAATACATAGTGATAGCTTAATAAAAATTCATTTTAAAATGTTGGTCTTTGGAATTTTTATAGGAGAGAAACTATTGTCCAAAGTATGTTTAAAATTGCTGTTGTTTAGTTAGTATTACATTACTTTTCAAGAATACAAAAGTTATCCAAGAAGAAGATGGAAATAAGTAGGACAATGAATATGATAACATTTAATGTGACTGAATGTAAATTTTGAAAAATGTATTTTCATTGAACTAATTATAATGCTATAAGGCAATTTCAAGTTTCAACTTTGATATGTAAAGAGCTTGGGCTTTCCAAGTAGTGCTTGTGCTAAAGAACTTGCTTACCGATGTAGGAGACATAAAAGATGCCCTGGCAGAGGGCATTGCAACCCACTCTAGCATTCCTGCCTGGAGAATCCCATGGACAGAGAAGGCTGGTGAGCTACAGCCCATAGGGTCGCAAAGAGTCAGATATGACTGAAGCAACTTAGCATATATTCACACTTGTAACAAACTTGCTCCTTTACAGGAAAAAATCTGAACAAGCTGAAAATCAATTGCTTTCCTTAGACCTATCAGAGAACTAAACTTGCAGGGCAAACTGATGGACCAAAATCTGGAGAGATAGACAAAATCAGTCACGGGTGACCTCTGCATATTTGGAACAGAAGCCTCTAGAGTCATAAACAGGTATACATGCTTAAATGGTACTTCTGATAAAATATTGGAGGCTATGGACTATGCTAAAAAAAAAAAAAAAAAAAAAACTCTTGAAGATCCTCATTTCTGGAAAGGATCCCACAATTTCATGAACTTTACCACCATGAAGGCTACTAGGTTCTCATGGTCAAGATCTAGGAAGATCTGGCTCTGGCTGGGGATAAAAAGAGTTAACATTTTGAAATACTCCAGATTCTTCTCCAGAACAAAGGCTTACTCTCAAAAGGAAAAGACTACCAAAGTCTTATTTCTGATGGAGGAAGAATATTTCTTCCACTTCAATCCCATCTACAGCCTTCCTGTCTTACCCAGGAGGTTAATGGAGAAGCTATACCACTTGAGAAACATTTGTGAAGTGACAGACCTGAGATGCAGACTCTCTAAGAGACTAAAATAAAAATATAAGATTATCAAATGCTTGTACTCTCCCTTATCTTACCACCACAACCAATAGTACTGGAATTGCTCCAGTAAAATAGTATTGGATTATAACCAAAGGAATTGCAAGATAGACTTTCCTAAGAGGAGTACTTCTGCAAGCCCAGTGTCAAGAGGGTAGGTAAAAACAAGGACAATAATGAAATTAAAAACCTTTGCAGCCTACAAATACAATAATATTAAACACAGCACAAAACTAGGCAGATTTATATAAATCCTTATGAAAGAGGCATGTCTACATCATTTCCTATTACCCAATACAATATGTCCAACTTTAAGCAAAAAGTAAAAAGGCAAGCAAAAGCAATCTGTAGAGACAAGAAAATCACCAGAACTGAACTCAGATATGACACAGTTATTAAAATTATTAGGGAATTTAAAGTAACTATGGTTAATATTTTAAGGAATTTTATAGGAAAAAAGTAGACAATATGCAAAAACAAATGGGTATATAAAACATGGAGATGCAAACTCAAAGAAAAATCAAAAGGGATTGACAGAAATCAAAAGCACTGTAACAGAAAAGAAGTATGCCTTTGATGGATTGATGAGTAACCTGGATGTGGCTGGGGAAAGAACTGGTGAAAATTTATCAGTAGAAACATCCATAACTGCAAAACACAAAGAAATAATACAGATTCTTGGAGTTTCTTTAGTGTCACAAATAAATTTGTGGCTCAAAATAACAATGATAAGTGTATTGTAAAAAGGATGCAAAAGCCACCCTGAATGAACTCCCAATATCCAAAGTTGGGATAATTTGAGCAACAAAATAAAAGCTGTATTTATTTATAACCCAAAGTATAAATTAAATATCCATGGGTTCATACTGCTGTTAGCAAAGGATTCAATATAAATAAATAGAGGTGAATGAAAGAAATCTCTCATCTAGAATTCCAAATAATTTGTATAAGCACTATGCCCTCAAGGAAGTAGAGTGGTAACTCCCCAAGCCTGAAGGGCTGGCTGTGTAACCATGGAAAAGGAGGAGAAACGGAGAAACTATGCTGGATAAACCTGAGGAACACCACCTCAGTCAAGTGATCAACATTAACGTCCTCAGTGATGTGTCATGTATAATGTATAATCTTGATAATGATGTGATGACAATGGTACTTCACCTCTGTTTATCTGATTAACCCTCTCTGAAATGCCATACTTAATTTTCGTTTCCTATTAACTCTTAACTGTCTTGAAAAATAAGTGTAACCACATAATTTTGCCAATGTGTTCAACCTGAAGGTAAATCTATGTCTAATGTGTCTTCATAGCATTGAATTACTCAAACATTTTCTGGAAAAAATTTCTTACAATGTATTGGATTTTAAAATCTTTCTGCCTCATATTTTTGTTAGTTTTTGAAACTTAGTGATACAAAACAGCCAAGAATAACGAAAACACTGAGGCTATTTGAACTGTAATCTGCTGATTTTATCACTTTCACAGAAAATAATGAAATGTAAATGGTTTTCTTGAATTATTTTTCTTCATGACACCACATAGATCTACACTGCTTTTTAGAGTGTTTGCAGATATCTCTCTGTTACTCTCAAGGCATAGATTTCTTAATAGAAGACTAGTATCCTTTGATGTCATCAAATACTAGCTGACCCTTCTGAAGTCCCTCAAGAAAGTAGCCCTTACCACTTATTCAGATTCCCTTGTCTTATTCCCATTGTCCCTTGTAACTTTTTGGTATTGCTGAGTCAAAATATGACTTCTAAAATTGTAATGTGCCCTACTACTTTTATAATAATGCATATTATTCTAGAGCTTCTGGATATACAGGCTATATTAAGTACTTTAAGCCAAACTGGTAAAAGTTAATGATAATCACAAGTTATATTTTCCTTTATATCTTGAAGGAATCAACTATCTTTCTTCAAAGCTCTCTTTTTGTCACCCACTTTCGTATTCTCCTTTCCATTCAGGTGTAGCATTAAAATTCTCTTGATACTGCAGGGTCAATTCTGCACGAAGGGTACTACTCAAGTACCAATTTCACCTTGAAAATAAAAGAAAATATGTTGCTGTGCAACCAATTATCAATATTGACAGTACATTGCCAAGCAAGTCACTCACTATATGTACCAAGAAAATGATTCACTCTATCTCTAGTTAAACACCTGGAGGGAGGCCTACCAGCAAGCAATGGGAGAAGAGAAAATCATGCTTGGTAATCCCTAAGTGTGATTTTCCTTCCTTAATTACATTCCTTCCTACCAATTTTCCTAATAATAATGATGCAGGGTGGGGGAAACCCTGAAATGCATAAAAGATGGTTTCTTTGAAAATAAATTATACTGAGGTCACTGGAGGGAGGGAAGTCTTTATTCCCACATGGATACATCCTTCTGAATTCCTCACAAAGTAATTAAACCTATTACTACAGTCATATTTCTAGTTTAAATTCTTCTTCTAACAGTCCAATGTGTAAATGTATGTTTATTTTAAAATGTTAAAAAGTAGGCCTTTAAAGTGCTGGGGAAAGATAAATATTTCACACTTCAAGGGATAAGTCTTGAATATGCAATTTCATGGCATTGATTTTCAGTAAATACAAATGTTGAGTCCACTAACTGAAATAGAATAAGCACAAGCAAACTGAGGTAGAGTAAAACAATCAACTAAGAGTAATGTGAATCAAAAATACTTAAAGACCAAATCTTCACTTGAGTTTAGCCATTGTTACTTTTTAACCCAATTTTTAACAAAGCATAATTTCAATATAACACTATTTTGTGGATCACAGAGTTTGAATTTTTTTTTTTTTCTATTTCACAGCTAGGGGAGCCTAGCTCTATCATTTCAGCCAAATGGCTTTCTCGCTCATTACCATCTACTTGCTACTTGCTATGTCTACATTATACTTTCACTAATATACATAATTTGGATGACTTATTCACCAATGTAGAATTTATTCATAGAATGAATTAGTCATAGCAATAAGACAGTACTTTATAATTTGTATACCTCTTGAACTCAAAACAATCAAGAGCAGGACAAGTTTACCATTTTGATATGTTATTTAAAAGAATGTCAAACCAAGCTCTAGCTTTTAAGTATTATGTGGTATGCTTGTGTCTATATGATAGTTACTATTTAAAATTGTCCTCTGCTGAACTATGACAGTTTTATTCGATGGCACACAATTTATTTCTAAAAACAAATTTGGTATTGTAAATAGCATCTCAAATTGGTCCTGCATGATTAAAATAAGCATAGTCACTTATAATCAAAGAAAGTCATGCTAGCAAAATAAATTCTACCAAAGTACTTTAAAACTTATTTCAAATTAGCAAATGATATCTCCCTCCTGCTGCTGCTGCTGCTAAGTCACTTCAGTTGAGTACGACTCTGTGCAACCATAGACGGCAGACCACCAGGCTCCCCCTCCCTGGGATTCTCCAGGCAAGAACACTGGAGTGGGTTGCCATTTCCTTCTCCTGTGCATGAAAGTGAAAAGTGAAAGTGAAGTCGCTCAGTCGTGTCCGACTCTTAGCGACCCCATGGACTGAAGCCTACCAGGCTCCTTTGTCCATGGGATTTTCCGGGCAAGAGTACTGGAGTGGGGTGCTATTGCCTTCTCCACTTTCCTCCCTAGCCCTCAGGAAGTATATAACATACAATATGTCAATGTAATGTTGACATTTCCCAACTTAAATTGTATCATTTTAAGTATAATTAGCCAGGTAACTTAAAAAAAATATTTTAATGCTAAACATGCTTTTATATAGATAGAATCTATATAAACTTATGTAAAGTACAATCCTGTAAAGAATAGTGACAAAAAGATATTTCTCATAATTACATGCATTCTAGTAAACTACAGCAAACACTAACATTTTGGGTTTCATCTGCCTTCTGTATGAGTTAAACAATGCAGATTAATTTCTATGTATACAGCTTTATGTAATTGAGAAATTTGAGAATTTACTTTCAAAAAACTGCAGCAATTGACAAAAGTCCAATATGTTGCAAAGCAATAATGATAAAGGGAAATTTTTATAGCTGGAATTAATATTCTGATGAACACATGTTCAAACATGCTAAGATATTCTGTCTCACCCATAAGTATGGAAAATTATATACATACATCAATGAGATACATCTTTCATATATCATTTTGGCAAAATTAAACCAATATTCAGTGTCCTTAAGAGTGTAGGTGATAGGGAAAGAATAAGGTAATTATGCAGGTAGTTGTAGAAGTCCCAATATGGGAGTATAGATAGAGAGGGAAAGCTAGGGAATGATACCTCAAGAAAACTACCTGAATTTCATGGAATAAAGCAGGTTTGCTTAATTACAAAGCTATAAGTAAAAGCATGAGATATGTCCCAGGTCACTGAGTAAAAGAAAAAAATGTTATCACCCTTTTGCTGATTTGAATAAGTGCTATGACAGTCCTGGTTTGGCCTCAGAGTCAGACACTCTCCAGCCTGATACAAAGGAAGAGATAGTGATGTAAGCCTGATGTCTACTAGAAGAATGAGGAAGAAGGTGTTCTTTTCCCCCTCCCCCACTTTCTTTTGAATTTAAAATTGTAGCACACTTAATCCTTGGGGCAGAGCTCCCTCACCTGCTTGCAACTCTCACAAGTGTTCTATGTTAATAAATCGACTTTATCACTTTGCCTCTCACTGAATTCCTCCTGTGCTAAGATGTAAAGAACCTGATCCTCAGTAAGTCCAGACAACAGGTGAATGATTCTAATTAAAAGACTGTAGGTTCAAGTCCCAATCAGAGTTTATGTAGGGTTCAAGTCTTGGCACATGGATTCAAGTCCCAATCTGAGTTATACGGTTTAACAGGGAAAGAACAAGCTCAAGCACACTTAGTTTGTAACTGTTTCCCATAGCTTATGTTATTTAATCCTGAAAACAATCCAGTGGGGTAGGTGTTAACATTATCCACATTAACATAATCCAGTATTCCTCCTTTCCATACAAAAGAGATAACTTGATGGAGAATGACCATTTAACTTCCTCAAAGTCACAACCAAACATCATCCAATAACGCGCATCTTTATTCTTAATAATAAGTGTTTGGGCAATAACAGAACATAGCATGCATGGAGAGTTCCTCTAACACAGCAAATAATTTGTGTCCTTTTCAGCTCAATTTAGTCGCTCAGTCATGTCCAACTCTTTGCCACCCCATGGATTGCAGCACGCCAGGCTTCCCTGTTCATCACCAACTCCTGGAGCTTGCTCAAACTCATGTCCATCGATTCAGTGATTCCATCCAACCATCTAATCCTCTGTCATCCCCATCTCCTCCTGCCTTCAATGTTGCCCCAAATCAGGGTCTTTTCTAATGGGTCAGGTCTTCAAATCAGGTGGCCAAAGTATTGGATTTCAGCTTAAGCGTCGGTCCTTCCAATGAATATTCAGGACTGATTTCCATTAAGATTAGGTGGTTTGATCTTCTTGCAATCCAAGGGACTCTCAAGAGCTTTCTGCAAGACCACAGTTCAAAAGCATCGATTCTTCGGCACTCAGCTTTCTTTATAATCCAACTCTCACCTCCATTCATGACTACTGGAAAAGCCATAGTTTTGACTAGATGAACCTTTGTCAGCAAAGTAATGTCTCTGCTTCTTAATGTGCTGTCTAGGTTAGTCATAGCTTTTCTTTTTTATTTATTTATTTATTTTTATTAGTTGGAGGCTAATTACTTTACAATACTATAGTGGGTTTTGTCATACATTGACATGAATCAGCCATGGAGTTACATGTATTCCCCATCCCAATCCACCCTCCCACCTCCCTCTCCACCCGATTCCTCTGGGTCTTCCCAGTGCACCAGGTCCGAGCACTTGTCTCATGCAACCAACCTGGGCTGGTGATCTGTTTCACCCTAGATAATATACATGTTTTGATGCTGTTCTCTCGAAACATCCCACCCTCGCCTTCTTCCACACAGTCCAAAAGTCTGTTCTGTACATCTGTGTCTCTTTTTCTGTTTTGGATATAGGGTTATTGTTACCATCTTTCTAAATTCCATATATATGTGTTAGTATACTGTAATGCTCTTTCTGGCTTATTTCACTCTGTATAATGGGCTCCAGTTTCATCCATCTCATTAGAACTGATTCAAATGAATTCTTTTTAATGCCTGAGTAATATTCCATGGTGTATATGTACCACAGCTTCCTTATCCATTGGTCTGCTGATGGGCATCTAGGTTGCTTCCATGTCCTGGCTATTATAAACAGTGCTGTGATGAACACTGGGGTACACGTGTCTCTTTCAGATCTGGTTTCCTCGGTGTGTATGACCAGGAGTGGGATTGCTGGGTCATATGGCAGTTTTATTTCCACTTTTTTAAGAAATCTCCACACTGTTCTCCATAGCGGCTGTACTAGTTTGCATTCACACCAACAGTGTAAAAGGATTCCCTTTTCTCCACACCCTCTCTAGCATTTATTGCTTGTAGACTTTTGGATAGCAGCCATCCTGACTGGCATGTAATGGTACCTCATTGTGATTTTGATTTGCATTTCTCTGATAATGAGTGATGTTGAGCATCTTTTCATGTGTTTGTTAGCCATCTGTATGTCTTCTTTGGGGAAATGTCTGTTTAGTTCTTTGGCCCATTTTTTGATTGGGTCATTTATTTTCTTCCAAGGAACAAATGACTTTTAATTGCATGGCTACATCCACCATCTGCAGTGATTTTGGAGCCCTCAAAAATAAAATTTGCAAATGTTTCTATTGTTTCCCCAACTATTTGCCATGAAGTGATGGGACTGGATGCCATGATCTTCATTTTTTTTAATGTTGAGTTTCAAGCAAGCTTTTTCACTCTCCTCTTTCACTTTCATCAAAAGACTTTTTAGTTCTTCTTTGCTTTCTGTCCTAAGGGTTGTGTCATCTGTGTATCTGAGGTTATTGATATTTCTCCTAGCAATCTTGATTCCAGCTTATGCTTCATCCAACCTGCCATTTCACATGATGTACTCTGCATATTAGTTAAATAGGCAGGGTGACAATATACAGCCTTGACGTACTCCTTTTCCTATTTGGAACCAGTCTGTTGTTCCATGTCCAGATCTAACTGTTGCTTCTTGACCTGCATACAGATTTCTCAAGAGGCAGGTCAGGTGGTCTCGTATTTCCATGTCTTGAAGTATTTTCCATGGTTTTTTGTGATATACATGGCCAAAGGCTTTGGCGTAATCCATAAAGCAGAAGTAGATGTTTTTCTGGAATTCTCTTGCTTTTTCAATCATCCAAGAGATGTTGGCAATTTGATCGTTGGCTCCTCTGCCTTTTCTAAATACAGCTTGAACATCTGGAAGTTCATGGTTCATGTAGTGTTGAAGCCTGGCTTGGAGAAGTTTGATTATTCCTTTGCTAGCATGTGAGATGAGTGCAATTGTGCAATAGTTTAAACATTCTTTGCCATTACCTTTCTTTGGGATTGGATTGAAAACTGACATTTTTCAGTCCTGTGGCCACTATTGAGTTTTCCAAATTTGCTGGCATATTAAGTGCATCACTTTAACAGCACCATCTTTTAGGATTGAAATAGCTCAGCTGGAATTCCATCACCTCCATTAACTTCGTTGGTAATGATGCTTCCTAAGGCCCACTTGACTTCTCATTCAAGAATTCTTCAATTTTGTGCTTGCTTGACAGAGGCCATAGCTGGCTATATCATATGTAATTAAGTCCATTCACCAATATCTGCCTGCCTCTCTCATCCACTGGATGGAGTGGTGGAATATAGTGATTAATCTTAAAGATCCATGTATGGCCTAGCCACTAACCATTCTACTTAAACTCTGATAAAGAAATTGTTCCAAAGAAATTTAAGCACGAAGACAAGAAGGTATAATCCATTTGCAGCTCTGCTATTTAATTTTTTCCCTTTTCTCTTTAGAAAAGATTAAGGTATGCCTATACCTACAATTATAAGATTAAAAAACTGGTATTGCATTTTTACTATAGGTAGAGTGAGCCTACATTTCATACATACATATATATATATATATATATATAAGCTATATATATAATATTATATATATATTAATTAGCTAGGAGAATGTATACAATTGAAATTTTCATTCTACAGTTCCATGTGATCTAGCTAAAGAAAACTTATCTATATAGATAATTTGAACATAAATGAGGGTAGATTGAAAGTCAGTTCATTCATTCATTTATTTCTGAGGATAGATAGTGAAATATGTGTTTTAAAATCTGCTTCAATTTTCTTTCATAACTTTGATTCCTCTGAGGGTAGAAACATAGGTTTGTTAGGATTTTGATTTAAGTAAGTTAGGTCAGTTAGAAAGTGTTCAGTATCATAAGACATTTATAAATTTATTTTTATCAAAAAGAATATGCTTTTAATATTAAACTGTGAAAGTTTAGTGAAGCCTTCTCAGTTAAATTCTGCCCATCTATCTATTGTGAAGAATGAATTACTATTATCATGTTAAAGATAAGCTAGTGATTCAAATCAAATGAATTGCTCAGTACTATTTACCATTTTTTAAAATTATGGCTCAAACCAGGAAAATTAAATCCTACAAAAGAAAGGTGGAAATGTGAGTCACTTTGATTTTTTTTTTTGTTAGATTTTATCTGAGAGACAAAGATTTGCTTATCATCAAGTCTTCTATTTTCCTGATTGCAATCTCATTTCACTTGCCCTTGATAAGACATTTGCAGTGACCTCCAGCTTGTTAAATATTCAGCAGAAAGTTTATGGACTTTCCCATAACCTTGATTAAAAGCCTTTTGGTAAAATAAATGCTGAAACAAGAACTTTATTTGAAAAACAACTTGAGTGCTCCATGCTGATTTCAGTTTCACTAATAGTACTTATAATCAGCAGTCACTAGCATACAATGAGGCCAGAGTTAAAGTATGGAAAATAAATTGTTCTCTTCTTATGAGTTACTCTAGTAGAAGACTAAATGAGGTATTTACAGCATGATTTAGCAAGCAGAAGACATTTATTTTTAAACTCATGGGAAGGAATGCATGAAGTGACTTACACAGTTCCATTCTACAAAATAAAAAGCAAGCATATAGACCACCCATATCTCTGAATGTACTCAGATAGGTACTCAAATACACACATTTCATGATGCTTTGAAATAAAATAAATAGGAGGTCTGTAGATTTTAAAGTTGAAGATCTAGATGTAAATTAATAATTTAGAATGATTTGAGTTTATATGAAACCCAGGGAAATTTCTAAGGTATGAGGAATCATCATTATCTCAAGACAGTAATCCTCTGCCTAAATGTCTAAATCATCTTTATCTTAAATTGGATAAAAATGGACTTGTTATATTTTATTAGTAATTTATGGTTTATAATTTCTTCAGTGTATTATTTTGCTTTGGAATCTACTATCAGTAAAATGCAGTAAAATGTCCTGGATTTAAACGCACTATTCACCTTTAATTGTAATCTGTAAAAATCTAGTACATTTAGTTTTCAACCTGCTATTTTGTTTTGCTATTATAGGTATAAAATAAAATCATTCATCATCATTATATCATTGCCTTCAATAAATGCTTAGATTAGAAAAAGGAATCTAGAAACTCAGAAGGAAATTAGATTTTATACAATGTTCAAAAAATAGAAGTCAATACCATAGACTTTTTTTTTTTTTTTGGTTACACCATGGGACATGCAGACTCTTAGTTACTAGACCGAGTATCAAACCCATGCCCCCTGCAGTGGAAGCATGGAGTCTTAACCACTGGCTCACCAGGGAAGTTCCTTCATCTTCTTAAGGAGTATTTTAGCCACGATTTGTTTTTCCTTTATTTATCCTTCCTTTTAAAAATAAGCTTCCTACCCAAGGTATCTATTGCTTACATTATTAATGAGTGATTTTTGTCAGGTAGATTTTAATGAAAAATCTGCTGATAGTTTTTGATTGAGTTATTAAATAAACAGAAGAGAAATGAAATTTACAGACAATGACATTTAAGGCATTATTAATATTTTTTGAAAGTCATATAAAATATCACTTAGTGATCATCCCTACCAGTAATGATGACATTTGAAGTAAGCCATAATCTCAGAGAAAAAGTGACTTTCTTGTTTAATATTGAGTTATCAAGTGGCACTAGTGATAAAGTATCTGCCTGGAACACAGGAGACACAAGAGACTTGGGTTCAATCCCTGGGTCAGGAAGATCCTTTGGAGCAGAGAATGGCAACCCACTCCCGTATTTTTGCCTTGAGAATCCTATGGACAGAGGGACCTCTCAGGCTACTGTCCATGGAGTTGCTAAGAGTCGAACCCAACTGAAGTGACTGAGTACTCACAATGTTAGGCCAGCTATCATTCTGCAATGCAAATTTAAAAATGGACAATATAATGTCAAACTAAAATTCCTTCACAGATTTAAAGAATTTACCATTGTTTCTATAGAAAATTTCAGAGTGCCTTGGGTTTTAAACATAATAAATAGCCTAACTTGGATTAAAGTTCCAAGACTTTTAAGTACATAATTTTCACATAATCCATTAAGCCAGAGTGACAACAATAGAGTATTAGTCTTCAGATGTTAATCATTGTCGGAAATTGTGTTTAAAACTTTATCAAGAATTCACCATATCTTCATCATATTAATGATCTGAGAACAAAACACAAGTACTTTAGAACATATTACATGTATTACTTTTCTTAGAAATTGCATCTTAATGATTTTTAAGATATTTTAAAGTGATTTGGCTTCAGGGTTATGTCAGATATATAAAACAAGTGTTTAATATAATATTTCCATGGGCTCTTAAGAACTTTATGAATCGATCTAGAAATAACAGAAAGCATACAACATAATTGAATATATATATGTATATGTGTGTATATGGCTTCCCTGATAGCTCAATTGGTAAAGAATCTGCTTGCAATGCAGGAGACCTGGGTTCGATCCCTGGGTTGGGAAGATCCCCTGGAGAAGGGAAAGTCTACCCACTCCAGTATTCTGGTATGGAGAATTCCATGCAATGTATAGCCCATGGGATCGCCAAGAGTCGGACACAACTGAGCAACTTTCACTTTCACTTTCATATATGTATGTGTGTGTGTGTGTTTGTGTGTATTTGTAAAATTACCTAATTGCTCCCAGTGAGAGACCATGTTCACAGAAAGGTATTCTTTACTTTCTCTTACCTGTACTATATCCTCCAACAAAACTATAATCATTAAACATTATTACTAAGCCTGTGCCCAATGATGGAGAAGGCAATGGCAACCCACTCCAGTGTTCTTGCCTGGAGAAACCCAGGGACCAGTGAGCCTGATGGGCTGCCGTCTATGGGGTCGCACAGAGTCGGACACGACTGAAGCAACTTAGCAGCAGCAGTGCCGAATGAAGCAAGTCTTTTCATAGTATATTAAAAAAGAAAGTGGGGTGTAATTAACTTTGTTTTTAATTACATACACCCTCCCTTCCCACCCTATGAAATCTAATGAAATAATAATCTCTGTTTACCAACCCACAGGTGGGAGGTAAGGCTTATCATTAACCTATAAAAAGCGTAAGCCCTCAGCAGGTTTACAGGGAGAAAAAGTATTTTTCATTCCAACATTTGTTTAGATGGTACTTTCTCTAACCAATGGGGAAAAAAAATGATGATTGATGATATGTATGTGTCTGCATATAGTTTTGGCAAGTGTATGAAACTGTGCTGCTGCTGCTGCTGCTAAGTCGCTTCAGTCGTGTCTGACTCTGTGTGACCCCATAGACGGCAGCCCACCAGGCTCCCCTGTCCCTGGGATTCTTTAGGCAAGAACACTGGAGTGGGTTGCCATTTCCTTCTCCAATGCATGAAAGTGAAAAGTGAAAGTGAAGCGCTCAGTCGTGTCCGACTCTTAGCGACCCCGTGGACCTCAGCCTACCAGGCTCCTCGGTCCATGGGATTTTGCAGGCAACAGGACTGGAGTGGGGTGCCATTGCCTTCTCTGGTATGAAACTGTAAATACATATAAAAGAAGAAATGCAGCAGAATCAGTTGAAAAGACAATGTTAATTGTTCATCTCGTATTTACCTAAGAAGCAACTGTGAAATTTGGTGTTATTAAGTGAATATCTAAGGAAAGCTATGTAGTCAAAATACACACACACACACACACACACACACACCACAAAAGCCTTAGGTATTTCTGATAAGATAGTGGGCAGTGTGTGGTGAATGGTGGGAATGGTGTGCTTCATGAACCAAATCTATATGGTAGATAATAGATGTAGACTCTTCCATTTTAAAAGTAGCACCAAAAAGAGTGTCACCTATATCTGTAAATAAACCAAATAGTGCATGAAAAGTAATAGTTTTTGTTTTTAAATTAAGTCATACTTTAAATTGCTAAAATGGGAAAATAAATATTTTTCAAGTTCTAGTGATTCTCCTTAGGCAATACTTTTTACTGCAAGCACTTTAGATTTTATCAGAATTCCCTAGGAAGTTTTCTATCTCCATAAATTATATGTGATTGATTCAGTACCTATGAATCACTTACAGTAAATCAACATGCATAGTAAAATACTTTAATGATATTTTAAAAAATATTTTCTTGCTGACTGTGATCACTGAAAATATTTCCTTTGTTTTCTCTAATATTTTCTAAAGTTATGTCATAACTATTCATCTACTAGAATTTCCCTTAAGGTTTAATGTTAGTAACATATTTTCCTCTGAATTTAGCTGGTTATTTTTTGATATTTAAGGTTTCCACCTTCATCTTGAAGTCATTTTATTTTTAGCACTGCACAGTATTTTGTTAACTAAAATAGAAAATTCAAATTCAATCCTTTAGGATGAGTAACAGGTATTAGTGATAGATATTATTCAGCATTAACAAATTAAGACAATGTAACAGAAAAAAGAAGAAAATTTTAAAATTGTCATTTAAGTGTAATATAATATTATGTATGGGAAAAGTGAACCACAAAATCATGGAACCATTCGAAGCCTGTCATTTTATAAATATGTGACATGGGCCTAAAGAGAATAACTGACTTCTTTAAGGACATAAAGTGTTATTGACAGAATCTAGATTATATCTCAGTTTCCCTTATCTCTAACGTTGTTCTTTCTATGTCTATATAATATAAGTAGATATTTATCTATTAATTTGATAACAATATTATTCTTTCCTTCAAAAACAGGAAGGGGAAACTTAAAGAGGACACTAAGGATTAATTCATGTATCCATCTAAGGGCCATTTAATTTTCCATACATATGAGTATTTCTCTTAAAAGTCATTTCTATATTTGCTTAAGGATGTAGATTCAAGAAGGAGGAGAAAGAATATAAATGAGGCATCATCATTTGACCTACAGTAATATGTCAAAACTGCAAATCATTGCTTCAAGAACTCATACATGCCTAACGCTGTCTTCATTAGATAATTACTTATTATAAATCAGCACAGACTGAAGTCTGATAAGGCATTCAGCATTCCAGAAACATAGCAGTTTCTTTACTCATATAAAATACTTTAAAAGAAATTTCATTAATTAAAAACATATTTTGTGTTCACCTATGACATTTTTTTTTAATAAATAGCTTTTTGTCATGTGTTTATTTGCAATAAATCACCTTAAAATACTCCAATAAAATGGCTTGTTCTCATAGATAATAAAACAGGCAATGTACAGAGCATTTAAGAAATATAATTTACAGTGAAGTGCTTTTGTAATGGAGCAAAAATGTGGGGTTGCCATGTTTATACAACAAAAGCATAATATTAAGGATGGTTTACGTCTCTGAAAATAGTGAGAAGTTATAAAAATGGCAAGTATTTTTTTTTATTTCTTCCTGTTGAGAGTAAGTTAGCTTGCATTATCTTCAGCATGTTCAGCCTTCACCCTGGGGAGGAATATGTATTTGCACTTATGCCTACGGAGTGTGAGGGTAAGCCTGGTTTACAAATTAGAAGAAATATATTCTCAATCTACATCTTCTAACATCCAATTCCATTCAGTTGCAAAGAAAAGTATACAGTTTGTAAATTTCAACATGAACTTTTGACTTTTGACTGTATGATTCTTATTGCTGCTGCTGTTGCTGCTGCTATTGTTGATAGGATCCTAAACTATTCATTTCTAGGAAAAGTTCTGATAATTAACTTGAAAATTCTAAAATAATTTGAAATAACTGATATATTTTAAATGCTATAAAGGTTTAATTCAAATAAGCCACAATGTTGAATAGAATTTGGATATCTTTGATTCCTACCATGGAAAAGAAAAAGCCATATACCATGAGAGGTGAAAATACTTCTGCCTATAATTTCCCTCAGCATCTATATTCAGAAAGCATCGTGCACACTAGAAACACAGACTTCCCTTCATTTTATGTCCATTAGACTTGAGGCATAGATGCTCCTAAAACAAACTAAGAGGGGGAGAGTATGGAGAAAGATTGCAAAGAAAATGAATGATGATAATAAAACACAGTGCGAGAACAAATAATCAGTCAATAATTCTTCACTCTTTTGACCTAAACTAGAATATATTAGTGAGAAATGAGATAAAGAAAGAAATAAAACTCAAACAATCAGCAGTTACCCAATTAAAGTTCCTATCAGAAAATATATCCACATTGAATTGCTAAACAAATATGCTTTCTCAAAACTACTAGAATTTTAATAACAGACATTTCCTTTTTATAACTCAATAGACATACACAAAAAGTAGACCTTTCTGGACACACAATAGTCAAATAAAATATTCCAGAACCCCGCATTCAATAATAAACTTATCTGTCTCTTAACATTTACTTTTTGTCAATTTCTTGACTTCTTTACTCACCTCCCTCATTCTAATAATAGTTCACAGAAATCAGAATATCAACACTAGCAATGATACAGAAGGATTTTTAATTGGCTTGTGTGTAATGGGAAACGTAATAACTTCATGTGCATATCAAGATGTTCACTGACTCAGTTTACTGTGCAGCTAGGGCTCTACTTTGCTAATCCCCTCTCTGCCCTGCTGATAAGTTTCCCAGAAATAGAGAGCTTGTATGTCGCTTCACATCTTGAATAAAAAGAGCATTTATCTAGATGGCATGGTGACATATGCATAGAATGAGTTGTTTTTCCAACCGGAATTGTCATAAAAATAAAATGCCTGCATGCTTGTGCGTGTATGTATGTATGAAGAGACAGTAAGGGAAAAAAATCATTTGAAGAATCCAGCGAGTATACATTAACATTTCAAAGCCATCTAGAAAGCTTTCCTACAATTTAGTGCAAGATTTATTACAAAGTGTATATAATATAAATTCTAATACAGCAAATTTTGATATAGCTTAAAATATAACGTAACCTTCACTGAAGCTTTATCACAGATCATCATGAATTATTATGATTCTTTAATCATCATGACCATTGTTTCACAGATAACCTTTATCTCTATTTTGGTCAGCTACTCAAAATATTTGTTGATGTTCAGTCACTAAGGCATGTCTGTCTCTTTGCAATCCCATGAATTGCAGCATGCCAAGCTTCCCTCTCCTTCACTATCTTCAAGAGTTTGCTCAAACTCATGTCCATTGAGTCAGTGTTGCCATCCAACCATCTCATCCTATGTGGTGATATTGGAGATTAAGAAAGTGAAATCTGACACTGTTTCCACATTTTCCCCATCTATTTGCTCTGAAGTGATGGAGCCAGATACCAATCTTAGTTTTTTAAATGCTGAGTTTTAAGCCAGCTTTTTCACTCTCCTCTTTCACCTTCATCAAGAGGCTCTTTAGTTCCTCTTCACTTTCTGCCATTAAAGTGGTATCATCTGCATATCTGAGGTTGTTGATTTGTCTCCTGTCAATCTTCATTCCCAGCTTGTGTTTCATCCAGTCTGGCATTTTGCTTGATGAACTCTGCATATAAGTAAAATAAGCAGAGTGACAGTATACAGCCTTTATATACTCCTTTCTCAATTTTGAACCAGTCTGTTGTTCTAACTGTTGCTTCTTTGCCTGCATACAGGTTTCTCTGGAGGCAGATAGTGTGATCTGGTATTCCCATGTTTTTAAGAATTTTCAGTCGAAGGCTTTAGCATATTCAGTGAAGCAGAAGTAGATTTTTTTTTTTTGGGGGGGTAGTTGTTGGCAATTTGATCTCTGGTTCCTCTGCCTTATTAAAATCCAGCTTGTACATCTGGAAGTTCTTGGTTCACTTACTGCTAAAGCCTAGTTTGAAGGATTTTGAGCATAATCTTGCTGATATGTGAAGTGAGTGCAATTGTACAGTAATTTTAACATTCTTTGGCATTGCTTTTCTCTGGGATTGAAATGAAAGCTGAATTTTCCAGTCCTGTGGCCACTGCTGAGTTTTCCAAATTTGCTGACATAATGAATGCAGCACTTTTACAGCATCATCTTTTAGGATTTGAAATAGCTTAGCTGGAATCCAACTCCACTATTTCCACTAGTGGAAACCAACTGCACTAGCTTAGTTCATAGTAATGCTTTCTAAGGCTCACTTGACTTTACAGTCCAGGATATCTGGCTCTAGGTGAGTGACCGCACCATCATGGTTATCTGGGCCATTCAGAGCTTTTTTTGTACAGTCTTCTGTGTATTCTTGCCACCTTTTGTTAATCTCTTCTGCTTCTTTTAGGTCCTTGCAATTTTTGTCCATTATTATGCCTATCTTTGCATGAAATGTTTCTTTGGTACCTCTAATTTTCTTAAAGAGAATTTTGCTGGTCAAAATGTGGTTCCCAGAATAGCATGATAGCCATCACCTGAGGGCTTTTGAGAAATGCAGAAACTCAGTTTTCCACACCAGACTACTGTGTCTAGATTTTAGCAAGATCTCTAGGTGGTGTGTGTGCTCATAAACTTTGGAAAGTACTGTGTGAGAATATGCATTATCACAAGAAAATATCCTGTAAAATGTTTTAACTGTATATATATATATATGTATATATATATACACTCAGATACATGTGCACACACTCTTTTAATACAACAATACTGTGAGTCAGTTGTTACCATTGCCATTTTAATGATGAGGAAAAATGAGGCATGGGGAGCTTAAATGTCTTGCTAATGTCATATCACTAGTGAGTTGCAGGACTGAGAGTCCAACTAAGCAGTCTGGCCCCCTCCCATTAGAATGGTTCTCTTCGTAATTCATTATTTAATCTTACATATTACAACAGCATCTAGGCTCACTTGTAGACATGAGACTAAAACAGAAACGGAAGAAGATAAGACATATCTGCACTTTATCTTAATGTATTTTTTAATCTTCTGAGAGCTAAAATTCTTCAATTTTGGAAAAAAAACTAAGCCTATCTGGGAGTAGGCAAACAAAGAAAATCAATGTCTTTTAAAATCAAAGTCTCTTAAGGTCTTAGCTTGAATATGCTCCAATATTTCTTTCTTTTGGCAAAAATAGCATTGCTGAAACAGCTCAGAAAACTCAGTTTAATATGTATGATTAATTTCACCTATCCATTGGTCTTTCACACTCTGTCCTGAAAGCAAACTGCTCTTTTTCCTATATTGAGTGATAAAGTATAGATAGATTTACTTCAGACTGTTGGGTACTACAGAATCTTTCTAGATGAAAGTGTGTGTGTGTGTGTGTGTGTGTGTATGTGTGTTTTACTTAGCCACAGTTTACATCCTTTGAAACCCTGAGGGGATATTTCAAAGAGTTACATGGGTATTGAATTGGGTTCACCGTGTTTAAGATCTTTCCTCATGATATTTGGATTTCAGATATTATATTTTAGGAGCTAAGCTGTTCTGCAAAAAGTAATGGTTAGTTCTTTCAGAAGGAAAGTCTTATGGTAAAATATGATGGTACTTTTAACTGGAATTTTAATATTTGGACTTAATTATGGTTGAATCCCAATACTCCAATTTTATATTTGAATAAAAGCAGATATTATTTTTTTGTGAGCATATTCTATTTTTCCATTTATTTTTATTAGTTGGAGGCTAATTACTTTACAATATTGTAGTGGTTTTGTCATACATTGACATGAATCAGCCATGGATTTACATATATTCCCCATCCCTATCCCCCCTCCCACCTCCAGATATTTACATAAAGTTTTTGATATACACTGCTCTCCTGTCCAAGTCAGCTCAGAATCAAAGCTGAGAGGAGAGGACAGAACATTAAAAAACATAAATATTGCAATGTTTGTAGTAGTTCTAAACATGTAAAAGTACCTTTCATAGAAAATGAACTCTAGGAAAAAAAAGAAAACAGAAACAGCTGAATAAAAAGCATGATGATTGAACAATCAAAAAGGCCTTTGGTGCACTCATAGTTCAAAAACATCTCTGATGAATACCACATTCTTGTGACTAGAGTCTGAATTAAGCAAAGAATCCCTGGGTTTCTTGTTAATATTTAACTTAACCTTAAATAATTTGCTACATTAAAGATTAACTTGCCACATTCTTTAAAAAGACTTAGATATGTATACACCTCTGTAAAATTTGTTCCTCCTTCAAATCAAAATCAAGAAGTATTTATGCTTTATGAGGATAAACATTTTGCAGAGATAAGTAGGGTGTAGTTAAATAGAGCTATCAATTAGGAAAGAATTGTTTAATTCAGTTCTGGATAAATTTATACGCATAGATCTACAAGGAAGTCAATCTAATCTGATCTGAACCCAATCCTGGAAAACTAGGCCATTAAAACAAAAATGATAGTGTGCCCATGAGCCTTATACTACATCACTAATGAGCCAAAGAATAGAAGTAGAATCTTCAAAAAAGCAAGTTAAATGGTCAGGGTTTTTTTTTGTACATGCTTAGATAACTTTGAGCTGTAAAAGCACTGCTATTTGTGAGACTAAAAAGTATTTTTCTCAAAATATTTTTTTAATTTCAACATGACTTTCTCAATCCCGAGACTTAACTTCTATGTCATCAGTCTAGTATAAATAAAAACAAAGGCACTTCCTAGATAAGACAAACTCCTTCACACAATTAAAAAGTTTGAGCAAAGTAGCAGCTCTTTTTAGTTCCTAAAAGTTATCCTGCTTTATCTCTAGTTCTAGTCATCACCCATAAAAGACTGTTGTGATTTCTTCAAACAATTTTACTACATGGCACACTACTAACTCAATGGATTTGAGCTTATCAAAGTCATTTCCCTGTTAATTATAACTTCAGCATTCTGCTAGAAAATTGATGTTGGATAGAATGACAGGAATTTCAGAATAGAGAAAGAGTTATTTCCAGAAGAAAAGAAAAATATGCTCATATGTTCATCCTGTATTTCAACCCCTTGAGGTTCCTTTTATGTACTTTTCATAGTGTTCAGAGGAAATTAACATTTAAAAAATCATTTTAATACAAAATTTCCCTGTAAATAGTACACACACACATACACACATAAACACAATAAAAAATGTATGTATATTAGATATTCATATTAAAGAATAGATAACTTTTATGATATAGTAATCATTAGCATTCAGCATATTTACAATTTCCCCTATGAAACTTTCACCAATAGCAATTTTGGAAATTATCTGTTTATATTGCTCAGCTGCCTTTCAGTTGTATAACATGCTAAATGGGTACCTTTTAAAATTTTTAATACAGGCCCTTGTCACGTACGTAAAAAAATTTCCATATGGATATATTATAACATTCCCCTTGATGAATGATAAATATTTAAATTTTATATTTGTCTATTCTCAACAAATTGCTTCATTTAAATTACAAAATATAGCTGCTTACCAACAGCAGTTTAGAACTTGATAAACATTAAACCTTGGTTTAGAACATTAAGCTATTGATCAAAAGATTTAAATCTCAGTTCTCATTTGCATAATGAGGGAGTTGGACTAAATGGTCTTAAGGTCCTTTAGAGCTTTGAAACTCAAAGACTATATAAATGGCAACATCTGAACATGTACATTTTGCTATTTTAATAGATATGAAATTATGACCCTAGAAGAGGCATCAGAGATCAGTATAATCCTCTGATTTTATAGCTAAAGAAGACGCAATAAGGTTAAAAGGCCTGCCCAAGGCCACATTGCTAGTTAATTGCAGTGCCTGAATTAGAACACTGTAGTATGCAAAATGATGGTCTAAATGAGATTATCTGCTGTGGTCTGTGGTAAAAATATTTCATTACTAGTAATTACAAAATGAAGTGTTATAATAGAACTACTAGTCAACACCCAAATTTTTAAGAAGTATGATTTACATAGAATACCTCAAAGTAATATTTCAAATCATCTCTTTTCTTGTTGCTTCTGAGAGCTATACCCATAATATAGGGTATATTCTTCTATGGAGAAGGTAACTTCTCCATAATAGGAGAAATTTCTAAGAAAAAAAGAAACTTAAAGGCTAATTTCATATATATTACTTAGAAGAACTTTTGTATATAACCTATAAAAATTCCCCCCCCCCAAATTTTTTTTCCAATGTAAGAAAGATAAAAATAAACTGTCAGATGATCATGTGCTTTATTTTTATTTTAGTGGAACTGAGACAATAATTACTATGATTATTGAATAAAATAGGGGAAAAACTGGTTCAGCAAACACTGTCACTTCTATTCTATTCTCTATTTCGAATCTTCAGTATTCAATAAAGATGCAAATTAACAAATTGCAGAAATCATGGTAAGATAGATTGTCTATAAATATTCATTATTTAGTGATTTTCTTGATATACTCACTAGTTGTTGAGTGTTCTATTGACACAATCAGTTATGACAGTTGCAATTTACTGTACAATTTAAAAGTGTCATGGGGCAAAATATACTGCTAAAATGCTTCTCATTTATTAAAATTTATAAATTGTTTTAAGACAAGATATTGGTTCATGCCTAAAATTAAATAGTTCATGTCCCCTAAGAGTTTCATCCTGAATAACTGATTGTATTATCTTTCAAAAAACTCCAAAAAAGAACAAAATGGCATACATTCTTCTCTTACAGGCTAAGAAAAGTGAGAAGCGAGAGATTAAGTAGAAGAAAGACAGAAGAAGGTCATGAAAAGTACTGCCTCATGGTTCACAAATAATAGAAATATAAATGTCAAATGAACTTTATTATACAGTATAGGTAGGCTAATAAAAATTTAGATGCAGAGGAAGGCTTATTGTGAAGAAAAGACCACCTATTCTCTGTCACTAAAGATGGGTTTTCAAGGTAACTGACATTCCAGACCTTACAGCATTGGCTTTCAATTGGCAGCTTGTGCCAAGCTCCTAGTTCTTGTCATTTTCAAACAGAAAAGACTTGATTGCTTTAGTTAGAATGGCCTGCTATTGACTGATGAGCCTCCATCTAATCCATATTAGATTTAAGATACTAACGATATACTTATCTTAGAGGCTGTTACACGAATGGAATCCTGTAAATGTCTTCAAGTTTCGAACTTTAGGATTTACTTTTCATTTTGATCCATGACTTGTGACTTTTTATTATTATTATTATCTCTAGTATAAATCCTTCATTGTCATTACAAAGCCTAGATACTTTAAATGAGATGTCATATTTCAATTGGCTTATAAAGTGATTGCATTTTCTGCATAGGAAAGTCGGGTATGATAGGATGGTATAGTAAGATTTGTTTCACCCACTATCTTATTATGATATCTATTTTAACTTTCCTAAGTTTGAATAAAAAAAAATTGGCTTTTCAAACCATGTCAGTTTAAGTGATAAAACTAATACAAATTACAGAGCATCTGCCATGAGATCATTATTTATATCTGCCTAAGCACAAGCTGGAACGAAGATTGCCAGGAGAAATATCAATAACCTCAGATATGCAGATGACACCACCCTTATGGCAGAAAGTGAAGAGGAACTAGAAAGCCTCTTGATGAAAGTGAAAGAGGAGAGTGAAAAAGTTGGCTTAAAGCTCAACATTCAGAAAACTAAGATCATGGCATCTGGTCCCATCACCTCATGGGAAATAGATGGAGAGACAGTGGAAACAGTGGATGACTTTATTTTGGGGGGCTCCGAAATCACTGCAGATGGTGACTGCAGCCATGAAATTAAAAGACGCTTACTCCTTGGAAGGAAAGCTATGACCATCCTGGATAGCATATTAAAAAGCAGAGACATTACTTTGCCAACAAAGGTCCGTCTAGTCAAGGCTATGGTTTTTCTAGTGGTTATTTATGGGTGTGAGAGTTGGACTGTGAAGAAAGCTGAGCGCCGAAAAATTGACGCTTTTGAACTGTGGTGTTGGAAAAGACTCTTGGGAGTCCCTTGGACTGCAAGGAGACCCAACCAGTCCATCCTGAAGGAGATAAGTCCTGGGAGTTCATTGGAAGGACTGATGCTGAAGCTGAAACTCCAATGCTTTGGCCATCTCATTCAAAGAGTTGTTGACTCATTGGAAAAGACCCTGATGCTGGGAGGGATTGGGGGCAGGAGGAGAAGGGGACGACTGAGGATGAGATGGCTGGATGGCATCACCGACTTGATGGGCAGGAGTTTGAGTAAACTCCGCGAGAGTTTGTGATGGATAGGGAGGCCTAGCATGCTGCGATTCATGGGGTCGCAAAGAGTTGGACACGACTGAGTGACTGAACTGAACTGAAACTCATTTAGTATACAAACTACTATCAAGTATACCTTATTCTTTCCCAAGCAATGGCAGATAGCTGAACTCTTGGGTGGAACCATTTTTACTAATCTCTTTCTATACACTATTATTTATATAACACACCAGGGACTAAAATAAGCTGGAAGTCACAAACAGTATTCATGACTGCAATGATTTTTCTGTAAGACTGCATAAAAATGATTTTGATATTATTGTTAGTTTAAAAAATGTTACTGTATGTGAATACTTTTTCTTTTTTTCAGTAGAAGGATAAAGCTAAAGCTGTTGTCAATTGACAACATGATGAAAATTATCAGGCATTTGTCTTTCTTATACCTTCAGAATCCAGGAGCATTGAATTTAGTCCCCTTCTTCAAGTGGGACAAAACTAACAGAATTGATATTTGATAATGTACTCCTTAGAAATGCTGATTGATTTACCTTTCAAAATCTGTGACTTCAGATTTGCTGAGCTAATTTGAATTATTTATTTATTATATATTTCCCTCTCTGGACTGACACTACTAAACAGGCTAAGAATGAACACAGTTTTAGGAAACTCTTCGTATACATAGCCAGCTGAGCTAGAATTTGCCTAGGTGGATACTTAACCTTTAAACAGAGTGCAACTTTTTTAATATGTTGTTGCAAAAGCCACTACAATATTATAAAGTAATTAGCCTTCAACTAATAAAAATAAATGGAAAAAAAATAAATGCATAATCTAAGAAAAGTAAAAAAAAAAGAGTATAACTTTGCTTTCTTAGTTTGAATGCATTTCCTATTTGTTTCATGTTACAATATTAACAAATGATGTCATTCACTTTTATTCTTGTTATGATATGGAAATTAATGTGTGACTTTGTTAAAAAATGCATTTAAAAATATTGGGGGACTTATGAAGTCAAATTTCCTGGGTATTTGGCAACAAGAAAAGTACCTAATTAAAATATGTATGAGTAATATTTGTTAAATTGTAGATTTAGATGATTTTTTCTGACATCTTTTGGAAAAGTAATGGCTACTGTCCCTTTAAATATATAAACCAGTATTGTTCTTCTTTCTATTTATAACAAACTGAAGTTTTCAGATGAGTAATTAACACAGTGCTAGTATATCAAATTTGCCTGAAAAAAAATATGCATAGGTTTATTTTGCCTTTAGCTGTCTGACTCTTAATGTTCTTAATTATGAAGGGCTGAGTTTTAATGATACACTATTAGGTGAGCTTTTTAAAGTTACCATTTTTTCCCCACCAATTTCTACTTTTAGAATTAGATATTCAACTAGTCAAACATTCAATTAATAATTACTGTGGCATTATTCATGTCAACAGTCTCTGCAGAACAAGAGAAAATTTGGCATTTTTCTGAATAGTATTCTAGTCAATAAAATTCTTCCGTATCAATTAATTAGATTACTTGTAGAGGATCAATCAAAATGTATTCCAGGGAATGATTAATTACTTCATTTTTTTGTGAACTAACTAGTACCATGTTAAGAGTGCCAAGCAAACCTGGTCTTGTGAAAGAAAAATGAAAGTCGGAGAGATGTGTCAACCTGAGATATACTCTAGTAGGCAGATTTTTAATTTTTTTAAATTAATGAAAAAATATATTCCTTTTATTTTAATGTAGAATTTCTTTAGCCCTAAATGTTATTGTAATTATGTATTTTTTTGTCTTTTGCATAACAAGAAGGAGAAAGTAGAGCATTACAAAGCACTTTGTTTTTAACTGATGAAATTTTACACATATTTTGTTATTTTACATCTAAATTTTTGACAATAGACCAAAATTTTCAGGTAGAGAGGCTTCATGTGTGAAATGACCACATAAAATAAGAGGCTTCAAAAAATGCAGATGACATAACTTTTACAATTGAAAATCATTAAAATGTGGAAGTCTTTTTTCCCCTTTATTTAGGAGGATTTTTTTTTCTGAAAATGAACTGTTACAACTAGTAAACTGAAGACTGATGAATATCTTTAGTAACATTTTTTCTCTATTTCTTCCAAAGAAACATGGATGTATTCTATGATCAGTTAAATTATAGCATACTAGCAGATCATTAGAAATTTGGAAGTATTGTTAATGTTTTTGTTCCAGCTCACCCATAATGAGAGAGTAGCAAAACATCCTCTATTTAAGGGGGAGAAAACACATACACACACACTCACACACACACATGTTGGCTACATGTGTATGAACTATTCAGAAATCTCTAAAGTTTAACATGATAGACTAACATTTCCATGTGTCTCAGAACTTAGTCTGAATTATAAGAACAATGCTTTACAAAAGAATGTCATAAAGTATTTTTAAGTCTTCTCTTCATAAATTATATTTTACCTGATTCTACTTGCAAATAAATATACATTCAACATATGAACATAAAGTGAAAATGAAAGTGTTACTTGCTCAGTCGTGTCTGACTCTTTGTGACCACACGGACTGTAGCCCACCAGGCTCTTCTGTCCACAGAATTTTCCAGACAAGGATATTGGAATGGTTAGCCATTTCCTTTTCCAGGAGATCTTCCTGACCAAGGGATAAAACCCAGGTCTCCTGCATTGCAGGCAGATTCTTTACCATCTGAGCCACCAAGTTAACCATATGAAATAGTGAAGTGAAAGTTGCTCAGTCATGTCCAACACTTTGCAACCCCATGGACTATCCAGGCCATGGAATTCTCCAGGCCAGAATACTGGAGTGGGTAGCCTTTCCCTTCTCCAGAGGATCTTCCCAACCCAGAGACTGAACCCAGATCTCCCACATTGCAGGCAGCTGAGCCACAAGGGAAGCCCTATGAACATAGGGCAATATGTAGTCTAGTGTGTTTAGAGTAGTCTCGAGTATGTCTCTTGACATATACAATTCTCAGCAATATATAGTCATATTCAGTTTTCTACTATGGCCATGGTCTTGTAATCTCCACAAGATTCTTTGAAAATGAAAAGATATAATCTGTTACAGTATTCACAGTAACCCAGATGCAACCAATAATACTTTATATAGTCTGGATTTTTTGTTTGCTTATATTTTTACTAATTAGCTAGCTTCAAAGAGCAGGGTCTATTTGAAATGATACACATAATATGATGGGGTTATGATGGGAGAAAAGCTCTGTGACATTGGCTGCCAGGCAAGGAAGAAAACACTTCATAGAATGGTATTAAGTAACCCTCATACCAAAAGCTAAAGTCAGGAAATAGTAATTTTGAAATTTAAAAACTAAAAAAACCTTCAAGTGGAATGAGACAGAATATTTTATTAAACTTGTCTCCTGAAAGAGAAATGATTGGACTGAGTCTTCTTGTTTCTTCTTTATCTTAAAAAGGGAAGTTAAGGGGGCAGTCCTAAGATGACAGATGAATAGGATTGGGAGACACCGTTCGCCCCCACAAATTCATCAAAAGATCATTTGAATGCTGAGCAACTTCCACAAAACAACTTCTGAAAGCTGGCGGAGGACACCAGGCACCCAGAACGGCAGCCCATTGTCTTCGAAAGGAGGTAGGACAAAACATAAAAGACAAAAAGAGAAACAAAAGAGTTAGGGATGGAGACCCGTCCTGGGCAGGGAGTCATGAAAGAGGAGAAGTTTCCAAACACCAGGAAACCCTCTCACCGGCGGGTCTGTGGGAAGTTTTGGAATCTCAGAGGGCAACATAACCAGGAGGGGGAAAAAAAACAAAAAACAACAACAACAACAAAAAAAAAAAAAAAAAAAAAACACAGAATATGTGCCTAATGGCAACTCCCAGCAGAGAAATAGCCCAAACACTTGCATCTGTCACCAGTGAGCAGGGGCTGGACAGGGAGGCATGGGTTGTATGCTTAGGGTAAAGAACAGAGGACAATCTGAGGGAGCTAAAATGAGATAGCAACCCAAACTGTGGGGTAGCAAGAGAGAGAGAGAGAACTTTCCCGTGAAAAGTTCTAACCTAAAGTGCAGCCTGGCCCACACACAGAACAAAGGATTGAGTGAATACCAAAAGAGAGCTAGCGAGCTGCAGACCGGCCAATTCTCCCACTGGAGACACAAAGGCAGGCGGGGAACAGCCAGAGCCAAAAGACAAGGGGCAATCTTGGCCCCAGAGATGGCATCCTCCACCAAACTGTGAGCAGGCTCCCAGTTGCTAACCAAATCTTCCTGGGATCCTGGATGGGAGGGCTGTAGCCAGAGATCAGCTCCCCAGAGGAGACACATGGCACACCTGAGATGGCATTCTCGTGGCATACCCAGTAAACTGAGCGACTGGGACTGTCGTGATTAAGACTAAGTGATTAAGATGCACAGCCCACGTGGGACAGTGCGCTTGCCAAGCACTTGGTCGCCTGACCTGCTTGGACCTGGAAAGGGCACAAAAAACACACCCAAGATAGTCTGTGCCTTTGTGGAGTACCTGAGAACCTGAACTTGAGCAGCTTAGACCTGCGAAGTGCACGAAATGCAGGGTCCGCTTTGGACAGTACCCCTGCAGAGCAACCTGGAGCCTGAGGAGTGTAGACCCAGAAAGCACACGCCACTGTGAGCTGGAGCAAGCCCAGTGTGGGCCATACACTGCCAGTACTCCCCATACACACTAGTGATATTTGTTTCCAGTGTTCCTCCCTCCACACAGCACAACTGAACAAGTGAACCTAAATAAATGACCCCCTTTGGCCCCTTGTGTCAGAGCAGAAATTAGACACTGAAGAGATTTACCAACAGAGGGAGCCAAAATAAACAAAGAAGAGAAAGCCACTCTTGAAGTGACAGGTACAAGAGATTAAAACCTTGTAGTTAGCATTGGAATGGGCCTATTGACTTTGAGAAGAACTATAAGCTGAAACAAGCAACTGTCTTAAACTGAACTGACCCCATGTTGCCCTCAACAGCTCCAGAGAAATTCCTATATTTTTACTATTATCATTTTTAATTTTTTGAGTTATTTATTACTCATTACTCCTTTAATTTTCATTTTATAACTTATTACCTTGCAAGAAAGACCATATTTTTAAAGCAAATTTCATATATAAATAATTTTTATAATTTTTGTTATTGATTCTGTTTTGTATTTTTAGTATTGTATTTTTGAGAGTCTAAACACTAGATTTTTAATCTTTGCTTTTGGGTATTTCTTATCAATTTTGTACCGTTAAAAATCTAATCTTCAGTACCCATTTTTACTTAGGGATGCGGTTTCTGGCTTGATTGCTCTCTCCCCTTTAGACTCTCTATTTTCTTCCCCAGGTCACCTCTATTTCCACCCTCACCCTTCTCTTCTCTACTTAACTCTGTGAATCTCTCTGTGTGTTCTGGGCTGTTGAGAACACTAAGGAAATTGATTACTGGCTAGATTTGTCTCTCCCCTTTTAACTGACCCTCTTCTCCTCCTGGTCACCTCCATTTCTCTCCTCCCTCTTCTCTTCTCTATGTAACTCTGTGAACCTCTCTGGGTGTTCCAGACTGTGGAGAGGACATAGGGAATTGATTACTGGCTAGATGGTTCTCCCCCCTTTTGATAACCCCTCTTCTCATGGTCACCTCTAACTCCCCCCTCCCTCTTCCCTCCTCCTTATAACTCTGTGATACTCTCTGAGGGTCCCTCACTGTGGAGAATCTTTTCACAATTAACCTAAATCTGTGATGTATGGATGGAGAACTCTTGAGGCTACTGTAAGAACAAGACTGAAAGCCAGAGGCAGGAGGCTTAAATCCAAAACTTGAGAATACCAGAAAACACCTGACTCCAAGGAGCATTAACTGATAAGAGCTCATCCAAAAGCCTCCATACCTACACTGAAACCAGGCTCCACCCAAGAGCCAATAAGTTCCAGAGCAAGACATACCATGCTAATTCTCCAACGATGCAGGCACATAGACGTAAGCATTAAAATACAGGCTGCCCAAGGTCACACCAAACCCATAGACACCTAAAAACTCATTACTGGACACTTTGTTTTACTCCAGAGAGAAGAGATCCAGCTCCACCTACCAGAACACAGACTCAAACTTTCCTAACTAGGAAACCTTGACAAGTCACTAATCCAAACTGCACCGACACCCCCCCCCAACCCCCCAGCAGGGAGCAACCTCCACAATAAAGAGGAACCACAAACTTCCAGGCCACAGAGAGGGCACCCCAAACAGAGCAATCTAAGCAAAATGAAAAGGTGAAGAAATATTCAGCAGGTAAAGGAACATGATAAATGCCCACCAAACCAAACAAAAGAGGAGGAGAAAGGGAGTCTACCTAAAAAATAATTCAGAATAATGACAGAAAAGATGTTACAAATTCTTGAAAACAAAACGGAGTGACAGATAAATAGACTAGAGACAAGGATTGAGAAGATGTAGGAAATGTTTAACAAGGACCCAGAAGAAATAAGAAAGAATCAGTCAATAATGAATAATGCAATAGCTGACATCAAAAGCACTTTGGAGGGAACCAACAGTAGAATAACTGAGGCAGAAGATAGGATAAGTGAGGTGGAAGATAGAATGGTGGAAATAAAAGAAGCAGAGAGGAAAAAAGAATTAAAGGAAATGAGGGCAACCTCAGAGACGTCTGGGACAATGTTAAAAGTCCCAACATTCAAACCATAGAAGTCCCAAAAGAAGACAAAAAGAAAGCCATGAGAAAATACTTGAGGAGATAATAGTTGAAAACTTCCCTAAAGTGGGGAAGGAAATAGCCACCTAAGCCCAAGAACAGAATAAACCCAATGAGAAACACCCCAAGAAACATATTAATCAAATTAACAAAGATCAAACACAAAGAACAAATATTAAAAGCAGCAAAGGAAAAGCAACAAACAACACACAAAGGGATTCAGATAAGGATAACAGCTGATCTTTCAATAGAAATTCTTCAGGCCAGAATGGAATAGCAGCACATACTTAAAGAGATGAAAGAGAAAAACCTACAACCCAGATTACTGTACCCAGCAAGGATCTCATTCAAATATGAAGGGGAAATCAAAAGCTTTACAGACAAGCAAAAGTTTAGAGAATTCAGCACCACCAAACCATCTCTTCAACAAATGCTAAAGGATCTTCTCTAGACAGGAAACACAGAAAGGGTATATAAACTTGAACCCAAAACAACAAAGTAAATGGCAACGGGATCATAATTATCAACAATTACCTTAAATGTAAATGGGTTGAATGCCCCAACTAAAATACAAACACTGGCTGAATGGATACAAAAATAAGACCTCTATATATGCTGTCTACAAGAGACCCACCTCAAAACAAGTGATGCATACAAACTGAAGTGAAGGGCTAGAAAAAGATATTTCACAAAAATGGAGACCAAAAGAAAGCAGGAGCAGCAATAATAATATCAGATAAAATAGACTTTGAAATAAAGGCCGTAAAAAGAGACAGAGAAGGACACTACATAATGATCAATTGGTCAACCCAGAAAAAAAAAATCACAATTATAAATAGATATGTGCCCAACATAGGAGCACCACAATATGTAAGGCAAATGCTAACAAGTATGAAAGGAGAAATTAACAATAACACAATAATAGTGAGAACTTTAATAACCCCACTCACACCTATGGATAGATCAACTAAATAGAAAATTAGCAAGGAAACACAAACTTTAAATGATACAATGGACCAGTTAGACTTAATTGATATCTATAGGACTTTTCACCCCTAAACAATGAATTTAACCTTTTTCTCAAGTGCACACGGAACATGCTCCAGGATAGATCACATCCTGAGCCATAAATCTAAGCTTGGTAAAATTTAAAAAAAAAAAAAAGAAAAACTGAAATCATTCCAATCATCTTTTCTGAACACAATGCAGTAAGCTTAGATGTCAACAACATGACTAAGCTAATAAAAATACAAACATATGGAGGCAGAACAGCACACTTCTGAATAACCAACAAATCATAGAAGAAATCAAAATATGCTTAGAAACAAATGAAAATGAAAACATGACAACCCAAAACCTATGGGATTCAGTAAAAGCAGTGCTAAGGGGAAGCACTGCTATAGCAATATAAGCTTACCTCAAGAAAGAAAAGAAAAATCCAATAATAACCTAACACCTAGAAAACTTGAAAAAGAAGAAATAAAGAAACCCAGGGTTTGTGCAAGAAAAGACATAATAAAAATCAGGGCAGAAATAAATGAAAAAGAAACAAAGGAGATTATAGCAAAAAGCAACAAAACTAAAAGCTGGTTCTTTGGGAAGATAAGTAAAATTGACAAACAATTAGCCAGACTCATCAAGAAAAAAGGAAGAGAACCAAATCAACAAAATTAGAAATGAAAATGGAGAAATCACAACAGACAACATAGAAATACAAAGAATCATGAGACTACTATCAGCAACTATATGACAATAAAATGGACAACTTGCAAGAAATGGATGAAATCTTAGAAAATATAGCCTTCCAAAACTGAACCAGAAAGGAATAGAAAATCTTAACAGAAGCATCACAAGCATGGACATCGAAACTGTAATAATAATAAAAAAAAATTGTCTAATAAAAAAATGCCCAGGACTTGGAGACTTCACAGCTGAATTCTGCCAAAAATTTAAAGAGGAGCTAACACCTATCCTACTCAAACTCTTCCCAAAAGTTGCAGAGGAAGGTAAACTCCCAAACTCATTCTATGAGGCCACCATCACCCTAATACGAAAACCAAAGATACCAAGAAAAAAGAAAATACAGACCAATATCACTGATCAACATAAATGCAAAAATCCTCAACAAAATTCCAACAAACAGTATCCAACAACATTTTTAAAAGATCATACATCATGACCAAGTGGGCTTTATCTCAGGGAGGCAAAGATTCTTCAATATTCACAAATCAAACAATGTGATACAGCATATTAACAAATTGAAAGATAAAAACTATATGAGTATCTCAATAGATGCAGAGAAAGCCCTTAACAAAATTCAACATCCACTTATAATAAAACCCCTCCAGAAAGCAGGCATAGAAGGAAAATACTCAACATAATAGAAGCCATACATCATAAACCCACAGCAAACATTATCCTTAATGGTGAAAGATTGAAAGCATTTCCCTAAATTCAAGAACAAAACAAAGTGCCCACTCTCAGCACTACTATTCAACACAGTTTTGGAAGTATTAACCACAGCAATCAGAGAAGAAAAAGAAATAAGAGGAATCCAGGTTGGAAAAGGAGAATTAAAACTCTCACTGTTTGGAGATGGCATAATCCTCTACATAGAAAATCCTAAAGACACCATAGAAAATTACTAGAGCTAATCATTGAATATAGTAAAGTTGCAGGATATAAAATTAACACACAGAAATCCCTTGCATTCCTATATATTAACAATGAGAACACAGAAAGTGAAGTTAAGGAAACAATTGCATTCACCATTGCAATGAAAAGAATAAAGTACTTAGGAATAAATCTACCTAAAGAAACAAAAGACCTATATATAGGAAACTATAAAATACTGATGACAGACATCACAGAGGACACAAATAAATGAAAAAGTATACCATGTTCATGGATTGAAAGAATCAATATAGTGAAAATGAGTATAGTACACAAAGCAATCTATAGATTCAATGCAGTCCCTATCAAGCTACCAACAGTATTTCTCACAGAACTAGAGCAAATAATTTCACAATTTGTATAAAAATACAGGTAACCTTGAATAGCCAAAGCAATCTTGAAAAAGAAGAATGAAATTGGAAGAATCATCCTGCCTGATTTCAGACTATACTACAAAACTATAGTCATTAACACAGTAAGGTACTTGCACAAAGACAGAAATATAGATCAATGGAACAAAATAGAAAATCCAGAGATAAATCCATGCACCTATGAACACCTTATTTTTGACAAAAAAGGCAAAAATATACAATGGAGAAAAGACAATCTCTTTAACAAGTGGTGCTGGGAACTGGTCAACCACCTGTAAAAGAATGAAACTAGAACACTTTCTAACACCATACACAAAAATAAACTCAAAATGAATTAAAGATCTAAATGTAAAACCAAAAACTAAAAAAATCCTAGAGGAAAACATAGGCAAAACACTCTCTGACATAAATCACAGCAGGGTCCTCTATGACCCACCTCCTAGATTAATGGAAATAAAAGCAAAAATAAACAAATGGAACCTAATTAAACTTAAAAGCTTTTGAGCAAAGAAAGAAATTATCAGCAAGGTAAAAAGACAGCCTTCAGAATGGGAGAAAATAATAGCAAACGAAGCAAGTGACAATGAATTAATATCAAAAATATACAAGCAACTCCTGAAGCTCAATTCCAGAAAAATAAATGACCCAATAAAAAAATAGGTCAAAGAACTAAACAGACATTTCCCCAAAGATAACATACAGATGGCTAACAAATACATAAAAAGATGCTCAAGATCACATATTATCAGAGAAATGCAAATCCAAACCAGCATGAGGTACCATTTCACACCAGTCAGAATGGCTGCTATCCAAAAGTCTACAAGCAATAAATGCTGAAGAGGGCGTGGAGAAAAGGGAACCCTCTTACATTGTTGGTGGGAATGTAAACTAGTACAGCCACTATGGAGTACAGTGTGGAGATTCCTTAAAAAATGGACATAGGACTGCCATATGACCCAGAATCCCACTGCTGTGCATACACACTGAGAAAACAAGAGTAGAAAGAGACGCGTGTACCCCAGTGTTCATCACAGCACTGTGTACAATAGCTAGGACATGGAAGCAACCTAGATGTCCATGGGCAGATGAATGGATAGGAAAGCTGTAATACATGTACACCATGGAATATTACTCAGCTATTAAAAATAATGCATTTGAATCAGTTATAATGAGGTGGACAAAACTGGAGCCTATAATACAGAGTGAAGTAAGTCAGAAAAACACACCAATACAGTATATTAACACATATATATGGAATTTAGAAAGATGGTAATAATGACCTCATATGCGAGACAGCAAAAAAGGCACAGATATAAAAAGCAGACTTTTGGACTCTGTGGGGGAAGGCAAGGGTGGGTGATTTGAGAGAATAGCATTGAAACATGTATATTTACCATTTGTGAAATAGACGATCAGTCCAAGTTCGATGCATGAAACAGGGCACTCAAAGTCAGCACACTGGGACATCCTAGGGGGATGGGGGTGAGGAGGGAGATGGGAGAGGAGTTCGGGCCTGGGAACACATGTGTACCAGTGGCTGATTCATGTCAGTGTATGGCAAAAATCACTGAGATGTTATAAGTTAATTAGCCTCCAATTAAATTATATTGATTAATTTTGAAAATTAATTAATTAAAAATAAAAGAATCCACCTACAATATAAGAGCCACAGGAGACATGGGTTCAGTCTCAGGGTTGGGAAGATTCCCTGGGGAAGGGCATGGCAACCTACTCTAGTATTCTTGCCTGGAGAATCCCCATGGACAGAGGAGCCTGACGGGTTACAGTCCATAGCGTCACAAAGAGTGAGACACGGCTGAAGAACTTAGCACACATGCACAGGATGGAAGGAAAGGATGGGGGCAGAACACTGTTTTCAAGTGAAAGGCTATGCAGGATTCTTCTATATAAAAATTAAAATCTACCCCTCAGGCCAGTGTGAGGAGGGAAGACCAGAGTCCCCTGCTGTTCACCTCATCATGCTCTGCCCCTATCTACAGATACTGAGTAGTATGGATAAGGCATACTCTCTCTACATTTTGGCTCACATTTCTACCTCTTCCCTCAATCTGCCTTTCTACTAAAAAGGAAAATAAGAGTTGATACACTGAAAGGAAAACCGAAATATTAAGATAGCAACCTGAAACTTCATCATACTTTTTAATTGTTTAAGATGAAAAAAAGATAATCTGATTTTATTTTATTAATGATTGTCTGATATCTTTTGGTTAGGGAAAATGTTCAAAAGTTAATTTGCCTAGATAGTGTTCTATGTGTGCACTTTTAGCTGTTGGAAATCATATTGAAATATCACATTATGGAAATTATGTGAAATTAAGCATATCTTAAAAGGAGAATTTGAAATGAAGTCGAATGTTTTATATTTTTTAATTAAAAAAAGAAATTTACTTTTGGAAAAAGATAAGTTAGTATTTTTGGCAAAAGACTCAAGATAATGGATCACATACTTTCTTCATCTAATTAGCAGATTTTTTATCAACCTTGGAATTATATTTTAAAATGCTCTAAATAAATCCCTCTTGTAAATTTTGGAGAAAATCTTATTCATAAAAGTTACAATTATATTTGTTTTTGTGAACTTACAGAGAATTTTTAGGTCTATTTATTATTTTGGGCAATTCATTAGTAGAAAAGAAAGCAGATTGAGGATGTGATGCATTTCAAAATATGAAATGAGAACTGCATAAATTAATTATATTGCTTAAGGACAGCATTTATTTCCTCTAGCAGTTTACATTCTCATTTTTAGTGCTGTTGACTAACACTGCACACTTTATTGGCATCTGCTGCATATCACAAAACCCATTATTATGCACTGTTTCAGAGCTATAGAGCTTCTTTTTGAAGAATTAAAGTACCTTATCATCTATATTAGCCTAAAGAGATTATTTTGCTATGGCAAATTTTGTCATCAGCTTTTTTTTTCCCTTAAATCAAAGCAAAATGTACATGTATATGCTAAAAATCTCACTAATATGCCATATTAAGTTAATAGACTTCATTTAAAGTGAAATATGCTTCTGCACTTATATTATGGTCCTTTATTGTCCGAAATGAACAACATTCTCTTAGAACATATTTTAGAGGGACATTTCTGTTTCATCAGTAGACTCGGTAGCTAATATGACTCATAGCAAAAATAAATTTTAAACATTAAGACATAAATAATGTCACAATTATACAGAAATGAATATTCATTTTTAATTATCAATACCCATTATATAGTTTATTAAAATAATAAGTAGCAAAAACATATCATTTGTAGTATCATTATTATTGCCTACAGCCATTTCAATTTTAAAATAAAGCATAATAAAGTACTTCACTGACTTGAAATTTTCCATTGCTTAATCCTGTAGAGTAATTATGAACAAAATATTTAGTAGTCAAAATTATTGTAGTGTCAATGTGATGAAAGAAGAGAAATGTTTAGTCCCTGGTAGAAACAAGCTTTAAAAATAAAGCTCTCAAATATGTCAGTTCATAGATTTTTACTAACACTTACACTTTTTTTTTAAAGTATGGTTGATTTACAGTATTATATCAGTTTCAGGTTTATACTTGCACTCTACTAATAAAATCAATTCCTGCAAAGAACTCTTCATTGAAATGTTTTTAAACAACTGCCTATTAATATGTATAATTGAGATAAATTAAGCTGTGCTTAATTTTGAATGTCTTATAATAAATTCTAGCCCATACCAATGTGGTATGCTCCTTTAACTATCAATAATATAACATCCTAGTCTTATTCAGCTTGAAAATATTTTTCAGGGTTATGCCCATACTGTGGATGCTTCCTCTGAGTTTACTCTTTAATGATTGCTATACAGTCTTCTAAGAGAAGTATTGATTAATGCATGTAATATGCAAAAGAATCAGTTCTATTTTATAAAAATGATGCTTATTTCATCTATATACTTCTGTTACAAGGTAGTGGTAGGTCTACAATTAAAACACTAGTCTATGAAGTAATAAAGAACAGCCTTTGCTTAATGCATATGTGTTACTTATTACTATATTCTTATTAGAGATTGACTCTGAGTTCATTATAGCAGAAGATACACTCACAGCCATGTATTTCCTCCAGAAGTCGTTATGTCATGTTACACATAAGTAAATGAAAGGTAGATCAGCACTGTATATTACAGAATAATTTTTCATCCTTAGAATGAATGTTGATAAATTGTTTTAAGCATAAAATTGAATATAGAGATAGATGTTTAGTACTTTCTGAATTTTGTGTCTAAAATGTCTCTAAGATGTTCATATTAAAAACATCTTTAATAGCCAGTGTATACTTTTGTTGGGGCTCCCCTGGTGGCCCATACAGTAAAGAGTCTGTCTGCAATGCAGGAGACCCGGGTTTAATCCCTGGGTCTGGAAGATCCCCTTGAAAAGGAAATGGCAACCCACTCAAGTATTCTTTCCTGGAAAATTCTATGGACGGAGGAGCCTGGTGGGCTACAGTATACTTTTGTAGTGCAAAAAAGTTTGTTATACTGTCACTGGTTCTTAGTATGTATGTTTAGTCTTAGATTATATCCTGATGTTTAACCAATAATTTCCTTTATTGTTATTATTATTTTTTTAGTTTAGAAAATATGGATTAAAACACAATGATGGGGAGACCATTTTGCTCTCAAAACTAGAGGTTTACTTAAATTATATATCCACACAATCCATAATGCTCAAAATTTTAGGAAACAGGAAGAATAAAAGAAAAAACAGACCCCAGCAAGGGCCGCAAAAGAGACTTATAATTATTGATAAACAGGATGCTATAAGGCATGAGACTCTTGGGACAAGTCCAGAGGAAACAGTTCATAGTCTTGAAAACAAAATATGATC
This sequence comes from Odocoileus virginianus, assembly GCF_023699985.2. Taxonomy (NCBI): domain Eukaryota; kingdom Metazoa; phylum Chordata; class Mammalia; order Artiodactyla; family Cervidae; genus Odocoileus; species Odocoileus virginianus. The sequence goes on along the minus strand of NC_069708.1, from coordinate 42,265,031 downwards.
CTGGGGTCCGAAAACTAACACCAGACTTTTTCTCAACTGGCATCTCAGAGTCACATGTTTTACATATCTGGTGGAAAATCTATAGATAAGAATATTAGTCTGAGTTATTGATTTGTTATTGATTACTATTAGTTGCTCAGTGGTTAATGATCACTTTGCTTTTTGGCCCTGAAGGCCACATGAGTTATAGCTTAACACCCCTCATATTCTTTCCTTCATGGCTGAAAGTATAATAAAGCTGGCTTGGATTCAGTCTCGGCAGCTTCACATTGGAGCGATGTTGGTCCCCTGATCCTCTCTTTTCACTGAATTCTTGTGTCTTGTTTCTCATTCTCTCGCCGTATCGTGCTTTCGGAAACCCTGCTTGCCTTTCAAAATTTCTGTTTAATGTTAATTTATCTTATATGTTACTTGGTCTCTTTTTTCTTCTTTCGACATCACATATATGGTAAACTTTTTTGGACCTATACAACTTTATGTATATAAAACATATCTGAGGCAAAGTATAATTCTTCATATACAAGAATCTCCTATGTATAATCTTATAAAATTTTGTATTTCCCAAAATTATGAAAATATAGGGATTTTCAAGATACATGTTCAAGATAATTTAATGAACTTCATGATCCTTTTTAAGAGTTCAACATTTCTGAACTGTGCAAAATATAGCCTTTAATGCCTTCAATCTGAAGATTAAATCTGAACATCTTTCTAAACAGCAACATGGCGTAAGGTATGTGGTTTCAATACATTATGGAAAACCTCAGACCAGTTTTTCTACCTTGGAGTCAAGATAACTCATTTCCTCAAAAGAATTAATTGTCTATGGTTCTTTTCATTATTAAAAATTAAAAATTAAATCTAGAAAATACTTTATATTAATTATAAAATTATTTCTGTACACAAATAAATAAATAAAATAAACTCTGTTTTTTTTGTGTGTGTATATATATACATATATATGCATAGGTAAATAAAAAATTCTATCTATGCCTAGACAATATGACTATTTGATTTCATAGCAAATTTCAAAGTAGATATGATCACAAATTTCAAAAATTATAAACTGCTGCATATATGCCTTCCACTTAATTTTGTATTGCTACCTTTTAAAAATGTGTTACTAACACATTTAAATTGGCCAGTGTTATTATGGTTACAGTTGTTTTGCTTGCAAACACAATAAGCCCTTTAACTTCAGGACTCGGGAGTTGTCAACTTACTGGATTCAGGATCTGAGTTGCCATCCCCTTCAGTGCGGTTGTTGTTTACAGCATGATCAAAGTACTCCTCCTGAGGATAGCCAAGGGGCAGGGCATGGGATGTGCTGGGAAGGCTGCCTGCATCATGATCTCCCAGTCCACCATCACTGTTGCTTTCTTGAGAGCATTCTGGTAGGTGAAATGTGACACGCCGCTGGGACTGAAAGGAAGACAGAGAATTATAGGGTTTCAGCTATGATCAGATTAATTGCTTAATGCATCCAATTTAGAAAATGTATTATTTTCAGCTATCTAGTGAAGTCATATTATCTTGAGTTGTGAACAATTTCAGGCTTTTGTAAACGGTTCTTTCTGTGTTCAAACCTGCTTCACCTGGAGCAGAGTTGCTTTTATTATATTTTTAAGCAGGGCACACCCAATTACAGGATAAAAGTCAACTTTTTCTAAAGCTAGAAGCTGTCACCCATGTAGACATTCAAGCACATTGGAAATTCTGATAATCATTTGAACATGGATTTATTTAACTATAATTTGACAAGATTTCATTTTTTGAACAATAAGCCTGAACAAATATAACAGAAGGTTATTGCTATATCTATAAGATTCTCTCTGGCTGAGACAGTAAATAATAATACAAATTTATTCAATCATGTAGACTTACAAATTAAAATTACAAGCCATCTTTTCAAAGAGTCTTAGGGGAAATATTTTGATTTGGAATTTATCTAAATTGATTCTATACTCTAAAAATAAAACTAATTAGATGGTATGGATAACAGGTGATAATTATAGAAGCAAACTATAGGTGTCATCTCTGATGGTAAATATAGCAGAACATTAAAAACATACACATGCCAACAATAAAGGTGAAGCATTTGAAGCATTTGGTTCATGATATCCAGTAGTGTGATAACTTCACCAGCTGTAGCAGTGATTTTGTTTGCAGTATTGCTATATGTAGTAGTTACTCTCCAAAATAGCCCTGACAATAAACCTCACCTCTTGGCATTCAAATCCTTATGGAGTCCTCTACCACAATGAATATGGATAAATCCTGTGTAACCAAACCTTGTAGCTTGTGCCTTGCTCCCTCAGAATACTCATTCAAGAAAATCAGCTGAATTGAAAGAAGTATGACTAATGGGAGACTGCCATACCATGAGGAAGTTCAAACTGCCCATGTGAAAAGAAAGGTAACAAATACAATACCCAGAAAGACAAAAGCTGCTCCAGCCACTCAAGTTCAGGTGCCAAATATATATGTGAAGAATCCATTCTAGGCATTTAGTTTAAGGCCTCATTTGAACCATCCATCCCAGCCATCTCCAGATATTTGAGCCACATGTTTGAGATATCAGTCATTGTGAAGCAGAGATAGCAATCTCTGTTGTGTATCACCTAAAGTCCTGACCTAAAAAATGTCAAGTACAACTGGTTTTTGTTTTATACTCTAAAGATCAGGGACAGTTTGTTATGTAACAATAGATTAACCAAAAGATTTAATTACTAGTAGCATGACAGATCCAATTAAGAGATAATTATTTAAGAAATTTATGCATCTCAAAGGGTACATGTAATCAGGTACTAGGAATTTCCATGAAAGAATGCATATACTGTCACAAGTTCAGGCTTGATAGTCAGCCATTTCTTCAGAGGCTGATATTGCCATAGACTGTACGCTTGTGTCCTCTCAAAATTCATATGTTAAAAACTAATCCCCAGCATAATGGCACTTGGAGGTGGGATCTTTACACAGTGATTAGGTTACGAGGGTGAAGCCCTCATTAATGGGATTAGTGTCCTTATAAAACCAGCCCTAGATACCTCCCTCTCCCCTTCTTCCATATGAGTACACAGTGAGCTAATTTTGTCAGTCCAGCAAAGCTGCATTTGACTATTCTCTAAGAACCATAGGCTCATTTAGTTATAGATTAAACTTCATTTAATTCTAAAAATTATTTATAGTTGTTAACATATTTTCAGTTACTTCAAGTAAAATATTACAATTTATGCTTATAAATCTTTTTAAAAAGGCAAGACCTGGAAAAACAGGATTTTAAAGAGCTTGCAACTTTATACTGTAGACATTTATATACAAATAGTTATTGTATATAATTGAATGTCAAAATAATACTTAAGACATAAATTAAAAAGGCACTGTGTATAAAATAAGCCAGTTTAGCATGAGACTAATTCACAGTTGGTGGTGCTAGTGGTAAAGAACCCACCTCCCAATGCAGGAGACGAAAGAAACATGGGTTTGATCCCTGGGTCAGGAAGATTACCTGGAAGAAGGCATGGCAACCCACCCCAGTATTCTTGCCTGGAGAATCCAATGGACTGAGGAGCTTGGTGGTGATTACAGTCCATAGGGTCTCAAAGAGTCGGACACAACTGAATCACTAAATACACATGCATCACCATAATTCATAACTGTTAAAAGAGATATTTCAATTTTCTATTAAGACCAAGCCATATATTTCAAGTATGTCTTATATTTCAAGTTTAGCATTTAAATTTTTAAAAGCATTAGACCTAGAAAATATAATTTATAAAGGAAAATAATTACTGCTGACAAACATAAATGAATCTAGAGTTTTAACCTGTGTTAGTTAAGCATGGAGTCATATTGTTTAGTCACTAAGTTGTGTCCAACTCTTGTAAAACCAGTACTGTAGCCCACCAGGTTTCTCTGTCCATGGAATTTACAAGGCAAGAATACAGAGTGGGTTGCCATTTCCTTCTCCAGGATATCTTCCTGACCCAGGGAATGAACTCAAGTCTCCTGCATTGGTAGTTGGATTATTTACCACTGAGCCACCAGGGAAGCCCATGGAGTCATATACCCTAACAGAATTAAAAATGTGTCAGCTACAAATTGGCACTTCCTGTCAACTACAAGAGCATGTGTCAGAAAATGAACAACCACCACAAGGGCATTTGCCATCTGCCTAAACGGAGATTGAGCCTGTGCTGCTTCAGCTGTTGACCTTCAATACCCCCTGGGAGAATTCAGGGTGTAGAGTGAGGCACTCTGTGCTCCAAGGAATCTGGTGGAACAGGGCTTTAGGTAATTACATATTTTCAGGTATTTATTTTATAATCCCAATCCGTGTTGTTGTTGTTGTTGTTGCTGTTGAGTCGTTCAGTCATGGCTGACTCTTTACAACCCCATGGACTGCAGCACGCCAGGCTTCCCTGTCCTTCAACATGTACTGAGGCTTGCTCAAACTCATGTCCTTTGAGTTGGTAATGCTATCCAACCATCTCATCCTCTGTCATCCCTGTCTCCTCTGCCTTCAATCTTTCCCAGCATCAGGGTCTTTTCTAATGAGTTGGCTCTTTGCATCAGATGGCCAAAGTATTGGAGCTTCATCTCAGCATCTGTCCTTCCAATGAATATTCAGGACTGATTTCCTTTAGAATTGACTGATTTGATCTCTTTGCAGTCCAAGGGACTCTCAAGAGGCTTCTCCAACACCACAATGAAAAAGCATCAATTCTTCACTGCTTTATGGTCCAATTCTCAAATCCATACATGACTCCTGGAAAAAAACATAGGTTTGACTAAACAGACATTTGTCAATAAAGTAATGTGTCTGGTTTTTTTTTTTAATATGCTGTCTAAGTTTGTCATAGCTTTCCTTTCAAGGAGCAAGTGTCTTCTAATTTCATGGCTGCCATCACCATCTGCAGTGATTTTGGAGCCCGAGAAAAGGAATCCTGTCACTGTTTCCATTGTTTCTCCATCTATTTGCCATGAAGTAATGGGACCAGATGCCACGATCTTCATTTGTTGAATACTGAGATTTAAGCCAACTTTTTCATTCTCCTCTTTCACCTTCACCAAGAGGATCTTTAGTTCCTCTTCACTTTCTGCCGTAAAGATGGTGTCATCTGCATATCTGAGGTTATTGATATTTCTCCCAGCAATCTTGATTCCAGCTTGCGCTTCATCCAGCCCACCAGTTCTCATGATGTACCCTGCATATAAGTTAAATGAGCAGAGTCACAATATACAGCCTTGACGTACTCCTTTCCCAATTTTGAACCGGTAGGTTGTTCCATGTCCGGTTCTAAGTGTTGCTTCTTGACCTGCAAATAGGTTTCACAGTAGGCAGGTAAGGTGGTCTGGTTTTTCCATTACTGTAAGAATTTTCCACAGTTTGTTGTGATCCAAATAGCGAGGTCAAGAAGTAACAGTTAGAACTGGGCATGGAATAACAGACTGGTTCCAAATTGGAAAAGGAGTACATCAAGTCTGCATATTGTCACCCTGCTTATTTAACTTATATGCAGAGTACATCAAGTGAAATGCTAGGCTGAATGAAGCACTAGCTGGAATCAAGATTGCTGGGAGAAATATCAATAACCTCAGATATGCAGATGACACCACCCTCATGGCAGAAAGTGAAGAGGAACTAAAAAGCCTCTTGATGAAGGTGAAAGAGGAGAATGAAAAAGCTGGCTTAAATCTCAACATTCAACAAATGAAGTTCATGGCAGGTAGTCCCATCACTTCATGGCAAATAGATGGGGAAACAATGGAAACAGTGACAGACTATTTTGGGGGCTCCAAAATCACTGCAGATGGTGACGGCAGCCATGAAATTAAAAGATGCTTGCTCCCTGGAAGAAGAACTATGACAAACCTAGACGGCATATTAAAAAGCAAAGACATTACTTTGCCAACAGAGGTCTGTCTAGTCAAGGCTATGGTTTTTCCAATAGTCATGTATGGATGTGAGAGTTGGACTGTAAAGAAAGCTGAGTGCTGAAGAATTGATGCTTTTGAACTGTGGTGTTGGAAGAGATTCTTGACAGTCCCTTGACCTGCAAGAAGATGCAATTATTCAATCCTAAAAGAAATCAGTTCTGGTATTCATTGGAAGGACTGATGCTGAAGCTGAAACTCCAACATTTTGCCACCTGATGTGAATAACTGACTCACTAGAAAAGACCCTGATGCTGGGAAAGTTTGAAGGAGGGAGGAGAAGGGGACGACAGAGGATGAGATTGTTGGATGGCATCACTGACTCAATGGACATGAGTTTGAGTATGGTCTGGGAGTTGGTGATGGACAGGGAAGCCTGGCGTGCTGCAGTCCATGGCGTCTCAAAGAGTCGGACACGACTGACCGACAACTCCAACTCCAACATGGTCAAAGGCTTTAGTGTAGTCAATGAAGCAGAAGTAGATGTTTCTCCCAATCCTTGCATCTCTTCAGATCTAAAAAAACCAGTAAATCCCTTCATGAGGACATCAGCTCCTGGCGAGTTCAGAAAAGCTTCTGTAAAGTGCTTGATTTCCTTGAACTTCCCCTTAACCAAAATATTATATATTGACCTTCCCCCACTACTTCTTTGGAGCAGTCTCTCAGAGCTATGAGGTGCTGTCTCCTGGGCTTCCATACTCATTTGACCCAAATAAAACTTAACTCACAGTTCTCAGATTATGTGTCATCTTTTAGTCAATAATTGTCAGTGAATAGAAGGTAAATTTCTATCAAATGATAAAAGTAGAGGCTATATATTACTTCCTGATGTAAGAGAAATATAATTTTGTTTTCTCTTGCTTAACTACACAGAGGAAAAGAGAATTTAAGTCAAAAAGATATCTCATCCTATGACACCTGTAACTAGTAACGTAACTAAAATCCTCACAAAGGAATGTTGTAGAGTGAATCTGTAATTACCCGTGTCACATACTGATCTTTAATGCTCTTGATGCTCATAAATTGAATCCCTCTAAGACTACAGTCCATGGGGTAGCAACGAGTCAGACACAGCTGAGTATCTGAGGACTGGAAGGGTAAAATCAGGGGACTAAATGGGTTGGTACGGACTCCCTTTAGTGAATGCAACTGTTTTTTCCCCTTCCTGAATGCTCATAAAATGCAAACAGTAGCATCCTGAAATGCAGTTCTTATATGTGACATTATTACATATACACCTTTGAGACTTCAAATAATCATGTAAATAAACTCCCTCATCTATATTAATTTTAACAAGTATTGGAATGCCTCAAGTGGAGACCAAGGTATGTTGTTTGGTCATTAATGGTGCCATATTATTTTAAAAATAGTCTGAAGTTCAAAAGCATATTGAGGATTTTTTTTCTCAGTTCACAGTTACAAAGTTTACAGTCTAAAACATTCTTTAACTTAATTCTATAATCTGTAGTAAGCAGACAAATAGCTTTGATTAAATGTGATATTCTATTTATTTAGTGAATTCGCAAGAGGCTCTTTATTGGCACATGTGTGATTAAGTTGTCCATCTTTGTATTAAACTTCCATGAAATATTTCCTTAAGTGAAATTGTTAGAATTTAACTTTTAAGGAATTGTTTTCAGAAGGCTTCTGAAAATTTAGCTTTTAATGGGAAATGAACAGTTACCTACTTTTTTCTAGGGATACTTTAATGGTTTCTACTTAAGCTTCATTTTGCAATTAGTGACACTTCTAGATAGAACTGAACATAAAATAATTATATGAACTTAGGACTTCCCTGTAGCTCAAATGGTAATGAATCTGCCTGCGATACAGGAGACTGAGGTTCGATCCCTGGGTCAGGAAGATCCTCTCGAGAAAGGAATGGCAATACAGTACAGTACTCTTGCTTGGAGAAGTCCATGGACAGAGAAGCCTGGCGGGCTACAGTCTGTGGGATCGGAAAGAGTCGGACACGACTGAGCGACTAACACACACAAACAGCAATTTATGAACCCTTTGTAGTAAATTGTGGCAACTGGGTGTAACTCATTTGCCCTTTACTTTTTAATGGATGAATCCTTAATCTCTGATGGCACTTTTCTGCTTAGATTTGTAATACAGACGTGTTTAAAATACAGAAGTATTTTTTTCTTATTCAATATATTTAGTAATATTAACTATTTCATGAGAATCATCCCTTAGGTCTCTCAAGGAAAAGAATAAATAATTCCCCTTTTTCAAGTGTTGACAATGATTGCTATGCAATATAAAAGAGCTATTACATTAATGACTATGTCATAATTTTCTCTCTGCCACCTTTCTAGGAAGCTGTGGCATTCAAATTAAAACAATCTATTGACTGGAATAGCGACTTTATGGGATGGAAATAAATCCTGGATTATTCATGAATAAATGTCCGTAATGAAAGGCTAATTATTTTCTGCAAGTAAGAGAAAAATCAGAGTGCTTCTCCATCTAATCTAAAATCTACATGCCTTGCTTTTAGCTCAAATCAATAAAAATTCCAGAATATATGAAATAATACTGATGTCACCTAGATGAATCATTTACAGGCAAACTATCAAATTCCCAACATTCTTGTGTCCATTATACTTCACGAAGGCATAATTCCACATCAAACATCAGGTGAATATTGTTACATCTCCATAACATGATGTAAATGGCATTTTAGAAAAGTTAATCTGGCAGCAGAGAAGCTGCATACAGATAAGCCACCCTGTGACTCTCATTATTGAACACTTGAGTATCGTGTTCTAGAGAGCTCATTAGAATTACCTGTCAAAGTTTTCAAGCTAATCATGCAATTTTGCATTCCCCCTGACTCCAATTCTAATATACCATTACCTACTCTACCTTAGATTCACTGCCATCACCAGAACTCTGATTAAAAAGAGTAATCATAGATAGGGTTATTATTTTCTAAGGATTACAATATGTAGGGGTGCTTTTGATTCACTTATAAAACATTCTTGGTATCAAGCTATTTAACATATTTTAAGATTCTGAGTTCCCATATTGTATAATAATCAATAGCTTAATTCTGGATGTCAGAGTTTGTCTGCATTTTCCCATGGGTCCTGTCTCTTTGCAAAATAATTTATAATTACTCAACACATTATAAATTTAAATGTGAAAATGTCTTAGAAATTCAACTTGAAATTTTCACCAGCATTACACGGTCAGCACACATATCCCACTTGTAGCTCATAATTCTCAGTGTGAAAACACCCAGAAGACATAATTTATAGTAAACCCTTACTATTTGACCCTAGACTTGTAGTCATAAAGCTCCTACTTTTCCAACTCAAGTTATATTGCAGGATAGATCAGTTCACCTGATTGTATTTACACAGTTCCATTTCATAAAATTTGAAAGCTCTGTCTCATTTCTCATTTTCCCTTTCATATTGTTTTCCTGAAATTATTACCTTACAAGACTTTTATTTTTTCAACACTATACCTTATTACTAGCATATGAAGAAAGTTCATGATCTTCTCCAGAATCAGATTTTCTATTGGCTCCATTTTGCCATGAATTTTTTACGGCTTTTGCTTTTTTTTTTTTTAATCTATTTTACTTTTTAAAATTTTTTTGGCAAATTGGCCAGACATTCATTTGATGGTTAGGAGACTACATGGTATTTTATGAGGGCATCTTTCCTTGAGTCATGATTCATTTCAGCTCAATCAAAATGAAAATAATCCATTTGTAGATAGTTACCATGAAAAGCTGTTAAATTGGCAATTGGCGGAGTTTTGTGAATTTAAATTTACAAATGTTTGAGAAACTACAATTCTGCAACTAACAATGGAAATATCAGTGAAACACAACTGAAATCTAACATGCTTTTGAAACTGTCATGTGTTTAAAGAGTGAAACAAGATATTAAAGTTGAAATCTGACCACTGCAATGGCATCAAAGATAAAATCAAAATATCAATTAAAAAAAATAGATGCAATATCTTTAATTTGTTTTTGGTGCTAACCTCATGAAGATTTAGCAACTTACACTTAAATATAGAAATCATTATAGTACATTCATTATCTAAAAGCTGCTCTCTGGTAACCTCAAACTATTAAAAAACCAGTCATGCCAAGAAGTAAGTAAGAAAACAAAAAGTGTGTGCTGAAACATCTATCACTAAGTTACTCCTCAGAATCATATTTACTATACTCTGCTTTCATATTAAGGAGGGGCAGCCGTGAGGAGATACCCCTCGTCCAAGGTAAGGAGCAGCAGCTGTGCTTTGCTGGAGCAGCCGTGAAGAGATGCCCCACGTCCAAGGTAAGAGAAACCCAAGTAAGATGGGTAGATATTGCGAGAGGGCATCAGAGGCCAGACACACTAAAACCATAGTCACAGAAAACTAGCCAATCTGATCACAGGACCACAGTCCTGTCTAACTCAATGAAACTAAGCCATGCCATGTGGGGCCAGCCAAGACAGATGGGTCATGGTGTAGAGCTCTGACAGAATGTGGTCCACTGGAGAAGGGAATGGCAAACTACTTCAGTATTCTTGCCTTGAGAACCCCATGAACAGTATGAGAAGCTAAAATGATAGGATACTAAAAGAGAAACTCCCCAGGTCGGTAGGTGCCCAATATGCTACTGGAGATCAGTGGAGAAATAACTCCAGAAAGAATGAAGGGATGGAGCCAAAGCAAAAACAATACCTAGTTGTGGATGGGACTGGGGATAGAAGCAACATCCGATGCTATAAAGAGCAATATTGCATAGGAACCTGGAATGTTAGGCCCATGAATCAAGGCAAATTGGAAGTGTTCAAACAGGAGATGGCAAGAGTGAATGTCGACATTCTTGGAATCAGCGAACTTAAATGGACTGGAATAGGTGAGCTTAAATCAGACGACCATTATATCTACTACTGTGGGCAGGAATCCCTTAGAAGAAATGGAGTAGCCATTAGAGTTAAAAAAAGAGTCCGAAATACAGTACTTGGATGCGATCTCAAAAATGACAGAATGATCTCTGTTAGTTTCCAAGGCAAACCATTCAATATCACAGTAATACAAGCCTATGCCCCAACCACACTGAAGAAGCCGAAGTTAAACCGTTCTATGAAGACCTACAAGACCTTTTAGAACTAACACCCAATAAAGATGTTCTTTTCATTATAGGGGAATGGAATGAAAAGTAGGAAGTCAAGAAACACCTGGAATAACAGGCAATTTGTCTTTGGAGTACACAATGAAGCAGGGCAAAGGCTAATAGAGTTTTGCCAAGAGAATGCACTGGCCATAGCAAACATCCTCTTCTAACAACACAAAAGAAGGCTCTACACATGGACATCACCAGATGGCCAACACTGAAATCAGACTGATTATATTCTTTGCAGCCAAAGATGGAGAAGCTCTATACAGTCAGCATAAACAAGACCTGGAGCTGACTGTGGCTCAGATCATGAACTCTTTATTGGCAAATTCAGACTTAAATTGGAGAGAGTAGGGATAACCACTAGACCATTCATGTATGACCTAAATCAAATCCCTTATGAATATACAGTGGAAGTGAGAAATAGATTTAAGGGACTAAATTTGATAGAGATCCTGATGAACTATGGACAGAGGTTCGTGACATTGTACAGGAGACAGGGATCAAGACTATTCCCATGGAAAAGAAATGCAAAAAAGCAAAATGGTTGTCTGAGGAGGCCTTACAAATAGCTGTGAAAGGAAGAGAAGCAAAAAGCAAAGGAGAAAAGGAAAGACATTCCCATTTGAATGCAGAATTCCAAAGAATAGCAAGGAGAGATAAGAAAGCCTTCCTCAGCGATCAATGCAAAAAAATAGAAGAAAACAGAAGAATGGGAAAAACAAGAGATCTCTTCCAGAAAATTGGAGATACCAAGTGAATATTTCATGCAAAAATGGGCTCAATAAAGGACAGAAAAGGTAAGGACCTTACAGAAGGAGATGATATTAAGAAGAGGTGGCAAAAATACACAGAAGAACTGTACAAAAAAGATCTTCATGACCCAGATAATCATAATAGTGTGATAACTCACCTAGAGACAGATATCCTGGAATGTGAAGTCAAGTGGGCCTTAGGAAGCATCACTACGAACAAAGCTAGTGGAGGTGATGGAATTCCAGTTGAGTGATTTAAAATCCTGAAAGATGATGCTATGAAAGTGCTGCACTCAATATGCCAGCAAATTTGGAAAACTCAGCAGTGGCCACAGGACTGGAAAAGGTCCGTTTTCATTACAATCCCTAAGAAAGGCAATCCCAAAGAATGCTCAAACTACCGCACAAATGCACTCATCTCACACGCTAGTAAAGTAATGCTCAAAATTCTCCAAGACAGGCTTCAGCAATATGTGAACTGAAAACTTCCAGATATTCAAGCTGGTTTGAGAAAAGGCAAAGAAACCAGAGATCAAATTGCCAATAACTGCTGGATCATCGAAAAAGCAAGAGAGTTCCAGAAAATCATCTATTTCTGCTTTATTGACTATGCCAAACCTTCGACTGTGTGGATCACAATAAAATGTGGAAAATTCTGAAGGAGATGGGAATACCAGACTACCTGACCTGCCTCTTGAGAAACCTGTATGCAGGTCAGGAAGCAACAGTTAGAACTGGACATGGAACAGCAGACTGGTTCCAAATAGGAAAAGAAGTATGTCAAGGCTGTATATTGTCACCCTGCTTATTTAACTTATATGCAGAATACATCATGAGAAACGCTGGGCTGGAAGATGCACAAGCTGGAATCAAGATTGCAAGGAGAAATATCAACAACCTCAGATATGCAGATGACACCACCCTTATGGCAGAAAGTGAAGAGGAACTAGAAAAGCCTCTTGATGAAAGTGAAAGAGGAGAGTGAAAAAGTTGGCTTAAAGCTCAACATTCAGAAAACTAAGATCATGGCATCTGGTCCCATCACCTCTTGTGAAATAGATGGGGAGACAGTGAAAACAGTGGATGACTTTATTTTGGGGGGCTCCAAAATCACTGCAGGTGGTGACTGCAGCCATGAAATTAAAGGACGCTTACTCCTTGGAAGGAAAGCTATGACCAACCTAGATAGCATATTAAAAAGCAGAGACATTACTTTGCAAACAAAGGTCCATCCAGTCAAGGCTATGGTTTTTCCAGTGGTCATGTATGGATGTGAGAGTTGGACTGTGAAGAAAGCTGAGTGACAAAAAATTGACGCTTTTGAACTGTGGTGTTGGAGAAGACTCTTGAGAGTCCCTTTGACTGCAAGGAGATCCAACCAGTCCATCCTGAAGGAAATAAGTCCTGGGTGTTCTTTGGAAGGACTGATGCTGAAGCTGAAACTCGAATAGTTTGGCCACCTCATGTGAAGAGTTGACTCATTGGAAAAGTCCCCGATGCTGGGAGGGATTGGGGGCAGGAAGAGAAGGGAACGACGGAGGATGAGATAGCTGGATGGCTTCACTGACTCGATGGGCATGAGTTTGAGTAAACTCTGAGGGTTTGTGATGGACAGGGAGGCCTGGCATGCTGCGATTCATGGGGTCGCAAAGAGTCGGACATGACTGAGTGGCTGAACTGAACTGAACTGAACTGTTTTCATATTTAACTTTAACTTCTTTGATTATTTGATTCCTCAGCTCAGAATGTAATAGAATTATTGGTAGCTGCCAGAAATAAAAATATTGACAAAAGGGGAAATTCCCACCAATTATTACTAGATCTGTCTACTGTACATATATAGAATTAATGTGATTCATCTACGTGACAAGCCTTCCAGTGTTCTAAATATAGCTAAAAATCATGTAGTAATACTCCTATTCCAACCTAAATGCTCCAACTTAGTTTGGCATCTATAGAGAAGCAGAATTTGTCTCCTTGGCAAAGTGATTATTTTCAGCTGATCATTTTCTAAGAAACAGCAGATATGGGAAAAACTCTGAAAACCAAGTAGCAGTTACCCTTTTATAGAAAATATTTACATTTGTAGGCAAAACATCAAATTGTAAGGGTGTATCCCTCCTGTACCTGGAAAAGAAAGATAACTAAATCTTTAGAAACTGTTAATAATGCAGAGTTCAATGACTGAATGAGATGGGAATACAGGACCACCTTACCTCCCTGCTAGAAACCTGTATGCAGGTCAAGAAGCAACAGTTTGAATCAGACACAGAACAATGGGCTGGTTCAAAATTGGGAAAGGAGGTATCAAGCTATACATTGTCACCCTGTTTATTTAACTTATATGCAGAGATTATCATGCAAAATGCCAGGCTGGATGAAGCACAATTTGGAATAAAGATTGCCCGGAGAAATATCAATAACTTCAGATATGCAGCAAAAAGCAAAGGGGAACTAAAAGAGCCTCTTGATGAGAGTGAAATAGAAGAGTGAAAAAGCTGGCTTACAACTCATCATTAAAAATCAAAGATCATGGCATCTGGTTCCATCACTTCATGAAAAGTAGATGAAGAAAAAGTGGAAACAGTGACAGACTTAATTTTCTTAGGCTCCAAAATCAATGTGGATGGTGACTTAGCCATGAAATTAAAAGACACTCACTCCTTGGAAGAAAAACTCTGACAAATTTCGATAGCATATTAAAAAGCAGAGACATTACTTTATTGACAAAGGTCCATATAGACAAAGCTATGTTTTTTACAGTAGTCATGTATGGATGTAAGAATTGGACCATAGAATTGGATCACTGAAGAACTGAAGCTTTAGAAGTGTGGTGCTGGAAAAGACTCTTGAGAGTTTCTTGTACAGCACGGAGATCAAACCAATCAATCGTAAAGGAAATCAGTCCTGAATATTCATTAGAAGGACTGACGCTGAAGCTGAAGCTCCATTATTTTGGCCACCTGATACGAAGAGCCAACTCATTGGAAAATACCCTAATGCTGGGGAAGATTGAGGGCAAGAGGAGAAATTGGTGACAGATGATGGGATGGATGGATGGCTTCACTGCCCCAATGGATATGAATTAGAGCAAACTCTGGGAGATAGTGAAGGACAAAGAAGACTGGCATGCTGCAGTCCATGGGGTCACAAAGAGTCAGACAGGACTTGGCCATTGAACAACAACAACTACCTCTTTGGAGGAGTCTCTCAGAACTATCTGTGATGCTGTCTCCTGGTTTATAGTTGTCATTTTGCCCCAAATAAAATTTAACTTACAGCTCTCATGTTGTGAATCATTTTAGTTGACAACATGTTAGTGTTTGTGTGATTTTTGTCTATTAATCTGTCTCATAACAATTTAATTCTTAGACTGCCTAGAAGAACCTAGAAGAGTAAAGGAAAATTTCTTCTTCCCTGACACATTATTTTCAAACAAGTTCCCATTTTGCTAACTGTTTACCTTTTTGCCCATGGAAGTTATTTACATAATTAACAAAGTCAGATTTTAAGTATTTAAGACTTTACTGTTAGTGAGTGCATAGTTTTAGGAGATGATGGCTTTATAGATCATGTATGATACAAAGAATCATTTTTCATAATATTAGTCTGTATTTCATATTTTCAAGTGTTAAATTGTTTGAAAATGTGTTTCTAAGACAGAAACCACAAGTCTTGTTTTGAATGGTGCTGTGTCTCTGATGTGACTTTTATATTTGCAAAATAACTCTACCATTGTCATAGTTACACAACAAGTCTGCTTAATTAATACATTTTATACAAACCAAATGTCATTCAAGCAATAGATGGTTTCTGACTTGAACTATATAGGTTGGTATCATTTTGCAGTATACAGAGAAAGGTGGGAAAACCTGGCATTGTCATTAATTGTATAAACACTTGGAGGAAAGTATTCTCTTGTTTAATGCTAGTAGAAGTCACAACAAGAAACTATGTGACTGTGATCAAATACCAGTTTAAAACTGATGATAAACTAGAAAGTTTTCCTAATAAAATTGAATCAGCTAGCATGGTAAACATAGTTTTTCATGTGTTATACTGTTAAGTAGTTAGACTAGGAAAAATGAGTCCAGAATGGCGGTGGCTAAAAGACAAAGAAGGGAAAAGCCCACAAAAATAGAACAAAGGAAGGTCTGAGGATCAGAGTGAGGACCTCAGGTGAAACAAACAGCCCTCCTGGCTAGCCCAATTTACATAATGCAGACTCAGGGGGAAGGAGACAAATATATAAAAGGGGGAAGCCTAGAATGATCAAAGCCTCTCTTTTTTGCATCCTTTGGGTCAGCCCACCCTCACTCCTTGAGGGTGTACTATCCTCTGTTTTTCCTAATAAAACTGAGCTGTAACACCAATTCATCCATTGCTTCAAATTTTTGCTGCAGTGAGACAGAACCGAGAAAATTACACACTCCCCCAACAATACCAAACACTGGTAACCTGTTTGTTTTAGCCTCTTTCAAGTGTACATAAAACATCTTCTTTACCTACCACTTATCAGAACACATCAAAGATAACTGCTACTCATATTAAATAGGTCACATCCTGGAAATTAACGTGAGATTAAAAAACTAACATCTCCTTCGAACTCTTGTTATTTAAATATATATATATATATATATATATATATATATATATATATATATATATATATATATATACACACACTCATATATATATATTTGGAGTTCTATAATTCCCATTGGTAATCAAAGAGTAAATTGCTGCTGCTGCTAAGTCGCTTCAGTCGTGTCCGACTCTGTGCGACCCTATAGAAGGAAGCCCACCAGGATACACCATCCCTGGGGTTCTCCAAGCAAGAATACTGGAGTGGGTTGTGATTTCCTTCTCCAAAGAGTAAATTAAAACAGCTCCATTTTCCAGCAACAACTGTCAGTGATGGAAGGTAGCAATAAGCAATGTAGGGCTGAATATAACTGAGGGTAGAAAGAATTGCAAAGTATCAGTGTCTATAGTACTACTACATTTTTTATTGTGAAACTCTTCATACAGATGTATTTTTCTAAAGGCAGACCTCCCTCTATTTCATACACAAACAAGAACACCCTTAATTTCATCTACCACAGTCACATACACGCACACACACAACTGGTATTAAAAATAACCTCAAAGTGATCTTCAAGCTAAAAAGTTGGAAAAAAAAATAAGCTACTGTCCCAGGACAAAAGTGATATGGCACTATCCTTTTCATTGCTTTCAAAATGTTATATACATATATTTCTAAAGTATATCTAAACTGAGGATGGAAAAGAAGCTAAAGAAATATATGTTTTGTCTCCAAACCCCAAACCTTCAAATTCTTATATATTTATCTTAAATACATTGTTTGTTTGGACCTATTATAATATTACTTTTGTTGTCTTTCATTGTATTTGGGAATTAGGGAGAAGAAGGTATGTGATTTTGGTAAAATTGCTAGGTAGCTAATGCAACCAGCTATTCTGTGGTTCTGAAAACACCAGATGCATACAAATCACCTAGTTAATGCATCAATAATGCAGACTCCTAGGCTCCAACCTTCAAATATTCTGATTAAATAGATCTAAAGGAGGACTCTGATGTTGAGTTTTATAATCCCTTGACTACAATTTCAGGGAGAAAAATAAGGAGTCCTGCTTAACTTTGCTGAATATTTTTGAACAGAAATTTTGTTGGACATTTTAACTAAGTTAGGCCCATTACAATAGTGAGATTCTAATGTCAGACTGTACCATAATTAGGAAAATTTTAGAAAATCATTATTTTATATTTTTATACAGTAGATAATTCCTGTTGCAACAATATTCTATTTAGCCCCACCTCCTACCTTGATATGTAGAGACCAATAAATGAAGGCAACTCATAGTGAATATACAAATGGAAAGCAGAATTTGCCATCCCCTACTCCCACTCCTCTGTGTCTGTGACTTAAGGACTCATTCAGTTCAGTGGCTCAGTCATGTTCAACTCTTTGCGACCCCATGTACTGCAGCATTCCAGTCTTCCTTGTCCATCACCAGCTCCCAGAGCTTGCTCAAATTCATGTCCATTGAGTCAGTGATGCCATCCAATCATCTAGTCCTCTGTCATTCCCTTCTCCTGCCCTCAATCTTTCCAAGCATCAGGGTACTTTTCAATGAGTCAGTTCTTCATATCAGGCGGCCAAAATGTTGGAGCTTCAGCTTCAGTCCTTCCAACTATTTTAAACTAATTATTTTTAAGAAGCAGCAGACATAAGAGAAGCTCTGAAAACTGAATAGAGGTTGCCCTTTTGTAAAAGACATTTGCATTTATAAGGGAGACCTCCATTTTTAAGGATGTTTCCCTGTTGATACTAGAAAGAAAAAATGAGTAAATCTGTCAAGACTCTTATCAATGAAGGAGGCAGAGACTTAAATCTGAATAATAACCATACATTATTTTACTGTGCTTTGCCAGAAAACATCTCCTAATAGCCTCACTCGTCTGCAACATCTTGTCTTTAGCTGGAGATGGCATTTAACGTGTTTGTAGATTGTGACCCACTGAATGTGAGGGTATTTGCCACCTACACAGTTGTGGCAGGGAGCAGGCCATCTTGAAGTTACTCAGTTTTCCCAGGTGTGTCCCAAGTATGCAGCAGGTACACACATTACCAAACTTTTGTTTTTCTCCTGTTAATCTGTCTTTTTATGACAGGAGACTCAGCGAAGAACTGAGGATAGGAGGAAAGCTATTTTCTTCAACATGTGATGAGAAAAGCAAATTTTGTTTCTCTGAGTTGCTGCCTAGGCATTTTACAGTGTGAAAACCCTGCTCACAGCCAGAGTCTGGATATTTAGAAAAGAAGTTGAGGTTAGGATTTTCCCTATAAGTTTCTACTTGACTTTTCCTGTGCCGTATTTTAAAAATAGCCACTGATAGCTAAGCCCCCGGAAAACGTGAGTGATCCCTGCCCCAAACACCTTATAAGCAATAGGTGTTTGCTACCCTGTTGTCTGTCTCCTACTAGTTAGTTACCTAGGACAGAGGACTGCCCTCCCTCCAGTTTACTGCACCCTTCTCGGGCCCACCCTCCCATCTAATTCTGGAGTCTGTAGGTATTGAATAAATCTTGTGACTTTACTCCCTTTGTATGAGTAGATTGAAACTGTCCTTTCAATCAAAATGACCCCATGGATTTCAGGTCCCCAAAGTAGGAGCTCTGATGCCAGGGAGCTCCCTGCCACAACTGTGTAGGCGGCAAATAGCCTCCTCACATTCACCGGGTCACAATTCTACATATTCTTCATTCAATACACTAGCTCCAGCTTCCCAACACTCCCTAACACTACACAACTCAGGATCGAATCATTACTTTTCTAACGATCAAAAATAGACATACACGAAAGAACATATTTTTAAACTTTACAATATTGATCATCCCAAGGCATTCGAAAACAATAGTGGTAATAGTTCTTGGATTTTTTTTGCCCCATACTCTCTTTGTAGGTCATAAATGCATTGTGTTAATCAAAGAAATCATGATTACAGACAATTTGTAATCTACTGAGTAAGCTCTATAATATTTAAGATTATATTAAAAATCAAATATTGACTCTGAAACATGACTATATTCACTCTTATTTTTAAATTCTGATGAATTATCTTTGTATATATTTAAAATTCCACATTTTTAAGCAACTATATCTATTTAACTACCTTGTTATTTTATTCATTTTAATCAATACCTATTGCTAGAATGATTTTGTATTCAGGAAATGTTCTTGTTCACTTTTGATGAAGATACATATAATACAGCTATGACATTATTAATACAAAGGTTACTATGGCATAAAATGATGACTATGTGTATGTGCATGTTAAACTTCATTGATATATATATAAGTTGATCATGCTAAAATGTATCACTGTTTTGGACAAAAACTGATATAGCTCCAAAGTTAGTATAAGTATTAAAATATATTTTCAGAATACATGCATGTATGAATGATATAGTACTATAATTTGATTTAATAAACATTAATTACTATATGGTGCATATCTTTATAATACAGAGTTCTGCTTTTTTGACACTGAAGACAAGCTCAACAGTAAAACTTAAATGTATGAACTTGATGCCATGGAGAAGAAAATTTTGTTTATATAAATATATATATATATATATTTGTACATAGAAGGTCTTTAAGTTCTCCAGTTTTGATAAAATTTCATTTGTAATACTCTGAGCTAAATATAATAAACTCCAGGTCCAATACTGAATACAACTGATGTTCAAATTCAATACTTTTTCCAAAAGTTATTTTTCCTGAAGTGCATTTTACAATTTGGTTTAAGATACACAAACTGAAAAGATTATTTTGTAGATCCTACAAAATACAGTAGGTCATATTTTACAATGTTGAATGAGAAGTGCTATCTCTAGATCTCTGAAATTCCTATGAGACTTTGAAATAATGCCTTAGTGTTTTTTATGTATATCCTGACAATTCTTCATTAAGCAAACAACACATACAATAGTTATAGTTGACTTAGAAATTTATATAGAATATTGCCTTGAATGTCTGAAAGATTATATTTTATTATTACTGATTCCCAATATTGCTGATCAATGATCTGTTTTCAAAAGAATGATTTTGAACATATTTTCAAATCCTTAAATAAAAGTCACCCATGAGTAAATGACATAAAATTCAGGAGTAAGAACCAATAACACTTTAGGAGATGCCATATTTAAATTCAAAAAGAATGTCAAAGCTAAGAATATTAAAGCATTAAATTTATTGCCATAAATAAGTATAGATCTCTCTCTCTCTCTCTCTGTCTCTCTTTTTCTAAAATGTAATCCTAAAAAGAGTTAGGAGAAGCAAATACTATTTTTTTTTTTTAACTGTCAGGTAAGCAATGCAGCAAGATTCCTAAAATTTGTTTCCTTTTGACATCAGCTCCTGGAAATATTTTGCTAATCAAGGTTTCACCTTCACTTAGCAAACACAGGCAACCAGGCAACTTAAAATTTTTCAAAGCTTCCTAATTGAAATATGGCACAAAAGAATTAATTTAGCTCTATTGTTGAAAGATTTGCTGCATATTACTGCTGCTGGATAGTTTTCGTTCAATAGGTTCATGGAACCGTAAGTCTTCAAATTTGTTCAGTGTGTTTAGGTTAAGTTAGGTTAGTTTTTATGTTCCTCTGAAAGAGCCTATCTATGAACCTATTCAGATTTTATTGTAGTAACACAGCAAAATAATTACACCACCTTGAGAAAATAAGACAAGTAGCTTGATGATAAAATGTTTAACTGTAAGGTTAGAAGTTGGTCATAAGAAATGGGATAAATTAAAATTAAAGACAATCATTCACCTCACAACTGATTTTAAACACAAGTTTGAAATGTATATTTGTGGTGCATCTTATAGAAGAAATTTTATTCTGCTCTAAATGATAACAAAGAAAATATGTTGTGATGTTTAAATTTAAAATTGTGACTTCAGACCTAATAGGCAAGGGGAAGATAAAACAGAGATAATATTGAAGGTACACAGATATACAAAAACACACATATACACAGTATGCTTTTCAAAAATCCAAATGCATCAATATGTCTTATTTTCCTTCTGAAGTTATTTTATTTATTTATTTATTTGTTTTTCACCACACTGTGCAGAAGGAGGGATCTTAGTTCCCCAGTCAGGGGTGGAACCCATGTCTCCTGCACTGGAAATGCAGTCTTTACCACTAGACCATCAGGGAAGTCTCTGGAGTTATTTTAAAATTAATTTTAACAAACATGACACATCAAAAGTCACTTAAACAAATACTTATAAGGAAAAACATCAAATTCAGAATATTTTAGCTAGGTACTATGTGCTGCATTGTTTAAAGTAATAACAATTTAAAATAAATGTAAATTGAATCTAATTCTCAAAAATGTAAACAAATGGAATGATTCACAAGAAAGTGAGGCAAACTAAAAATTATGCATGTTATTTGATATGCAATAATCCCAAATATTCAGAAACTTTATTTTTTTAATCTCTTTTTAAAAATTTTGTGATGCCATGGTTTTATGAAGAAATCACATCTAGCTTTTTTTTCCAATGGTTTAATATTAACAGCAACAACAAAAAAAATATAATTACAAGATGGTTACTGATAATTCATTTTGATAGCCTTTTGGAAAATAGTTTATTTTCATATACACTTTGCTGCTACTGCTAAGTCACTTCAGTCATGTCCGACTCTGTGAGATCCCATAGACTGCAGCCCACAAGGCTCCCCCATCCCTGGGGTTCTCCAGGCAAGAACACGAGTTGGTTGCCATTTCCTTCTCCAATGCACAAAAGTGAAAAGTGAAGTCACTAAGTCGTGTCTGACTCTTAGCGACCCCAAGGACTACAGCTTCCACAGTCCATGGGATTTTCCAGGCAAGAGTACTGGAGTGGGTTGCCATTAAATATGGATAAATAAGATCTGAATCACTGTGTATACATAGTGATATGAAGTATCATTAAACATCCCATTTAATAAAATTCTAAAAGCATTTGTCAAATGTCAACAATGTACTAGATACTGTGCTAAGTACAAGGGACTGAAACTTTAATAAAATATAGTTTCTGATCATCAAAGAATTGTAGAAGTCCACACTTCATGATGAAGTTGCTCAGATACAGTTATTATACTTGAAAAAAGCCTCATATCCATATGATGAATCATTGAACTTTCTATTATTCTCAAATAAGCCTACAAAATGCTAATTTTCCCAGAGAATTATTTTTCAGTCAAACAAGTTAAATCAATTATCACATAGGAAAGATAATATAACATGAATTTTGCACACCTAATAGACATTTCTTAAAGTGGAAGGAAAAAGGACTTGTCCTTGGTACTCTAAAGTATTAGTTAAGGTCTTTCTGATTGTTAAAATGTTAGAATTAAACATCTACACAAAGTGGGACAAAAGGGGTAAACAATCTTTGGATAAAAGAGAAAGATTAAGATAAATGTCTTGCGCTATGGAAATCTGAGGCAGTTAATCTCAGGGTTTGTTTGGAGTAGGGGAAATGGATAATACATGACTTACAAATAAATTGGTAATAATTTTCAGAAATCTAGAATTTGGTACATCTATTTTTAAAATGATTGAATTTATTTGATTTGTAAAATTTATACAATAAAAAGAGTGAGGCCTCTAGAAGTTAGTGTGTTAAGCTGAACCAACTTGATTGGACTCGCTGTCCATACATAGGGCTTGTTTTCCAAAGAAAAATATTGTTTAGAGAAGCAAACTTATAAGCCTGCTCAGGCATGTTGTAAAGCCGCTGGAAAAGTAACTTGGAGCAAGTTTTGTGAATGGAAATGTAGTGCTCAAGTCACATTCTGCTTTAAAAAGTTGTAACAAATACAGATGACTTAAAAAAAAAAGTGAGGAAAATATATAGTTTGCTGAGCTAGAAATTGTTAGGCAGTCAGTGTAAGACTCTGAGACCTCATATTGCTTTCAATAAAGATCTTACCCCATTAACCTAAAACTATACCGTTTGTCCCAAATTCCTGGAATGTGTCCTTGGCCTGATAAATTATCAGTGTTCAAATCCAGGAAAGGGCAGCAATTAGCTTCTTTTTCATATGCCTGAGGGAAAAACAACTGGTGAACATTAATCTTTAGCCCACACATTTGGTCCATTTTAAAATGACCAGGGGGCATGAAAAAGTGTGGGGACTTAATCCGAGGATCAAGAGAAGCCATAAAATGTTAAGTTAAACATTGTGACCTTTAGACTGATTGATTAAAAATATTTTAAGGACAGAATCCAACCAAAAATTTACAAATCAATACTAGTAAGGATATAAACTGCTATAAGTCCCACCATTTTGGGAACTCTCTACCCCCTCTCAGTGTCTATGCTGAGACTTTTGTACTTTTCTTTCCTCTAAAATAAATCCCATTTGCTTGCTACCATAAGTGTTTGCATGTTTGTGAAATTCATTCTTCAGATCTGCAAACACTCATATTCTCAGTTCCCTGTGATACATTTCAGAAGAAAAATATGCAAATATAAAATTGAGGCTTTGAAAATCCAATTAATGCAAGAAATTTTCACATATTGAAGTATGGGGAACACATTCTGGCTTATTCATAACTTGAATTTTATGTTAACTAAAACTGCCTGTTTGTGGACAATTACATGACACATCTGCTTTAATCTTTAAAGAAAATAATGCATTTAAAAATCATTATAGAACAGACTTGTGGACTCTGGGAGAAGGCGAGGGTGGGATGTTTCAAGAGAACAGCATTGAAACATGTATATTATCTAGGGTGAAACAGATCACCAGCCCAGGTTGGGTGCATGAGACAAGTGCTCGGGCCTGGTGCACTGGGAAGACCCAGAGGGATCAGGTGGAGAGGGAGGTGGGAGGGGGGACTGGGATGGGGAATACATGTAAATCCATGGCTAATTCATTTCAATGTATGACAAAAACTACTGTAATGATGTAAAGTAATTAGCCTCCAACTAATAAAAATAAATGGAGAAAAGAAAAAAAAATCATTATATGAATAAATTCAAACTGAGTCCCCCCCCCCCCCGCATTAGAATGAAATTTGTATAATTTTAACCAGTATTTCTCTATATTTGGTCTAGGAATAGTGGTGATAGTAGTGGTGGTGGTTAGTTACAAGATAAAATAAATATTCAGAATCAATCTCAAGTGTCATGGTCCAGAAATTTGCATTTTTACTTGTACCCTTCATGACTCTTCTGTTCACTAAATTTTGAGTGTCACTGGCTATGGATAAATTATTTAAAATTATATTATTTTTCAGCTAATTGAAAAAACTGGAAGGGAGAAAATGCCCCACACTTAGATGTGATTACAATTTTTAAATTTATATCATAACTGAATATTTCATTAACTATAGAAATCAAAACAGTTATTGAGTACTTAAATGTTATGTTGGCCACATTGAAAATGCATAATATAAATGTATCAAGAAACATAATATAGCCCATACAAGCTAGAAGAATCAGAAGTTCGTATAGTTGTATTTAATTCCCCCAATAATCTAGTCTCTTAAGATTAATTCAAATATTTCCTAGTGTATCTCACTTCTAAAGTACTTGTGCCCACTGAAACTTATGACTTTATGACATAGACACAAGATGCATATTAGGGGAAACTGAAGAACAAATTTATACCTAATGTGCTTCTATTATATTAACAAGAAATGGAAATCATGATACCAGTAATGTTCTACACCATTTCAAGAGTAGTTTATTAAAAACTCTTTATATACTTATAGATAGTATATTGATTATTTATGTAGAAAGATTAACAGGATAGATAAATATTAACAGTAAAGCTGATAGCAGGTAGAATTTATTTTTATAAATAAATGCAAGTGGCAACTGCTTCACCAAAAGGAAAAGAGTTTTACTTCAAAGCACACACACACACACACATGTGCATACATCCTTAGGATTTGTATGTCTTATATAGATTTTTTTTTTAGATTATCTTGCATCATAATAGAAACTAATGAAAATCCATTATCAAGGAACTGTTTGGCTAATACTATGAAATATGGTTTCTTTAAAAAGATTGTCATGTTGAAAATTAAATTGAGATTCATGTTGATGTATGGCAGAAATCAGCACAGTGTTGTAAAGCAAGTGTCTTGCAATATTTTTTTTTAATTCCCTTAAATTTCCTTAACAGATATTCATAACATTCCTAGGATTTTAGAACACCAGAACTAAATCCAATAAATGTTTTGGGTCCATACTTTTTTTAAAGATACTTAATTATCCATGGCCTTAATTATTAGTAATAATTAAATTTTACCTAGCAAATACATATTTGAAAAAAAATTCCTACAAACGTGATATTAAAATAAATTATAAAATGGTCATGTAATCAACCTAATTCACATTTTCTCTTTAACCACGATATATCAGCTTAAAATAATCTTACATGCTATTTTTATTATTACCATCTGGTTATTCTAAATCACCACTACTCTCTCATTCTCATATGATACTGACTGAAAATAAGAAATCATCTGATATTAGAGAATTTTTTCTTTTTAAATTTGTGATGAGAGAGAAAAAGGGAGGGAATCAGGACAATAATTAGATATGTACTACAGGAATATGAAAGAGCTGAGAAAATATGTATAGAATATTTTAAATATAAATTGAAGTAAGTTTGAAACTATCATATTTTAACTTAAAATTGCTTCCATGATTTAACTAAATGGAATAGAAATCTCCTGAGTCTCACTGCATTTACAAGCCATTTCTTATGTAGTATCAAAAGAAAAACCAGGCTGTTCTCAGTTCTATCCATGATTAAAATAAAAATTTTCCTGACTTCTTTTGTCATTCTCCAGCTTTATTCAAACTGAGTCACTTTTCTGCACAGCATTAATTAAGATATCATAATTCAATTATAGTTTAATAATGTTTTTAATTATAAAAAATTTGAAATTAAAATTACATTTAAATTTTCAAAAAATTATTAAAGATTTTTAGTAAAAGTTTTTTTTTCATTTATTTTTATTAGTTGGAGGCTAATTACTTTACAATATTGTAGTGGTTTTTGTCATACACTGACATGAATCAGCCATGGAGTTACATGTATTCCCCATCCCGATCCCCCCTCCCACTCCAGTCAGGATGGCTGCTATCCAAAAGTCTACAAGCAATAAATGCTGGAGAGGGTGTGGAGGAAAGGGAACCCTCTTCCACTGTTGGTGGGAATGCAAACTAGTACAGCCGCTATGGAAAACAGTGTGGAGATTTCTTAAAAAGCTGGAAATAGAACTGCCATATGACCCAGCAATCCCACTTCTGGGCATACACACCGAGGAAACCAGATCTGAAAGAGACAAGTGCTCGGACCTGGTGCACTGGGAAGACCCAGAGATTTTTAGTAAAAGTTTTTTAAAACCATCTGATCAATGTTAAGTATTATAATTAGTTAATTCCAATATATTACCAATTAATGCACATATATAGCATTTTAAGGAAATATAGCTTCAATGATTGCAATAAAGAATAAATTGAAAACACACTGGGATTTTAGTTTAAATGGAGTTGCTTGTATATTTTTGAGATTAATCCTTTGTTGCTTCGTTTGCTATTATTTTCTCCCATTCCGATGGCTGTCTTTTCACCTTGCTTATAGTTTCCTTTGTTGTGAAAAAGCTTTTAAGTTTAATTAGGTCCCACTTGTTTATTTTTGCTTTTATTTCCAATATTCTGGGAGGTGGATCATAGAGGATCCTGCTGTGATTTATGTCGGTGAGTGTTTTGCATATGTTCTCCTCTAGGAGTTTTATAGTTTCTGGTCTTACGTTTAGATCTTTAATCCATTTTTTTTGTTTGCTTATTTGTTTTTTTTGTGTTTGAGACAGGCTTTTATTTACACTTGACCACACAGTTTTATTGACTGTCTTTGTCAACAGTTGTTTTTTTTTTTTTTTTTTAAACCTTCATTTTTATTTTTTTATAACAGTTGTATTTTTATGGCTAATATGCCACTGGATGGATGTGTCATAAGAATTTAACAGACAATTCATGTATTGACATTTGTGTTATCTCCAATGCTGTGTAATGACAAACAATAACTATACATACTTATGTATATAATTAAAAATTTTATGTACCTATATGTGTAGGTAAAAAATGTTGACTTTCACTTGGACAAATTCTTAGAAATGAATTGCTGTATCAAAAGAAGGGCTCCATTTGAGGGCTTTAGTGGCTACCCTCAGATTTCCCTACAAAGTGGGAGGAAAGCCTGTTGGCTCACATACCTACCAACAATGGGAATGGGTATTAATATCCTTTGATTTTTTTTCAAATTAAAAAGTAGTCATCAGTATGCATTTCTTCATTATAAGTAAGGTTAGACTATGTATGCAACAATTACTGGTCATTGTCATTTCCTTAATTTCCAGTTTTTGATCTTTGTTAACTTTTCTGTTGAAGTTATTCTATTTTTCATATATTAGAAAAATTCCTTTATGTGTTCAACTTTTATTTCTCCTTAAGGTAGTAAATTGTTTGCTTCTTGAAGATTTTTTGAAATATTTAACATGTCTTGGCATATACAATTATTTTTAACCTATTTCTCTGGCTTGTTTTAAGTTTATATCTTATCAACAGGGTTAAATTAACCATGTACTCTTATTGATGGTAAATGATATGTTTGGTTTTACTTACATTACCTTAGTTTATGATATTTTGTTATTAATTCTCGCAGCTATGTTCTTGTCCTATGTTTTTACATCTTTTATTATTTGTGTTTTTTCCTACCCCACTGATTTCATGGCTGTACATTCTTTTTCTATTCATTTTTTGTGTATTCTTTGTGTCCAAATTTTTTTTTAATTTTTTTTCATCTATTTTTATTAGTTGGAGTCTAATTACTTTACAATATTTTAGTGGTTATTGCAATACATTAACATGAATCATCCATGGATTTACATGTGTTCCACATCCCGATCACGCTTCCTGCCTCCCTCCCCATCCCATCCCTCTGGGTCTTCCCAGTGCACCAGCCCTGAGCACTTGTCCATGCTTCCAACCTGGGCTGGTGATCTGTTTCACCCTTGATAGTATACTTCTTTCAATGCTATTCTCTCAGAACATTCCACCCTCGCCTTCTCCCACAGAGTCCAAAAGTCTGTTCTGTACATCTGTGTCTCTTTTTCTGTTTTGCATATAGGGTTATCGTTACCATCTTTTTAAATTCCATATAAATGCATTAGTATACTGTATTGGTCTTTATCTTTCTGGCTTACTTCACTCTGTATAATGGGCTCCAGTTTCATCCATCTCATTAGGACTGATTCAAATGAATTCTTTTTAATGGCTGAGTAACATTCTATTGTGTATACGTACCATAGCTTCCTTATCCACTCATCTGCTGATGGGCATCTAGGTTGCTTCCACATCCTGGCAATTATAAACAGTGCTGTGATGAACATTGGGGTGCATGTGTCTCTTTCAGATCTAGTTTCCTTCGTGTGTATGCCCAGGAGTGGGATTGACGGCTCATATGGCAGCTTTATTTCCAGCTTTCTAAGGAATCTCCACACTGTTCTCCATAGTGGCTGTACTAGTTTGCATTCCCACCAACAGTGGAAGAGGGTTCCCTTTTCTCCACACCCACTCCAGCATTTATTGCTTGTAGACTTTTGGATAGCAGCCATCCTGACTGGCATGTAATGGTACCCCTTTGTGGTTTTGATTTGCATTTCTCTGATAATGAGTGATGTTGAGCATCTTTTCATGTGTTTGTTAGCCATCTGTATGTCTTCTTTGGGGAAATGTCTGTTTAGTTCTTTGGCCCATTTTTTTATTGGGTCATTCATATTTCTGGAATTGAGCTGCAGGAGTTGCTTGTATATTTTTGAGAGTAATCCTTTGTCTGTTTCTTCATTTGCTATTATTTTTGCCCATTCTGAAGGCTGTCTTTTCACCTTTCTCGTAGTTTCCTTTGTTGTGCGAAAAAGCTTTTCAGTTTCATTAGGTTCCACTTATTTATTTTTGCTTTTATTTCCAATATTCTGGGAGTTGGGTCATAGAGGATCCTGTTGTGATTTATGTCAGAGAGTATTCTCCCTATGTTCTCCTATAGGAGTTTTATAGTTTCTGGTCTTACATTTAGATCTTTAATCCATTTTGATTTTATTTTTGTGTCTGGTGTTAGAAGGTGTTCTAGTTTCATTCTTTTACAAGTGGTTGACCAGTTTTCCCAGCACCACTTGTTAAAGAAGTTGTCTTTTTTCTATTGTATATTCTTGCTTCCTTTGTCGAAGATAAGGTGTCCATAGGTTCTTGCATTTATCTCTGGGCTTTCTATTCTGTTCCATTGATCTGTATTTCTGTCTTTGTGCCAGTGCCATACTGTCTTGATGACTGTGGCTTTGTAGTAGAGCCTGAAGTCAGGCAGGTTGATTCCTCCAGTTTCATTTGTCTTTCTCAAGATTACTTTGGCTATTCGAGTTTTTTTGTATTTCCATACAAATTGTGAAATTATTTGTTCTAGTTCTGTGAAAAATATCGTTGGTAGTTTGATAGGGATTGCATTGAATGTATAGATTGCTTTGGGTAGTATAGTCATTTTGACAATATTGATTCTTCCAGTCCATGAACACGATATATTTCTCCATCTGTTTGTGTCCTCTTTTATTTATTTCACCAGTGTTTTATAGTTTTCTATATGTAGGTCTTTCATTTTTTTAGGTAGATATACTCCTAAGTATTTTATTCTTTTTATTATATGGTAAATGGTATTGATTTTTTTCAATTTCTCTTTCTGTTTTCTCATTTTTAGTGTATAGGAATGCAAGGGATTTCTGTGTGTTAATTTTATATCCTTCAGCATTACTGTATTCATTGATTAGCTTTAGTAATTTTCTGGTAGAGCCTTTAGGGTTTTCTATGTGGAGGATCATGTCATCTGCAAACAGTGAGAGATTTACTTCTTCTTTTCCTATCTGGATTCCTTTTATTTCTTTCTCTGCTCTAAGTGCTGTGGCCAACACTTCCAAAACTATGTTGAATAGAGTGGTGAGTGTGGGCACCCTTGTCTTTTTCCTGACTTTAAGGGAACTGCATCTCAATTCCAGATAAAATAAATGACCCAATCAAACAATGGGCCAAAGAACTAAACAGACATTTCTGCAAAGAAGACATACAGATGGCTAACAAACACATGAAAAGATGCTCAACATTACTCATTATCAGAGAAATTAAAATCAAAACCACAATGAGGTACCATTACACGCCAGTCAGGATGGCTGCTATCCAAAAGTCCAGAAGCAATAAATGCCGGAGAGGGTGTGGAGAAAAGGGAACCCTCTTCCACTGTTGGTGGGAATGCAAACTAGTACAGCCACTATGGAGAACAGTGTGGAGATTCCTTGAAAATCTGGAAATAGAACTACCATATGACCCATCAATCCCACTCCTGGGCATACACACCGAGGAAACTAGATCTGAAAGAGACACGTGCGCCCCAGTGTTCATCACAGCACTATTTATAATTGCCAGGATGTGGAAGCAACCTAGATGCCCATCAGCAGATGAGTGGATAAGGAAGCTATGGTACATATACAGCATGGAATATTACTGAGCCGTTAAAAAGAATTCATTTGAATCAGTCCTAATGAGATGGATGAAACTGGAGCCCATTATACAGAGTGAAGTAAGCCAGATAGATAAAGACCAATACAGTATACTAATGCATTTATATGGAATTTTAAAATATGGTAACGATAACCCTATATGCAAAACAGAAAAAGAGACACAGATGTACAGAACAGACTTTTGGACTCTGTGGGAGAAGGCGAGGGTGGAATGTTCTGAGAGAATAGCATTGAAAGAAGTATACTATCAAGGGTGAAACAGATCACCAGCCCAGGTTGGATGCATGGACAAGTGTTCAGGGCTGGTGCACTGGGAAGACCCAGAGGGATGGCATAGGAGGGAGGCGGGAGGGGGGACTGGGATGTGGAACACATGTAAATCCATGGATGATTCATGTTAATGTATTGCAATAACCACTAAAATATTGTAAAGTAATTAGACTCCAACTAATAAAAATAAATGAAAAAAAGTTTAAATGGAAAATTATGTATTAGGAAATATTTTCATGAGTTACATTATCAGAATTATGTTTTAAAATTAAAAGAATAAACACTTATTACTATCTAGTAATAATATTTCATCATCACATGCATTATAATTGCTAGTATATTTACACATTCCTCTCCTCCAGCTCCAACTAGATTGTAAACTTCTTGATGGTAAGAACAGTTTATAATGTATAGATACCAGGGCAGGATGATTAGTGACATTTAGAAATAAACGAATACCACTGCCTTCACATTGTAAGGGAAAACAGTCTAAGAAACACTACATTTTTATTACATTCTTCTTGTGACTACTAATTAAACAATGTTTTCCCTGTATTTATATCAACTAACACTGATTATGCTGATAACATTCTATCATCCAGGGAGAGTATGTTTACTCATCATGATGCTGGTAATTTTTGTGATGGACATGTGTGGTATCTATCAAAAGGTGTTGAATTTCACTGATTTCACAGTCCCACTTTGGCCCTCTTAATCTCCTGAATGTGTCAAATCAGTGGCAGTTTTAATGCCATATAATTTCACTTTACAAAAAGATATTTCAAAATAAATGATAGCCCAAACTGAATAGTATTCTACACAGAGCCTAAGTTTAACTGAACATTAAGAGTAAGGTACCCAGAGTGAGAAGTACCTGCCTCAAAGTGTGCCATAACTAATAGAAGCACTGAGCTACCTATGATGGCTTCTGAGTAGGTCTGCGGTGACCAAAACAAGAAGGAATTTTAAAAATGTAAAAATTTTAAAAAGAATGGATATGTGTGCACTGATTATACTAATCAGTATAGCTGATTAACTTTGCTGCTGCTGCTAAGTCACTTCAGTCCTGTCCAACTCTGTGCGACCCCATAGACGGTAGCCCAACAGGCTTCTCTATCCCTGGGATTCTCCAGGAAAGAACACTGGAGTGGGTTGCCATTTCCTTCTCTAGATTAACTTTGCTACATAGCAGAAACTGACACAACATTGTAAAGCAACTATGGAGTTAGTGTTAGTTACTTAGTCATGTCTGTCTCTTTGTCACCCCATGAACTATAGGCCACTAAGCTTCTCTATCCATGAGATTTTCCAGGCAAGAGCACTGGAGTGTGTTGTCATCCCCTTCTCCAGGAGATCTTCTTGATCCAGGGATTGAACCTAGAACTCCCACATTGTAGGCAGATTCTTTACTATCTGAGCCATCAGGAAAGATGATGACAACTATATCCCAATTTTTTTTTTAAAGAACAGACACACATAGTTGAACAACACTAGCTGTTTTTCCCCAACTGTTTTATTTGAGTTCTATCAGAAACAATGTCACTTAATCTAGCAATTGAAAAGAAAATGATAATTGGTCTGGATAAAGGTTGTTAATGCCTTAATCAATTGACATAATGTCTTAAGTGGAAGCATCTTTCACTCTTTTATCTAAAAACTGAAACACAATCCATTAAGAGCATTGGAGCAATTCATGAGGAAGAAAACAACCAACTAAAACTAAAAACCAAAGGAAATCATGTAAGATCTGAGTTAATAAATTATAGCAGTTTTGAGTTATTTTGTTTCTGCTACAAATAAGAAATAATTACAGCTAAGTCCATTTTTATCACTTGCTTACTTAGTTTACTAATAATTACTAAATCAAGCTATACCTAACCTTGAAGGGGAGAGTATATTGGTGAATTCACTTTTCCCCCCATTTTATTGGGAAGAAATTGACACATATCACTGTGTAAATTTAAGATTGCAGCATGATGGTTTGATATTTATATATTGTGAAATGATTACCACAAGAATTTCAGCTAATATCCATCTTCTTTTATAGATACAATGAAAAGAAATTAAAGAAGAAATGAAAAAGAAATTCTCCTTGCAATGGAAACTTTCAGGATCTACTCTCTTAACAATTTTCCTATATATAATATAGCAGTA
Organism: Odocoileus virginianus; assembly: GCF_023699985.2. NCBI lineage: Eukaryota > Metazoa > Chordata > Mammalia > Artiodactyla > Cervidae > Odocoileus > Odocoileus virginianus. The sequence goes on along the minus strand of NC_069708.1, from coordinate 42,231,615 downwards.
TTAACTATGGTCATATTGTACAAATACATCCCTATTACTTATAATTAGAAGTTAGTAACTTTTGACCACTTTCTTCCAATTCCCCCTCCTCTTAAATCCTCACACTTGTAACCACAAATCTTATCTCCTTTTGATGGGATTTTAAAATGATTTTTATTAGATTCTCCATAGAAGTGAGATCATACAGTATTTGTCTTTGAATTATTTCACTGAGCATAATGTCTTCAAGGACCATCCATGTTGCCACAAATCGTGGGATTTCCTCATTTTTTAATGGCTGAACAATATTCTATTGTGTACTACAACTTCTTTATCCATCCCTCCATGGATGGGCAAGTAGGCTTTTTCCAGGTCTAAGCTATAGTAAATAATGCTGCTGTGAACGTGGAGGTGTAGACATCTTTTCCAGATATTATTTTCTCTTCTTTTGCCTATATTCCCAGAATTGGAATTGTGGGATCATATGATAGTTCTTGGGCTTCCCTCATAGCTCAGTTGGTAAAGAATACACTTGCAATGCAGGAGACCCCAGTTCGATTCCTGGGTCAGGAAGATCCGCTGGAGAAGGGGTAGCCTACTCATTCCAGTATTCTTGGACTTTCCTTGTGGTTCAGCTGGTAAAGAATCTGCCTGCAATGCAGGAGGCCTGGGTTTGATCCCTGGGTTGAGAAGATCCCTTGGAGAGGGGAAAGGCTACCCACTCAAGTATTCTGGCCTGGAGAATAACATAGACTGTATAGTGCATGGGGTTGCAAAGAGTCAGATATGACTGAGCAACTTTCACTTTCATGATAGTTCCACTTTTATTTTTTTGAGGATGCGCTACACAGTTTTCCATAGTCTCCGTACTAAAGTAAGCCAGAAAGATAAAGACCAATACAGTTTACTAATGTATATGTATGGAATTTAGAAAGATGGTAACGATAACCCTATATGCAAAACAGCAAAAGAGACACAGATGTACAGAACAGACTTTTGGACTCTGTGGGAGAAGACGAGGTGGGATGTTTTGAGAGAACAGCATCGAAACATGTATATTATCAAGGGTGAAACAGATCACCAGGCCAAGTTGAATGCATGAGATAAGTGCTCAGGGCTGGTGCACTGTGAAGACCCAGAGGGATCGGGTGGAGAGGGAGGTGGGAGGGGGGATCGGGATGGGGAATACATGTAAATCCATGGCTGATTCATGTCAATGTATGGCAAAAACCACTACAATATTGTAAAGTAATTAGCCTCCAACTAATAAAAATAAATGGAAAAAAAAATAAAATCTCACTAGCAGTGCACAAAGGTTTCCTTTTCTTCCTCCTCAACATTTTTAATCTCATGTCTTTTTGATGATGACCGTTGTAACAAGCATGAGGTGATACCTGATTGTGGTTTTGATTTCCATTTCCCTAGTGGCTAGTGGTAGTGAGCATTTTTTATGACCATTTTTTTTTTCATTGAGCATTTTTTCATGTGGTCTTCTGTATATCTTCTTTGGAGAAATGCCTATTCAGGCCCTTTGCTCATTTTTTAATTGAGTTATTTGTTTCTTTGCTAATGAGTTGTATGAGTTCTTTATATATTGTGAATATTAGCCCTTTATTAAAGAGACACTGTTTGCAAATATTTTTTCCCTTTCCATAGATTGTCTTTATCAATTTGTTTATGATTTCTTTTGCCATGCAGAAACTTTTTAGTTTGACATAACCCCATTTATTTTTGCATTTTTTGCTTATGTTTTAGGTGTCATATCAAAAAAAAAATAATTACCAAGATCCATGTTAAAGAGCCTTATTCGTCTAGCAGTTTAAGAGTTTCAGGTCTTACATTTAAGCCTCTAATCCATTTCTAGTTAATTTTTGTGAGTGGCCTATGATACGGATCCAGTTTCAGTCTTTTGCACGTTAATTTTCAATTATCGCAGCACCATTCATAGAAAGGACTATCTTTTCTCCACTGAGTATTTTTGGCTCCCTTAAGAAATACTGCTGGTATATGTTTGAGTTTATTTCTGAATTGTCAGTGGTCTATTTCTCTGTTTTCATGCCAGTATCATACTGTTTTGATAAATACAGCTTTATAATATAGCTTGAAATCAGAAAGTACTGCTTTGTTCTCAGTATTGCTTTGGCTATTTTGAGTCTTTTATGGTTCAATATAGATTTTAGGAATGTCATTTCTGCTTCTTTAAAAAGTGGGGGGTAGGGGCAGAGGATGTAATGGTTAGATAACATCACTGACTAAATGGATGTGAATTTGAGCAAACTCCAGGAGAGAGTGGAAGACAGAGGAGCCTGGTGTGCTACAGTTCATGGGGTTGCAGAGTTTGACAAGACTTGGTGAGTAAACAAAAACAACAGAATGCCATTAGAATCTAGATAGGAATTGCATTGAATCTACAGATGGTTTTTGGTAGTACTGACATTTTAACAACATTAATTCTTCCCATCTATGAGCAAGGGATACCTTTCTATTATGTATTTTTCCAGTTATTTCATCAATGTCTTCTAGTTTTCAGAGTAGAGAACATTCACCACCTCAGTTAAATTTATTCCTGAACATTTTGTTATTTTGGTGCTTTTGTAAATGCACTGGATTTATTTCTCTTTCAAAAAATTCATCATTAGTGTATAGAAAAGCTACTGATTTTTGTATGTTAATTTCCTATCTTATAATTTTACTGAATTCATTGATTAGATTTTTTTTTTTACTTCATCTTTAGGAATTTGTAAATATAAAATCATGTCATCTGCAAAAGAGATGATTTTACCTGTTCCTTTGCAATTCAGATCTCTTTTATTTCTTGTTCTTGCCTGATTGATCTAGCTAGGACTTCTAGTACTTTGTTGAATGGGGTAGAGAATGTGTACCCTTGTCTTGCTCCTGATCTTAGATGAATAGCCTTCAATCTTCCACCATTAAGTATGTTGTTAGTGGTCAGTTTGTCATATTTAGCCTTTATTATGTTGAGATATATTTTTTCTATCTCTTATTTGGTGAGTTTTTTAATCATGAATAGATTTGAATTATGCCATATGCTTTTTATACATAGGTTGTTTATACATACATACAAAGATCATATGATTCTTTTATTCTAGCAATGTGATATATCATATTGATTTGTGTATGTTGAATCATCTTTGAATCCCAGAGATAAATCACACATGATCATAGTGAATTCCTCATTTAATATACTGAAGAATTTATTTGTTAGTATTTTATTTAGACTTCTGCATCTATATTGCTCTGGGATATTAACCTATAGTTTTCTTTTCTAGTAGTGTCCTTTTCTGGCTTTGATATTAGGAAAATGCTTGCCTCTGAAATGAATTTGAGAGTGTTCCCTCCTCTTTAATTTTTTAGAAGAGATTGGTGTTAATTTTTTTAAGTGTTTGATAAAATTCACCAATGAAGTAATCTGCCCCTGGATTTTTCTTCACTAGTGTATTTGAATATTTATTCATTCTTTTTACCATTTTAGATTTTCCATTTCTTCCTGATTCAGTCTTGGTAAACTGTTTATGAGAAATTTTACTTTTCTTTGAGGTTGTACCGTTTATTGGCATATAGTTGATCACTGCAATCTCTTATGATCCTTTGTTATTCTGTAGTTTCAGTTACAATGTCTCCTTTTTCATTTATGATTCTTTTCTGTTCACTGTGTCCCATAATTCCCATAGGCTTTACTTCTTTTCATTCTTTTTGCTTTTGGCCCCTCTGTTGGGTAATTTCTAATGTCCTGTCTCCAGGTTATTGATTCTTTATTCTGCATGGTCAAGTCTACCTTTGAAACTCTCTATTGAATTATTCATTTTAGTTATTGTATTGTTTAGTATTAGAATTTCATTTTTGTATGCTTTCTATTTCCTTGTTGAGCCTCTCATTTTTTTATGCATTGTTTTCCTAAGTTTATTTTGTTGTCTGCCTGTATTTTCTTGTAGCTCACTAAACATTCTTTAGAGGTTTATTCTGAATCCTTTGCCTGATAGTTTATTTCCATTTCCATTGGGTCAGTTATCGGAGGTTTATTAGTTTCCTTTGGTGGTATTGTAATTTTTGTTATCCTTGATTCCTTATATGAGTATCTGTGCATTTGAGTAATTGCGTTCTTTCAGGCTTTACAGTTTTGCTTTGGTAGAGACAATTCGTCACCAGTCAGCTCAGTTTGGGCTTCTGGGCATGTCTGGACTGGTAGTATCTAAGGCAGGTGTTCTGCAAACTATCAGATTTACTTGTTCATTTCAATTGTTACAGCTTCTAGGAATTTTCCTCAGTCCTTCTGATCAGATGAGGCTGTAACACAACCTATAGAGTGGGTGGACCTGTGCCTCAGCTCCCTTGCGCGAGTTGGAGTGTATGGGGGCCACTCTAGGCTACTTTTGATTTCCAAATAGTCTCTCCAGTTAAGAAAACTCACAACTACTCCCAGCCCTGCCTGTGAATATAATTGGAATTCTCCACAGCTGATACTGACCTCACTCTGGTGGTGATCAGCTCTGCTTGCCTGACTGCAACTGAGTGCCACTGAACCACACTGCTTCCGGGAGTTATTGCCAGTCAGATCGGGCTGAAAAACACTCTTCACAGTGAGTGGATTTCTGATTCAGTTCCCTGCCTGAGTGTGGGCAAACTGGGCTCTAGAGCCAGCAAAACTCCTCTTTTGATGATGTGAATCAGGCAGATCATCACAGCCTGCTGAGTTCTCTGGTCAGGATGCACTCTTTCTTGTTTCTGCATTTGAGCAAAGCCTCTGGTTGGAATCACTACTTAGTACTGCAGGTATGAACTCCATCTGCCAAGATCCTTATGCTGGTTATTGCTACTACCCTACCCTCACCCCTGATTCTAGCCCACCATCATAGATTCCCAGTGATTGGGGCCTTCAGATTCGCTTGCAAACCCATGATGTGAGATTACAGTAGGGGTTTATGAAAAGTGCTGAAAGGGCTTGGTTGGCCCCTGTTTTTTCCCCCACTGGAAGGAAAAAAGGTTCAAGGGAGACTTTTCTGCATGTCTACTGCCTGTGTGAGGGACAATGTGATCAACATATAGCTGCTTCTCTTATTCTTCCAATGCAGTCTGTTGTACAGGGAGGTGTTTAAGCCCCACCCTTGTGTTCTAGGATCCTCTCAGCAATGCCCTCTTCTTGAATAGGTATTAATTAATATTCTTGTGAGAGGAATTAAAGTCAGAAACAACTTAGGTCACCATCTTTGTGACATTCTCTTACTGAATTCACTTACTGTATTATAGCTTATTTAATTTTAAAATATATTTTTCTGGGAGGAGCTAAGATGGCAGAGGAATAGGATGGGGAGACCACTTTCTCCCCTACAAATTCATCGAAAGAACATTTGAACGCTGAGCAAACTTCACAAAACAACTTCTTACCACTAGCAGAAGACATCAGGCACCCAGAAAAGCAGTCCATCATCTTCAAAAGGAGGTAGGACAAAATATAAAAGATAAAAAGAGAGACAAAAGACCTAGGGATGGAGACCCATCCTGGGAAGGGAGTCGTAACAGAGGAAGTTTCCAAACACCTGGAAACCCTAGCACTGGCAGGTCTGGGGGAAGTTTTCGAATCTCTGAGGGCAACCTAACTGGGAGGGAAGATAAATAAAACCCACAGATTACATGCCTAAAAGCAACTCCCAGCAGAAAAGTACCCCAGACGCCCGCATCTGCCGCCAGCAAGTGAGGGTGGAACAGAGAGGAGCAGGTGGCATTCCTTAGCGTAAGGACTGGGCTCGAAGGCCCTGAGGGCAATCGGAGGGAGCTAATGTGAGATAGCAACTTAAACTGTGGGATAGCAAGAGAGAGAGAGAAAATTAACCGCCCTGAACACACTGCCAGCAGAACAAAGGGACTGAGCAATTCCAGAGAAGAGCTAGCTGGCTGTGGACCGGCCCATCCCCCACCAGAGGCAGGAGGCAGGGGGAGGGGAAAGGGGCAAACTCGGCCCCAGAGACGGCACCCCCTACCAAACTGCACACAGGCTTCCAGCTTCTAACCAAAGACTTCCTGAGATTCTGGATGGTCAACATCCACCAAGAGGGTCGCAGCTAGAGACCAGCTCTTGAGAACAGTCACAAGGCTCACGCACCCAACTGGCAGACTGGCGCACGCAGAAACTGAGACTGGAACAGCGGAGGGGATAAGGTGCACCGCACCCGGGGAGAGTGAGCCTGTCAAGCTCCTGGCTGCCTGAGCTGCTCCAGCCAGGGAAGGCACAAAACGCAGGTCCAAATGAGTCTGTGCTTTTGTGGAATACCTGAAAACTGGAACCGCATGCAACGCAGGGCCCGCTCCATATAGAGCAGCCAGGAGCATAAGCAGTGTAGATGGAGAAAGCACACACCCATGAGCAGGGGCAAACCCGGTGTGGCCGGAACACTGCGAGTGCTCCCCACACAGGCCTGTGAGATTTGTCTGCAGCACCCCTCACTCCCCGCAGCACGACTGAACAAGCAAACCTGAACAAGAGACTGCTTCCGCCCGCCTGTGTCAGGGCGGAAATTAGACACTGAAGAGACCGGCAATCAGAAGCCAAATAAACAAAGGGAACTGCTTCAGAAGTGACTGGTGCAACAGATTAAAATCCCTGTAGGTATCAACGACTACACCATAAGGGGCATATAGATATCAAGAAGTGTAAGCTGGAATGAGGAGCTATCTGAAACTGAACCGAACCCACACTAACCAGAACAGCTCCAGAGAAATTCCTAGATATATTTTTACTTTTTAAATTTTTTTTAATTAAAAAAATTTTTTTCTTTTCTTTTTTTTATTTTTTCTCTTTTATTTTCTTTTAAAATTCCCTATTACTCTCCACTACTCCTTAAATTTTATTTTCATTTTCATATATTTTTACTATTATTTTAATTAGAAAAGTTTTTTTTTCTTGTTTTATTTTTTTCTCTTATTTTTTTAAGTCCTCTATTACTCTTCTGTTACTCCTTAATTTTCATTTTCATTTCAGTATAACCTTGCAAAAAAAAAAAAAAAGAGGCCCTATTTTTAAACCAAACTTCATATATAGTTCTAATTTTTTTGTGTGTTTTTGTTTTTGTTTTTAATATTGTATTTTTAAGAGTCTAACCTCTACTCTAGATTCTTAATTTTTGTTTTTCAGTATTTGATATCAATAATGGACAATTAAGAATCCAATATTCAATACCCATTTTTACTCAGGAGTGTGTTGATTACTCTCTCCCACTTTTGACTCTCCGTTTTCTCCCTCAGATCACCTGTATTTCCTCCCTCCCCCTTCTCGTCCCAATCCAATTCTGTGAATCTCTGTGGGTGTCTGGGCTACGGAGAACACTTTGGGAACAGACAACTGCATAGATCTGTCTCTCTCCTCTTGAGTCCCCCTTTTCTCCTCCTGCTCATCTCTATCTCCCTCCTCCCTCTCCTCTTCTTCATGTAACTCTGTGAACCTCTCTGGGTGTCCCTAAAGGTGGAGAATCTTTTCACTAATAACCTAGAAGTTTTATTATCAGTTATGTATAGTTGGAGAAGTCTTGAGACTACTGGAAGAATAAGACTGAAATCCAGAGGAAGGAGACTTAAGTCGAAAACTTGAGAATACCAGAAAATTCCTGACTACACGGAACATTAAGGAATAAGAGATCATACAAAATCATCCATACCTACACTGAAACCAACCACCAAACAAGAGCCAATAAGTTCCAGAGCGAGACATACCACGCAAATTCTCCAGCAACGCAGGAACATAACCCTGAGCGTCAACATACAGGCTACCCAAAGGCACACCTAACACATAGACCCATCTCAAAACTCATTACTGGACACTCCATTGCACTCCAGAGAGAAGAAATCCAGTTCCATGCACCAGAACACCAATGCAAGCTTCCCTAACCAGGAAACCTTGACAAACCAATCGTCCAAACCCACCTACTGGGTAAAACATCCACAATAAAAAGGAACCACAGACCACCAGAATACAGAAAGCCCACTCCAGACACAGCAATCTAAACAAGATGAAAAGGCAGAGAAATACCTAACAGGTAAAGGAACATGAAAAATGCCCACCAAGTCAAACAAAAGAGGAGGAGATAGGGAATCTACCTGAAAAAGAATTTAGAATAATGATAATAAAAATGATCCAAAATCTTGAAAACAAAATGGAGTTACAGATAAATAGCCTGGAGACAAAGATTGAGAAGATGCAAGAAATGTGTAATAAGGACCTAGAAGAAATAAAAAATAGTCAATAAAAATGAATAATGCAATAAATGAGATCAAAAATACTCTGGAGGGAACCAATAGTAGAATAATGGAGACAGAAGATAGGATAAGTGAGGTAGAAGATAAAATGGTGGAAATAAATGAAGCAGAGAGAAAAAAAGAAGAAAGAATCAAAAGAAATGAGGAAAACCTCAGGGACCTCCGGGACAATTTGAAATGCCCCAACATTCGAATCATAGGATTCCCAGAAGAAGAAGATAAAAAGAAAGGCCATGAGGAAATACTAAAGGAGATAATAGCTGAAAACTTCTCCAAAATGGGGAAGGAAATAGTTACACAGGTCCAAACAGGATAAACACAAGGCAAAACACCCCGAAGACACATATTGATCAAATTAACAAAGATCAAACACAAAGAACAAATATTAAAAGCAGCAAGGGAGGAACAACAAATAACACACAAAGGGATTCCCATAAGGATAACAGCTGATCTATCAATAGAAACCCTTCAGGTCAGAAGGAAATGGCTGGACATACTTAGAGTAATGAAAGAGAAGAATCTACAGCCTAGATTACTGTAGCCAGCAAGGATCTCATTCAGATATGAAGGAGAACTCAAAAGCTTTAGAGACAAGCAAAAGCTGAGAGAATTCAGCAGCAATAAACCAGCTCTTCAACAAATGCTAAAGGATCTTCTCTAGACAGGAAACAGAAATGTTGTATAAACGTGAACCCCAAACAACAAAGTAAATGGCAACGGGACCATACCTATCAATAATTACCTTAAATGTAAATGGGTTGAATGCCCCAAACAAAAGACACAGACTGGCTGAATGGATACAAAAGCAAGATCCCTATATATGTCTACAAGAGACCCACCTCAAAACAAGGGACACATACAGACTAAAAGTGAAGGGCTCAAAAAAATATTTCATGCAAACGGAGACCAAAAGAAAGCAGGAGTTGCAATACTCATATCAGATAAAATAGACTTTAAAATAAAGGCTGTGAAAAGAGATAAAGAAGGACACTACATAATGATCAAAGGATCATTCCAAGAAGAAGATATAACAATTATAAATATATATACACCCAACATAGGATCACCACAATATGTAATGCAAATACTAATGAGTATGAAAGACGAAATTAATAATAACAAAATAATAGTGGGAGACTTTAATACCCCACTCACAACTAGGGATAGATCAACTAAACAGAAAATTAACAAGGAAACACAAACTTTAAGTGACACAATGGACCAGCTAAACCTACTTGATATCTATAGGACATTTCACCCCAAAACAATCAATTTCACTTTTTTTCTCAAGTGCACACAGAACCTTCTCCAGAATAGATCATATCCTGGGCCATAAATCCTGGGAAATTCAAAAACATTGCAATCATTCCAGTCATCTTTTCTGACCACAGTTCAGTAAGATTAGATCTCAATTACAGGAAAAAAAAATTATTAAAACTTCAAACATATGGAGGCTAAATAACATGCTTGTGAATAACCAACAAATCATAGAAGAAATCAAAAAAAGAAATCAAAATATGCATATAAATGAATGAAAATGAAAACACAGCAACCCAAAACCTATGGGACACTGTAAAAGCCGTGCTAAGGGGAAGATTCATAGAAATACAGGCTTACCTCAAGAAACAAGTCAAATAAATAACCTAACTCTACACCTAAAGCAACTAGAGAAGGAAGAAATGAAGAACCCCAGGGTTAGTAGAAGGAAAGAAATCTTAAAAATTAGGGCAGAAATAAATCCAAAAGAAACTAAAGAGACCATAACAAAATTCAACAAAGTTAAAAGCTGTTTTTTTGAAAAATTAAACAAAATTGACACACCATTAACAAGACTCCTTAAGAAACAAAGGGAGAAAAACCAAATTAACAAAATTAGAAATGAAAATGGAGAGATCACAACAGACAACACTGAAATAAAAGGATCATAAGAGACTACTACCAGCAGCTCTATGCCAATAAAATGGACAACTTGGAAGTAATGGACAAGTTCTTAGAAAAGTATAATTTTCCAAAACTGAACCATAAAGAAATAAAAGATCTTAACAGACCCATCACAAGCACAGAAATCGAAACTCTAATCAGAAATCTTCCAGCAAACAAAAGTCCAGGACAAGATGGCTTCACAGCTGAATTTTACCAAAAACTTAGAGAAGATCTAACACCTATCTTACTCAAACTCTTCCAGAAAATTGCAGAAGAAGGTAAACTTCCAAACTCATTCTATGAGGCCACCATCACCCTAATTCCAAAACTAGACAAAGATGCCACAAAAAAAGATAACTACAGGTCAATATTACTGATGAACATAGATGAAAAAATCTTTAACAAAATTCTAGCAAACAGAATCCAACAACATATTAAAAAAAAAAAAAAAATACATAATGACCAAGTGGGCTTTATCCCAGGAATGCAAGGATTCTTTAATATCCTCAAATCAATCAATGTAATACGTCACATTAACAAAGTGAAAGATAAAAAATATTATTTCAATAGATGCAGAAAAAGCCTTTGAAAAAATTCAACAACCATTTATGATTAAAAATCTCCAAAAAGCAGGAATAGAAGGAACATACCTCAACATACTAAAAGCTATATATGACAAACCCACAGCAAGCATTACCCTCAATGGTGAAAAATTGAAAGCGTTTCCCCTAAAATCAGGAACAAGACAAGGGTGCCCACTCTCACCACTACTATTCAACATAGTTTGGGAAGTGTTGGCCACAGTAATCAGAGCAGAAAAAGAAGTAAAAGGAATCCAGATAGGAAAAGAAGAAGTGAAACACTCTCTGTTTGCAGATGACATGATCCTTTACATAGAAAACCTTAAACAGTCTACCAGAAAATTACTAGAGCTAATAACAAATATAGTAAACTTGCAGGATATAAAATTAACACACAGTAATCCCTTGCATTTCTATACACGAACAATGAGAAAACAGAAAGAGAAATTAAGGAAAAAATACCATTTACCATTGCAACAAAAAGAATAAAATACTTAGTACATCTACCTAAAGAAACAAAAGATTTATACATAGAAAACTATAAAACACTGGTGAAATAAATAAAAGAGGACACAAACAGATGGAGAAATATATCGTGTTCATGGATTGGAAGAATCAATATTGTCAAAATGACTATACTATCCAAAGCAATCTATAGGTTCAATGCAATCCCTATCAAGCTACCAACGGTATTTTTCACAGAACTAGAACAAATAATTTCACAATTTGTATGGAAATACAAAAAACCTCGAATAGCCAAAGTAATTTGAGAAAGAAGAATGGAGCTGGAGGAGTCAACCTGCCTGACTTCAGGCTCTACTACAAAGTCACAGTCATTAAGACAGTATGGTACTGGCACAAAGACAGAAATATAGATCAATGGAACAGAATAGAAAGCCCAGTGATAAATCCAAGAACCTATGGACACCTTATCTTCGATAAAAGAGGCAAGAATATACAATGGAATAAAAAGCCAACCTCTTTAACAAGTGGTGCTGGGAAAACTGGTCAACCACTTGTAAAAGAATGAAACTAGAACACTTTCTAACACCATACACAAAAATAAACTCAAAACGCATTAAAGACCTAAATGTAAGACCAGAAACTATAAAACTCCTAGAGGAAAACATAGGCAAAACACTCTCTGACATAAATCACAGCAGGATCCTCTATGACCCACCTCCCAGAATATTGGAAATAAAAGCAAAAATAAACAAATGGGACCTAATGAAACTGAAAAGCTTTTGCACAACAAAGGAAACTATAAATAAGGTGAAAAGAGAGCCCTCAGATTGGGAGAAAATAATAGCAAACAGAGCAAAAGACAAAGGATTAATCTCAAAAATATACAAGCAACTCCTGTAGCTCAATTCCAGAAAAATAAATGACCTGATCAAAAAATGGGCCAAAGAACTAAACAGACATTTCCCCAAAGAAGACATACAGATGGCTAACAAACACATGAAAAGATGCTCAACATCACTCATTATCAGAGAAATGCAAATCAAAACCACAAAGAGGTACCATTACACGCCAGTCAGGATGGCTGCTATCCAAAAGTCTACAAGCAATAAATGCTGGAGTGGGTGTGAAGAAAAGGGAACCCTCTTCCACTGTTGGTGGGAATGCAAACTAGTGCAGCCACTATGGAGAACAGTGTGGAGATTTCTTAAAAAACTGGAAATAAAACTGCCATATGACCCAGCAATCCCACTTCTGGGCACACACACCAAGGAAACCAGATCTGAAAGAGACACATGCACCCCAATGTTCATCGCAGCACTGTTTATAATTGCCAGGACATGGAAGCAACCTAGATGCCCATCAGCAGATGAATGGATAAGGAAGCTGTGGTACATATACACAATGAAATGTTACTCAGCCATTAAAAATAATTCATTTGAATCCGTCTTAAAGAGATGTATGAAACTGGAACCCATTATACAGAGTGAAGTAAGCCAGAAAGATAAAGACTCATACAGTATACTAACACATATATATGGAATTTAGAAAGATGGTAATGATAACCCTATATGCAAAACAGAAAAAGAGACACAGATGTACAGAACAGATTTTTAGACTCTGTGGGAGCAGCGAGGGTGGGATGTTCTGAGAGAATAGCATTGAAACAAGTATACTATCAAGGGTGAAACAGACCACCAGCCCAGGTTGGATGCATGAGACAAGTGCTCAGGGCTGATGCACTGGGAAGACCCAGAGGGATCGGGTGGAGAGGGAGGTGGGAGGGGGCATCGGGATAGGGAATACATATAAATCCATGGCTGATTCATGTGAATGTATGGCAAAAACCACTACAATATTGTAAAGTAATTAGCCTCCAACTAGTAAAAATGAATGGAAAAAATAAATAAATAAAAAATAATAAAAAATAAAATATATTTTTCAAAACAATGCAAGATCGAAAATTGGATTATTGTCTTTTATGAACTGAATAAAGAAGAATTGCTTATCCTGAATAGTGCGCCATGCCTCTTCCAAGAATTTTTTAAATTTTCTTCATACTATCAGTGTATTTTTGTCATAGCCTTCTGAAAAGAAATTCTGATATTGATAGTCATTAATTCCTCATTGTCCTACATGGGTTCTGGTCTTACTTTCTTAATCATTAAGCCTACATTGATTACATTTGAGCTTAAGAATGAGGGTTTATATACTCAGCTAATTATCAGTTTCTAGGAAGCATACCAAGTCATGTGCTTTGTAAGTGAGATACATAGTATTATTTCTTGCATTATAAAGATAGTCAAATCTCATCAATGTCTCATAATGTAATTTTAATAAGTTCATGCATAGGGCCTTTGTTTGTATTATGACCCAAATCCAATTGATTGTCTTCCTTATGTACCCAAAATTACCTCAAGCTTTACACTTAAGAGCCAGAAACAGAAGGAAAATATTTGACCATGCTTGCAAAGCATGCAAATTAAAAAGGAAAAAGAAAAACTTGATGTTTTTTAAAAATTCACTAAGGAATTTTTTCTTCAATGATTTATAATAAAATATATTGGTAATATTACAAGTATATTTACCTTATCCATAAACATGCATACAGTCCTTGCATCACAAAGAGTTGGACAAAACTGAAGCAACTTAGCATGCACACAAGTGGTCTTACTGTTACCGTTTCTACTTCTCTAGGTATTTCACAGCACATAAAAAGCTTCTGGCATGCTACATATTTTAAAATTATCTCTCTTGTCTATCTCCATAGGGACGGAAGATTTATCCATCTTATTCACTGTAATATGCTTGGTGCCTCGAACAACATCCAAAACTTAGTAGATAGAAGTCCAGAAATATTTGTTGAATTAAAAATAAGTTAACAAATTTAAGGACTAATATTCGTAAAAGACCATAATACTTAACCTTAAGTGACATGTTGAGAAATGTAATGTTTTATGTGCTATATCTTCCAGTTTGTACCTTAAATATTGAAAACAAATGTCAAAAGTAGCATTCTCTTTTCTTATTAAGTCAGTTCTGTAATGAATATACAAGTTGAGATATCAAATGAAACAGCTGGAAATTATGTTTTGTACCTCAAGAGAAGTCACTTACATTTTAAGAGATCAGATCCAATTCAGAAAGTATATAAGAAGAAAGAGCATTTTTAAAACACCTAATATGTATTGGGTACTATATTTGAGGGAGTATTTTTAACCAAAAGTTTTGAAAATAGGATAGAATGGGAGACAAGAGAATCAAAGACAGAAAAAGGAATAGCCAGAAAAATAAACAAAACAAAAATCTATGAATGAATGATGTAGGCTAATGATTTCAGATGTCAGTTAGATAATAAGATGATTGACTAGGATGTTTCAGGTTCACTTTTTCCCAATGAGATATCAAAACACACACACACACACACACACACACACACACACACAACAACAACAAACTTAGGAAAGTAGCTTCGTTAAAGCTCTGGCAAACAGTTAAGAACAAGCATCTAACAACTGAAAGCCCAACCAAGAAAAGTCCACACCCAAAACAGTGGGAAATGTCATGACGTTTTTCCTTATTTTTGCCCTATTCACTCCCCCAGTGGTACAGTACAGAGGGAGCAGCCCATCTGCCAGTTGTTCCCGCAGAATGAAGAGAAAGTGTCAGAACTGTTTCTAACATTCTGGCTTTTGGGAAGGGATTACTGCCCAGAGAATTCGATTTCATCTCTCCTGACTCAGAGTGCTGATGAGAATGATATAATAGTTTGGATGTCAAATTAGAGGCCACTAAAACAGTAATGGTAGCCATGTTCTTCAAAAAGACCAAAGAATTGGCAAAATTCTAGTTAGATTTACTAAGGAAAAAAGAGAGAATACTCAAATAACTAAAATAAATGGAAATAAAGATATTAAAACCAATTTTACAGAAATAAGGATTATACTATGAACAAATATATGCTAACAATTTATATATATATATATATATATATATGTACATATGCATTCCCAACTCTTTGCTATCCCATAGACTATAGCTTACCAGGTTCCTCTATCCATAGGATTTTCCAGGCAAGAATACTTGAGATAGTTGTTACATCCTACTCCAGGGGATCTTCCTGGCCCAGGAATCAAACACATGTCTCTTGCATCTCCTGCATTGGCAGGCAGATACTTTACCACTGCACCACCTGTGAAGCCCACAATTTAGATAACCTAGATGAAATGTACACATTTTCAGAAACATTCCACATACTGAGGCTAATCGTGAAGAAATAGAAAATAAGCACAGATTGAATCAGTGGTCAAAAATCTCCTAACAAAGAAAATCCTGGAACCAAATGGCTTCACTGGTGAATTTTACAAAATATTTTAAAAGAATTATACTAATTTTCCTGAATCTCTTCTAAAAATTTGAGGAGTCAATTATTGCCAACTCTTTCTCTGAGGTAACTATAATCCTGATGCCAAAGCCTGACAGAAGACATCACAAGAAAAGAAAATTACAAAACAATATCCCCGGTAAACATTAAGAAAGAAATCCTAAAATAATAGCAGCAAACAGAATTCAGTAGCACTTTAAGTGGGTTATACACCAAGAATGAGCAAGAATTATTCCTGGAATGCAAGGATGGTTTAACATACAAAAATCAATCAATGTAATATACGACATTAGGAAAATGAAGGGAAAACAAATATAAGTTGCTTCAGAAGAAGCATTTTGACAAAATTCAGCACCCATGCATGATAAAATTTCTCAACAAACCAAAAATTGAAAGCAATAATTTCAACTTTATAAAGATCTATATAGGAAAATCCAACAGCTGACATCATATTCAATGGTGAATATCTATAATCTTTACCTATAAGATCAGGAACAAGACAAGGAAACCTGTGTCTACCACTTCTATTAATATATTACTGAGCAGACCAATTAAGTAAAAGAGAAGTAAAAGGCATACAAATTGGAAAAGGTTATCTCTGTAAGTCTACATGAATTTATGTTAAAAAAAATAAGGATTTTACATATACATAAACACAAAATGTTAAACTAATAAACAAATTCAACACTCAAAAATGAGTTATTTCTATACAGTAATGATGAACACTCTAAAAAGGAAATTAAGAAAATAATTCCATTCCCAAGAGCATCAAACATATAAATTACTTTTGTGTAAACTTACTTAAGGAGGTGAAAGACTTATGTACTGAAAACTACATAATTTTGCTGAATGAAATTGCACAAAGAAATCAAAAGACATCCTGTATTCATGGATTGCCAGACTTAATATTGTTTAGGTGTCAAAAATACTTATTCTATAGATTCAATGAAATGCCTAACAAAATCCTATTTTTTTCCTAAAGAAATTCATCCTAGAATTCATATAGAATCTCAAGAAACTCCTAATAGTCAAAACAATCTTGAAAAAGAACAAAGATAGAAGTCTTATACTTTCCTGATTTCAAAACTTATTCCAAAGCTGCAGTAATAAAAACTGTGTTACTGGCAGAAAGATAGATATGAAGACCAAAGGAATAAAGTTATAGAATAAATAAATCCATAAATAAACTTTCAAGTATATGTCCAAATGATTTTCAATAAGGGTGCCAAGACCATTAAATGGGGAATGGATGGTCTTTTCAACAAATGTCAATTGTAAAATATTGATATCCATATGCCAAAAAATGTTCAAACTACAGCACAATTGCACTCATCTCACATGCTAGAAAAGTAATGGTCAAAATCCTCCAAGCCAGGCTTCAACAATATATGAACCACCAACTTCCAGATGGTCAAGCTGGTTTTAGAAAAGGTAGAGGAACCAGAGATCAAATTGCCAACATTCGTTGGATCATAGAAAAAGCAAGAGAATTCCAGAAAAACATCTACTGCTTCAGTGACTACGCCAAAGCCTTTGACTGTGTGGATCACAACAAACTGGAAAATTCTTCAAGACATGGGAATCCCAGACCACCTTACCTGCCTTCTGCAAAACCTGTATGCAGCTCAAGAAGCAATGGTTAGAACCAAACGTGGAACAATGGACTGGTTCCAAATTGGGAAAGGAATATATCAAGGCTGTATATTGTGACCGTGCTTATTTAAATTCTATGCAGATTACATCAATTGAAATGCCAGACTGAATGAAGCACAAGCTGAAATTAAGATTGCAGGGAGAAATATCAATAACCTCAGATAGGCAGGTGACACCACTCTTACGGCAGAAAGTGAAGAGGAACTAAAGAGTCTCTTGACGAATGTGAAAGAGGAGAGTGAAAATGCTGGCTTAATACTCAGCATTCAAAAAGCAAAGATCATGGCATACACTCCCAATGCTTTGTGGCAAACAGATGGGGAAACAAGGGAAACAGTGACAGACTTTATTTTCTTGGGCTCCAAAATCACTGCAGATGGTCACTGCAGCCATGAAATTAAAAGATGCTTACCCCTTGGAAGAAAAGCTATGACCAACAAAGACAGCATGTTAAAAAGCAGAGGTATTACTTTACCAACAAAAGTCCATCTAGTCAAAGCTATGGTTTTTCCAGTAGACATGGATGGATGTGAGAGTTGGTTGATAAAGAAGGCTGAACACCAAAGAATTAATGTTTTGATGTTTTTGAAATGTGGTGTGGAGAAGACTCTTGAGAGTCCCTTGGACTATAAGGAGATCAAACCAGTAAATCCTAAACAAAATCGGTCCTGAATATTCATTGAAAGGACTGATGCTGAAGCTGAAGCTTTAACAATTTGACCACCTTATGTGAAGAACTGACTAATTAGAAAAGACCTTTATGCTGGGAAAGATTGAAGGGGACGACAAAGGATGAGATGGTTGGAAGACATCTCTGACTCAATGGACATGAGTTTGAGCAAGCTCTGGGAGTTGGTAAGGACAGGGAAGTCTGGCATACTAAAATCCATGGAGTCACAAAGAGTTGGACACTACTGAGTGATTGAACTGAACTGAACAGGTTGAATTAATTATCTTTTCAGTAATATGGAGACAACAAAAGTCGAGTTTGGACATAAGTCTGAAAGAAAAATAGGGCTTAAGGTTTTTAAATTTATTTGTTTTTTAAACTAACTAGGGCCTGATCGTGCATAAAGATATAAGAAGATCAAATAGAAAAATAACAAAGATTCAAAATGCAGAAATTGAATATATATATATATATATATATATATATATATATATATATATATATTCTTCAAAGATAAAAACAAGACAGTTAAAGGGAAAATTAAATGATATTCTGAAATGTAGAGGAGAAAACCTAAGTTAAATTGTCTTAATCTCCTAAACAAGATATCGATTGAGATAATATCTGGCAAACTGTTAAATGGCATTAGATGGGGCTAGAGGTTTGAAAAGACTGAAAAAATTTGAATCAGCTTCTGAGGAAAATGTGATAAGAAACAATTAGAGGACTAATAAAAATACCGCCCAGAGGCACCCAGAGCCCTGACTGAATAACGGTCCAATGTCTTTTTAAATATGTATGACATTGAAGACAACAACAACAAAAACAACAATAAAAGCTAAACTAAGGCAGTTTTGCTGGTATTATTATTATTATTATTTTAACTACAAGATGAATGGGAGAAATTTAAACTTTAGTTTAGTTCAGAAATACTGAAACAGCATTTTGAGCTCAATGATGTCCACTTTTTTTCTCAGCTATATTATATAGCTGAGAAAAAAAAATATTATATATTATAATAACTTCTCCATCTTAGAATTGCTTACCTGATTTATGGACATCATATTTAGATAAACTCAATTCCAGAGAAGACTATTCTATTCATACATCTTAAGTGTAATATATTGAACAAATTAAAAATATTTTCAGTATTAAAATGTTCCAGTCTTTCAAAAATTGTAGAAATAAAAATGAAGTTATGCTATTGCCCTAAAATTGTTTTTCAGTGTTAAGTGAGAAATAGCATCAGAAAAGAAAGGGATAAAGCTATGTTTCACAAACATACTTTTGTATACTACAAAAGTAGTATACAAGCACTTCAAAAAAGGGAACAACTAGAATATATATAGTTTTATTTGTACTGATGAACCTATTTACAAAACAGAAATAGAGTCACAGATGTAGAAAACAAGTTTATGTTATCAGAGGGGAAGTCAAGTGGGAGAGGAATAAATTGTCAGACTGGGATTAACATATACAGATTACTATATATAAAATAGGAGGAGATCACAACAGCCCACTCCAGTATTCTTGCATGGAGAATCCCGTCAGACAGAGGAGCCTGGTGGGCTACAATCTATGGGGTAACAAAAAGTCGGATACGACTAAAGCAACTTAGCATGCATGCATATGTAAAATAGATAACTAATAAGAACTTTTGTATAGCACAGGGAACTCTTCTTAGTACTCTTTAATGACCTATATGGAAAAAAGAATCTAAAAAGAGTGAATATATGTATAAATGAAGCACTTGGCTGTACAGCAGAAACTAATGTAATATTATAAATCAACTTAAATAAAAATTTTGATAATAAACTATATATACATTTAAACTATAAATATGTTTTTTCTATAGTTCTAAAATGAGGTAGACTTTAAGTTCTATAAAATTTGGAATTCAGATCTTTTGAATTCAGGTAATTTATTAAAAAAATTTCCTGAGGAGTGAGAAAATAAGGACCCTAGCAATGAAATTTGACTGAAGGATTTTTTTTAATGCTTAGACAAGTAGGTTGTTTGCTCTTACAGAAAACTCATTTATAAAGACATATTAAGTATGTGCTGGGTGCAAAGCACTGAGGAGGAGCAGAATGGCTCTTTTTTTTTTAATGGAGCAATATTGTGTTTTAAAACTTTTATAAAATTAACAGATGATTAAAATAATTCTATGGAAGAATATCCTGTATATAGGATTTTATCTACGGTAGAATAAGCCCATTTATAAGGCTATCAGTTAATACTTTTGTTTACTTGTTCCGATAAGAACTAGTTACCATACACATAGGCCAAAATAGATTTCTTACACTTTCAGACACCAAATTATACATATTTTAGTTCATTTGCTGGCTCTGAGTATCTTAAATGGCAGAGTCAATCAAATCTATTGTGTCATAAAAAGAATCTGATGTTAAGTCAGCTGGAACCATTTGATTTTCGACCCAATGAATTTCGTCATTTAGACATGAACTTTTCCTTAAAGTTTAACTTCAATTAGTTTGCTTTTATTGTATTGTAAAAGAAATTGAATCCAACAATCCAAACTTTTCATTGCGTATATATTCCAAGGGATACATTAACCATTAATTGTTATGAGAAATCTATTTAGATGTTTTAAGCTAATGTAGTAGCCTATAGACATGTAATTAGAATTTATTCTCATGGTCCTTTTTCTTTCCTGGTGATCAGCAACTTAAAATAATGTAAATCCATGGCTGATTCATGTCAATGTATGGCAAAAACCACCAAAATACTGTAAAGTAATTGGCCTCCAACTAATAAAAATAAATGGAAAAAAATTAAAAAATAATGAGTTCTCAAATTTGGCTTTATATTAGTGGTGATTATAAATAATCAATCCCTTCTGAATAACCCAAAAGGTAGAGATAATCCATTTACACAAAGTGTATGTTCATCCTCCTTCATTCATATGAATATATACTTTTTCTAACAAAGGGCAGTTAGTATCAAAGTGCACAAATGAAATGAGATGAGAAATAGCCATTCCTGCCGCAGGCATGAGGCACCACCACTGAACAATGTGTGACAATCAATTTCCAGGGAAAATGTACACTTCAACTACTGCCTTCAGATGACAGCTTTTCACAGAAATCAGATTATAAGGCTGAAGAACTACAGGTTAGTGAGAATAGATGAAATCATAAATTTCCTTGCTTTATTAAGACTACAGGCTGAAGTATCTACTTTCTGTAAGACTAATAGTGAGCCCCTTATGAGCAGAATTTGTAATAAATGAACAGAAGAAACTATAGATCTCAGATTCTAGATGCTAAAAGAAAAATAAGAGAAACCAATGGAGGCTAGTGGCTTCCCTGGTGTCAGTAAAGAGTTGGGTAAAATGATATTCTGTTTGCCCAAAATCACACTTTCATCTCTATCTTTGAGCATAATGGATAGAGTATTTTCTCATGTCTGTGGGTCCTCAGACTGTGTTGCTTGTAACTTTAGAGCTAGGAGAAATACTGAGATTCTTTAAGTCACAGTATAAATTATGGTGATTATGGAGAGACAAATATCCAAATAATCAAATTCCTGTCTTAGAACAAAGTTCAGTGAGGCAAACAACCAGAAATGTATAACAGAAATATATGTGTATATGTTTGTATGTACATATTATATACAATTATAAGCATTATAACAATATATATAAGAAAAATTTCATAAAAGCCTGAAAAATACAAATCTAGTACTATAAAGGATCTGGCAATGGCCCAAAATACAGATCCTACTTTAAGTGAATGCATACTTTAAGCATCTTTGTGTTTTCAATAACATGAGTATTATACCTTCTCATCATTTTATGTGTGGTACATAATCAACAGTCGAAATTGTTTGTTGAATACAAGAATGAATCTGTATGTTGAGGCTCTAGAATCTTTCTCAATCTCACAATTTCAATTATTGCCTCTCTCCAATGACTCAAATATTTGCCTTCAGCAAAGTTAGGTGTTACTTTTGAGATTTAAAACAATATCGTTTTTCAACTACATACAGGAGGGGTCCAACTGACTGCTTATAGACATTTCAAAATCAACATATCCAAAAATATAATCTATATTGCCTTCATTCCAGTCTTCTCCTTGTACCTCATGTTTTCTATTATTTGTGGTTTCTTAACCTTGGCCCCTTAATAAGACATCACGCATTCTTGTCCTTACTGCACTCTCTGTGCTGTTATGGTTAGTTGCTCTGTTGTGTCTGGCTCTCTGAGACCCCATGAACTGGGGCCCACCAGACTCCTCTGTCCATGGGGTTCTTCAGGCAAGAATACTGGAGTGGGTTACCATGCCCTCCTCCAGGGGATCTTCCCAACCTGGGGCTCAAACTGAGGTCTCCTGCACTGAAAGTGGATTCCTTACCATCTGAGCCACCAGGGAAGCCCTACTACACTCTCCATATGCCCCATATATCTTTCTTCACTTACCCCCTAAACCCCTTGCCTTCTTCCAACTGTGACTGCCTGTGACTAAAACTATTATCTGAAAGTATAAATAAAATAAAAAAAATAACATACAATCCTGAAAAGTAACTTTCAGGAACTGAAAGTTGAAGAAAGTGAAGAAAACCACTAGACCATTCAGGTATGACCTAAATCAAATCCCTTATGACTATACAGTGGAAGTGAGAAATAGATTTAAGGGACTAGATCTAATAGACAGAGTGCCTGATGAACTATGGACGGAGGTTCGTGACTATACAGGGGACAGTGATCAATGCAAAGAAATAGAGGAAAACAATAGAATGGGAAAGACTAGAGATCCCTTCAAGAAAACTAGGGATGCGAAGAGAACATTTCATGTAAAGATGGGCTCAATAAAGGACAGAAATGGTATGGACCTACCAGAAGCAGATGATATTAACAAGGGGTAGCAAGAATACACAGAAGAACTGTTTAAAAAAAAATCTTCATGACCCAGATAATCACAATGGTGTGATCACTCACCTAGAGCCAGACATCCTGGAATGTGAAGTCAAGTGGGTCTTAGGAAGCATCACAATGAACAAAGCTACTGGGGGTGATGGAATTCCAGTTGAGCTATTTCAAATCCTGGAAGATGATGCTGTGAAAGTGCTGCACTCAATATGCCAGCAAATTTGGAAAACTCAGCTGTGGCCACAGGACTGGAAAAGTGAAGTTTTCATTGCAATCCAAAAGAAAGGCAATGCCAAAGAATGCTCAAACTACTGAACAATTGAACTCATCTCACACGCTAGTAAACTAATGCTTAAAATTCGCCAAGCCAGGCTTCAGCAATACGTGAAGTGAACTTCAGATGTTCAAGCTGGTGTTAGAAAAGCAAAGGAACCAGAGATCAAATTGCCAACATCCACTGGATCGTTAAAAAAGCAAGTTCAGTTCAGTTCAGTTGCTCAGTTTTGTCCGACTCGTTGCGACCCCATGAATTGAAGCACGCCAGGCTTCACTCTCCATCACCAACTCCCGGAGTCCACCCAAACCCATGTCCATTGTGTTGGTGATGCCATCCAGCCATCTAATCCTCTGTCGTCCCCTCCTCCTCCTGCCCCCAATCCTTCCCAACATTAGGGTCTTTTCCAATGAATCAGCTCTTCGCATTAGGTGGCCAAAGTATTGGAGTTTCAGCTTCAGCATCAGTCCTTCCGATGAACACCCAGGGCTTATCTCCTTTAGGATGGACTGGTTGGATCTCCTTGCAGTCCAAGGGACTCTCAAGAGTCTTCTCCAACACCACAGTTCAAAAGCATCAATTCTTTGGAGCTCAGCTTTCTTCAACTTCCAACTCTCACATCCATAGATGACCACTGGAAAAACCATAGCCTTGACTAGAAGGACCTTTGTTGGCAAAGTAATGTCTCTGCTTTTTAATATGCTATTTAGGTTGGTCATAACTTTCCTTCCAAGGAGTATGTGTCTTTTAATTTCATGGCTGCAATCACCATCTGCAGTGATTTTGGAGCTCCCTCCGCCCCCCCCAAAAAAGCAAGAAATTTACATAAAAACCTCTATTTCTGCTTTATTGACTATGCCAAAGCCTTTGACTCTGTGGATCACAGTAAACTGTGGAAAATTCCTAAAGAGATTGGAATACCAGGCTACTTGACGTGCCTCCTGAGAAATCTGTATGCAGGTCAGGAAGCAACAGTTAGAACTGGACATGAAACAACAGACCAGTTCCAAATAGGAAAAGAAGTATGTCAAGGCTTTATACTATCACCCTACTTATTTAACTTATATCCAGAGTACATCATGAGAAATGCTGGGCTTGAGGAAGCACAAGCTGGAATCAAGATTTCCAGGAGAAATATCAATAATCTCAGATATGCAGATGACACCACCCTTATGGCAGAAAGTGAAGAAGAACTAAAGAGTCTCTTGATGAAAGTTAAAGAGGAGAGTGAAAAAGTTGGCTTAAAGCTCAACATTCAGAAAACTAAGATCATGGAATCCAGTCCCATCACTTCATGGGAAATAGATGGGGAAACAGTGGCTGACTTTATTTTTTGGGGCTCCAAAATCACTGCAGATGGTGATTGCAGCCATGAAATTAAAACACACTTATACCTTGGAAGGAAAGTTATGACCAACCTAGACAGCATATTAAAAAGCAGAGACATTACTTTGCCCACAAAGGTCCATCTACTCAAGGTTGTGGTTTTTCCAGTGGTCATCTATGGATGTGAGAGTTGGATGGTGAAGAAAGCTGAGCTCCAAAGAATTGATGCTTTTGAACTGTGGTGTTGGAGAAGACTCTTGAGAGTTCCTTGGACTGCAAGGAGATCCAACCAGTCCATCCTAAAGGAGATTAGCCCTGGGTATTCATTGGAAAGAGTGATGTTGAAGCTGAAACTCCAATACGTTGGCCACCTGATGCGAAGAGCTGATTCATTGGAAAAGACCCTGATGCTGGAAAGGATTGAGGGCAGGAGGAGAAGGGGATGACAAAGGATGAGATGGTTGGATGGCATCACTGACTCAATGGACATGGGTTTGGGTAGACTCCAGGAGTTGGTGATGGACAGGGAGGCCTGGCGTGCTTCAATTCATGGGGTTGCAAGGAGTCTGACATGACTGAGAGACTGAGCTGAACTGAACTGAACTTTCAGCATCCTCAATACTCTTAATTTTAAAAATCAGCAGAAGACTGAAAAACTACAAATCAATGAAAAGCATATGTATGATTAAGGAGATTAACATAGATAATACATAGTAACAGAAACACTGAATTATTCTTTTTTTTAAGGTTGGGTAACTGAGGTAAATTACATCTTCAATTATAAGAGTTAATGGCAAAGACAATATTAGGACATGAACATTCTTCCTAGACCATAAGTTTTGGTAATCACTTAGGAATGTGTTTTTAGAATGAAGCAGAGGAAACACCAGGACTTCTAATTAATAGCCTACATTTTCTGTTTTTAGAGAAATCTAACCAATAATGCTTTGGGTGATTGATTCAGCAAAAAGGTTGACTACTCTCCACTGAGAATAGAAATGAGTTTTTCCAACTTGGCCCCATCCTGAGTCACCTACATTAGGTATTCAGTACTTAACTTGATTTGCACTATTCCATAGAAGCCACATTTCGTGCAAAAAGAAGCATTCCCTGCTATCTAAGGATAATCATCTCCATTACGGTCTCTGAATCATCCAGAGTGGGCATCTTTATGCAGACCACCTTTGGATAATAGTAATCACTATGTAAATGACATTCACTTTAACTATATAACTAAGGAAACTGACATAGCCAAAATCATACTCTAAAGATCACATAAATTCCCCAGTAAGATATTCTGTGACATATTTGTTAGCCGTTTTATTTTATTTCCTCTATTAGGCTTGAAAGATACATCATTTAAGTTATTTCATTTTCTTGCTCAGTGATTATAGAAATAATACTGAAATGGTAATACAACAAACACATGTCATTATCTCCTGTATAGCAGGCACTGCCCAGATCAAACTTGTTTTCTACTTTCACTTAGTCCATTATATTCTTGCTGCATTTGTTGTTTCTTGTATCAAGAGGAGAGTACATTGATGTTAAATTTTATTATGACAATGTGATTCTACTTTAAACTATGCTGTAACTATAGGGGATATATTTTGAAGAGTGAATCACTTAATAATTGTAAGCTTAGGATAAATAGTTATCTTAATGGAATTTATATGACATATAGCCAAGCATATTAGCACTAAATTTGGTAATTTTGCTTCCTTAAATAATTCAGTATTAGGTTTTTTAGAGACATGAAACATTTAGTGTTGTTAATGGATCCTTTTTATAAAGCAATATAAATTCTAGTTTCTCTGTTAGCATGGCAAAGACCATCTGTGAATAAAGTAAATGTATTCCTAGTGCATCAAAGAAGCAGAGAAAAATGTTACAACTTTTACTTTGCTCTCCAAATTATCTCCTAGGGTTCCCTCCAAGGAATAAAAGTTGAAGCATTTACCAGGAGCACTGACATAGAAGGAGCTCCTGGTTGTCTAATCAAAAAGAAACAATAGGAGCTATTCTTTCATTCTATATATGAATTGCTCGGCTGCCCAGCTGAAATACGAGGTACAGAAATAACAACATTTGGGTATATTTAAGGCAACATTTAAAGAGTCTTTTTGAATCTACAGGGGTTATATGGATATTTGTGATATTGTATATTTGCACAGTCCCAAGATCAGGTAGTACACTTCTTTGATGGCAGTGATCAGTTACCAATGGTCAAAAAATACTGCAATATGAGTCTATATTCTCTCCCTGTATCCTTCTAAATGGATCATTAGGCTGTTAGTGCTTGGTCAAGATCAAACTAGATATTATGAGCCAGATATAGAACACAGAATATCTCTATTAGATCGTACGATATTTGCAGAAAATCCAAGGACTCTCAGAAATTTGCAAAGACAGTTTAAACTACAGTAAATACATGAAGAAACCATTCACGATGTCATGTTTTAATAATATATCATGGTTATAAAACTCAAAGCTGCATCTTTTATTTGTTACCTTCAGATAGTAAAGAAATTTTTCATTAGATTATTTATTTTGTTTTTCATTATTTTAACATAGGCTATTTTCTTTCAACAACTTTTTTTTTTCCTGAAAAATAATCAATCCAGATTTTATTGGGTTCCAAGGGAGATAAAGATTACAAGAATAGCAGTTCCTTTTAGAAAGTGAAATAAATAAAAATTGCTAATTAATTAGAACTCTAATTACAGACTAGCATAAATAAAGATAATTTATTACAATGATGCTGCTATTGTTCAGAACATCATGCTGTTTCCCTTTCAGATTGATCTTCAGTGCTAGGTTATAAGCCACATAAAATCACTTTTATTATTTTACTGACTGACTCCACATTTATCAAGTCTTTAAAAACTCTACCACACTGAACTTTTTTTCTTTTTTTCAGAGCATCTATTTTTTTTTCCTGATGCTTTTCCTTGGTGCCTTTATTATCAATTCAACAAATTTCAAGCATTTTATTTTCTCTTTGTCAATGTCGATGTTACTCTTGCCATCTCCTATTTGACCACTGAGTGAATATCTACATTTTAGGAATCAGTGAACTAAAATGGGCTGGAATGGGTGGATTTAACTCAGATGACCATTATACCTACAACTGTGGGCAAAAATACCTTAGAAGAAATGGAGTAGCCAATATAGTCAACAAAAGAGTCCAAAATACAGTACTTGAAGGCAATCTCAAAAACGACAGAAAGATCTCTGTTTGTTTCCAAGGCAAACCATTCAATATCACAGCAATACAAGTCTATGCCCCGACCAGTAATGCTGAAGAAGCTGAAAGTGAATGGTTCTACAAAGACCTACAAGACCTTCTAGAACTAACACCCCAAAAAGATGTCCTTCATCTTCAGGCTTCAACAGTACGTGAAGCGTGAACTTCCAGATGGATTTAGAAAAGGCAGAGCAACCAGAGATCAAACTGCCAACATCCACTGGATCACTGAAAAAGCAAGAGTTCCAGGAAAACATCTACTTCTGCTTTATTGACTACACCAAAGCCTTTGACTGTGTGGATCACAACAAGCTGTGGAAAATTCTTTAAGACATGAGAATATCAGGCCACCTTACCTGCCTCTGGAGAAATTTGCATGCAGGTCAAGAAGTAACAGTTAGAACTGGACATGGAAGATCAGACTGGTTCAAAAATCGGAAAGGAATACTTCAAGACTGCATATTGTCATCCTGCTTATTTAACTTATATGCAGAGTACATCATATGAAATAACGAGCTGGATGAAGCACAAGCTGGAATCAAGATTGCTGAGAGAAATATCAATAACTTCAGATATGCAGATGACACCACCCTTATGGCAGAAAGCCAAGAAGGACCAAAGAGCCTCTTGATGAAAGTGAAAGAGGAGAGTGAAAATGTTGGTTTAAAACTCAACATTCAGTAAACTAAGATCATGGTATCTGGTCCAAGAACTTCACAGCAAATAGATGGGGAAACAAGGGAAACAGTGAAAGACTATATTTTTGGGCTTCAACATCACTGCAGATGGTGACTGCAGCCATGAAATTAAAAGACGCTTGCTCTTTGGAAGGGAAGCTATGACCAACCTTGACAGCGTATCAAAAAGCAGAGACATGACTTTGCCAACAATGGTCCATCTAGTCAAAGCTATGGTTTTTCCAGTAGTCATGTATGGATGTGAGAGTTACACTATAAAGAAAGCTGAGCACCGAAGAATTGATGCTTTTGTACTGTGGTATTGGAAGAGACACTTGAGAGTCCCTTGGCCTGCAAGGAGATCTAACCAGTCTAACCTAAATGAAATCAGTCCTGAATATTAATTGGAAGGTCTGATGCTGAAGCTGAAACTCTAATACTTTGGCCACCTGATACAAAGAACTGATTCACTAGAAAAGACACTGATGCTGGGAAAGATTGGAGGCAGGAGGAGAAGGGGATGACAGAGGATGATATGGTTGGATGGCATCACTGACTCAATGGACAGGAGTTTGAGTAAGCTCCGAGAGTTGGTGATGGACAGGGAAGCCTGGGGTGCTGCAGTCCATGGGATCTCAAAGAGTCAAACAGGACTGAGTGACTGAACTGAACTGAACTATGTCAATACCAACACTTACCTTAGTGAGGAAAACAAACTCCTACAGAATAAAAGATCCAATATCTTTTATTTCTAATAAAATGTGCAAGACATAGTCAATAAAAAGGAGAGTTTAACGGAGTAGAAAGAGCCCTAGGTTGTGAACTGAGAGAACAACATTTCAGTCCCAGTTCTAGTTCATGTAAATCTGGGCAAATCAAAATACACCTGCCATCAGTTTTCTCATCTGCCAAATGAGGGTTATATCAGTCTCTAATTTTTAAAATCTCTTTCCTCTCTTAAATTTTATGACTTTTGTAGAAATCAGTTAACTCTAGGCATGAGTCCTAATTAATTTAAAATGTAAAGTCAACAGATGAGTATGAGAGTAACATGTCACATCTTCAAAATTGGTATTTTTATTGTATAAAGTATAAAATCCTGATGATAATAATGAAAATTACTTTGTCCTTTTTAAGGTAATTGGAAATAATTGATGGTGTGATCATCTTTCCTCTCCTCAGTTTCCCACTGTCTGAAAATAGAGATTTCTATACAAACACTTCACAGCTCTTCTACATAATCTATATGATGCTTTATAGGCAACATTCAGGTGTGGAATGATGACCTTAAGGAAACAAAATATTAGTAAAACAACAGTTGATGTGTCAGTAATTCAGAGTGAATGAACCTCTCTTGACCCCAACACCATGAAAGTTCCACTTTAGTCAGATGTGCCCATTTTAAGGGAGAGACCACAAAATCACAGTGGAAACTTATGAAGGCAGTTGAAGAAAAATGCATTTCATCTCAGATAACTGAATCATATGATACTTGCAGCTACTGAGCATGCAGTGTTTGATCACAGTGCTATAAATGTTGACCTAAGCCCAGTGTGCACTATACAAATGCAGAAGTAAAATAATTAGTATTACATTATAAATAACATTGACAATTCTTAAGATGAAATTGTGTATAGCATAGTTGCAGGTCTTAGAAAATTACTCAAATTATAGTCATGCCAAAAGAAATGGAAAAAACACATACTCTTAAATGCTTATTGCACAGTTATGTAAAACAAAATAAGTTTCAATAAAGTTAAATATCATTAGTTTACATGATGTTAAATTAGGTCACCATTAAGTTGAACCCAGTCTGAATCATTCTTGGATAGCTTGTACTGAAGGCAAGGAAACCTGAAATTATTTACTTGTAAACCAACACAAAAGCGCTTCATGGGGGTAGAACTCAATTGAAAATATGGTTCAAAGTAAGTGAGTCTTGTAAAATAGAGGTAATTTGAGTTCTTGAAACAGGTGTGCCTGATTAGGGATTATTGTCTCATAGGATTGAAGAACAATGGAACTGTGATCACAGTAAGAAAACATTTTGCCAGACAAAGGTTACTCAGAAGTTTGAAATCAACTCACAAGTTATTTCTTCCCCTATGAATTGCAAAGTAGTCAATATAAATTCAAAATCTGTGAGCAGTGAAATGAAAAACCTAGAGAAACATGGCAATTTTCATTGTCTATCAGTGCACAAATATTACAAGACAAAAGAAGAGAATAATGGATGATATGGGTGGGACAGATATATTTTGAAGTACAGTAGTATGAAAATAAATGTAACACAGAATAAGTGGTCACAGTTTACAATTTTTACACACATACTGATAAGCTATTCCACTTTATTTGTATTCAAGTTATAAATTTAGATCGATGGGAATTTTTTCTGAGGTTAGAAAAGAGCAAATGCTTTTAGGTATTAAAAACATCATTACATAGACACAAATTATATTTATCAGGAAGGGTAGAACATGGTTCCAATTATTATACAATCTACTTTTGAATCAATTTTCAAATTTCTTTATATAATTAACTTAATAGTCAACTAAAATCCATAAATATTATTTCACCTTCAGTCAACAACTATTTATTCATCTACTATCTGCTAGAAACTGTTGTATGAAGTGAAGATACATCAATTAAAGCAAAACAAGAATTTTTGGCCTTATAGAACTAATATTCTAATGTGGGCATCCAAATAAAGAATATTTAGCCATTATATAGGCTTCCTTGGAGAAGACCTGTGTTTGATCCCTGGGCCGGGAAGATGCCCTGGAGAAGGGAATGGTTACCCATTTCAGTCTTCTTCCCTGGAGAATTCCATGGATAGAGGAGCCCGGTGGACTACAGTCCATGGGGTCGCAAAGTGTCAGACACAACTGAGCAAATTTCACTTTTTTTTCACTTTAGATCTTTATATAGCCTAAACAATCACAATTTTTGTTTGTATATTTAAATGTTAAAAACTGTGAAAAAAAATCTAATAGATTTATAGAAGGGGATATTTCCAATCCAGGGATCAAACCCAGGTCTCCCGCACTACAGCCAGATTCTTTACCAGCTGAGCCACAAGGGAAGCTCATACATACATACATACATACATACATATATATATATATATATATATATATATATATATATATATATATACAATGCCTTTAATCATTTAAATATATGTGTTAATATACATTTCACAAAGATCTAAGCAGAAAGTTACCATGTTTAAGATCCTATGAGCTCTCAGAACAAGTATACTATCAAGGGTGAAACAGACCACCAGCCCAGGTTGGAAGCATGAGACAAGTGCTCAGGGCTGGTGCACTGGGAAGACCCAAAGGGATGGGATGGGGAGGGAGGTGGGAGGGGGGATTGGGATGGGGAACACATGTAAATCCATGGCTGATTCATGTCAATGTATGGCAAAAACCACTACAATATTGTAAAGTAATTAGCCTCCAACTAATAAAAATAAATGGAAAAAAAAATTTAAATTAAAAACAAACAAACAAAACAAAAAGATCCTATGAGCTCTATCAGCTACAGGCACATGCACTAAGCTGCAATTATACACTAATCCCCATATACTTAAGATGCTTAGAGTTCTTACAAGAATGAATGCTTCTATTTAGGAGAGCATCTATGCATTAAAATTTGAATACCATCAAAAAGCCAGTGGTGCTGACTACCATCAGTTTCCCATACTTTATTTGTCCCATTATCAATTGTTGGGTTTGATTTCCATGAATTGAAATATCTCATAGATGAATGGTCATAATCCCTGAACTCTGATTTTTGAAGCCTACTGAAGAGAATTGAAGATAATGGTGACCTCCCTCAAAAGATCCCGTGCATATACTGCTACACTCTGCCCCCAATCCCACAGCAGGCCAGCACCGACCCACGCCTCCACTGGAGATTTCTGGACACCCACAGGCAAGTCTGGGACAGTCTCCTGTGGGGTCACTGCTCCTTTCTCCTGGGTCCTGGTTCACAAGGTTCTGCTGTGCCCTCCAAGAGACTATTTCCTAGGTCCTGTGTAAGTGCTGGCAGCTCTATGGTGGGGTTAATGGTGACCTCCTCCAAGAGGGCTTATGCCATACCCAAGTCTGCTGCACCCAGAGCCCCTGTCCCTGGGGCAGACCACCGCCAATCTGTACCTCCACAGGAGGCACTCAAACACAGTTCTGCCTCAGTCTCTGTGGGTTCCCTGGGTTCTGGTGTGCACAAGGTTTGTTTGAGCTCTCTGAGCATCTATGGTGGGAATGCGGTTTGATTCTAAATGCGAATTTGCCACGCCTATGGTATTGCTGGGGCTTCCCCTTTGCTATTGGATGTGGGGTCTCTCCTCACAGCCACTCCAGCACCTACCATCTTCCTGGGGTTTTTCTGACCTTGACGTGGGGTATTCCCCCTCAGTCACTCAACACTGCACTGTGGTGCTGCAGTGCCACGCAGCCACCACTCACTGCTCACACATCAGAACAAGACACAGTTTTCCCCTCACTCAGACTGTCCCATCAGGAAGCTTCGATAGGCTTCTTATCTTTAACCGTCAAAGGGCAGAATGAAAACCACAATCATAGAAACTAACCAATCTAATCAGATGGACCACAGCCTTGTCTAACTCAATGAAACTATGAGCCATGCTATGTAGGGCCATCCAAGATGGACGGGGCATGGTGGAGAGTTCTGACAGAATGTGGTCTACTGGAGAGGGGAATGGCAAACCACTTCAGTATTCTTGCCTTGAGAACCCCCTGAAGAGTATGAAAAGGCAAAAAGATAAGACACTGCAAGATGAACTCCCCAGGTCAATTGGTGCCCAATATACTGCTGGAGATCAGTGGAGAAATAACTCGAGAAAGAATGAAAAGACAGAGCCAAAGCAAAAACAACACTCAGCTGTGCATGTGACTGGTGATGGAAGCAAGGTCCAATTCTATAAAGAGAAATATTGCATAGGAACCTGGAATGTTAGGTCCATGAATCAAGGCAAATTGGAAGTGGTCAAACAGGGGATGGCAAGTGTGAATGTTGGCATTTTAGAAATCAGCGAACTAAAATGGACTGGAATGGGTGAATTTAACTCAGATAACTATTATATCTATGACCTTGGTCATCCCTTAAAAGAAATGGTATCATACTCAATCATACTCAACAAAAGACTCCAAAATGCAGTACTTGGATGCAATCTCAAAAATGACAGAATGATCTCTATTCATTTCCGAGGCAAACCATTCAATATCACAGTAATCCAAGTCTATGCCCCAACCAGTAATGCTGAAGAAGCTGAAGTTGAATGGTTCTAGGAAGACCTACAAGACCTTCTAGAACTAACAGCCAATAAAGATGTACTTTTCATTATATGGGACTGGAACACAAAAGTAGAAAGTCAAGAAAGACATGGAGTAACAGGCAAATTTGTCCTTGGAGTACGGAATGAAGCAGGGCAAAGCCTAATAGAGTTTTGCCAAGAGAATTCACTGGTCATAGCAAACACGCTCTTCCAACAACACAAGAGAAGATTCTGCAAATGGACATCACCAGATGGTCAACACTGAAATCAGATTGATTATATACTTTGCAGCCAAAGATGGAGAAACTCTATACAGTCAGCAAAAACAAGACTGGGAGCTGACTGTGGCTCAGATCATGAACTCGTTATTGCCAAACTCAGACTTAAATTGAAGCAAGTAGGGAAAACCACTAGACCACTCAGGTATGACCTAAATGAAGTCCCTTATGATTATACAGTGGAAGTGACAAATAGATTCAAGGGACTAGATCTGATAGACAAAGTGCCTGATGAACTATGGACAGAGGTTCATGAAATTGTACAGAAGGCAGTGATCAAGACCATCTCTAAGAAAAAGAAATGCACAAAGGCAAAATGGTTGTATGAGGACACCTTACAAATAGGAAGAAAAGAAGAGAAGCCAAAGGCAAGGGAGAAATGGAAAGTTAACCCAACTGAATATAGAGTTCCAAAAAGCAGCAAGGAGAGATAACAAAGCCTTTCTAGTGAACAATGCAAAGAAATAGAGGAAAACAATAGAATGGGAAAGACTGGAGATCTCTTAAAGAAGATAGAGATACCAAGGGAACATTTCATGCAAAGATGGACACACTAAAGGACACAAACAGTATGGACCTAACAGAAGCAGAAGATATTAAGAAGAGGTGGCAGGAATACGCAGACGAACTGCACAAAAAAAAAAAAAAAAGGCCTTAGTGATCTCAATAATCACGATGCTGTGATCACTCATCTAGAGACAGATATCCTGGGAAGTAATTTCTAGCAGGCCTTAGAAAGCATCACCATGAACCAAACTAATGAGGTCATGGGATTCCAGTTAAGCTATTTTGAATCCTAAAAGATGATGCTGTGAAAGTGCAGCACTCTATATGCCAGCAATTTTGGAAAACTCAACAATGGCCACAGGACTGGAAAAGGTCAGTTTTCATTCCAGTCACAAAGAAGGGCAATGCCAAAGAATGTTCAAACTATCACACAATTGCACTCATCTCACATGCTGGCAAAGTAATGCTCAAAATTCTCCAAGTGAGGCTTCAATGGTATGTGAAAAGTTGTTCCAAATGTTCAAGCTGGATTTAGAAAAGACAGAAAAACCAAATTGTTAACAGAGATCAAATTGTCAACATAAGCAGGATCATCAAAAAAGCAAGAGAGTTCCAGAAAAACATTTACTTCTGCTTTATTGACTATGCCAATGTCTTTGACTGTGTGGATCACAACAAACTGGAAAACTCTTCAATTCGTGGGAATACCAGAATACTCTACCTGTTTCCTTAGAAACCTCTATGCAGGTCAAGAAGCAACAGTTGGAACTGGACATGAAACAATGTACTTGTTATAAATTGGGAAAGAAATATGTGAAGTCTGTATATTGTTACCCTGCTTATTTAAATTATATGCAGAGTACATCATGAGAAATGCCAGGCGGGATGAAGCACAAGCTGGAATCAAGATTGCTGGGAGAAATACCAATAACCTTAGATATGCAGATGACACCACCCTCATGACAGAAAGTGAAGAGGAACTAAAGAGCCTCTTGATGAATGTGAAAGAGAAGAGTGAACCTGGCTTA
The DNA here is from genome assembly GCF_023699985.2 of Odocoileus virginianus. Lineage (NCBI taxonomy): Eukaryota > Metazoa > Chordata > Mammalia > Artiodactyla > Cervidae > Odocoileus > Odocoileus virginianus. The sequence continues at coordinate 42,196,168 of NC_069708.1, read as the reverse complement.
AATCTCAACATTTAAATACCTAAGATCATGGCATCCGGTTCTATCACTTCATTGCAAATAGATGAGGAAACAATGGAAACAGTGACAGATTTTATTTTCTTGTGTTCCAAAATCACTGTATATGGTGACTGCAGCCATAGAATTAAAAGACACTTGCTCCTTAGAAGAAAAGCCATGACAAACCTAGACAGCGTATTAAAAACCAGAGACATTACTTTCCTAGCAAAGGTCAGTCTAGTCAAAGCTATGGTTTTTCCAGTAGTCATGTATGGAGGTGAGAGCTAGACCATAAAGAAAGCTGAGCACTGAAGAATTGATATTTTTAAACTGTGGTGTTGGTGAAGACTCTTGAGAGTCCCTTCAACTGCGAGGAGATCATACCAGTCTATCCTAATGGAAATCAATCCTGAATATTCATTGGAAGGTCTGATGCTGAAGCTGAAGGTCCAATACTTTGGCCTCCTGATGCGAAGGGCTGACTCATTAGAAAAGACCCTTATGCTGGGAAAGATTGAAGGCGAGAGAAAAAGGGGACAGCAAAGGACAAGATGGTTGGATGGCATTACTGACTCAATGGACGTGAGTTTGAGCAAACTCTGGGAGAAAGTGAAAGACAGGGAAGCCCTTGGGATCACAGAGTCAGACAGGACTGAGTGACTGAATAACAACAACATAAAGTACAAAGTCAATTAGAAAAATATTCTCTCTTAGTGGGTGCTACACAAAACATTTTCTGTGAGAAATATATACTCTAGGTTATGTTCTTTAAGTTTTGAGTCCATGTATAAAGATATCTGTTAAAAATCTGTGGTATAAAAGTGAATTAAATCAGTATCTAGTGATGATTATAACTACATGCCTATGGCTGCCATCATAAGTATGGACTGAGATAAGCCCCTTGACTAGAATGAATTATTGAACATCAAGAAAACAAGCCTAATAGAATTTGGATGGAATATGTAAATGTTCTGTAGGAAATCAGCATACACAAGGGTTTATTTGTTAAATATAATAGTGAATTATAGATGCCTATATTTTCACTTAAACATAAAATTCTATGCATCACAAGTAAATTTTTAAATACCAATGTTTACTTTCTCAGAAGATAGTCTGATAAAGCTACTGGTTTTTGGATCTGTATAGATTTTATTGATGTTATTAGAGGAGGAGATTTAGAAAGTGGAAATAACTTCTCTCACACAGAGGATCCATCTAGTGATTGAGTATCCCATTATTGCAAAGTTTAAAGGATTATAAGCCTTGAAGTGTAAAATGAGGTAAAGATACTTTGCTCCAACAAATAATCCATAAATCCCCATCTGAGTTGTTCACTGACATTAAACAGACATTTCTATTTTACTAGACAGTAAGACTGACTGATAAGAATTCTATGACATTTCCTTTTCCTCTTTCTTTCCTTCACAACAAAAATGTTCTACTTTAAAATGTCATGGAAGGTATAAGAACTTGATCTTGAATCTGTCATATGAGTTGATAGACTCATTGCCAATATAATATTGGCAGGTTTTACTGTACATCTAAGAATTGTGTTGATATTTATTGCTTCAGTTAAATAAAGAAAAAGACTCTAACATAATTAGAAATACAAAACAATATTTTTAAAGTTGGAGTTCTTTTGAAATATTATTTACATGTTAGAAACTATTCATTTTATCAGAAGAGTTATGGACACTAACCCATAATACTATTTTAATATATGCTCAGGAGTGACTAATCAGTTCTCAGTACCACATGCACTGTGTTCATTTATTTTGGAAGATAATGAATGAGTTTATTTTGATGAGTTGTACAGTAATTCCAAGGCAAAATGCAGATGTCAGGAACAACTTGCTGAATTTCTACAATGTGAAAAAGATAATAAATAATTTTTAAGACTATGAGCTTATTTTATGAAGTATTTTGAGATTTCTTTTGCAATTATTATAGTTCTTGAAATTAATATTTTTAAAAAGCATAAATTAAAAGCATTCTGAGTTTTAAAAAAATATTTTAAGCATTTGTTAAAAGATTTTTAAGACTTCTAATATTCTGATAGTATTTGTGAATATTTGCATTGTATAGTTGAGGGTAGTGGGAAAAAGGGTATAAAGTTTCATATCCTAAGTGAGTTTCTCTACGGTTTTCTCCTTGTAATTCCTCCTTTTTTTTTTTTTTTTCTTTTCAAGCTAATAAGATACATTATGTGAAAGTACTGCACAGCCAGTTTACTGCACCCAACTCAAAGTGACTTTTGATGATTTGTTTGTTTATAAGGAATAGTAGTCATAGTTGAATTCAGTCATGTTACTAAAAAGCAGTAGCTAAATACAACAGAAAAATCAAGCACCAAACTGAACAGATCTGTTTATTTCTATCTGTTTTTCCTCTCTTCCTGATAAAGATATGCTATTTGCTTATTTGTATCTTTTGTTGTTTGGTTAATAAGATTTACAAATTGAACAATGTCCTTCAAAGAGCTCAAAAATTGAACCAAGTAGAAAAGAATGACTAAACAGACAGAGACATGAAAAATCAAAGGAAAGAAATTGGAGAAGGAATAAAAACAACAACAATAAAAAGGGAAAGATGAAAGGCAAGGATTTTTACCTTTCAATTGTACAAAATTAAGAACAATTTGTGGGAGGAATTTGTCTTAACCCTGCTTCTTGAAGAGATACTAGACAGCACTGTTAGGTTCCTGGATTATCTCCCCCGACTTACACACACTGTTTTATTTTTAATTTCCATTTAACATTATTAACTTAAATTTCTTTGTTGTTATCGCTTCTACCATTTGCCCCTTTTCTCATTCCTTATTCAAAATTCAGCTTATTGTATAAATTGGATGTTGAGAGAGAATATAGGAGTAGCTTACAATAAAAATGTTCTTGATAAATCTGTTTTATTTCCTTATCAAATATCATTAGTTTTATTTGCTTTGGTGATATATTTATAAAATCCATGGACATTATTGTGATCAATAGCATTTCTACAATAAAATTTTATAGTACAATTATGGAAAATATAAAGAATAAGATTTTCTTTTTACAAGTCTTTAGCTTGTCATGTAAATTTCTTTTGAAATTTAAGATAACAGCAGCTTATTGTAAGGGAGACTTGAGACTAAGAAAGAACATATAAATTATGCTTCTCTCTCTTCTTTGACTGGCTACATGACTTTGATAAAATACTGTAAGAGCCATATTGTTAATCAGTTTTCTCTTTATTCTTACTGCCTCATCTTTAATAACACCTTTAATTTTCCTCTAAGGCATGAAGAAGAGACCAGATGGACAAAATCCCCAGATATCATCATTCATTAGCTTCATGTTCTGTATATCAGAAATTATTAATTTCTTGAGTCTTTATTGTCTACAGAAAATTGTGATAAAACTTCAGGAGCTAATGAACTTGTTAGTGAGGAGCAAAACAGACAAAAAGCCCAAAACAGTCATGTAATCCATCATTAAGGAATTTGCAATCTGATGTAGAGGTGCATGCATGTGTGCTCATCCACTTAGTTGTGTCCGACTCTTTATGACCCTATGGACTATAGTCCAACAGGTTCCATTGTCCATGGGATACTCCAGGCAAAAATACTGGAGTGGGTTGCCGTGCTCTCATACAGGGGAATCTCCCTGATCCAGCATATTCTTTAACCACTGAGCCACCTGGGATGCTAGATGTAGAGATAGAACACACAAAGCTCATGGATAACCATGACCGCGTGGGTGTGCACCTAGGGCCAGAAATCCAGGAGTGTGAGGTCAGCTGGGCCTTAGGAAGCGTAACTACCAACTAAGCTAGTGGAGGTGATGGAATTCCAGCTGAGCTATTTCAAATCCTAAAAGATGATGCTATTAAAGTGCTGTACTCAATATGCCAGCAAATTTGGAAAACTCAGCTGTGGCCCCAGGACTGAAAAAGTTCAGTTTTCATCCCAATCCCAAAGAAAGGCAATGCCAAAAAATGTTCAAACTACCGTGCAATTGTGCTCATTTCCCATGCTAGCAAGGTAATGCTCAAAATCCTTCAAGTTAGGCTTCAACAGCATGTGAATCAAGAACCTCAGGATTTAGAAAGAGCAGAGGATCTAGAGATCAAATTACCAACATTCACTGGATCCTAGAGAAAGCAAGGTAATTCTAGAAAAGTATGTACTGCTGTTTCATTGACTAAGCTAAAGACTTTGACTGTGTTGGCCACAACAAACTGAAAATTCTTAAAGAAATGGAGGTACCAGATCGTCTTACCTATCTCCTGAGAAACCTGTACGCAGACCAAGAAGCAAGAGTTAGAACCAGACATGGAACAACGGACTGGTTCCTAATTGGGAAAGGAATATGACAAGGCTGTATATTGTCACCTTGCTCATTTAACTTATATGCAGAGTATATCATGAGAAATGCTGCAGTGGATGAGCTACAAGCTGAAATCAAGATTGCCAGGAGCAATATCAACAACCTCAATCAAGAAATCTCAACAAATCTCAACAAATCAAGAAATATCAACAACAACAAATATATGCAGATGATACCACTCTAATGGCAGAAATTGGAGAGCAACTAAAGGGCCTCTTAATGAGGGTGAAAGGGGAGAGTGAAAAAGGTGGCTTAAAACTCGACATTCGAAAACCTACATCATGGCATCTGGTCCCATCACTTCATGCCAAATAGATAGAAAAAAGGTGGAAACAGTGGCAGATTTTCTCTTTTTGGTCTCCAAAATCACTGTGAATGGTGACTGCAGCCATGAAATTAAAAGATGCTTACTCCTTGGAAGAAAAGTTATGACAAGCCTAGACAGCATATTAAAATCAGAGACATCACTTTGATGAAAGGTCCTTTTAGTCAAAGCTGCGGTCTTTCCAGTAGTCGTGTACAATGTGAGAGTAGGACCATAAAGAAGGCTGAGGGCCGAAGAATTGGTGCTTTAGAACTGTAGTGCCGGAGAAGACTCTTGAGAGTCCCTTGGCCAGCAAGATCAAACCAGTCAATTCTAAAGGAAATCAGTCCTGAATATTCATTGGAAGGACTGATACTGAAGCTGAAACTCCAATGTTTTGGCCACCTGATGTGAAGAGCTGACTCATTGGGAAAGGCTCTAATGATGGGAATGATTGAGGGTGAGAGAAAAAGGGGGTGACAGAGGATGAGATGCTTGAATGGTATTACCAACTTAATGAATATGAGCTTGAGCAAACTTCAGGAGATACTGAAGGACAGGGAAACCAGGCATGCTGCAGTTCATGGAGTCATAAAGAGTTGGACACTACTTAGAGAGGGAAAAACAGCAAAGTTTTCTCATGTAGCTAAATTCTTAAACGTTCAATTGTATTCTCATTTTCCAGACTCAACATGAGTCAATTTAGTTTACATATAATGTATAACTGAATGTCCAAAAAATAATATTGAATGTCATGAGTTAGGTATTAAATTTGGTAGCATTTCCCCCCCAATTTTCTTCATTAAAACCATTTGTAAAAAATCACAAACTGTATTTTTAAAGCTATAGACAAGATCCTTCAGATAATTCAAAACTAGTTTAATTAATTAAAACTATTGTCTAATGTGATCTTTTTCTCTAAAGACAATAAGTATTTTTACATGAAGAATTAAACCTGGAGATAGAGCCTTAGATAAAACATTTTTTGTATGCTTCCTTATTTTCCTATTCAATATGAGTCACTCTGAAATAAAATTTAAGGTGTCATTACAGTTTTAGGATTTACTGTTTCCTTTCCCCACACTTCAGTGTAATCTGACCTATTCTATTAAAGGGTGAGGTGAAAACACATTCTGAAAATGAGTCTGAATATCTAAGTGTATTTGTTTGATTTCTAAAATCATAGAAACATATAGGTTTATATCATTAGCACTCAACTGATTTCTGCTAAATCCTATGCAAGAAGACAAATAGAATTTCCAAAATGAATCCAGTTTTAAACGTTGGTCTTCCAAATGGCTTCGATGCACAGCATCTTGAAAATTGATTTTGTCTGAATTCTGTCTACTACACATTTACAATGTCATTTGAGTTACTTAAGTTTCAAAAAAAAATGTATTTAGCACCAAGCCAACTTAAGCAAATAATGATTCTGATTATACAAAACACTTAATTTCATTAGAAATATTCTCACTTTAGCTAGTTGTTTAGCTTGGAAAATATTTCAGATTAGCTACTAAAGAGTATGAAATAGACATAATTCAATAATCAGAAAAGTTAAACAGAAGAATACAATTATCTTCAAATATATTTATTGTTCATTTTGAATTTCTAAACAAGGTAAATAAATTTAAATCTGAGCTTTGATCAACCACTAGTAATTATGAATGGAGAAAAAGCAAACCAAACACTTCAAAATCAGTCTTAATACCTGAAATTCAAGATATCAACCAACATGGCCCAGCCAGTTATTGTAGAGGAATTGGTAGCAACACTGATTAAAATTTTATCTAATTGACTATGGGTTATTTGTAGGCATTTAACATGCTTGTTAGTTTTCTATATTTTTAAACAACTTGAACACGACTATCAGTTCAGTTCAGTTCAGTTGCTCAGTCATGTCCAATTCTTTGTGACCCCATGAATCACAGCATGCCAGGCCTCCCTGTCCATCACCAACTCCCAGAGTTTACTCAAACTCGTGTCCATCGAGTCAGTGATGCCATCCAGCCATCTCATCCTCTGTCGTCCCCTTTTCTTCCTGCCCTCAGTCCCTTCCAGCATTAGGATCTTTTCCAATGAGTCAACTCTTCACATGAGGTGGCCAAAGTACTGGAGTTTCAGCTTCAGCATCAGTCCTTCCAATGAACACCCAGGACTGATCTCCTTTAGGATGGACTGCTTGGACCTCCTTGCAGTCCAAGGGACTCTCAAGAGTGTACTCCAACACCACAGTTCAAGTGTCAATTTTTCGGCACTCAGCTTTCTTCACAGTCCAACTCTCCCATCGAATACATGACCACTGGAAAAACCATAGCCTTGACTAGACGGACCTTTGTTGGCAAAGTAATGTCTCTGCTGCTTAATATGCTATCTACGTTGCTCATAACTTTCCTTCCAAGGAATAAGCATATTTTAATTTCATGCTGCAATCACCATCTGCAGTGATTTTGCAACCCCAAAAATAAAGTCTGACACTGCTTCCACTGTTACCCCATCTATTTCACATGAAGTGATGATGCTGGATGCCATGATCTTAGTTTTATGAATGTTGAGTTTAAATCAACTTTTTCACTCTCCTCTTTCACTTTCATCAAAAGGCTTTCTTCCTCTTCACTTTCTGCCATAAGGGTAGCGTCATCTGCATATCTGAGGTTATTGATATTTCTCCTGGCAATCTTGATTCCAACTTGTGCTTCTTCCAGCAAGCGTTTCTCATGATGTACTCTGCATGTAAGTTAAATAAGCAGGGTGACAATACACAGCCTTGATGTACTCCTTTTCTTATTTGGAGCCAGTCTGTTGGTCCATGTCCAGTTCTAACTGTAGCTTCCTGACCTGCATATTGGTTTCTCAAGAAGTGGGTCAGGTGATCTGGTATTCCCATTTCTTTCAGAATTTTCCACATTTTATTGTGATCCACAGAGTCAAAGGCTTTGGCATAGTCAATAAAGCAGAAATAGATGTTTTTCTGGAGCTCTCTTCCTTTTTTGATCATCCAGCAGATGTTGGCAATTTGATCTCTGATTCTTCTGCCTTTTCTAAAATGAACTTGAACATCTGGAAGTTCACGGTTCACATATTGCTGAAGCCTGGCTTGGAGAATTTTGAGCATTACTTTACTAGCGTGTGAGATGAGTGCAATTGTGTGGTAGTTTGAGCATTCTTTGGGATTGCCTTTCTTAGGGATTGGAATGAAAACGGACCTTTTCCAGTCCTGTGGCCGCTGCTGAGTTTTCTAAGTTTGCTGGCATATTGAGTGCAGCATTTTCACAGCATTATCTTTTAGGATTTGAAATAGCTCAACTGGAATTCCATCACATCCACTAGCTTTGTTCGTAGCGATGCTTTCTAAGGCCCACCTGACTTCACATTCCAGGATGTCTGGCTCTAGGTGAGTGATCACACCATCGTGATTATCTGGGTCATGAAGATCTTTTTTGTACAGTTCTTCTGTGTTTTCTTGACACCTCTTTTTAATATCTTCTGCTTCTTTTATGTCCATAATATTTCTATCTTTTATCGAACCCATCTTTGCATGAAATGTTCCCTTGGTGTCTCTAACTTTCTTGAAGAGATCTCTAGTCTTTCCCATTTTTTTTTCTCTATTTCTTTACATTGATGCCTGAGGAAGGCTTTCTTATCTCTCCTGGCTATTCTTTGGAACTCTGCATTCAAATGCGAATATCTTTCCTTTTCTCCTTTGCTTTCCGCTTCTCTTCTTTTCACAGCTTTTTGTAAGGCCTCCTCAGACAACCATTTTGCCTTTTTGCATTTGTTTTCCATGCAGATGGTCTTGATCCCTGTCTCCTGTACAATGTCATGAACCTCTGTCCATAGTTCATCAGGCACTCTGTCTATCAGATCTAGTCCCTTAAATCTATTTCTCACTTCCACTGTATATTCATAAGGGATTTGACTTAAGTCATTCCTGAATGGTTTAGTGGTTTTCCCTACTTTCGTCTATTTAAATTTGAATTAGGCAATAACGAGTTCATGATCTGAGCCACAGTCAGCTCCAGGTCTACTTTTTGCTGACTGTATAGAGCTTCTCCATCTTTGGCTGCAAAGAATATAATCAATCTTATTTCAGTGTTGGCCATCTGGTGATGTCCATGTGTAGAGTCTTCTCTTGTGTTGTTGGAAGGGGGTGTTTGCTATGACCAGTGTGTTCTCTTGGCAAAACTCTATTAGCCTTTGTCCTGATTTATTTTGTACTCCAAGGCCAAATTTGCCTGTTATTCCAGGTGTTTCTTGACTTCCTGCTTTTCATTCCAGTCCCCTATAATGAAAAGAACATCTTTATTGGGTGTTAGTTCTAAAAGGTCTTGTAGGTCTTCATAGAACCGTTCAACTTCAGCTTTTTCAGTGTTACTGGTTGGGGCATAGGCCTGGATTACCATGATATTGAATGCTTTGCCTTGGAAATGAACAGAGATCATTCTGTCATTTTTGTAATTGCACCCAAGTACTGTATTTCGGACTCTTTTGTTGACCATGATATCTACTCCATTTCTTCTGAGGGATTCCTGCCCACAGTAATAGATATAATGGTAATCTGAGTTAAACTCACTCATTCCAGTCCATTTTAATTTGCTGATTCCTAGAATGTTGACATTCACTCTTGCCATCTCCTGTTTGACCACTTCCAATTTGCCTTGACTTATGGGCCTAAAATTCCAGATTCCTCTGCAATATTTCTCTTTACAGCATCGCACCTTGCTTCTATCACCAGTCCCATTCACAACTGGGTATTGTTTTTGCTTTGGCTCCATCCCTTCATTCTTTCTGGAATTATTTCTCCACTGATCTCCAGTAGCATATTGGGCACCTACCGACCTGGGGAGTTCCTCTTTCAGTATCCTATCATTTTGACTTTTCATACTGTTCATGGGGTTCTCACGGCAAGAATACTGAAGTGATTTGCCATTCCCTTCTCCAGTGGACCACATTCTCTCATACCTCTCCACCATGACCCATCTGTCTTGGGTGGCCCCAAACGGCATGGCTTAGTTTCACTGAGTTAGACAAGGCTGTGGTCCATGTGATCAGATTGGCTAGTTTTCTGTGATTATGGTTTCAGTGTGTCTGCCCTCTGATGCCCTCTCGCAACACCTACCATCTTACTTGGGTTTCTCTTACCTTGGACGTGGGGTATCTCTTTATGGCTGCTCCAGGCAGTTGCTGCTCCTTACCTTGGACGAGGAGTATCTCCTCACGGCTGCCCCTCCTGACCTTGAACATGGAGTAGCTCCTCTCGGCCCTCCTGCCCCACACAGCCGGGGCTCCTTAGATGACGTCTAAACCTAACAATTACCCATGGCAGGAAAACAGTGTAATATGTTGAAATGCTTCCAATATTTGGTAAAGAATTAATTTTATATATGTGTAATCTTATGAATTTGATTATAGGAGAGAAAATTAACTATAGGTTTTCTACTTAAATGTACTTGTAGTTGTTTTATAATATATACATTTCTTTATGTTTCCATGTTCAACTTCAGTTAGTTCAGTTTAGTCACTCAGTCGTGTCCGACTCTTTGTGACCTTATGAACCACAGAACACCAGGCCTCACCAACTCCTGGAGTCCACCCAAACCCATATCCATTCAGTCGGTAATGACAGCCAACCATCTCATACTCTGTTGTCCCCTTCTTCTCATGCCCTCAATATTTCCCAGCATCAGGGGCTTTTCAAATGAGACAGCTCTTCTCATCAGGTGGCCAAATTACTTAAGTTTCAGCTTCAACATCAGTCCTTCCAATGAACACCCGGGACTGATCTCCTTTAGGATGGACTGGTTGGATCTCCTTGCAGTCCAAGGGACTCTCAAGAGTCTTCTTCAATGCCACAGTTCAAAAGCATCAATTATCCAGTGCTCAGCTTTCTTCATAGTCCAACTCTCACATCCATACATGACCACTGGAAAAACCATAGCCTTGAGTAGACAGACCTTTGTTGACAAAATAATGCCTCTGCTTTTTAATATGCTATCTAGGTTGGTCATAACTCTCCTTCCAAGGAGTAAGCATCTTTTAATTTCATGGTGCAATCACCATCTGCAGTGATTTTGGAGCCCAGAAAAATAAAGTCATCCACTGTTTCCACTGTTTCCCCATCTGTTTTCCATGAAGTGATGGGACTGGATGCCATGATCTTAGTTTTCTGTATGTTGAGCTTTAAGCCAACTTTTCCCCTCTCCTCTCTCACTTTTATCAACAGGCTCCTTAGTTCTTCTTCAGTTTCTGCCGTAAGGGTGGTGTCATTTGCATATCTCAGTTTTTAAAAAGGGGATACTATAGCAGTACTCCATAGCTGCAAATTCTGCACTTTCCTTTATCAATATGATTTAAGGATATGGAATGTAGCCTAAATTCTCAAAAATAGTAGAATATAGTTTATTAACTTTACCTAATTGAGAAGCAATAAATTCATTTGATAGGTTAATGATAGTAGTTACTTGAATAAGAAGCTTTTATTGGGACAAATTGCAACCTGGTTTGTTGTTTTATTTGAAAACTTGATGTTGGTCACAGAAGATTGAATCATGCCTTCCCTGTGTGAATATAAGCTTTTGATTCAAGAGCCTTTATAAAGCAAAGTATCTAGGCATAAATAATTCTAGTTGTTAGGAAAAGAAATACAGGTCTAATTGGGGGGAGGGGGAGAGTATAATGTAGAAATTTAAAAAAAATGTTTGAAGTCTAATCAAATAACTGATTTGGAGACTGAAGTACTTATTAGCTCTGTCACCTGAGGCACATGTTTTACTCTTTAAGCTTATGTTCCTCATTTCTTTGGGTATATATACATATATGTGTGTATGTATATATATATATATATATAAATGACTGAAATCATAGGAAGTCTGTTAACTTTCCAAAGAGAACTCACATCTATTATATATATATACACACATACATATATACATACATATATACATATACATACATACATACATATATATATGTATATAGGCATATATATATATATATATATATGAAATTACATATTCATATCCCAAAGGGATTGTTTCTGTTTGGAAGTTTTAATTGTATCTGTATTCCTTAGCGTGGTCTCTGTTGTTGTTCAATCGCTTAGTTGTGTCTGACTCTTTGCGACCCCGTGGACCATGGAATATGATCCTTAGAATATACTAAACACTATAAATGGTTGATACAGGTATAGTTATTCATTCTTCCCATAGTTAATCACCAGCTTTTATACATTTACCCATGTTTAACAACCTTAAAAATCCTTAAGATGAACTCTCTGGAATCAAGACCAGTTATAGCAATTAATCTCTGAGAATCTACTCTAATTAGTCAGACAGATTTATTTGCTTACTCTCTCATACCAATGATAGGTTCTCATATTAATCAAAATTTCATTTTCACAATTTATTCACATTGTATTGCATCTTTAAATTCCCAAGTCTCTTGAATGATTATGAATTTGACTCTAGATGGAGATTTGCCTTATTCAACTCTATGTCTCCAGGGCCAAGAATAATAAATGGATTGAGGGCATTCATTGGTTGAATGAATGACCTATGGATGTTAGCCTTTATTCCCAGCAATGTTACTGAGGATAATGCATTTTCTTTATCTGAAAAACTAATGACTGAAACCATAAGTAGTCTGTTAACTTTCCAAAGAGAATGAGAATTTGCAGTATTATCTACCATGAGCAAGGCACCAGGATAGACTCTTCATAGAGAATTTACGGAATTCAACAATATTCCAGAAGTAGTGTAAGGCATCTTGGAAAGCAAGGTGAGAACTTCCCAGTTAACAAATGTAAATTTCCTACCTTAGAAGATAAAGCACAGGAAATACATCACCCTACTCACAGATGAAACTTCAGTGTTCCAACTATTTCCATTTTTCAACCTTAAGAAAAAGATCATAGGCGGAGGAGCCAAGATGGCGGAGGAATAGGATGGGGAGACCACTTTCTCCCCTACAAATTCATCAAAAGAACATTTGAACGCTGAGCAAATTTCACAAAACAACTTCTGATCGCTAGCAGAGGACGTCAGGCGCCCAGAAAAGCAGCCCATTGTCTTCGAAGGGAGGTAGGACAAAATATAAAAGATAAAAAGTGAGACAAAAGAGCTACGGACGTAGACCCGTCCTGGGAAGGGAGTCTTAACAGAGGAAGTTTCCAATCACCAGGACACCCTCGCACTGGCAGGACTGGGGGAAGTTTTCGGCAATCTAACTGGGAGGAAAAATTAAATAAGGCCCACAGATTGCATGCCTAAAAGCAACTCCCAGCAGAAAAGTACCCCAGACGCCCGCACCCGCCAACATCAAGCAGGGGCGGAACGGAGAGGAGTGGGAGGCATTGCTTAGGGTAAGGACCAGCCTGAAGACCCTGAGAGCAATCGGAGGGAACTTTTTTAAACTGTGGGATAGCAAGGGACAAAATTAACCGGCCAGAACACACTGTCGGTGGTTCTCAAAACAAAGGGACTGAGAAACTCCAGAGAAGTGCCGGCCCATCCCTGCTGGAGGTTGGAGGCAAGGGCGAGGGGAAAAGGGCAAACTCAGCCCCTGAGAAGCCACCCCCTCCCACACTGCAAACAGGCACCCGGTTCCTATCTAAAGACTTGCTGATACCCGACTGGCGGTGCGCGCGCTGGGGCAGCGGAGGGAAAAAGCGCGCCGTACCGGGGGAGATTGCTCCCAAGCCTCTGGCTGCCTGAGCCGCTCGCCATGGAGGGAAAAGGCGAGCTGCACCTGGGGAGAGCACCCAAGCCCCTGGCTGCCCGAACTGCTCAGGCCGGGAAAGGCACAAAACGCAGGCGCAACCGAATCCGTGCTTTTGTGGACTACCCGAAAACTGGAACTGCACTCAATGCAGGGCTCGCTCCATATAGAGCAGCCGGGAGCCTGAGCAGTGTAGACGGGGAAAGCACTGACACCCGTGAGCGGGGCAAACCCAGTGTGGCCGGTGAGTGCTATCCACAGAGAGCGGTATCTGTCTGCAGCGCCCCGCCCTCCCCGTAGCAGGACTGAACTGAACTAGCGAACCGAAATAAGAGATCACCTCCACCTGCCTGTGTCAGGGTGGAAATTAGACACCGAAGAGACGGCAAACAGAAGCCAAATAAACAAATGGAACCGCTTCAGAAAGGACCGGTACAACAGATTAAAATCCCTGAAGGTAACACTGACTACACCGGAAGGGGCCTATAGATATCGAGAAGTGTAAGCTGGAAGAGGAGCTATCTGAAACTGAACTGAACCTACACTGACCGCAACAACTCCAGATAAATTCCTAGATATATATGTATATATATTTTTTAATTTAAAAAAAAATTTTTTCTTTCCTTTTTAAAATTTTTTTTATTTTTTCTCTTAAAATTTATTTTTTCTCTTAAAATTCCCTATTACTCCCCCATTACTCCTCAATTTTCATTTTCATATATTTTTACGATTTTTTTAATTAGGGAAAAAAAATTTTTTTCTTTTTCTTGTTTTCTCTCCAATGTCCTTTTAAACTCCTCTAATACTCCTCTATTATTCCTTAATTTTCATTTTCATTTCACTATAACCTTGCCAAAAAAAAGAGAGAGAGAGAAACCCTATTTTTAAACCGAAATTCATATGCATTTCTAAATTTTTTCTGTGTTTTTGTTTTTGTTTTCAAATATTGCATTTCAAAGAGTTTAACCTCTACACTAGATTTTTAATCTTTGTTTTTCAGTATGTGATATAAATTTTGGACATTTAAGAATCCAATATTCAGTTCCCATTTCTATTCAGGAGTGTGGTGATTACTCTCCCACTTTTGAATCTCTGTTTTCTACCTCAGAACACCTCTATTTCCTCCTTTCCCCTTCTCTTCCCAATCCAATTCTGTGAATCTTTTTGGGTGTCTGGGCTATGGAGAACACTTTGGGAACAGATAACTGCGTAGATCTGTCTCTCTCCTCTTGAGTCCCCTTTTTCTCCTCCTGCTCACCTCTGTCTCCTTCCTCCCTCTCCTATTCTTCATGTAACTCTGTGAACCTCTCTGGTGGTCTCTCACGGTGGAGAATCTTTTCACCATTAACCTAGAAGTTTTATTATCAGTGCTGTATAGTTAGAGAAGTCTTGAGACTATTGGAAGAACAAAACTGAAATCCAGAGGAAGGAGACTTAAGCCCAAAACCTGAGAAAACCAGAAAACTCCTGACTACATGGAACATTAAGGAATAAGAGACCATCCAAAAGCCTCCATACCTACCCCAAAATCAACCACCACCCAAGAGCCAATAAGCTCCAGTACAAGACATACCACACAAATTCTTTAGCAACGCAGGAACATAGACCTGAGTGTCAACATACAAGCTGTCCAAAGTCACACCTAACACATAGACCCATCGCAAAACTCATTACTGGACACTCCATTGCACTCCAGAGAGAAGAAATCCAATTTCACGCACCAGAACGCTGACACAAGCTTCCCTAACCAGGAAACCTTAACAAAACAATCGTCCAACCCCACCCACTGGGTGAAACCTCCACAATAAAAAGGAACCACAGACCACAAGAATACAGAAAGCTACTCCAGACACAGCAATCTAAACAAGATGAAAAGGCAGAGGAATACCCAACAGGTAAAGGAACATGAAAAAAGACCACCAAGTCAAACAAGAGAGGAGGAAATAGGGAATCTACCTGAAAAAGAATTTAGAATAATGGTAATAAAAATGATCCAAAGTCTTGAAAACAAAATGGAGTTACAAATAAATAGCCTGGAGACAAAGATTGAGAAGATGCAAGAAAGGTTTAACAAGGACCTAGAAGAAATAAAAAAAAAAGTCAATTAAAAATTAATAATGAGATAAATGAGATTAAAAACACTCTGGAGGGAACCATGAGTAGAATAACAGAGACAGAAGACAGGATAAATGAGTTAGAAGATAAAATGGTGGAAATAAATGAAGCAGAGAGGAAAAAAGAAAAAAGAATAAAAAGAAATGAGGACAACCTCAGGGACATCTGGGACAATGTGAAATGCCCCAACATTCGAATCATAGGAGTCCCAGAAGGAGAAGACAAAAAGAAAGGCCATGAGAAGTTACTCGAGGAGATAATAGCTGAAAACTTCCCTAAAATGGGGAAGGAAATAGCCACCCAAGTCCAAGAAACCCAGAGAGTCCCAAAGAGGATAAACTCAAGGCGAAACACCCCAAGACACATATTAATCAAATTAACAAAGATCAAACACAAAGAACAAATATTAAAAGCAACAAGGGAGAAACAACAAATGACACACAAAGGGATTCCCATAAGGATAACAGCTGATCTATCACTAGAAACCCTTCAGGCCAGAAGGGAATGGCAGAATATACTTAAAGTAATGAAAGAGAATAACGTACAACCTAGATTACTCTACCCAGCAAGCATCTCATTCAGATATGAAGGAGAACTCAAAAGCTTTACAGACAAGCAAAAGCTGAGAGAATTCAGCACCACCAAACCAGCTCTTCAACAAATACTAAAGGATCTTCTCTAGACAGGAAACACAGAAAGGTGGTATAAACGTGAACCCCAAACAACAAAATAAATGGCAACGGGACCATATCTATCAATAATTACCTTAAATGTAAATGGGTTGAATGCCCCAACAAAAAGACAAAGGCTGGCTGAATGGATACAAAAGCAAGACCCCTATATATGCTGTCAACAAGAGACCCACCTCAAAACAAGGGACACATACAGACTAAAAGTGAAGGGCTGGAAAAAAAATATTCCATGCAAACGGAGACCAAAAGAAAGCAGGAGTCGCAATTCTCATATCAGATAAAACAGACTTTCAAATAAAGGGTGTGAAAAGAGACAAAGATGGACACTACATAATGACCAAAGGATCAATCCAAGAAGAAGATATAACAATTATAAATATATATGCACCCAACATAGGAGCACCACAATATGTAAGGCAAATGCTAACGAGTATGAAAGAGGAAATTAATAGTAACACAATAATAGTAGGAGACTTTAATACCCCACTCACAACTATGGATAGATCAAGTAAACCGAAAATGAACAAGGAAACACAAACTTCAAAGGACACAATGGACCAGCTAGACCTAATTGATATCTATAGGATGTTTCACCCCAAAACAATCAACTTCACCTTTCTCTCAAGTGCACACGGAACCTTCTCCAGAATAGATCACATCCAGGGCCATAAATCTAGTCTTGGTAAATTCAAAAAAACTGAAATCATTCCGGTCATCTTTTCTGACCACAGTGCAGTAAGACTGGATCTCAATTACAGGAAAAAAATATTAAAAATTCAAACATATGGAGGCTAAACAACACGCTTCTGAATAACCAACAAATCATAGAAGAAATAAAAAAAGAAATCAAAATATGCACAGAAATGAATGAAAATGAAAACACAACAACCCAAAACCTATGGGACACTGTAAAAGCAGTGCTAAGGGGAAGATTCATAGCATTACAGGCTTACCTCAAGAAACAAGAAAAAAGTCAAATAATTAGCCTAACTCTACACCTAAAGCAACTAGAGAAGGAAGAAATGAAGAACCCCAGGGTTAGTAGAAGGAAAGAAATCTTAAAAATTAGGGCAGAAATAAATGCAAAAGAAACTAAAGAGACCATAGCAAAAATCAACAAAGCCTAAAAGCTGGTTTTTTGAAAAAATAAACAAAATTGACAAACCATTAGGAAGACTCATTAAGAAACAAAGGGACAAGAACCAAATTAACAAAATTAGAAGTGAAAATGGAGAGATCAGAACAGACAACACTGAAATACAAAGGATCATAAGAGACTACTACCAGCAGCTCTATGCCAATAAAATGGACAACTTGGAAGAAATAGACAAGTTCTTAGAGAAGTATAACTTTCCAAAACTGAACCAGGAAGAAATAGAAAATCTTAACAGACCCATCACAAGCAATGAAATCAAAACTGTAATCAGAAATCTTCCAGCAAACAAAAGCCCAGGACCAGATGGCTTCACAGCTGAATTCTACCAAAAATTTAGAGAAGAGCTAACACCTATCTTACTCAAAATCTTCCAGAAAATTGCAGAGGAAGGCAAACTTCCAAACTCATTCTATGAGGCCACCATCACCCTAATTCCAAAACCAAACAAAGATGCCACAAAAAAAGAAAACTACAGGAAAATATCACTGATGAACATAGATGCAAAAATCCTTAACAAAATTCTAGCAAACAGAATTCAACAACATATTAAAAAAATCATACACCATGACCAAGTGGTCTTTATCCCAGGAATGCAAGGATTCTTTAATATCCGCAAATCAATCAATGTAATACACCACATTAACAAATTGAAAGATAAAAACCATATGATTATCTCAATAGATGCAGAAAAAAGCCTTTGACAAAATTCAACAACCATTTATGATTAAAACTCTCCAGAAAGCAGGAATGGAAGGAACATACCTCAACATAATAAAAGCTATATATGACAAACCCACAGCAAACATCACCCTCAATGGTGAAAAATTGAAAGCATTTCCCCTGAAATCCGGAACAAGACAATGGTGCCCACTCTCACCACTACTATTCAATATAGTTTTGGAAGTGTTGGCCACAGCAATCAGGGCAGAAAAAGAAGTAAAAGGAATCCAGATAGGAAAAGAAGAAGTGAAACTCTCTCTGTTTGCAGATGACATGATCCTCTACATAGAAAATCCTAAAGACTGTACCAGAAAATTACTAGAGCTAATCAACGAATACAGTAAAGTTGAAGGATATAAAATTAACACACAGAAATCTCTTGCATTCCTATACACTAACAATGAGAAAACAGAAAGAGAAATTAAGGAAACGATACCATTCACCATTGCAATAAAAAGAATAAAACACTTAGGAGTATATCTACCTAAAGAAACAAAACACCTATACATAGAAATCTATAAAACACTGATGAAAGAAATCAAAGAGGACACAAACAAATGGAGAAATACACCGTGCTCATGGATTGGAAGAATCAATATTGTCAAAATGGCTATACTGCCCAAAGCCATCTATAGATTCAATGCAATCCCTATCAAGCTACCAACGGTATTCTTCACAGAAATAGAACAAATAATTTCACAATTTGTATGGAAATACAAAAAATCTTGAATAGCCAAAGTAATCCTGAGAAAGAAGAATGGAACTGGAGGAATCAACCTGCCTGACTTCAGACTCTACTACAAAGTCACAGTCATCAAGACAGTATGGTACTGGCACAAAGACAGAAATACAGGTCAATGGAAAAGAATAGAAAGCCCAGAGATAAATCCAAGAACCTATGGTCACCTTATTTTTGACAAAGGAGGCAAGGATATACAATGGAAAAAAGACAACCTCTTTAACAAGTGGTGCTGGGAAAACTGGTCAACCACAGGTAAAAGAATGAAACTAGAACACTTTCTGACACCATACACAAAAATAAACTCAAAATGGATTAAAGATCTAAATGTAAGACCAGAAACTATAAAACTCCTAGGGGAGAACATAGGCAAAACACTCTCCAACATAAATCACAGCAAGATCCTCTATGACCCACATCCCAGAATTTTAGAAACAAAAGCAAAAATAAACAAATGGGACCTAATGGAACTTAAAAGCTTTTGCACAACAAAGGAAACTATAAGCAAGGTGAAAAGACAGCCCTCAGATTGGGAGAAAATAACAGCAAATGAAGCAACAGACAAAGGATTAATCTCAAAAATATACAAGCTACTCCTGCAGCTCAACTCCAGAAAATTAAATGACCCAGTCAAACAATGGGCCAAAGAACTAAACAGACATTTCTCCAAAGAAGACATACAGATGGCAAAAAAACATGAAAAGATGCTCAACATCACTCATTATCAGAGAAATGCAAATCAAAACCACAGTGAGGTACCATTACACGCCAGTCAGGATGGCTGCTATCCAGAAGTCTACAAGCAATAAATGCTGGAGAGGGTGTGGAGGAAAGGGAACCCTCTTACACTGTTGGTGGGAATGCAAATTAGTACAGCCACTATGGAAAACAGCGTGGAGATTTCTTAAAAAGCTGGAAATAGAACTGCCATATGACCCAGCAATCCCACTTCTGGGCATACACACCAAGGAAACCAGATTTGAAAGAGACACGTGCACCCCAATGTTCATCGCAACACTGTTTATAATAGCCAGGACATGGAAGCAACCTAGATGCTCATCAGCAGACGAATGGATGAGGAAACTGTGGTACAAATACACCATGGAATATTACTCAGCCATTAAAAAGAATTCATTTGAATCAGTTCTAATGAGATGGATGAATCTGGAGCCCATTATACAGAGTGAAGTAAGCCAGAAAGATAAAGACCAGTACAGTATACTAATGCATATATATGGAGTTTAGAAAGATGGTAACGATAACCCTATATGCAAAACAGAAAAAGAGACAGACTTGTGGACTCTGTGGGAGAAGGCGAGGGTGGTATGTTTCAAGAGAACAGCATTGAAACATGTATATTATCTAGGGTGAAACAGATAACCAGCCCAGGTTGGGTGCATGAGACAAGTGCTCGGGCCTGGTGCACTGGGAAGACCCAGAGGGATTGGGTGGAGAGGGAGATGGGAGGGGGGACCAGGATCGGGAATACATGTAAATCCATGGCTAATTCATTTCAATGTATGACAAAAACCACTGCAGTGATGTAAAATAATTAGCCTCCAACTAATAAAAATAAATGGAAAATAAAATAAAATAAAATGCATAAACTGTGAATTTTAAAATATTAAAAAAAAATAAAAAGATCATAAATGATTCTACTATGAACTGCCAAACATACAAAGCTTAAATAGGATCAGACTCATTCTTTGTGCATTGTCTGAAGAATACCTTCATACTGCCATTTAATTTAGGAGAAACTCTGTCACATAGAGTGAGATGTCAAATATTTTTAGTCTATCATCCCCTTCTTACATAAATATAAAGCTGAGAGAGCATTGTGAGGAGCTGCATCCAAAAGACTTTTACGAATTGTTTGGTATAGTTGAGTTAATGAGATCTCAGCCTCTCTGACTCTTTTCTTAAAGCAATTTTTTTGAACAGATTGACCCAAAATCTTACTAGAAGAGACTCAGTTTCAATGAAATAAATATGCTAATGAAGTTGTCCATGCATCGTACATCTCATAAACATGATGTTTGTAAATTTTGAGAAGTTTGATTGAATTTGAATTAAAGTAATTGTGCAGCATACAGTTTTCCCTACAGCACACATGATGAAAGTCAAAGAATTGTTTAACAAAACAAAACAAAAAAAAAAACAAAGAATCATAACAAAAATATATTGAAAATATACTGTTGACCTAAAAGAAAAAGTTTTTGTATGTTGTCAGAAACTAGCTTTTGACATTTTCAAGTTCAAGATAATATAAACAATCAACAATCAATTAATCAAAAATTTTGGATACACTTGCCATATGTGTAAAATAAGCATTTCTACATATTTATTTTCAGAATTATGGAGTATCTATGGTTTTCTTTAGAAAATGTTATTGACTTCAGGATTACAACTGAGTCAAGTATCTCAAAATTCAATCTGATTTTGACCTTGAAGTCACCTTTGTTTTGAAATAATTTTGTGTGTACAAGTTCTTCACAGATTTACTTGGAAAAGAAGGCTTTCCTGCATGTGAGAAATAATCTAAGAATAAATTAGATGACTTTTAATGATAATTGTCATTATATAATTGTAACATATTTAGATGACAGTTTTCTGGTAACTGTAACATAATGGCCACAAGCAAATCTTTAAAGTTATATCTGTAGTTGTTACCTTGTAGTTTGTGTCATCTATAAGCATTTAAATCACAGCCCACTGGTTAATTTCCAAATCATAGCATAGCTTTGGTAAATGACTAATACTAGCTAAATGAAAATGAAGATTCTAGTATTATTTTTATGTCACCCACTGTACAAAGTTAGGTCAATAAAAACAAAATGTAATGATATTAAATAGAAAGAGATCAGATATTAACTCTCAAATAATAATCATTATTGTGTTTTACAAGCATACCCCTACACTCAGTGTCTGTCTGTCTATCTATCTATATGCACAAACATTTATATAATACCAGATGGAAATAAGTGATGTCATTATAGTGATGCTTCAGGCTAACCAGTAAAAGACATTTAAAGAAACTTTTCTGCACAACGTTCCTAGCAGACGCTTTCTGTTACTCATTTTAAGTGTGATTTTCACACAGTTTGGAAAACTCAAGAGTGTTGGCCTGCTCCATTAACAGATGGAGTGTTATTGATCTGATACTTGCAGATTAGAGTAGAGCTCATTTTCACTCTTAAAATTTGTTATCATTTGGACATATCATTCTAGTCCAACAATGTTTGAAAAACATGCCTATGCCTGCAAAGCCCGTTTGAGATGAATACATTTCGATTTCCTACAAATGCCTTGATTTTCACTTATTTTCGCAGATCAGAGCCTAGAGCACATTACTTTTAGATTCCTGATTATAGACACAAGTATTATTTAAACATAAGAAGTTACTTACAAGTAAACCAAATAGAAAAGCAATCTCTCTTGTTGGATCAAGATTTACTTGAGATCTAAAGCTATGGACTTCCACGGTCATCTGGAATTGAAAGTAGTTATTTGTATGCCTTGAGATTTTTTTAAAAAACGATTTTTCACAAAATCAAAGTAGCTACATCCATCCAATATTGGGAAAATAATTTGTTATCTTTAAATTGAAAAAAGGAGGGAGATATAGCACATCAGGAACAGACATGAATTTTGTTTTATCCTTAATGGAACTGATTGACCCTAAACCTCCTAACTCTGAGAGACAAAGCAAAATAGTCTGAAAACAAATGCTATTTTCAGAGCCTAGAGTATAAACAGATGCTTTCTGATATAGTTGAATTGCAAAAGCATTAAAATAGATTCCAGGTCCAATTTTCAACACTGATGATAATTTGCAGGTTATTTTAAAGGTAAAATACTGTAAGATTTTTTGGTCACTAAAGATGCTAATAAATATATCTTGCTTAATTGAACTTTCCAGAATTATCAAAGATCATTTTTAATGTCAAATTAATATCAAAAGATTAAATGGAACAGAAAGTGTTTAGACCAAATTGGGAAAATTGCCACACTAAACTAGATAAGTGATCTATCCTATTAAACCTCTATTCAGAACATGAAACCTGTTCAATGCCCACCTTGCCTCAGGAACGTTCTCAAAGTGAGTCCTTTCAATATCTTTATTCACGCGGCTGCATATGCACTTCAAGTGACTTTCTGAACAGTGAAAAATTATTTCCAAATCAATCTTCCAGAAATTTAATGCTTGATAAAATATTAGCTCTTCAGTGCAAAAGGTTTTCTCAAACAGGTAAGAATGATTTAATCACTTCATAACTCATATTCAGACTTTGATCATCGACTATATAACACAAGCCACAAAAAAGGGGAAAAAACTAGTTTCAAGCAAAATCTTAGGATTTAAATATCTTGGAATTCAGACCCTTCATATGTATTATTTTATCCTCACAAAGAGGAATTCATCAGGTACTACAATCATCATCCTCCTTTTGCACTTATGGATTTCTAACAGAGGTTTAAAATAACAAGTTTTTATCACTAATTCATGGTGAACCGGGCTTGAAAACTTTAGCAACTTTAAACAAAATCAAGGCACTAAAGTAATAATCTATGCTGCCTCCTGTGTACATGTTGCATAGAATTTCTACATTTCAATGTTTCTTTCTTACTCTAGGACTTAGTATTCAATATGATAGCATTTCTTGATGGCTAAGCCTCCCTTGAACTCCTAGTCATAAACCTAAGTTGTTAAGTTTCACTTGGTCTAACCCAGTAGTTAATTTTAACATGCAGCAGAATAAACCATGGCTTATTAAAACATCCATTTTTGGGGTCCACCTCTGGAGTTTTTGATTCAGTCAGTCTGGCGTGGGGCTTGAGAATGTACATTTAGAATCAGTTCCCAAATGCTGCTGTTGGTGCAGGAACTACAGTTTGAGAATCATTGAGCTACTAACTCAATCCATTACTTATTAATAAACACAATATTTTGTGAAAGTACATGATAATGGTAAATCATGACATTTAGATCCAGAGCTTCTCAGAACATATTTGTAAATCAAAGGCAATAATTTTCATTACTGATTTCCATTTCTTCACTGAGGGACAAGTTGTACTGGGAGATAGTGGTGATACTTCAAGAAACACATAGGAACTCAAATTACCACAGATCTTATATCTTATGCTCTTATTATAGCATTTGTAATCTTTACATACCAGAGACCTACAGACAGACACACACGCACACACACACACAAATACACACACCAAAGATATAGGAAAATAAGACAAAGTACTACCTGAATGTTCTTATTAAGAGTGAAGTTGCCCTGTGATACCAGTAGATAAATTCCTGTGTCAAAAGAAAAGGCTACTGTCCAAAGAGTCAGTCACAAAGAGTCAGACACAACTGAAGCAACTTAGTACACATGCACACATGTTGAATATGAACATCATTTTCCCAAGAAATTTAGGTGACCCAACTCTTAAATGTTTAGCAGATAGTTAGCAAATGGTAGTGATTTTATTTTTAAAAAACAGCCTATAATTACAAGCTAACACTCCAATAATTTGGCCACCTGATGCAAAGAGCTGACTCATTGGAAAAGACACTAGTGCTGGGTAAGATTGAAGAAAAAAGAAAAGGGAGCTGCGGAAGATGAGATTGTTAGATAGCATCAACAACTCAATAGACATGAATTTGGGCAAACTGAGAGATAGTGAAGGACAGGGGAGCCTGATGGGTTGCAGTCCACGGGGTCACAAAGAGTCAGACACAGCTTAGCAACTGAACAATAACAACAAAACCTGCAAACTTCAAATATGAAATAACAAAACCCTAACTATGGCACATGTCATAATTAATAGTTACCTGATAATGCTACTAATCTGGATGCCAATTATTCATGGAATGCTGAATTTAACAAGGAGATATACAAAAGAAATGAAAAATAAGGTTCCTCAATTGCAATTGATTTAAGTTGGTCTTCTCTGGTGGCTCAGGTGGTAAGGAATCCACCTGTAATGCCAGAGACCTGGATTCCATCCCTGGGTTGGGACGATCCCCCGGAGAAGGGAATGGCTACCCACTTCAATATTCTGGCCTGGAGAATTCCATAGACTGTAGAGTACATGGGTCACAAAGAGTGGACACAACTGAGTGACTTTCACTTTCACTTTAAAGACGTAAATTGTAAACAAGCAGATTAACTTAGAAAAGCTGAGTTTAACAAGCTTGAGTGGATGTGTATTAAAGTGTGTGAATGACTGAGAAGAGATTAAAGAAGTGGTTGTAAAATCAGGTTTTAAAGAAAGGCATAGTACTGTGAAAAATACCGTTGGTAGTTTGATAGGGATTGCATTGAATCTATAGATTGCTTTGGGTAGTATAGCCATTTTGACAATATTGATTCTTCCAGTCCATGAACACGGTATATTTCTCCATCTGTTTGTGTCCTCTTTGATTTCTTTCATCAGTGTTTTATAGTTTTCTATGTATAGGTGTTTTGTTTCTTTAGGTAGATATACTCCTAACTATTTTATTCTTTCTGTTGCAATGGTGAATGGTATTGTTTCCTTAAGTTCTCTTTCTGTTTTCTCATTGTTAGTGTATAGGAATGCAAGAGATTTCTGTGTGTTAATTTTATATCCTTCAACTTGACTGTATTCATTGATTAGCTCTAGTAATTTTCTGGTACAGTCTTTAGGATTTTCTATGTAGAGGATCACGTAATCTGCAAACAGAGAGAGTTTCACTTCTTCTTTTCCTATCTGGATTCCTTTTACTTCTTTTTCTCCCCTGATTGCTGTGGCCAAAACTTCCAAAACTATGTTGAATAGTAGTGGTGAGAGTGGGCACCATTGTCTTGTTCCTGATTTCAGGGGAAATGCTTTCAATTTTTCACCATTGAGGGTGATGCTTGCTGTGGGTTTGTCATATATAGCTTTTATTATGTTGAGGTATGTTCCTTCTATTCCTGCTTTCTGGAGAGTTTTAATCATAAATGGATGTTGAATTTTGTCAAAGGCTTTTTCTGCATCTATTGAGATAATCATATGGTTTTTATCTTTCAATTTGTTAATGGAAATACAGAAAACCTCGAAAAGCCAAAGTAATCCTGAGAAAGAAGAATGGAACTGGAGGAATTAATCTGCCTGACTTCAGACTCTACTACAAAGCCACAGTCATCAAGACAGTATGGTACTGGCACAAAGACAGAAATATAGATCAATGGAAAAGAATAGAAAGCCCAGAGATAAATCCACGAACCTATGGACACCTTATCTTCGACAAAGGAGGCAAGGATATACAATGGAAAAAGATAACCCCTTTAACAAGTGGTTCTGGGAAAACTGGTCAACCACAGGTAAAAGAATGAAACTAGAACACTTTCTAACACCATACACAAAAATAAACTCAAAATGGATTAAAGATCTAAATGTAAGACCAGAAACTATCAAACTCCTAGAGGAGAACATAGGCAAAACACTCTCCGACATAAATCACAGCAGGATCCTCTATGACCCACATCCCAGAATTTTAGAAATAAAAGCAAAAATAAACAAATGGGACCTAATGAATCTTAAAAGCTTTTGCACAACAAAGGAAACTATAAGCAAGGTGAAAAGACAGCCCTCAGTTTAGGAGAAAATAATAGCAAACGAAGCAACAAAGGATTAATCTCAAAAATATACAAGCAACTCCTCCAGCTCAACTCCAGAAAAATAAATGACCCAATCAAAAAATGGGCCAAAGAACTAGACAGTGTATTAAGAAGCAGAGACATTACTTTGCCCACAAATGTCCATATAATCAAAGCTATGGTTTTTCCCGTAGTAGTGTATGGATGAGAGAGTTGGGCCATGAAGGCTGAATGCAGAAGAATTGATGCTTTGGAACTGGGCTGTTGGAAAAGACTTTTGAGAGTCCCTTGACCTGGAAGGAGACCAAACCAGTCAATCCTAAAGGAAATCAATCCTAAATAATCATTGGAAGGACTGATGCTGAAACTGAAGCTCTAGTACTTTGGCCACCTGATGCGAAGAGTTGACTCATTAGAAAAGACCCTGATGCTGGGAAAGATTGAAGGCAGGAAGAGAGGGGGATGACAGAGGATGTGGTGGTTTCATGGCATCACTGATTCAATGGACATGAGTTTGAGCATGCTCCAGGAGATGGTGAAGGACAGGGAAGCCTGGCATGCTGCAGTCCATGAGGCTGCAAAGAGTTGGACAAAACTGAGCGACTAAACAACAATAAATTGTTGGGGGAAAATTAACATCTTAAGGCAAACCTGGCATGCTGCAACCCACAAGGTCGTAAAGAGTCGGACACGAATGAAAGACAGAACTGAACATCTGAACAATATTGAAAATTTCCATCCATAATTGATATTTTGGTTATTCTTTGTTAGTATGTAGAACTGCAATTAAAGTTTGCATATTGATCTTGTATCCTACAGCCTTAATGAAGTCACTTGTTAATTCTAGTAGTTTTTGAACAATTTTTGACATCTTTGAAGAAAGTTTTACTTCATTTCCAACATTATTTATTTTTCTTAAGCATTGCAAGTTAAATAGAAGTGGTGAAAACAGATGTTCTTGCCTTGTCCTTGATCCTATATAGAAATTATTTAGCATTTCATCATTCTGTATGTGGAGGAGGCAATGGCAACCCACTCCAGTACTCTTGCCTGGCAAATCCCATGGATGGAGGTGCCTGGTGGGCTGCAGTCCATGGGGTCGCTAAGAGTCAGACACGACTGAGCGACTTCATTTTCACTCTTCATTTTCATGCATTGGAGAAGGAAATGGCAACCCACTCCAGTGTTCTTGCCTGGAGAATCCCTGGACGGGGGAGCCTGGTGGGTTGCCGCCTATGGGAACGCACAGAGTCAGACACGACTGAAGTGACTTAGCAGCAGCAGCAGCAGCATTCTGTTTGATGTTAACCATATGTTTTCATAAATATCCATTATCAAGCTGAAAAACTTCTCTTCTAGTCCGAGTCTATTGAAAAATTTTTAAAGTAGATTAATGCTGGATTTTGTTGTATTATTTTTTGTATTGATTGAGATGCTCATTTGGCTTTCCTTTCTCAATCTGTTAGTATCGTGAATTATACTACTTGATTCTGAATGTTTAAGCCAATCTTGCATACCAGGGATAAGTCCCCCTTGTTCATGACATAGTATCTTTTACTATATTGTTGTATTTAATTCTTTAAACTTTTGTTAAGAATTTTTGCACCTATGTTCATGAAGGACCATATGTTCATCAAGGCTTTCCTGGTGGCTCAGATAGTGAAGAATCTGCCTGAAATGCAAGAGACCCTTTTTCAATCCCTGGATCTGGAAAATCTCATGTATAAGGGAATGGCAACCCACTCTAGTATTCTTACCTGGAGAATTATACGACTAGAGGAGTCTGTCAGGCTACAGTTCATGGGGTCATAAAGAGTCAGATATGATTGAGTAATTAACAATAATGAAGGATATTGGTGTGCAAGTTTTCTTGTTGTCTAGTATTTGTTTCTGGTTTTGAGATAAGAGTAATTTCAGCCTCAAAGAATGATTTGGTATGTGCTTTCTCCTCTTCAATTATCTCAGTGTTTGTTCAGAATTAATATTGTATAGTTTTAAAATATTGGGTAGAATTCCCTGGTGAAGCCATCCAAGCTTGGAGAATCCTTTCTCAAAATAGTTTCAACTACAAATTCAACTTATTTAATTGACATAGAGCTATTCAGGTTTTCTATTTCTTCCTGAGTGGTGTTTTGTATTCTTCCAAATATTTGTTATATTTCATCAAAGTTGCAAAATATAGATGTATAAATGTTCATACTTCCCCATTATACTTGAAGTAGCTATAGAATCTGTAGTGATGTCATCTTTCAGAATCCTGATATTAGGAGTCTTTGTCTTCTCTCTCTCTCCCCTTTTTTTTTTTTTTTATGATGAGTCTGGCTAAAGCTTTACTTCCTCAAAGAAAAAGTTTTTGCTCTTATTGAGGTTTCCATTATTTTTCTTTTTATAAATGTTTATTTTATATTGGAATATAGTTGATTTATAATGTTGAATTAAAGTTTCATGTATATAGCAAAGTGTTTCACCTATACATATACATATATCTATTCTTTTTTCAGATTATTTTCCCATTTAGTTTATTATATAATATTGAGTAATATTCCCTTGGCTATGAAGTACTTCCTTGTTGATTATATATTTTATATATAGTAGTATGTATATGTTAATTCCACACTCCCAGTTTATCCCTCCCCTATATCTTTCCCCTTTAGTAACCATAAATAATTTTTCTAAGTGTGACTGACTTGGTGTTTTTGCTGTGGCTTCCTTCCACTGCTACTACCAAGCTGAAGAGAAGGCCTAATTTTCTGTTTTTATTTCATTGATTTGTTAATTTTCAGTATCTCTTTTCTTCTCTTCTTCTCAATGAGCTTTTATTTTTGCTTTTCATTTGCTAATTTCTTAGTGTGGAAGCTTAGATAGTTAAGACCACCTTTCTTTTCTGATATATAATTATACACTATACGTTTTCCCTTTAACATTACTCTGGGAATCTAGCCACTTTGGCCTCCTTCCACTCAAAATTCTGGAAAAGTCAATTTCAAGACTCCACTGTGCTCTCCTGTGTTTCCTCTCCCTGTGTTTCAGCATAAAATGTTACCCAGGCAGTAAGCTAAAGCAATAGCAGAAATAACCTTATTTGTTTTCTATCTCTTAGTATCACTATCCTTGTAATTTTATGTATAATATCTTGAGAATCATTGTTCTGTGGAGCATGATGGAGGATAAACCTTCTCTCTGTTACTCAATGTTAGCCAGAGGCAGAAGTCGGAAATTATTTTATTGCTTGTTTTTATTTAAATAAAATTATTACCTTAAGTATCTGTGTGTGAGTGCTAAATCGATTAAGTTGTGTCTGACTCTTTGAGACCCTATGGACTGTAGCCTGCCAAATTCCTCTGTCCATGGGATTCTCCAGACAAGAATACTGAAGTGGGCTGCCATGCCCTTCTCCAGGGGATCTGCCTGATCTAGGGATCGAATCCATGTTTCATGTCTCCTGCATTGGAAGGAGGGTTCTTTACTACTAGCACCACCTGGGAAGCCCCTAAGCATCTGGGTTTCTGAAAAAAAATAATAATAATAACATAAGGCACTTTTAGTAACATATTACATGATTCAGAATCATTTGAGTTATATCTCAGAGATTTTATATTATATTTCTGAGGAAGAAATGCTTACAGGCTTGATCTTATTTACACCTTTAAATTTTTTTAATTAATTAATTTATTTTAATTGGAGGCTAATTACTTTACAATATTGTAGTGATTTTTGCCATACATTCACGTGAATCTGCCATGGGGGTACATGTGTCATGCATCCTGAATCCCCCTCCCATATCCCTCCCCATTCCACCCCTCAAGGTCATCCCAGTGCACTGGCCCTGAGTGCCCTGTCTCATGCATCAAACCTGGACTGGCAATCTATTTCACATATGGTAATATACATATTTCAAAACTATTCTTTCAAATCATCCCACCCTCGCCTTCTCCCACAGAGTCCAAAAGTCTGTTCTTTACATCTGTGTCTCCTCTGCTGTCTCACATGTAGAGTCATCGTTACCATCTTTCTAAATTAAATATATATGTGTTAATATACTGTATTGGTGTTTTTCTTTCTGACTTACTTCATTCTGTAAAATAGGCTCCAGTTTCATCCACCTCATTAGAATTGATTCAAATGCATTCTTTTTAATAGCTGAGTAATATTCCATTGTGTATATGTACCACAGCTTTCTTATCCATTCATCTGCTGATGGACATCTAGGTTGCTTCCATGTCCTAGCTATTGTAAACAGTGCTGTGATGAACATTGGGGTACACGTGTCTCTTTCAATTACCAATGCCTTAGTTGCTCAAAAGAAGTCTTTCTGTTGGAGAAATGTTCCTCAAGGAGGATTAAAATATACTTTGATTATATATTCTAGTTGAATAGAAACCTCAACATGTGTACTAATGTCAGGTGCATACTATATTGGCAATTTGAAATGTCTTCAATATTAATTTCTGTCAAAGCATGATCAAAAACTGTTTCAAACTGATCAAAGTAAAATGATGAAATTAATAATTTCTTTTCAGAATGGCAATGATTAATTCTCACACAATGGATGTTATTTTGTCAAGCAGCAAAAAGTATACGGGAGCCTTGCAGGTAGTCTAAAGGAAACCTTGTATGCTTTCTTTCTAATAAACCCTTATAAAGCTTCAGAATACTGCTCGATATACAATCACCTAGACTGCTCAAGTGTAGGTGACAAATGAGAAATTTTGAGGGCAATTGAGCACTGCAAAACCTCGCAATGGACTGACATAAGGTTATTTATTACAGTTACTTTTGAAATGGTATAATTCAAACATTCAAAATGTTCAAGAGTTTCCAAGTTCATTCTTTGATCCTCTAATGTAAGATTTTCAGGTCTAATGCTAATCTCTCTATTTCTACACTATAATGATTTCCCTCAGATATGGCCTTTGAATGTATGTAATTATGGGCTGAAGATATATGGGATATACATGCTCTAGTCTTTAAGACCATTAAAACAGATATCTAAGAAGACTGACAAAAAACTTCAGATTAAAATGTTTTATAATTCTTTACTGTATTGCATTTTCAAATTGTAAGATAAAGATTTGGTATTTATAATAATTTCTTTTTTTTTTTCAAGGAGAATGTGACTTTACAAATACCAATATTGGTTAAAATACCTTCATTAAATATGCAAAAGGTAAGTAAGAGTTTAAAAGTTTTGGGGTAGTCTTCCTTAGGGAAAAATGCAAAAAGAAAATAAAAATTCCTAAGTAGCATTCAGTCAATTCTCTTATCATTTTCTTTTCCATTATATATTTATAAACATTGAGGAATCGGGTGGAGAGGGAGGTGAGAGGGGGTATCGGGATGGGGAATAATTGTACATCCATGGCTGATTCATGTTAATGTATGACAAAAACCACTAAAATATTGTAAAATAATTAACCTCCAACTAATAAAAATAAATGAAAAAATAAATAAATGAAAAATAAATAAATAAATAAATCTTTGTAGAGTAAGTATAATGAAGTTCACAAAATGTCCATATTACTCATTTTGGCAGATTATTATCTTCCAAAGATGTCCACAAAACTATCTCCTACCCTATAATTTCCTCTAAAACCTTGCCACTCCACCATCAAATGGTGGAGTCTGTATTTCCTCTTCTTGAATCAGAGTGGGCTTTCAGGACTTACAGAGTGGAGCAGAAATGATGCTATTTAACTCCAATGGTAGAACACAAAATGTTGTGTACTTTCAACTTTTTAGCTGTTGGGTCCATCAAGTCCCCTGTAAGCAATCTGATCTCCCTGAGGCTGCCATACTGCAAGGGAGTCCGAACTACTACATGAGGAGAAACCTGTAATCTGTCTGAAGAAAGAGTTCCCTTGCCAGTCTCCAACTCTTTCAGTCATCTGTTCCAGATCTATCCAACTTCTGACTGCAACTATATGAGAGACCCCAAGCCAGAAACACCCATTCCATCCCTTCCTGAATCCCTAACCTATAAATTCTGTGAGACATAAAAAAATATATATTTGATGTTTTTTTGAGCCACTGAGTTTATCAATGATTTACTATGTAGAAATAGAAAATAAAAAATCTCATTCCTTTGATTTATTTTAAAACATTGATTTTTTGCTATCATCAATTATTAACACTGTGATATTATTTTTTTCTGAGCATCAGTTGACTATAAAAGGAAGTAATGGGGGAAGGCTAGCTTTGATATGAATGTGAAGCTCAGGAAAATTCTGGAGTAGTTGATGAAAGCAATATAAGATGACTTTGGGCATCCAGGGTACAATATGAGGACAAGTGCTGGATTAAGGGATGGATTGGAAGCAGAGATAAGCTTTGTCTCCTGAATTAAGGTGTTATTAAAGTATAAGTCAGGGTTCTGCTGACTGGCGTTTGCCACAAGTGTAAGGCTACCCAGGGCAGAGTTATCATCTGCCTTCTCTATAGCATGGGTAGAAACTGGAATAATGTATGATATTTGTGATTTTCCTCTCATTTAAGTGGAAAATATCATTTAAAATCAATTTTGCTCTTTAAATTGGAATTATGAATTTTATCTGTTAAAGTATTATTTTCTTGATGTTAGAATTATTTATGCAGAGGCTATCTTAATGTAATTTTAATTGCACTCATAGTTACTGCTCTTTAAAAATTGGGAATTTTTACATAATTTGGTTAGAAAAGTAAGAGTTGTTTGCTACTACCATCTCCTTTTTTTTTTCTTCATTTATTTGATTTAAGATCAGAGAATGCGTGGTCTGACCTGGTAAGTCATTTACCTCTCAAATTCTTAGCCATACAATGTTGCCAAGCTTGAGAGTATACAATACCATCCCTAAAGATTTCTATTGCTCAGTTTCTATCCTTCCCAACCAGATATAACATTGTCCCAAGGAATTGTAGTGTGTTAATAATAGCACTCAAGGTGATAGTGACAGATAATAATATCATATACTACACTGTTATCTTTGTTTTTATACTACGAGCTTAACTCAGCAATAAATTGTATATAAATGTTACTCAAGATAGTCTATCTTCCTGTTTCCACTTTCCATTGAAAGAAAAATAAGAGAAAGGTCCTGAGTTATTTCAATACTTCCATAGAGTGCTGTTAAACTCTCAAGATATAAATGAAGGTAAATTTATCTGACCTATGAAGTCAGATTGTTCACTCTATTGACACTGAAGAAAGGGATTGACAAGTTGATTTGTAAGTACTAGGGACACCACCATATTAACTCACTATCTTCCAGCAACAGGTTGTCAGGTTCACATAAACACCCTGTGCCCTAGGGTGGCCTCATGTGTGACCTGAGTGCTCTGGCTGACAGGACAGAGCAGGTGTGAGTGAATTTAACACATCTTGTTAAAAACCTAACTACTAGAAATGTCACAGTCCCGCATATCAAAATAAATAAATAAATAAATAAAAGTGTATGAAGGTTTCTTTTATGTTTGTACCTTTTATAAGCCATTTATTGTACCTTTTATAAAGATATAATGTTTGTGCCTTTTCCCTCTCTATATTAGTCCCACCTTAAACCACCAGCTTAAGCAGAAACACATTAATCATTGTTATCAAAATAATTTTAAGTCACACAGAGAAAAGCACATATCATATGATATTATATGTGGAATCTAAAACAATGATACAAATGAATTTATTTACAAAACAGATTCACAGTCATAGAAAGCAAACTCATGATTATCAAAGGGGGTGGGGGATGGAACTAAGATAAGAGTTTGGAATTAATATATATACACTACTGTATAGCACAGGGAACTATACTCAGTATCTTGTAATAGTCTATAAAGGGGAAAAAAAAAAGAGTATATACATATAAAACTGAATCACTGTACTGTATGCTTAAAACTAACACAACACTGTAAATTAACTATTTTTCAATTTAAAAAGGATGATTTAAAACTACTCTCTGGAATATTGATTGAATCTTATTTTAATGTAATTAATTTTCCTGAATTGGCCTTAAGTATGTTACTAAGGGGCTTCCCAAGTGACACTAGTGGTAAAGAACCTGACCACCAATGCAGAAGACGTAAGAGATGCAGGTTCGGTCCTGGGTCAGGAAAATTCCCTGGAGGAGGGCATGGCAACTCACTCCAATATTCTTGCCTGAAGAATCCCATAGACAGAGGAGCCTGGTGGGCTACCGTCCATAGGGTCATGCAGAGTCAGACACGACTGCAGCAACTTAGCCTGCATGCATGTTACTAAAGTCTGTAAAAAATGAAAAAGGTATAAAATAATCTCATTTCACTTCTACTATGAAAATGAAGAGAAATCCACATATTTAAAAGAAATGGATTTGGCACTTGTAGAAGCAAGATGAATCTAATAAGGGAATTTTAGGGTGTGATAATGAACCTCCCTTCCCCAGAGGCACATATCTGTGTTTCTGGTAAAATATCAGGGTCTGAAAGTTGAGAGGAATGGGCTATCCTAAGATAAGCACAGAACATTCTCCTATATCCTATACAGGGCTCACCAAGCCACCAGTAAAGAGGCGTGTATGAAAGCCAGGCTTTAAGAATGAATTTGTAAATGTATTGCTTCTTTATTCATCTAATGGTGGGAGGTAAATGACAAACCCTACAGTTACTTCTTTTTCTGGTCCTGCACCAATTTGAATACCAGCCTATCTAAATAGTATAACAGCAGGTGGAAAAAATCACAGTCCGATAGCTTTTTTGATTACTTTTTATGATCTATCATAGTTTTAATTGAAACTCTATGAGAAAGACCTTATTTCCCTTTTAAAACAAAAGCCTTAATATATTCTGTTCACATAAGCATAGTGATAGCATGAAATATAGAAATAGGCTTTTTTCCCATGAAGTCTTTATGAAGTATTTGTTTATTGTAATGCACTTGCTTGTTAATTGTTTAGTTTCTTGCTTAAGCAAGCAAATAACCTAGAAAGGATAGTGTCATTACTCAGCCACTAAACGAGGTAGCTGTTAAGGTCAATTTCAAGTTAACAATATTTCCCAGTGGTTCCAGTAAAAGAACAGTATGGAACCAAGAGAGAAAACAAACTATGCAACATATCTGAAGGACACAACATCACTAAAAGATAGCTGAAATAAAATGGTATTAATAGACATGCTCTTCATTTAAGTTTTACTATAGCTCTTTGATTTCAAGCTGTTGTTCCCATCACTGTCATTCTTTTGTCCTTAAAACAACAATATTTCCCTTGCAATAGGTTTTATTAGTGTTGCTAATGTATTGCTCTTAATAGCATTGTGGTAGCTATTGAAACAGTATTGTTAAGAAATGACTCCTGTAAATAAAAATTTTTTTGTCAGGAACTATTTTCAGAATTACCTGTGTATATGACTGTCATACAGTTGGACCTCTGACCTGTGGGTTCTTCATTTATTAATTCAGCAACCATGGAAAGATAATATTTGAAAAAGAAATTCCAGAAAGTTCCAAAAAGCAAATTTAAACTTGTCTTGGATAGCAAGTATTTACATCGCATTTACATTGTATTTACAACTATTTGCATAGCATTTACACTGTATTAGGTATTATAAGTAATCTAGAGATGATTTAAAGTATACAGAGGATGTATGTAGGTTATATGCAGATACTAAGCTATCTTATGTAAGGCACTTGAGCATTTTTGGAACTCAATATATGTAAGGGTCCAGGAACCAGACTCCCATGGATACAGAGAAACTACTATATATGTTCATATTTGTACTTAGATGAGTAGAAACATGATAAGATTAAGACAAAGACTTCATACAGCTCTAATGCTATACTCTTGTCTTCATGATTAAATCCACTTCTTTCATATATTTTTGTATTGTACTTAACCCCTCTCAGCCTCAGTTCTTTCCATCTGTAAAATATTGATTAAAAATAGCTTTATTCTTTGGTTACTTTGAGTGATATAATGAGCAGAAAGTACATAGTAAATAGGGACTAAATGTTTATTTTTATTGTCACTCTTGTTAGTGTTCTTCCTCATACATATTTGATTCAGCCACCTATGCATTTGGAGAATATTGCATATAATCCTGGAAAATGTCAGTAATAATTACCTAGGGCCAAATGGATTATATCTAAAGTAATACTGAATATTTAGTACTTGTTTTCAGTTCAGTTCAGTTCAGTTGCGCAATCGTGTCCAACTCTTTGAGACCCCGTGGACTGCAGCATGCCAGGCTTCCCTGTCCATCACCAACTCCCAGAGCTTACTCAAACCCATGTCCATAAAGTCAGTGATGTCATCAACCATCTTATCCTCTGTTGGACCCTTCTCTTCCTGCTTTCAATCTTTCCTAGCATCAGGGTCTTTTCCAATGAGTCAGTTCTTCACATCAGGTGGCCAAAGTATTGGAGTTTCAGCTTCAACATCAGTCCCTCAAATGAAGATTCAGTACTGATTTCCTTTAGGATTGACTTGTTTGATCTCCTTACAGTCCAAAGGACTCTCAAGAGTCTTCTCCAACACCACAGTTCAAAAGCATCAACTCTGCCATGCTCAGCTTTCTTTATAGTCCAACTCTCACATCCATACATGACTACTAGAAAAACCATAGCTTTGACTAGACAGACCTTGGTCTGGAAAGTAATGTCTCTGCTTTTTAATATGCTGTCTAGGTTAGTCATAACTTTTCTTCTAAGGAGTAAGCATCTTTTAATTTCATGGCTGTATAACCATCTGCAGTGATTTTGGAACCCCAAAAAATAAAGTTGTGTTTTGTTTTTGTTTTTTTTGTTTTTTTTTTTTTAATAAAAAACACTGCTTCCAGAGTTTCCCCATCTACTTGCCAAGAAGTGATGGGACCGGATGCTATGATCCTAGTTTTTCCAATGTTGCATTTTAAGCCAGCTTTTTCACTCTCCTCTTTCACTTTCATCAAGAGGCTCTTTAGTTCTTCGCTTTCTGCCATAAGGGTGGTATCATCTTCATATCTGAGGTTATTGATGTTTCTCTCAGCAATCTTGATTCCTGCTTGTGCGTCATACACCTGAGCATTTCACATAATGTACTCTGCATATAAGTTACATAAGCAGGGTGACAATATACAGCCTTGACGTACTCTTTTCCTGATTAGGAACCATTCGATTGTTCCATGTCCAGTTCTAACTTTTGCTTCTTGACCTGCATACAGATTTCTCAAGAGGCAGGTAAAGTGCTATGGTATTCCCATCTCTTTCAGAAGTTTCCCACAGTTTGTTGTGATCCACAATCAAAGGTTTTGGTGTAGTCAATAAAGCAGAAATAGATGCTTTACTGGAACTTCCTTGCTTTTTTGATGATCCTGCCAACATTGACAATTTGATCTCTGGTTCCTCTGCCTTTTCTAAATCCAGCTTGAACATCTGGAAGCTCACTGTTCACGTACTTTTGAAGCCTGGCTTGGAGAATTTTGAGCATAACTTTGCTGGTGTTTGAGATGAGTGTAATTGTGTGGTAGTTTAAACATTCTTTGGCACTGCCTTTCTTTGGGATTGGAGTGAATCCCAATTCACTTATTTTCTCCTTATGGCAAATACTTGTATATGCACATAAGTATTTAAGATCAAATTTCTGTAATATATAACTGACTAAATCATCCATATGAGAATATCAACAAAAAGTTATAAACAATAATTATAATTTAAAAATCTATATACAAAGTATATGTTTCTGCTACAAAAGTTTAAAAATAGAAAACATTGTGTATGCCATGTGTGCAACTATGTGAAAGCTATATGTGAATATAGTAAAAAAGTGGAACATAAATAATCATTAATCTTTGAATAATGGATATAACAAGATTGAATTTAATTTCTCCCTTCATCCTAATATCTTCATATATTGCTAGAATTAACTATGTATAATTAATTATAATAATGAGCTTAAAATCTATAACACCCTTTACTTGCTAGTGATATGAGCAAACCTAGTGATTTATTCATCATATATTCTTTGTATGGTTGATTTGGTTGAACAAAACGTGTGTGTGTGCGTGAGAGAGAGAGAGAGAGAGAGATTAGTCTTTGTTAAATCTGCCCACTTTCTCTCTCCATTGTAAGTTCTACAATAAGAGAAGTGGACAAGTGAGCAAATTTCAGAAGGAGTATATAGTATATATATATAGTATATATACTCAAAGGAGTATGAATGACAACTTTTGTCTGCCATGGTAATTGTTCATATTTTATTTTTCTCACTAGCTAATTGCCACAAACACATGTAGCATTTGTGTTACCATTCATAAAATTGAGCAGTATAAGAGAAGGTAAAATGAAACATGTTTGCCTGGTTAAGTACATATGGAATGTCATCACATAGTATTTTGGTACCAACCAAAACCCATTAACTGTGGTAACAATTCTGGGTACTGTATGTTGTCTTTAATTATAAAATTACTGAACATACACGAATATTGATTTGAATTACACCATGATGCTCACTTAGCAAAATGAAAAAAAAAAAAAAGGTGTAGCATTTTAAGAAAGCACAGGAAATGTTAGCAATAAAGGGCAGCATTTCAAAATGTATTCTGTATTCACTAGACACAAATCAAAAAGTCTTGTTCTACTAATCAATATTATTTTGCATTTACAAATTTTAATTTAGCATTGATAATAACAACTCTAATCTATACAGCATGTGTGATGTGACAGGCCTGTGTTAAGTACTTTACATGTAAAATCTCATTTCATTTTCTTGATAACCCTATCTGAGGTAGATAAACATGGTTATCTGCACTTAACATAGAAAATAACTGAGCTAAATAAATCTTAATTCTGTGACCATGATCTCATTCTTAATACAAAGAAAACCTGGATTTTAAAACTCAAGCCAACTTGTTTAATTCTATATTTTGTAACCTGACTGAATATTTAAAGCCTCACATTCAAAGTCCTCATGCACTGATTTTTTTTGTTTTGTTTTATCTTGAACAATAAAAATTTAAGCTGACAGTTTTGCAGGATGGTTTCAGGACACATATTGTAGACAGGCATGTATGGTAAATAATCAACTGACAGAGAAACATGGACTTACCATGCACTTTCAAGATAACCAGAAGCCCCATGTAAAAGCTCTATTGTATCAAGCATGGAGATAATAAGGGAAAATTCAAGCAATTATCAAAGTTATCTAAATATTTCCACAAAGCACTTTTATGGTTAATAAAATCTTTTAGTTTAGCTTACATACAGCTCTATCCACAGAACAATGAGACTACTTTCAAAATGTGTGTAAAATGAGGCATTTTTAGAGAAAATTTGCATTCTTCTGATAAAGTGTTGCTCTTTATTAAACAGTGCCTACTTTATTCTGCAAGGAAAAATTGTTTTTAAAAGATGATAGTTTCATTGACTAGGACTTTTCATGATATAGAGCCTGTGAAGTCTTTAAATGACCATGGATTTCTTGGTCTTCAAGGATGTTAATAGTTTGCTTAACCTCTCACTGATCATTAAAACTGATGAAAACATTTGACTATTACAGAATTTTTTGCCTTTACCTTAGATGGTATTCTTTCTAATTTTTCTAGAGGAGTCTATTTTCCCCTAATTAGAAAAATAATGAAAGACTTACTGAAAATTTAGGTTACCATATATTAAATCAGCCGTTTTAATGCCTAGGCATTTTGAAATAATAAAGATACTGACCTATACCCATAAAGAGGATGTTAAACATTAATCTCACACAAGCACAAGAGTAAAAATTACCCCTCAGGAGAAGCAAAAAGATTTATGCAAATAAACATCAACTACCCAATCTTTGTATTTCAAAAAACAACTTTTGCTTCTACTGACTTTTCTTACTTTCATCTTTGCATTTGCATGTAGTTTTTGATTGCTGGATGTCACAGGCAGGGCATTTCTGATTGACAACTGTCACAAAGCATGGCAGAATCAAGTTTAGCTACAATATATTGAATTATCTGGAATGTGGCAAATTCCAAGTCAAGGGATAGAAACATCAGTTTTGAAGTGCAGATAGGCAATAAGAACATGAGGAAGACATTTTCATCTAGATGGTATATTCAGATAGAACAATTTTATTCAGAGTGGGCACTGTGATGCAAAATTGATTGCCCTAAATTTGTCTTAAGACCAAATAAATATGACATTAGAAAGGTGATTTCACATTATGGGTTTTAGCATGAAATAAGCTAGAAAATGTAAAAAAAAAAAAAAAGTTAATGGTAATCACATTTTTAGAGAAATTGTACTTCCATCGCTACTACTGCTACTGTCACTATTTCTACTGAAACTACTACTACTAAAAATAACATTTAATAAGAAGTATTGGGTGTTGAGACCTTTTATGTCTATTGATATATTTAATGCCAGCAGCAGTCAGAGGAGGTAGATACCATTACCAGTTGGGTAAATTGAGTTTCAAAGAAGCTATGCAACTTGTTAATTTCAAATAGCTAGTAAATAGGGCATCCAGGATCTAACCTCAGGTATTCCTAATGTTAAACATGTAAGCCTTTCTCTAATACTCTCATACACTTAAGTATGAGAAGAAGAAAGATCTGATGGAACTGCTTAGGTTTGCTAAGGATTATAAGTCTTGTTTCAAAGTGGTCTACAGATGTTTACTTAGTGCTTTTTTATCCAGACAATATTACAACTGAGGAATAATTAAGATATTTTACAAAACACTGAAAAATATTCTCAATAGTTACTGTCAGTTAACCATACTTGATATATTGTGAACTGAAGAGCAGTGTTAGAGAGAGAGAGACAGGTGGAAATTTTAAGAAAGAACTATCCTTTTATCAAACAGAAATTTTCACATTTGTACAACCTAGAGTTTGGGACTCTTCAAACAAACTGATAGAATGGTGAAGAAATCTGAGCCAAAAAATGTGGAAATATACTTTATAGGCTAAGAAAGGATAAACAAGGAACATCTACATATCAAATTATTTTTGTCTATCAATATGCCTTCAATTAAATGTTACTCCTGTAGCAACCTGTTCAGGGATAATTACAAAACAAGTGGTAACAGCATATTCTTTCCAATGAACATTTCTTCACTCTTGTTCCTTTCATATTTCCACTGTCTAATTCCAACATTTGAAATCTAAGCTTTGAGGGGGTAACAGGCAGGAAGGTCAGGGGTCTCCAAATGGAGGAAATAGGCTGCAAGTGGCAGATATTTTTATCTCTCTTAAGCAGAAGGAGGAAACAAACCAGCGATATTTTTTTTCCTTCTCTATACAAATTTAAAAGGAGGTTTCTCTTAAAATACTGTGTTGCCATAGTGAAACCTGGTTTCACCTGAAGTTAACTATTCTCAAACCTTGGGTTAACCAATGCATTTTTCTCATGGAAATGTTTGTCTTAAGCTATGTTAATGTGCTATGCATTTACCCCAGACTCTGTCTTCAAGTCAGTTCCACCTAATGGCTCAAAATCTACTTGACAAATCCTTATGTTATACTCAGATATTGTTCCCCTAATCTATGTAAACAAAACCATTTGTATGGTAATCTGCCCTTCTACAAGATTCAAGTCAATCGTTTTATGGCCTGGGATGAATCATCTG
The DNA here is from genome assembly GCF_023699985.2 of Odocoileus virginianus. Taxonomy (NCBI): domain Eukaryota; kingdom Metazoa; phylum Chordata; class Mammalia; order Artiodactyla; family Cervidae; genus Odocoileus; species Odocoileus virginianus. Next base: position 42,154,232 of record NC_069708.1, on the reverse strand, counting down.
GTGCCAAGATTATCCCACAATGCATCTTATGGATGAGGGGCCAGGTGCCATTCTGAGTTTTAAGACATTCCTTTCTTTCATTAACAGACTGCTAGTGACTATATAACATCCAGCTGAAGACTAGCAGGGGGGTACTCTTTCTGTCCCCTTCTGATGCCTGTGTCAGAAGCTTTCTCTATCTCATTTATAATTTAATGAAACTTTATTACACAAAATCTCTGAGCAATCAAGCCTCGTCTCTGGCCCCGGATTGAATTCTTCTTCTCTGGAGGCCTAGAATCCCGGTGTCTTTTCGTGGGTCAACAACAACCTTTCAGTTTTACAGATGACTTTCTCCTTTTCCATCCTTGACTGCAATTGTAGTATGTATTTTCCTGTCTTTCAGACACAAACATTTTAATTGTGCTTGTGGTACTGAAGAAATAGAATTGAACTTTTCAATGTAGAAGGACACAATGCCTATCAGAAACAGGTTCTTTAAGTAAGTACAGGGATTTCATGAAATTAAAATTTCAGAAAAGCAGTTACTTGGTTTAGCAGACCTAGATAGAGAGTTTCCAAAATCTACCAGCTCTAAATTTCTTAAAACTTAAAATACAAAGTAACTTTACTTATCTCAAAGTTCTTTCTGATATTGGTCTCTGAACAGTTTTGACCATAAAGTAAACTACTTGTAAAGAGTCCTAAATGAAAGAAACTAGTAATATGTCAATAATAGAAAAAGCAAACAAATCTGACATCACTGTTTTCATAATTTCACCATGGTATCTTTCACAATGGCACTAAAAATCCCCAATAATGTTTAATTAAATTTCTAAACTGAATGAATTATTGGGTGCATAATCACAGACAATGTTGTTTTATGAAAAGAAGTTTCAGATTTTAAGAAAAGAAAAACATTACATCATATTTTAAATAGCCTTGGATATTAAGAAGAAGCTAATTTGGGAACTCCTTTTGAAAAATAAGTTTTGGCTAACTGATTAATCAATCAAATTCAGGATTTGCTACTTTATTTAGAAAAATCTGTAGATTTCTCTGCATCTTAAGCAATTTTCTGATGGGATTATGGAAACCAGTTTCTTTTCAATGTGTCAGCAGAGATAAAGGATGATATACAATAACCATGTGTTTGGTTTCTATGATGTCCCTTTAAAATAAAATCAGAGGACATTGATGGAAGTGAGGTAAGTCTTTAAAGATACAGTCTAAGTCCGTCCACATTTTCAAATTCAATTTCTACAAAAGAGTAATTATTCAAGAGTAATTCAAATGATCATTCCTTAACTAAGAGTGTTTACATGTATGTATATATGTATATGGTGTGTGTGTGTGTGTGTGCATGTGTGTGTGTAAAGAGAGAGAGAGAATGTGTGACAGAGAGACAGAAATTTTCTCTATCAACTCTCTCTTCTCTCTAAATATATATCTACCAAATGAGCAAATCAAACCAAACACTTTAATGCTTATCTGGCAAATAAAAAGCTCTTAAAGAGCTATTAGCACAACTATTCATCACCCCCACGTTTTTGACCCTCTATCAATTGATAGTATAATCCACTCTAGTAAAACTAAAGGATATTATATATTTTTACCCTTATTATTCTTTCTTCTGTCTAAAATATCTGTATTTTCATGTATTCTGATTTCATCCCAGTGGTGTCTCAAAGAAAGAATATCCCTCATATACATGGGTTTATGACCTCAACTGATGCTAAAACAAAATTCTATTGAATTTCAGAGTGAGCTGTGCACCATTATTTGTATCTTTCTATTACTTCTGCCTATAATGCTGTCTTTTCTGCTTCTCTTCCTAGAAAAAGCCTAATCATTCTCCAGATTCAACTCAAATATGATTTTCTTTTATCATTTTCTTATATAGTCATTGTCACAGTATTCTTTGCCTAGCATTTGGTAATTTTTTAGAGAAAATGTTAAATATATTGTTTCACAATTTATGGTTTCTTTGTATTCCTCTGATACTACCATGGGTTTGTCAAAAGCAAGCACTATGTTTATAATTTTCAGATTTTAGCACAGTTCTAGGCACAAAATTTCCCTAGAAAATTTTATTATTAAATCATATGGGGTTCGGTACTTTCTCTGACATTAATAGGGCACCAATAATTTGTTCTATTAATGAAGGGAACATTTGCATTGTATTCATTTGCCAAATCCATCCGCGTTAAAAAACATAAAAATAAAGTACAATTTTGTTTTAGTTGTTACACTTTCATTGATTACCTGAGTTGTTTTCTCAACTCTCCACTTGATTTGGGTTAAGAAAGTATAGCAACAATAAGGGAAAAACAGTGTCCCCAAATTAAAGGATTACATTAATTCTAACAGGAATGTTATGGTTCAAGGTCACTTCTCTGAAGCCAGTTCTGTATAACTGAAATTATTCAGATGATCCCAGTCCATAATTAAATAAGCAATCTAGCTAGCAAACAAAACAAAACAAAAAATGCAGCTGTTAAGTAAAAGGAGTTTGAAATATCTAAACTGCTCTCTGTTTATTAAAATTTATCAAACAGATGCCAATCTTTCTCTGCACTTTATGCTATATATATCTGGCATGAGTAAATGGTACGTATTACAAAATATTTTAGTATTGCATAGAGTGTACAGCTAATATCATTGTGCATCTATATGCATCTATAGAAGGTGTGTAGCAATTCAACTTGCTTAGGGCTTTCTGGGAGGTATACATATTGATTGCACTCTTCCTGTGGCATGTACTTCCCAGGGGCATGGGCAGAGATTTGCAAAATTCACATTGATAATTGAAAGAAAAAGAAATTAAATGGAACCCAAGTCATGGCATATTATAAAGCATCCAAATTTAAATGTATTGAAATCTGCACGTATAGAGATTGTCATAGAAACACTGATTTATCCTCCTCTCCAAACATTGCAATCTTCATTCTTCATAGACTGAAAAAACAGTCTAATATCCCTTAGTTTTTAATCTTATGCCCTATTTGTATGATTGAGAATCTGAATGTTTTACGTATCATAAAAAGCACTCCAGTGTTCTTTGCTGGTTTATTTAATAACTGTGCAACGAACAGTTTGAAGCTAGTATTAGTATCATTTAAATAAACTTATACAAGCATAATTTGTTCAAGAAAACATTACATAACAGATATTCTAATGTAAGGACAATTATAAATGAATCATACTTTTTTCTTAGTATGATGGCAGTGTGTAATGATGGAAAGAATATAGCTTTTGCCAAGATAGATGTAGGTTTGTCTTCTCAGAACATCAGTCACTAAATATGTGATCTTGGCTGAGTCTCTCAGCCTCTCTAAGATTCTGTTTCTTCATCTGCAAAGAGAGCTAAAAGCACCTACCTTTGCGTAAAGTGTTTTATAATGTTCCTGTCAGTTCAGTTCAGTCACTCAGTCGTGTCCAACTCTTTGCAACAAAATGGACTGCAGCACGCCAGGCCTGCCTGTCCATCATCAACTCCAGGAGTTTAATCAAACTCATGTCCATTGAGTCAGTGATGCCATCCAACCATCTCATCCTCTGTCATCCCCTTATCCTCCCACCTTCAATCTTTCCCAACATCAGGGTCTTTTCCAATGAGTCAGCCCTTTGCATCAGGTGCCAAAGTATTGGAGTTTCAGCTTCAACATCAGTCCTTCCATGAATATTCAGGATTAATCTCCTTTAGGATAGACTGGTTGGATCTCCTTGCAGTTCAAGGGACTCTCAAGAGTCTTCTCCAACACCACAATTCAAAAGCATCAATTCTTCAGCACTCAGCCTTCTTTATAATCCAACTCTCACATCCACACATAACTACTGGAAAAACCACAGCCTGACTAGATGGATCTTTGTTGGCAAAGTATTGTCTCTGCTTTTTAATATGCTGTCTAGTTTGGTCATAACTTTTCTTCCAAGGAGCAAGTGACTTTTAATTTCATGGCTGGAGTCACCATCTGCTCTGATTTTGGAGCCCCTATAATAAGGTCTGCCATTGTTTCCACTGTTTCCTCATCTATTTGCCATGAAGTGATGGGACCAGATGCCATGATCTTAGTTTTCTGAATGTTGAATTTTAAGCCAAATTTTTCACTCTCCTCTTTCACTTTCATAAAGAAGCTCTTTAGTTCTTCACTTTCTGCCATAAGGGTGGTGTCATGTACATATCTGAGGTTATTGATATTTCTCCCGGCAATCTTGATTCCAGCTTGTGCTTCATCTATCCCGGTGTTTCTCATGATTTACTCTGCATAAAGTTAAATAAGCAAGGTGACAATATACAGCCTAAACATACTCCTATTCCTATTTGGAACCAGTCTGTTGTTCCATATCCAGTTCTAACTGTTGCTTTCTGACCTGCATACAGATTTCTCAAGAGGCAGGTCAGGTGGTCTCGTATTCACATCTCTTTCAGAATTTTCAGAATTTTGTTGTGATGTACACAATCAAAGGCTTTGGCATAGTCAAAAAAGCAGAAATAGATGTTTTTCTGGAACTCTCTTGTTTTTTTGATGATCCAGTGAATATTGGCAATGTGATGTCTGGTTCCTCTGTCTTTTCTAAAACCAGCTTGAACATCTGGAATTTCACGGTTCATGTACTGTTGAAGCCTGGCTTGGAGAATTTTAAGCATTACTTTACTAGCGTGTGAGATAAGTGCAATTGTGTGGTAGTTTGAGCATTCTTTGACATTGCCTTTCTTTGGGATCAGAATGAAAACTGATGTTTTCCAGTCCTGTGACCACTGCTGAGTTTTCCAAATTTGCTGGCATATTGAGTGCAACACTTTCACAGCATCATCTTTTAGGATTTGAAATAGCTCATCTGGAATTCCATCACCTCCACTAGCTTTGTGCATAGTGGTGCTTTAGAAGGCCCACTTGACTTCACATTACAGGATGTCTGGCTCTAGGTGAGTGATCACACCATCATGATTTTCTGGGTCATGAAAATCTTTTTTGTACAGTTCTTCTGTGTATTCTTGACACTTCTTCTTAATATCTTCTGCTTCTGTTAGGCCCATCCAATTTCTGTCCTTTATTGAGTCCACCTTTACATGAAATTTTCCCTTGGTATCCCTAGTTTTCTTGAAGAGACCTCTAGTCTTTCCAATTCTATTGTTTCCTCTATTTCTTTGCATTGATTGCTGAGGAAGGCTTTCTTATCTCTCCTTGCTATTCTTTGGAACTCTGCATTCAAATGGGTATACCTTTCCTTTTCTCCTTTGCTTTTGTCTCTCGTCATTTCACAGCTATTTGTAAGGCCTCATCAGACAGCCATTTTGCTTTTTTGCATTTCTTTTTCTTGGGGATGGTCTTGATACGTCTCCCATACAATGTCATGAATCTCCATCCATAGTTCTTCAGGCACTGTCTATCAAATTTAGTCCCTTGAATCTATTTGTCACTTCCACTGTATAATCATAAGGGATTTCATTTAGGTCATACCTGAATGGTCTGGTGGGTTTCCCTACTTTCCTTAATTTAAGTCTGAACTTGGTAGTAAGGAGTGCATGATCTGAGCCACAATCAGCTCCAGGTCTTGTTTTTGCTGACTCTATATAGTTTCTCCATCTTTTGCTGCAAATATAATCAATATGATTTTGTTGTTGGCCATCTGGTGGTGTCCATGTGTAGAGTCTTCTCTTGTGTTTTTTGGAAGAGGGTGCTTGCTATTACCAGTGCGTTCTCTTGGAAAACTCTATTAGCCTTTGCCCAGCTTCATCTATATTCCAAGGCCAAATTTGCCTGTTACTGCAGGTGTTTCTTGACTTCCTACTTTTGCATTCCAGTCCCCTAAAATTCAGACATCTTTTTTGGGTGTTAGTTCTACAAGGTCTTATAGGTCTTCATAGAACCATTCAACTTCAGCTTCTTCAGCATTACTGGTTGGAGCATAGACTTGGATTACCATGATGTTGAATGGTTTGCCTTGGGAATGAATAGAATTCATTCTGTCACTTTTGAGATTGTATCCAAGTGCTGCAATTCAGACAGTTTTGTTGACTATAGCTACTCTATTCCTTCTAAGGGATTCTTGCCCACAGTAGTAGATATAATGATCATCTGAGGTAAATTCACACATTCCATTCCATTTTAGTTTATAGTATGTAGGAAATAAATGTTAGTTCCCATCCTTCTTATCAAAGGAACCAAAAATAAAACAAACAAACAAACAAAAACCCTCATTCTGTGCAATTATAGACCACAGAAGGGCCGTCTTTTTCTCTCCTTTGCTACTGTCATTGAATCGCTTTGGTTCCCCTGAGTACTAATGAATAACTGTCATTGGAAAAACATGCAAATGATTAATAATACAACAACCCAGCCATTAAGAAGAAACCATCTTGTAGGGAATAGTAGCATGAGAAAAATCAAGTAATCATCAGACTGACAGCTTTAGATATTTGATGAAATAAGTCCAAGTCACTGAAACTCACTGGAGGAAACCTCTATTACTAAACAAGTACTAGAAATTTCAGGCCTTAGAGGTATCCTTGTTAATTCCTCTCATTCAAGGATACATATTATATATAGATATAACTTGTGTTAGTAGGAAAATGATCTCAAATAAAGGAGCAAGTTCAAACAGTGGAAAATGTTTTTCAAATGCTAAATAAAATCCACTTGTATATAAATTTTAAATGGTTATGATGATTTGTGGCTGGTAGAAAATCCATTCTAATTTCTAAGTTTAGAAACGGCATATCATTCCTACAAATAGGAAACGAACTGAGGCTGGCACCTGTCTTTTTTTGTTTTTTCTTTAATGTCTTGGGTAGTAATTTATTTAAAAATAGTACATTTATGTCAGCTATACTATTAACTGGGACTGAGGATTAGTTAAAACCTTTTCCCCAGGGGACCTAATCTCTAGCTTTATCATATAAGCTAAAATAAAAATAGGATTCCATTTCAACAACTTTCATTTAAAGGAAACTTTCACTGGAATAAAACTATTTTATTAAATATAAAACATCTATACTAATAACTTTTTTCCATACTATATACAAAATCCTTTTTTAACGTACTTGACAGTGATATTAGGTGTTGCTATTTTCCTATTTTGCTCTGCAACTTCTCTATAGGGTACAACTACTTCATACCAAACATTCCTATGTATCATAAAAGAAGGTAAACCTCTATGTTTTGTGGGAGGCAAATAAAATAGAAAACTTAGCTTATCGTGTAACAGTTTCATGACCACTAGCAGAAAAAGTCAGTGTATAGGTAGATCTGACCTTCTATCTCAAAGGACATCAAGCTATGCTTTAGCACTGCAAAGATGCCAAATTTATTAATAGATATGTGAAGAAATTTAAAACCAACCATTTATTTGACAAGCTTAGATTATCTAATCTACTCAGTGATGATGGGCTTTCCTGATAGCTTAGTGTGTAAAGAATCTGCCTGCAGTGCAGGACACCCCGACTCATTTCCTGGGTTGGAAGATCCCCTGGACAAGTGATAGGCTACCTAGTCCAGTATTCCTGGACTTCCCTTGTGGCTCAGCTTGTAAAGAATCTTCTCTGCAATGCAGGAGACCTGGGTTTGACCCCTGGGTTGGAAAGATCCCCTGGGGAAGGGAAAGGATACCCACTCCAGTATTTTGGCCTGGAGAATTCCACGGACTAATTCCATGGGGTCTCAAAGAATCTGACATCATTAACCAATATTCACTTTCAGTGCAGATACTTAATTCTCAAAAAATGACCTTTTGCTGACCTCTTTTCTCAATAATAGTAACTTTTTTTCAATGCCATAAAGAAAATAATTCTGTCCTATGGAAAAAAAATGTTAATATTGTCTCACTACATCTTAATCATACAGTTCATATATCTTATCTATAGGTCATATACAATGAGGAAACAAGTACAATATCTTTTCATTAAAAAAAAAAAAAAAACAGTAGATAGAGGACCGTCTTAAGATGGTGGAGGAATAGGATGGGGAGACCACTTTCTCCCCCACAAATTCATCAAAAGATCATTTGAATGCTGAGCAACTTCCACAAAACAACTTCTGAACACTGGCAGAGGACACCAGGCAGCCAGAAAGGCAGCCCATTCTCTTCAAAAGGAGGTAGCACAAAATATAAAAGACAAAAAGAGAGACAAAAGAGTTAGGGATGGAGACCTGGCCTGGAGAGGGAGGCGTGAAGGAGGAGAAGTTTCCAAACAATAGGAAACCCTTTCACCAGTGGGTCTGTGGGGAATTTTGGAATTTCAGAGGGCAACATAATCGGGAGGGAAAAAAAAAAAAAAACACAACACAGAATACGTGCCTTAACCACAACTTCCAGCAGAGAAATAGCCCAGATGCTCGCATATGCCACCAGCAAGCAGGGGAGGCACGGCATACTTAGGGTAAGGACCGGGCCTGGCCTGAATGCCCTGAGGAAGATCTGAAGGAGCTAAGGTGACATGGCAACCCAAACTGTGGGATAGCCAGGGAGAGAGAGAAGAAAGAGAGAGGGAGACCTTTCCAGTGAAAAGCTCTAACCTAAGGCAGAGCTTGGAGAGCTCACAGAACAAAGGAAAGAGCTAGCTAGCTGCAGACTGGCCCATCCCCCTTCCAGAGGCAGAAAGGCAGGTGAGAGACAGCCAGAGCCAGAATGCGAAAGGCAATCTCGGCCCCAGAGATGACAACCTCCACGAATCCTCCACCAAACTGTGAGCAGGCTCCCAGTTGCTAATGAAGTCTTCCTGGAATCCCGGACAGTTGATATCTGCCAGGAGGGTCGCAGCCTGAGATCAGCCCACCAGAGGAGACACACAGTACACCTGAGATGGTGCTCTTGCAGCGCACCCAGGAAACTGAGCAGCTGGCACCAGGGCAGTGATAAGATGCACCGCACACCTGGGATGGTGTTCTCGCCAAACACCTGGTCGCCTAAGCTCCTCGGACCTGGGAAGGGCACACAACGCAGGCCCAATCGAGTCTGTGCCTTTGTGGAGAACCCGAGAAACTGGACCTGAGCAGCTTAGATCTGGGAATTGCTCAAAATCCAGGGCCCACTTTGAATAGTTCCCCTTCAGAGCAACCTGAAACCTAAGCAGTGTAGACCAGGAAAGCACAGGCACCGTGAGTGGGGACAAACCCAGTGTGGTCCACACCATGCAAACACACCCACACACACCAATGGTATTTGTTTTCAGTGTTCCTCCCTCCCCACAGCACAAATGATCAAGTGAGCCTAAATAAATGACCCCCTCTTCTCACTTGTGTCAGGTTGAAAATTAGACACTTAAGAGACTTGCAGACAGAGGAGACCAAAATAAACAAAGAAGAGGGAGCCGCTCTGGAAGTGCAACAGAATAAAGACCTGTATTTACAACTGACTACATGACCACTGGAAAAACCATAGCCTTGACTAGACGGACCTTTGTTGGCAAAGTAATGTCTCTGCTTTTTAACATGCTATCTAGGTTGGTCATAACTTTCCTCCCAAGGAGTAAGTATCTTTTAATTTCATGGCTGCAGTCACCATCCGCAGTGATTTTGGAGCCCCAAAAAATAAAGTCTGACACTGTTTCCACTGTCTCCCCATCTATTTCCTATGAGGTGATGGGACCAGATGCCATGATCTTAGTTTTCTGAATGTAAAGCTTTAAGCCAACTTTTTCACTCTCCTATTTCACTTTCATCAAGAGGCTTTTTAGTTCCTCTTCACTCTCTGCCATAAGGGTGGTGTCATTTGCATATCTGAGGTTATTGATATTTCTCCAGGCAATCTTGATTCCAGCTTATGCTTCTTCCAGCCCAGCATTTCTCATGATGTACTCTGCATATAAGTTAAATAAGCAGGGTGACAATATACAGCCTTGACGTACTCCTTTTCCTATTTGGAATCAATCTGTTGTTCCATGTCCAGTTCTAACTGTTGTTTCCTGACCTGCATACAGGTTTCTCAAGAGGCAGGCCAGGTAGTCTGGTATTCCCATCTCTTTCAGAATTTTCCAGTTTATTGTGATCCACACAGTCGAAGGCTTCAATAAAGCCTTTATTGTAGTCAATAAAGCAGAAATAGATGTTTTTCAGGAATTTTCTTGCTTTTTTGATGATCCGGCAGATATTGGCAGTTTGATCTCTGCTTCCTCTGCCTTTTCTAAAACCAGCTTGAACATCTGGATGTAAGAGTTGGACTGTGAAGAAAGCTGAGGGCCAAAAAATTGATGCTTTTGGACTGTGCTGTTGGAGAAGACTCTTGAGAGTCCCTTGGACTGCAAGGAGATTCAACCAGTCCATTCTAAATGAGGTCGGTCCTGGGTGTTCATTGGAAGGACTGATGCTGATATTGAAACTCCAATACTTTGGTCACCTGATGCGAAGACTTGACTCATTGGGAAAGACCCTGATGCTGGGAGGGATTGGGGGCAGGAGGAGAAGGGGACGACAGAGGATGAGATGGCTGGATGGTATCACCGTCTTGATGGGCATGAGTTTGAGTAAAGTCTGGGAGTTGGTGATGGACAGGGAGGCCTGGTGTGCTGCGATTCATGGGGTTGCAATGAGTCGGACACGACTGAGTGACTGAACTGAACTGACTGAAGCATTGAAAGGGGCCTATAGGCTTTGAGAAGAAGTATAAGCTGAAACAAGGAACTATCTGAAACTGAACTGAACCCACACTACCCTCAACATCTCCAGAGGAATTCCTAGATATATTTTTACTATTATCATTTTTAATTTTTTTATTTTTAAGTTCTTTATTACTCCTTTAATTTTCATTTTTATAACCTACTATTACCTTGCAAAATACACCCTATTTTTTAAATTTCATAATATATATGTATATATTATAATTTTTGTGATTGATTTTGTTTTGTACTTTTAATATTGCATTTTTGAGAGTCAAAACTCTAGTCTAGATTTTTAATCTTTGCTTTTTGGTGTTTGTTATCAATTTCATACCTTTAAGAATTTAATCTTCAGTACCCATTTCTACTTAGGGGTGTGATTTCTGGCTTGATTGCTCTCTCCCCTTTTGACTTTCCCTTTTCTCTCCCAGGTCACCTCTGTCTCCTCCCTCCCCCTTCTCTTTCTAATTAATTATGTGAATCTCTCTGGGTGTTCTGGGCTGTGAAGAACACTTAGGGAACTGATTACTGGCTAGATTGTTCTCTGCCCTTTTGACTGCCCCACTTCTCCTCCTGGTAACCTCTATCTCCCTCCTCCTTCTCTTCTACATTTAACTCTGTGACCCTCTCTGGGTGTCCCTCACTGTGGAGAATCTTTTCACCATTAGCCTAGATGTTTTATCATCAGTGCAGTATGGATGGAGAATTCTTGAGGCTACTGTGAGACTAAGACTGGAAGCCAGAGGCAGGAGGCTTAAATCTCAAACTTGAGAACACGAGAAAACCATTGACTCCAGGGAACATTAACCAAAAAGAGATCATCCAAAACCTCCACACCTACACTGAAACCAAGCTCCACCCAAGAGCCAACAAGTTCCAGAGCAAGACATACCATGCTAATTCTCCAGCAATGCAGGAACATAGCCATAGCATTAAAATACAGACTTCCCAAAGTCACATAAACCGATAGACAACTCAAAACTCACTACTGAACACTTCATTTTACTCCAGAGAGAAGAGATCCAGTTCCACCCACCAGAACACCAATGTCGGCTTCCCTAACCAGGAAACTTTGATAAGTCACTAGTCCAAATCTGCCTCCCCCCCAACCCACCACCACAAGGAGCAACAACCACAATAAAGAGGAACCACAAACTTCCAGCCCATAGAAAGGCCACTGCAAACAGAGCAATCTAAATAAAATGGAAGAGCAGAGAAATATTCAGCAGGTAAAGGAACATGATAAATGCCCAACAAACCAAACAATAGAGGAAGAGATAGGGAGTCTACCTGAAAAAAAAATTCAGAATAATGATAGTAAAGATAATCCAAAATCTTGAAAACAAGATGGAGCTACAGATAAATAGATGTGAGCCAAGGATTGAGAAGATGCAAGAAATGTTTAACAAGGATCTAGATGAAATAAAAAAGAGTCCATCAATAATGAATTATGCAATAACTGAGATCAAAAGCACTCTGGAGGGAACCAATAGTATAATAACTGTGGAAGAAGATAGGATAAGTGAGGTGGAAGATAGAGTGGTGGAAGTAAATGAAACAGAGAGGAAAAAAAGAAAAAAAATTGAAATAAATGAGGACAACCTCAGAGACCTCTAGCATAAGTTTAATGCCCCAACATTCAAATCATAAGAGTCCCAGAAGAATAAAACAAACAGAAAGCCATGAGAAAGTACTTGAGGAGATAATAGTTGAAAACTTCCCTAAAATAGGGAAGGAAATAGCCACCCAGCTCCAAGAAACCCAGAGGGTTCCAAATAGGATAAACCAAAGGTGAAACACCGGAAGACACATATTAATTAATTAGTGAAGATCAAACACAAAGAACAAATATTAAAAGCAGCAAGGGAAAATCAACAAATAACACACAGGGGATTCCCATAAAGATAACAGCTGGTCTTTCAATAGAAACTCTTCAGGCCAGAAGGGAATGGCAGGACATACTTAAAGTCATGAAAGAGAAAAACCTACAACCCAGATTATTATACCCAGCAAGGATCTCACTCAAATATGAAGGAGAAATCATAAGCTTTACAGACAAGCAAAGGCTGAGAGAATTCAGCACCACCAAACCAGCTCTCCAACAAATGCTAAAAGGTCTTCTCTAGACAGGAAACACAGAAAAGATTTATAAACTCGAACCCAAAACAACAAAGTAAATGGAATTGGAATCATACTTATCAATAATTACCCTAAATGTTAATGGGTTGAATGCTGCAACCAAAAGACAAAGACTGGCTGAATAGATACAAAAACAAAATCTCTATATATGCTGTCTACTAGACACCCACCTCAAAACAAGGAACACATACAGGCTGAAGGTGAAGGGCTGGGAAAAGATATTTCATGCAAATGGAGACCAACAGAAAGCAGGAGCAACAATACTCATATCAGATAAAATAGACTTTGAAATTAAGGCCATGAAAAGAGACAAAGGAAGATACTACATAATGATCAAAGATTCAATCCAAGAAGAATATATAACAATTATAAATATGTATGCATCCAACATAGGAGCACCACAATATGTAAGGCAAATGCTATCAAGTATGAAAGGGGAAATTAACAGTAACACAACAATAGTGGGAGACTTTAATACACCACTCACACCTATGGATAGATCAACTAAACACAAAATTAGCAAGGAAACACAAACTTTAAATTAAAGAATGGAACAGTTAGGCCTAATTGATATCTATAGGACATTTCACCACAAAGCAATGAATTTAACCTTTTTTTCATGTGCACAAAGAACATTCTCCAAGATAAATCACATCCTGGGCCATAAATCTAGCCTTGATAAATCCAAAACACTGAAATCACTTCAAGCATCTTTTCTGAGCACAATGCAGTAGCACTGAATGTCAACTACAGTAAAAAAGAAAAAAACTATTAAAAATACAAATATATGGAGGCTAAACAACACGCCTCTGAATAACCAACAAATCACACAAGAAATCAAAATATGCTTAGAAACGAATGAAAATGAAAACACAATAACCCAAAACTTAAGGGATTCAGTAAAAGCAGTGCTAAGTATTTTTGCTAAGTTCATAGCAATACATGCTTACCTCAAGAAACAAGAGAAAAATCAAATAAATAACCTAACTTTACACCTAAAGGAACTAAAAAAAGAAGAAATTAAGAACCCCAGGGTTAGTAGAAGAAAATAAATCATAAAAATAAGGGCAGAAATAAATGAACATAAACAAAGGAGACTATAGAATAAATCTAAAAGATGGTTCTTTGAGAAGATAATTAAAATAGACAAACCTTTAGCCAGACTCATCAAGAAAAAAATGGGAGAAGAATCAAACCAACAAAACTAGAAATGGAAACGGAAAAATCACAACAGACAACATAGAAATGCAAAGGAAATGGCAACCCACTCCAGTACTCTTGCCTGGAAAATCCCATGGGCCAAATAACCTGGGAGGCTGCAGTCCATAGGGGTCCCAAAGAGTCAGACATGACTGAGTGACTTCACTTTCCTTTCCATAAGAGACTACTATAAGCAACTATATGACAATAAAATGGACAACTTGCAAGAAATGGATGAATTCTTAGAAAAGTAAAACCTTCCAAAACTGAACCAGGAAAAAATAGAAAATCTTAACAGACCCATCACAAGTGCAAAAATCAAAACTGTAAACAAAAATTTTCCAATAAACCAAAGCCCAGAACAGACAGCTTCACAGCTGAATTCTACCAAAAATCTAGAGACACGTTAAAACCTATCCTACTCAAAATATTCCAGAAAATTGCAGAGGAAGGTAAACTTCCAAACTCATTCTATGAGGCCACCATCACCCTAATACCAAAACCAGATAAAGATGCCACAATAAAGAAAACTATAGGCCAATATCACTCATGAACATAGATGCAAAAAGCCTTAACAAAATTCTAGCAAACATAATCCAGCAGCCTATTAAAAAGATCATACATCAAGACCAAGTGGGCTTTACTCCAGGGATGCAAGGATTCTTCAGTATGTACAAATCAATCAATGTGATATACCACATTAAAAAGTTGAAAGGTAAAAAACATATGATTATCTTAATAGATGCCGAGAAAGCCTTTGACAAAACTCAACGTCCATTTATGATAAAAACCTCCAGAAAGCAGGAATAGAAGGAACATAACTCAATGTAATAAAAGCCATATATGAGAAACCCACAGCAAACATTATCCTCAATGGTGAAAAACTGAAAGTATTTCCCCTAAAGTCAAGGACAAGCAAGGCTTCGCACTCTCACCAATATTATTCAACACAGTTTTGGATGTTTTAGCCACAGAATTCAGAGAAGAAAAAGAAATAAAAGGAATCCAGATTGGAAAAGAAGAAGTAAAGCTCTCACTGTTTGCAGAAGACATGATCCTCTGCATAGAAAACCCTAGAGACAACAAGAAAAAATTACTAGAGCTAATCAATGAATATAGTAAAGTTGCAGGATATAAAATTAGCACACAGAAATCCCTTACATTTCTATACACTAAATATGAGAAAACCTAAAGAGAAATTAAGGAAACAACTCCATTCACCATTGGGATGAAAAGAATAAAATAACAATCAGTCAGCTCAGTCACTCAGTCGTGTCCAACTCTTTGCGACCCCATGAATTGCAGCACGCCAGGCTTCCCTGTCCATCACAAACTACAAGAGTTTACTAAAACTCATGCCCATCGAGTCAGTGATGGCATCCAGCCATCTCATTCTCTATCATCCCCTTCTCCTCCTGCCCCCAATCCCTCCCAGCATCAGGGTCTTTTCCAACGAGTCAACTCTTCACATGAGATGGCCAAAGTATTGGAGTTTCAGCATCAGCATCAGTGCTTCCAAAGAACACCCAGACTGATTTCCTTTAGGATGGACTGGTTGGATATCCTTGCAATCCAAGGGACTCTCAAGAGTCTTCTCCAACACCATAGTTCAAAAGCATCAATTTTTCACTACTCAGCTTTCTTCATAGTCCTCCTCTCAAATCCATACATGACCACTGGAAAAACCATAGCCTTGACCAGATGGATCTTTGTTGGCAAAGTAACGGGTGTGATCACTCACCTAGAGCCAGACATCTTGGAATGTGAAGTCAAGTGGGCCTTAGAAAGCATCACTACAAACAAAGCTAGTGGATGTGATGGAATTCTAGTTGAGCTATTTAAAATCCTGAAAGATGATGCTGTGAAAGTGTTGCACTCAATATGCCAGCAAATTTGGAAAACTAAGCAGGGGCCACAGGACTGGAAAAGGTCCATTTTCATTCCAATTCCTAAGAAAGGCAATCCCAAATAATGCTCAAAAAACCGCACAATTGCACTCATCTCACACGCTAGTAAAGTAACGATCAAAATTCTCCAAGCCAGGCCTCAGCAATACGTGAACCTTGAACTTCCAGATGTTCAAGCTGGTTTTAGAAAAGGCAAAGGAAGCAGAGATCACATTGCCAATTGCCAATATCCACTGGATGATCAAAAAAGGAAGAGAGCTCTAGAAAAACATCTATTTCTGCTTTATTGACTATGCCAAAGCCTCGACTGTGTGGATCACAATAAACTGTGGGAAATTCTGAAAGAGATGGGAGCACCAGACCACCTGACCTGCCTCTTGAGGAACCTGTATGCAGGTCAGGAAGCAACAGTTAGAATTGGACATGGAACAACAGACTGATTCCAAATAGGAAAAGGAGTACATCAAGGCTGTATATTGTCACCCTGCTTATTTAATTTATATGCAGAGTACATCATGAGAAATGCTGGGCTGGAAGAAGCACAAGCTGGAATCAAGATTGCCTGGAGAAATATCAATAACCTCAGATATGCAGATGACACCACCCTTCTGGCAGAGAGTGAAGAGGAACTAAAAAGCCTCCTGATGAAATTGAAAGAGGAGAGTGAAAAAGTTGGCTTAAAGCTTAACATTCAGAAAACTAAGATCATGGCATCTGGTCCCATCAACTCATGGGAAATAGATGGGGAGACAGTGGAAACAGTGTCAGACTTTATTTTTGGGGGCTCCAAAATCACTGCAGATGGGGACTGCAGCCATGAAATTAAGCTTACTCCTTGGAAGGAAAGCTATGACCAACCTAGATAGCATATTAAAAACTAGAGACATTACAAATAGGAATAAATCTACCTAAAGAAACAAAAGATCTATGTATAGAAAACTATAAAACACTGATGAGAGAAATCAAAGATGACAAAAATAGATGGAGAAATATACCATGTTCCTGAGTCAGAATGATCAATATAGTGAAAATGAGTATACTACCCAAAGCAAACTGTAGTTTCAATGCAATCCCTATCAAGCTACCAATGGTATTTTTCAGAGAACTAGAACAAATAATTTCACAGTTTGTTGGAAATACAGGTAACCTCGTATCGCCAAAGCAATCTTGAGAAAGAAGAATGGAACTGGAGGAATCAACCTGCCTGACTTCAGGCTATACTACAAAGCTACAGTCATCAAGACAGTATGGTACTGGCACAAAGACAGAAACATAGATCAGTGGAACAAAATAGAAAGCCCAGAGATAAATCCACGCACCTAGGGACACTTTATCTTTGACAAAGGAGGCAGAAATATACAGTGGAGAAAAGACAACCTGTTTAACAACTGGTGCTGGGACAATTGGTCAACCACCTGTAAAAGAATGAAACTAGAACACTGCCTAACACCATACACAAAAATAAACTCAAAATGGATTATAGATCTAAATGTAAGACCAGAAACTGTCAAACTCCTAGAGGAAAATATAGGCAAAACACTCTCTGACATAAATTACACCAGGATCCTCTGTGACCCACCTTCCAGAATATTGGAAATAAAAGTAAAAATAAACAAATGTGACCTAACTAAAGTTAAAAACTAAAAAAAAATAAAAGAAAAGAAAAACCTTTTAACAACGATGGAAACTATAAGCAAGGTGAAAAAACAGCCTTTAGAATGGGAGAAAATAATACCAAATGAAGCAACTGACAAAGAATAAATCTCAAAAGTATACAAGCAGCTCATGCAGCTCAATTCCAGAAAAATAGACAACCCAATCAAAAAATGAACAAAGGAACTAAACAGACATTTCTCTAAAGAAGAAATGCAGATGTATAACAAACACATGAAAAGATGCTCAACATCACTCATTATCAGAGAAATGCAAATCAAACCCACAATGAGATACCATCTCATGCTGAACAGAATGACCATAAATTCTACAAGCAATAAATGCTGGAGACGGTGCGGAGAAAAGGGAACCCTCTTACACTGTTGGTGGGAATGCCAACTAGTACAGCCACTATGGAGAACACTCTGGAGATTCCTTACAAAACTGGAAATAGGACTCCCATATGACCCAGCAATCCCACTGCTGGGCATACACACTGAGGAAACCAGAATTGAAAGAGACACATGTACCCCAATATTCAGCACAGCACTGTTTACAATAGGTAGGATATGGAGGCAACCTAAATGTCCATTGGCAGAGGAATGGATAAAAAAGTTGCAGTATATATACACAGTGGAATATTACTCAGCCATCAAAAAGAATGCATTTGAGTCAGTTCTAATGAGGTGGATGATTATGGAGCCTATTATACAGAGTGAAGCAGGTCAGAAAGAAAACCACCAATACAGTATATTAATGCATATGTTTGGAATTTAGAAAGATGGTAACAATATCCCTATGTGCAAGATAGCAAAAGAGACACAGAAGTAAAGAACAGACTTTTGGACTCTGTGGGAGAAGGTGAGTGAGTGAGAGAACAGCATTGAAACATGTATATTACCATATATGAAATAGATGACCAGTGTAAGCTTGATGCATGAAACAGGGCACTCAGGGCTTGTGCTCTGGGATGACCCTGAAGGATGGATGGGGAAGAATGTTGGAGGGGGTTCAGGATGGGTGATACATGTACACCCGTGGTTGATCATGTCAATGTATGGCAAAAACCACTACAATATTTTAAAGTAATTAACGTCCAATTAAAATAAATTAATTAAAATATAGTAGTGAGAAACCTGAATTCCCATATTAAAATTATAAAACTGAATGTTAGGGACAAAAATGTGTCATGGCCACTGTAACTGCTTCCTTTCTCGAGTGCATGAAGCCAACAATAGTAATGATGGGATTGAGACCTGTGAGCTACTCTGAAAAAACTTGATTTCACTGCTTTTCTAGGGACTTCATTTTCAATTGCCAACTGTGGCAGCTCCTTATTTTAATTGAACAATGTCACTATTTAAGTAATAGGGATTTGTTGTAATTTTTTTCTTCTAATTTAACAACTATGCATTTAAACAATAATTCCCTCTTCAGATAGCACATCAAATAAGATTACAAAATAATCAGGGAAAGAAAGAAAGGAAATAATAAATGCAAACATTAGCCTCTACTTAGAAAAGTAACAATTAGCTAATATAGAACACTACTATTTTTAGAAGGTTGACTCTACCTTGAAATGGATTCAAGGTGAAAAATAGAACTAATTTGAAAGCAGAAAACAGCCTACTATAATCAAATGTTTACAAAGTTTCATGTAGGTTTTATGCATTATCTTAATTTAGCAAACTTTGAGAGATTGGCATCATCCCTACTTTACATTTCCAGTTTTCTTCATTGTTTGACATATCTAAGTTTATTCTCCATCTACTACTCTTCTAATAGAAATTCTGCAAACTGGAAATTTGGTTGAGATAAAAGTCACTATAGGTAAAATCATTTGGGTTTCAGATGGAAAAAGAGATTTCAAATATGTTCATAAAATTGAAAAGTTCTAGTTTCCAAATTTAATTAAACATAGCTTTCCCAATCCAGCCTTCTTATTGTGCCATATATCAACCTCAACAGAAGAGCAAAACATGAGAGAATATTTAAAATTAGAGAAAAGTATGCGAAGTTAGGTTATAATGGAGAGTTGAATAGTTTATAGGGAACAGAGGGCACAAAAAAGACAAGTTACTATAGTTACCTGCATGTTGAAAAACAGGGCGGGGATCCTTCATTTTCTTTGTGGAGAGAAAGCCCTATTTTGTTTCAGACAGAGTAGGAGTTACAGGTTTGCATTTGGTTTTGTTTTGTTTTATCTATTTATTTTTTATTGTGATAAAATATGAATAGCATAGCATTTACCATTTTAAGTGTACAATTAAGTGGCATTAAGTACACTTACATTGTTGTACAACCATTGCAATAATTCATATCTAGAAATTTTTTCATCTTCCCAAACCAAAACCCCATATCAATTTCTCATTCTTCTCCCTCCCCTCCACCCAATGCTTGGCAAACACCATTCTACTTTCATCTCTATTAATTTCACTATTCTAGGTACCTCATGTAAGTAGAAGTTCTTTTATGAATTTGTTATTTTATGAATGACTTACTTCACTGAGCTAATGTTTTCAAAGTACGACGATGTTGTACCATGTATCAAAATTTCCTTCATTTTTAAGGATGAAAATCCCAAACTGGATGAGGCACAACCTGGAATCAAGATTGCTGGGAGAAATATCAATAACCTCACATATGCAGATGACACCACCCTTATGGCAGAAAGTGAAGAGGAACTAAAGACCTTCTTGATGAAAGTGAAAGAGAAGAGTGAAAAATTTGGCTTAAAACTCAACATTCAAAAAATGAAGATCATGACATCCAGTCCATCACTTCATGGCAAATAGATGAGGAAACAATGGAAACAGTGACAGGCTTTATTTTCTTGGACTCCAAAATTACTGAAGATGGTGACTGTAGCCATGAATTAAAAGATGCTTTCTCCTTGGAAGAAAAGCTATGACTAACCTACAGAGCATATTAAAAAGCAGAGACATTACTTTGCTGACAAAGGTCAGTCTAGTAAAGCTATGGTTTTTCCAGTAGTCATGTATGGATGTAAGAGTTGGACCATAAAGAAAGCTGAGCATGGAAGAGTTGATGCTTTTGAACTGTGGTGTTAGAGAAGACTCTTGAGCATCCCTTGGACCGATAGGAGATCAAACCAGTCAATCCTAAAGGAAATCAGTACTGAATATTCATTTGAGCGACTGATGTTGAAGCTGATGCTCCAATACTTTGGCCACCTGATGTAATGAACTGACTCATTGGAAAAGATCCTGATGCTGGGAAAGATTGAAGGCAGGAGGAGAAGGGGACAACAGAGGATGAGATGGTTGGATGGCATCACCGACTCAATAGACAAGAGTTTGTTCAAGCTCCTGGAGTTGGTGATGGACAGGGAAGCCTGGAATACTGCAGTCCATGGAGTCGCAAGGAGTCAGACACGACTAAGCCACTGAACTTACTGAA
This sequence comes from Odocoileus virginianus, assembly GCF_023699985.2. NCBI lineage: Eukaryota > Metazoa > Chordata > Mammalia > Artiodactyla > Cervidae > Odocoileus > Odocoileus virginianus. The sequence continues at coordinate 42,133,337 of NC_069708.1, read as the reverse complement.
CTGAATATTCCACTACAAGTATATACCACATTTTGTTTTTCCATTTATCCACTGAAAGACAGTTGGGTTTCTTCCCTCTCTGGGCTATTATAAAAATACCGCTATAAGCATAAACATGTGTATACAAGTATTTATTCAGTCCTTGCTTTCATTTTTTTTTTTTTTTTGAAGATATACCCAGAAGTGAAATTCCTGGGTCATAAAGCAATTCTGCTTTAATTTTTTCAGTCCTGGTATTTTCTCTGTTGAGAGGTTTATGATTATTGAATCAATTTCCTTATTAGTTGTAAGACTATAAAGATTTTCTGTTTCTTTATGATGCAGTTTGGAAGACTGTATTTCTAGGCATTTGTTCATTTTATTTAGGTTATCAAGTACATTGGTGTGATCAGTTGTTAATGCTATTCTCTTATAATCCTTTTTAAAATATCATTAGTAATGTACCATCTTTCACTTTTGATTTTAATTACTAGAATCTTTTTTCCCTAGTCAAATTTGCCAAAGGTTTGTCAATTTTATTGATAGTTTTGAAAAACCAACTTTTGGTTTCATGGACATTCTGTTGTTTTTCTATTCTCTTTCTTATCTCTTTTCTGATCATTATTGTATCCTTTGTTTTAGCTTGTTCTCCTTTTTCTTCTTGAAGGTGAAAGGTAGATTGTTGATGTGAGATTATTTTTCTTTTTTAATGTAAGTATTAATAGGTATAAATTTACCCTCTTATACTGTTTGCACTGTATCCCATAAGTTTTGGTACACAGTGTTTTCATTTCCATTTATCTGAAAATTTCTTCTTTGTGATTTCTTCATTGACCCATTGGTTGTTTTAGAATTTTCTCTGTATTGCAGATTTCCCTTCTGCTGTTGATTCTAGTTTCATTTCATTGTGATTGAAAAAGATGCTTTGCATTATTCTAATCTTTTTTTTTTTTTAATTAAGACTTGTCTTGTGGCCTAAGATATCATCTTTCCTGGGAAATGTTCCATATGCTCCTGAGAAAATGTTTTCCACTGTTGTTGGGTGGAGTGTTCTGTACATTTCTCTTAGGTTCAGTTTTATATAGTGTTGTTCAAGTTCTCTGTTTCTATATTGATCTGGTCATTTCAGGTTTGAGTTTATTTTTAAATTTCTTGCTCATATTAGCTAGTTTGTTAAGGTGCATTTTTATATATCTTAACTCAGGAATACAGAGCATTACTAACAAAGTATTCACACCTTTAAAATGATCAATTTCCATTATTAGTTGTGCAGTTCTGAATTATCATCTAGTGTTATTTTTCTACAGTTATTTATACAGAGTTTTCTCTTTATTAACATATTCAACCTAACCAGTACACCGTATTGAATAAAATGACACATTTGGTTTCTATATTGTCTTTCTCTCTCTCTCTGTCCAGAAAAGCTTCCTTCCAAACAGCCATAAATGCTCTGCTTCTGCATCACTCAGACAACTCAATGCCTACTATCTTAGAAACTGGAATGCAAGCTTTCTGAATAATAAATGAGCTTATCGTTTTGTATTTAAATAAAATTGGTTTTCAAAGACAACATTTTAGTGTTGTTTTCAAAGACGGTTTTGGTATCAGGGTGTGGAAATATGTCTTTTCCCAACTGGGAGCACCTTTCACTATACTGTGATCCAAATGATCACTACATACAGAGCTTATGAAGTATTGACAAGAAGTCAAAACTTATTTATATCCATCTTACAAATAATTTAAAAAGAAAACTACTACCATTGCTATCAACTTTGTTTTGGTTCAATTTTTTTTTTTTTTTTTTGAAAAAGGAAATTCTTATTCATTTATGTTGGTTAAATGTTGGTCTGGATAAGTGCATCTAAAAAGCAAGAAAAGTTTAGTATGGTGACTAGTTTGAAAGTACTGTGTCATTCAATGGTTTTTCACTGTATTAGTAACTTGCAAGTATGTGTCAGCTCTTCCTCTAGGTAGAGTCAACTTTAAAAGTTTTTGAGTAGCAAAGGTGTGATAATAAGGCAAAAGGAAATTAATATGTTTAAGAGGTGTTATGAAGTGGACTGTATCTCCTCAAAGTTCATATATTGGAGCTGTAACCCCTAACATGAGTGTGTTTGGAGATTTATGAGATCATAAGGGTAAGGTCTTATTTCGATAGGACGTGTCCTTAGAAGAGGAAGAGACACCAGAGATCTTCCTCTCCATGTATGCACAGAAAAGAGACTGTGTGAGGCTGTCATCTACAAATATCGTATATCACTTCTATGTAAAATATAAAAAATGGTACAAATGAACTTAAATAAGTTAATTTAAAAGCAGAAATAGAGTTACAGACATAGAAAAGAAACATGGTTACCAGGGGGAGAGTGGGGGAGGGATAAATTAGGAGGTTGGGATTGACATATACATACCACAATATATAAAATAGATAACTAATAAGGATCTACTGTGGGGCTTCGTAGGTGGCTCAGTGGGTAAAGAATCCACCTGAAATGCAGGAGACACAGGAAATGTGGGTTCAATACCTAAGTCAGGAAAATCCCCTTGGAGGAGGGCATGGCACTGCACTCCAGTTTTCTTGCTTGGAAAATCCCACAGACAGAGTAGCCTAGAAGGTTACAGTTCATAGGGTCTCAGCTGGACATGACTAAAGTGAATGAGCACAAGGACTTAGTGTAGGGGAAAGGGAAATCTATTTGATATTCTGTAATGATCTACATGGAAAAAAATCTTAAAAAGGGTGAATATATGTATATGTATAACTGATTCACTTTGCTGTACAGAAAGTAGCATATATGGTAAATCAACTATACTAAAATCATTTTTTTAATTAAAAAAATAAAAACAATGCTTGGGGTGGGGGAGAAAAAGAAGGTTGTCATCTATAATCCAGGAAGAGACTTGTTACCAGAAACCGACCCTGAGAAGTACTTTGATCCTGAACTTCTATCCTTCAGAACATTGAAAAAATAAATTCTTATTTAGATTCTTGTTTAAGCCACTTAGTCTGTGGTATTTGGTTATGGCAGCCCTAGCTTCAGGCTTTCCGCTGGCTATGTGTGGCACCATTATCAATAATTTGGGGATTTATTGAGGATTTTTTACTGAGTAGAGTATTTATGTAATCTGCTGTTAAGTGCACCCTTATTAAAATGACCAAATCAGCAACAACAAAAAATAATTCTGTTGGCTGACAGTGGGCAGATGTGATTATAATAGATGGCTCTCAAATATTACCATTTTCAGCATCATCTCTGGGGAAACATAAAAAAAAGAGTGTCACTGGATTATATTTATTGCAATCATGGCTAAATGAAGAGGGCTGAGAAACTGTCATTGTTCTAAGTTTATCTCAATTCTACATCATCTTATTTTCATCTCAAATTCACTAGAATAATTAGTCAATGCAGCATTTTCATTTTATTGCTCTTTGATAAAAGATTATTATGACTTTTAGCATAAGGATTATTCTAGTAAAGTGGAAAAAGATAGGGCAGATAGAGGTCAGAACATAAGGATGGTTGTCCTGATCCTGACAGTAAGATGTTTTGTGAGCCAGGGAATATCATTTAATATTCCTAAACCTCATTTCATCATCTGAAAAATGGGGATTGGTGGGTAAACAAGATAATCCCTAAGGATTTCCTCAGTTCTGACAATATATTATCTGAAGATTAATATTCTTCTTACATAATATGCTCTTTTTATTTTGTCTGAAGTGAATTACAGCAGTCATAAACACATCTAACATAGGTATAGACATTGTAACATGTTTCTATATTAGATGGATCTTCTCCAGTATCATAAATGCATATTAATCAAAACAAATCACATATCTAATCAGCATTTGTCAACTTAATAAACTCCAGTGAATTAGAGTCAGTTTCTGTTTCTGCCTAATACTTTGGACTTAAAAGCTTTCAATGATAATAAGATCATCATTTTCATATATTATTTTATAGATCACATTCTCTAAATGAATACAGTGAAACCCTTCAGTAAACACAAGTTTTACTTAATTGTTTTAGTCAACATTGAGTCCAGAGTTAAGCTGGGAAACATAAAGAAAGAATCTTGCAAAATATCTGATTAATATTATCAGTTTAACTAGTTAACCAGCATGAATGATCCTGGGTAGATCCTGTCTAAATATGACACAGCATAAAATATGGTTTTTGTGATTTGCCTTTAAATATTCTCCCTTTTTGTTTTCCCTAAACATAATTGCTGACAAAATTTTTCATTCCACTGGGAACTGAGGGTTCTCATGCTCTTAACATAAAATATCTCTGACATTTAAAACTTATGTTGTATTGTAATAAATATCTGAATGTTTTTAAGCACTGTTTATCTTGTAAGGCATGATTTTAAAACACTAATGCTAGTGGCAGTACAAGGGACTATCTTGGGTTGTAATTACAAACTTTAGTGTTAGTTGTTTTCACGGGAGGGAAAAGCAGATTCTCCATATGATAATACTATGTAAAAATAATCTTTTAAAAATGAGAATGAAATTTTACTCTTTAAAAGGGTTGAAAGATCTCAGTTCTTAAACATTTGAGTGGCCTGAGAAACATTTAAACATATGTTTATAGGAGCCAAACCAATGCAAGAAAGTAGGACCTGTACACTAGACATACAGTCAATAACCAGAGCATTTGCCAAATAGTGTTTCTTTAAATGAAATGGACATATATACTGTCAAGATTGTTCCTTTTGTTCAGATTTATATCACTTAAGGGTTCTGTAGGATACTATATAAATGATCAACCTTAGGGGAGGAAATATAAAAATCCACTGAATTTTAGAATTCTATGTAGAAATGCTGAAATTCTATATAAAGCTTCCCTTCCTGAAATTATTTTCAAGCATTTGCTTTGCAACACTATTGTCTTTCTCTGTTCCATTTTATTATTCCATCTATTAGTGAAATTTGGGGGTTCATTTTCTTCCAATCATGTTATTGAAATTATATTGTGCATAATTGTTATCTTCTTCTTTATGTTTTCTTGGGTAATATCATCTATTCAAATTACACATCTCTACCTCCAAGGTCCAATTCTCCCAGAACTCAAGACTTCTATTTTAGTTGCCTTAAGAATATCTTCATTGTGATGGCCTACAGTTTCATCAGTTTAATGTCTCCAAAACCATACTCATCACCTCTGCCTCAATTTTTTTCCTCCCTCTATATATCTTACTTGTGCTGAAATTAGAAGCTAATTAGAAACTATCATTCCATCATCAAAATTTTACTTGTCTTATATTCAATGTCCATATTCAATCAATTTTCAACTTTATATCTCTTATATTTCTTTTAAATTTATTCTCTACCAGATCTTATATTAGAGTCATGGTATAGGCTCTTAAGAACTTTAATATGTAGATCTGTGCTTAGCTCATGCCAATGCTTGTCCATATAGAGGCTAGAACTGTTTTCCTTTCTTCTTTTTAACTGAAATCTGATCATATCACTCAGCATCTTAGAGGGTGCCAAAGTGCTACATTGCCAAAAGGATAATTTTTAATTCTGTATGCCATACAAAGGCCCTCACCATCTTTGGTAACTTCATGTCTTAAAGCTCCATCCTATGTAAAACAAAACAAAAAGTGTTCTTTCTAATAAACTCTGACTTTTTACTCTATCTTAAAATTATAGAGTGAAAAGGGACTTCTAGTAGGATATCTGAGGAACTCCACAGAGTCGCTCCCCACTGAAACTGGTATCAATTGTATAAGAGTAGCCATTTAAAGTCTTTGGAAATGGACTTAAGTCATCCAAACAAATTAAGAAATACTTATTCAAGAATATCTACTAAAATTCAGCCAAAAACAGCAAAGGTCTATAGTATCTGAATAGAAACATATCTTTCATTTCTCTCTCTCTTCCAAGTGATTGCAGCAAAGAGATAGGGGCTCCCTGCTTCCACCTCACACATGGGATGGAGGCTGAACTTGGGGCTAGACTCCTCTGAGAATATTGCTCAGTCGCTTTAGTCCTGTCTGACCCCATGACTGTAGCCTGCTAGGCTCCTCTGTCCATGGGATTCTCCAGGCAAGAATACTGGAATGGGTTGCCATAACCTTCTCCAGAAGATCTTCCCAACCCAGGGATCACACCTGCATTTCTTATATCTCCTGCATTGGAAGGCGGGTTCTTCACTGCTAGCGCCACCTGGGGTCCAAATCTAACCTACCGTGACTTGTGAAGTAATAAGTGGTTCCATGCCCAGAGAGGGAGGCTGAGATTTGAAACTACTGTTGAATGCCCATCTCTTCCTTTACCAAGCCCTCAGCAACTAAACCAAGAGTATCACTCAGAGAGAAGTGCACCAATCCAGGAACAGATGACTTCACTGTTGAATTCTACTGAACATTTAAAAGAGAATCAGCATTAATTCTTCACAAACATGTCCTCCCAAAATGGAAGAACCAGTGAACACTCCCTAACTTATTGTACGAGGACAATATTTCTCTGATTCTCAAACCAGACAAAAAATATCACAAGAAAACTACAGACTTGTATTTCTTATGACTATGGACACGAAAATTCTAAAAAAAAAAAAAAAAGAAAGAAATACTACAAAATACAAAAATTCTGAAAAAATGCTAGATAACAAATACAGCAACATATGAAAATGACTATACATAGCCAAGTGGGACTTAACCCAGGAATGCAAGGATGATTCAACATACAAAAAATAATCATATGCCACATCAGTAGAAGATAAAAATCCACATTACAATTTAAATAGATGTGGAAAACATGTTTGATAAATCCAGCACCTTTTTATGGAAAAATACCCAACAAACTAAGAGTAGAAGGAAACTTCCTTGATCTAATAAAGGTCATTATGAAAAACCTACAGATAAATAACTGATACAAAAAATTGGTTGCAAAAAAAAAAAAAATTTGGTTGCTTTCTCACTAAGACCAGGAACATAACAATGGCTTCCACTTTTGCCACTTTTATTCAACATTATTCTAGAGATTCTTTCCAGAATGGTTATGCAAAAATATAAAAATAAACAAATAAAATACATATCAATTGGAAAGGGAGAAATAAACTACTTCTACTTGCAAATGACATGATCTTGCATATATTAAATTTTTTGCAATCCACTGAGAAATAATCAGAACTAATAAAATTCAGAAGGTTGCAGGATACAAGATCAATATATAAAAATCAGTTGCATTCAGAATTTATTTTATTTTTTGTTTTTAGATATGACAGATGTAAACAACACCGTATATTTAACTTTTGGACTGATTATCATTTTTATGCTTTCTCAGTTCTATAATTGCTTCCAGTTCAGTGTTTATTTTACAATTTTACTCATAAAAATATTTTATATTTGTCTCTTGCAAAATCTAAGATATTATTCATGTTGATTTTCTCTATATTTTTGGTATCAGTACAAGTTTTCTTAATCATTCATGAAACAGCAGTTGTCTATTTATTCCAATCAATTCACAAAACAAGAGCTGACTTCCTTTTAGGTAGTTACCATTTTGGATTCTAGAGAATAGTTTAAAATAGTTGAATGAGAAATAGAAAATTTCAAAACTTCTGTGACTCAATAAGCTTTTATAATGTGAGGTGTTTCATCGTTCACAACTCAAGACCAAAATAGCATCATGCTTACCAAAAATGGCAAGCATATGTCTCTCTAGGGTCATCAATCTAATAATTACTATCTGTCTTTATGTACCGTCACACAGTAGTTCTCTGACAGGATGCTCTCGTTCTACAACTGAAAACACCAAGGTATTCTGATGAGAACTAGCACATAGCACTTGTAGAAAAATAGTTGATAAAAAAAACTTCCCCTTGCAGTCATTGTGGGTCTACTTCTTTCTCCCCAAGACCACAGCTCCTAAAATGTATAAACAAAAATGATTTCATATGCACCCATTCCTATGGAGTGTTGGAATTGTTGGAGAAGCCATGTCCTTAACTAATGGGCATATTTCCTAAGAAGGGGAGATTATTAAGCAGACTGAAGTAAAAGCCTTTGAAACCGCTAGAGTAGCTACTACAGCAGAACTCTCTAATACTTAATGTACTCCTAAAACTATTATTTTTATTTTAGAATTGTTTTAGATTCCAGAGAAGTTATAAATATAATACTGATAGTTTCCCTACTCCACACACATTGTTTTCTCTTACACTGCTATGATACAGTTTGCCAAAACTAATGAAAAATCTTCATGAAGAAAAATTCATGACTCAGTAAGCACAATGGTGTGATCCCTCACCTAGAGCCAGACATCCTAGAATGAGAAGTCAAGTGGGCCATAGGAAGCATCACTATGAACAAAGCTAGTGGAGGTGATAGAATTCAAGTTGAGCTATTTCAAATTTTAAAAGATGATGCTGTTAAAGCGCTGCACTCAGTATGCCAGCAAATTCGGAAAACTCAGCAGTGGCCACAGGACTGGAAAAGGTCAGTTGTCATTACAATCTCAAATAAGGGCAATGCCAAAGAATGTTCAAACTACTGCACACTTGCATTCATCTCACATGCTAGGAAGGTAATGTTCAAAACTCTCCAAGCCAGGCTTCAACAGTATAGAAACTGTAAAATTCCAGATGTTCAGGCTGGATGTAGAAAAGACAGAGGAACCAGAGATCAAGTTGTCAACATCTGTTGAGTCATTGAGAAAGCAAGAGAGTTCCATAAAAACATCTACTTCTGCTTTATTGACTATGCCAAAGCTTTTGACTGTGTGGATCACAACAAACTTGTGGAACGTTCTTCAAGAGATGGAAATACCAGACCACCTTACCTGACTCCTGAAAAACCTGTATGCAGGTCAAGAAGCAACAGTTAGAACCAGACATGGAACAACAGACCGGTTCCAAATTGGGAAAGGAGTATGTCAAGGCTGTATATTGTCACCTTACTTATTTAACTTACATGCAGAGTACATCATGCAAAAGGCCAAGCTGGATGAAGCACAAGCTAGAGTCAAGATTTCTGGGAGAGATATCAATAACCTCAGATACACAGATGACACCACCCTTATAGCAGAAAGCCAAGAAGAACTAAAGAACCTCTTGATGAAAGTGAAAGAACCTCTTGATGAAAGTGAAAGAGGAGAGCAAAAATTAGGTTTAAAATCCAACACTGAAAAAATTAAGATCATAGCATCCAGTCCCGTCACTTCATGGCAAATCAATGGGGAATCAATGGAAACAATGAGAAACTTTATTTTCTTGGGCTCCAAAATCACTGTAGATGGTGACTGTAGCCTTGAAATTAAAAGATGCTTGCTCCTTGGAAGAAAAGCTATGACCAACCTAGACAGCATATTAAAAAGCAGAGACATTACTTTGCCGACAACAGTCCATATAGTCAAAGCTATGCTTTTTCCAGTAGTCATGTATGGATGTGAGAGTTCGACCATAAAGAAAGCTGAGTGCTGAAGAATTGATGCTTTTCAACTGTGGTGTTGGAGAAGACTCTTGAGAGTCCCTTGGACTACAAGGAGATCAAACCAGTCAATCCTGAAGGAAATCAGTACTGAATATTCATTAGAAGGACTAATGCTGAAGCTGAAACTCCAATACATCGCCGACCTGAAGCAAAGAACTGTCATGGGAAAAGACCCTGATGCTGGGAAAGACTGAAAGCAGGAAGAGAAGGGGCCGACAGAGGATGAAACGACTGTATGACATCACCGAAACGATGGACATGAGTTTGCACAACCTCCAGGAGTTGGTGATGGACAGGGAAGCCTGGCATGATGCAGTCCTTGCAGTCACAAAGAATCAGATAGCCTCCAACTAATTTAAAAAAAAAAAGAATCGGATATGACTGAACTGACTGACTGAATGAACTAATACACTACTATTAACTAAGCTATGCTTTATTTGAATTTACTTAGTTTTTACCTAATGCTTTCTGTCCAAAGAACTCCTCCAGGATTTTGTATTGCATTTGGTCATCAGGTTTCCTTAGACTTCCCCTGCTATAACATTTTTGTCAGACTTTGTTTTTGATGATGCTGATAATTTTTAGGATTACTGCTTAGGTATTTTGTAGAATGTCCTTCGATTTGGCAAAAACTTAATGTTTTAAAATTCGTAGCACACAAAATGTGCTTCTACATGCCAGCATAGCCTTTGAGAATGTGTTTCAGTTTTAAGTTCAAAGGAAACCAGATAAGTGATATAAAAGTTCAATTTTCAATTCTAGTCCTAGATATGTCAACAGTAACTGAATAGATGCAGGTTCCTAAAGAAGTAAAACCTGGGCCTTTTATTTTTTAATTGTATTTGATTTGTATGAGACTGCCATATCAAGTATCTTCTCATTAGGAGGTTGCATTCATTTCATCTTTATCTGCTTTTTATTTGTCCATTTTACAACATGTTTGAAAAATTGTTTTCTTGGCATAAGGATATCTTATGCTTAGGAATATAATTAGAACTACATAAGAAAGTGAAAAATGCTGACCAAAATTCCCAACTTCTTAGAACTTATTTTTATACCCTTGACATTTTAAAAGAAATAGACAAATCACAATGAGAATATTAGTCATTTAGTCCCCAAATGACTTTCAAGTTATGTTCTTTAATCATAGGGGATTCATCTCAGTATCCTACATTATGTGTATGTAATCTACCACAATATTTTGTTTGGCCATGTTAACTCTGATACCAATACTATTTTAACATATTTAGCAAAACTATTTTAATTCATTTACAATAAATATACATTATATTATATTCAATATATTTATAATGATTTTTAATGACTAACCTAATGCATTAACAAATGTAGTAGATGTTTATTTTTGTTTATTTTATGTAAACATTTTTGTCACTAAGTTGAATAATTCCAGTTTTACTGATTTAGGCTTACTATATATAAAATGGTAGCTGGGGCATTGGGGTTTATTCCTTTTCACTCAATGATTGATTCACAATATAAATATTTTAGAGCAAGTGTGACCAAGCAGTTTATCAATTAATTAATAAGATGGAATCCTAAACATGGAAGAAAATGAGTTAATCTATTGTATTTTCATTTCCACATTTCCAAAATAAGCATCGTATCTTCTCTTGTATATATGGTGAAGGGAGTAAGAACAGGTGAATTAGAGGGCACTGAAATCCTTAGAACAAATACATACTTAATACATGCATATATAATGGAAACAAAATATATGTCTTTATTGTAACTAGAATAGAAATAGAGCCAAGTTTACAAACGTGATTGCATCCATTATTATTCCAAAGTGACTAATTAATTTTATTCAGTGTTGCATTAAAGTTTACTTTTAGTCACACTGGAACATTTTATTTAAATGAGAAAATGTGTTGCATGCCACTCACCACACACAGCTTTCCTTAAACTCGGCATAAAAAATGGATTGTGATGTCACTGAGATCTGCCTGCTACTTTATTGTTCTCTTCACTTTATTTTCCATAGAAGAAACTTTCATGTAATGAAATCTCAGCTGGTGCACTCTCATGGTCAATTACAGCTTGTGTGTGTGTCTGTGTGTCTGTGTGTCTGTGTGTTAGTCACTTAGTTGTGTCTGAGTCAGTTAAAGCTTGAGTCATTGTTAACTCACTTAAGAACACTGAGAAACCCAAAAGCTGCTTTGAGAAATTCATGGACTATAACATATAGTACATATCTAACTTTTTTCTTGTCAGCTCAACTTTTCCTAGGCACAAAGGCATATAATTTTGTTCCTTTTTGAGAATTTTTAGCCATGAGACATGATAACCATGACAGGAAACCTTACAATTGTTCGCAGAAACTTAAACGAAATGAATATTTTAATTTGATTAGCTTTCAAAGATTGTTTGGTAGTGGTTAATGAAGACATAGCAGAGAAATGCACTGGCTGTAATTGTATTATCCGACAGTTTAGCTAATAAAGTCTTACATTCCTCAGCATTTACCAAGCATTTCTCTTTTCTCTCAAGGGACACATTTAAAAATCTCTGCACAGATGCCCACATGTACAGCATGACAACTACCTTTGGCAAAAGGCTCTTTGTTTTGCTGAATGGTTACCTTGTGATCTTCTTTCTCTGGCTATAGTTGATTCCTGAAATGACTATGATTCTTTCTTGGTATTACCAGGCAAACTTTTCCTCATTAATTACTCTTAGTTCAAATAAGCGTGCATTTCTTTGAGATCAACAAATTGAAGGAATTAAATAAATGATTCATGCTGTACTCTTAGAGTAGCTTTCTTTCCTTTAATTTGCAGTTCTTTGAATACCAATAAATACTAAAATGATTTTCTTCCTTGCCTATTGTTCTCAATAGTGACTGTGCATAGTTATGTTTGTTGGGAGGGAGTGTGGTTTTGTGGTGCAGTACACCAATGTAAAGTGTTCATAGCAAGAGGTAGGAAGACAACTTCTTTGAACATTTTATTTTTGACTTTTCTTGCTTTCCTTCTCAGAAGATTGTAGCTCTGTTAGATTTTATTTGAATAGCTACAGATGTACTAAAAAAGAAAACACCCTTTATGTGCCAAACTCTAAGAGGTCTCCTGAACTGTTTTCAATTCAAATAGAATAAGAGGTAATCTGACCTAGAAAATAGTGCATAGAAATGACTTCCATGAAAAGATAGCATAAGGAGAAATAAAATGAGAGTGAAAGCATTTAAAGGACAGTGTGCAAACAAAGTGCTCCAGCAACATACAAATCCATTAAGGATCTTTCTAATTTGTAAATTCCTCATTGCTTTCAGTAAAAGCTTGTCTGTTGACTACTATGGCACTTAAATATTTTTTCTAAAGTGAAATTACTTTTTCTGCAGCAGAATCTGAGAATTGTTCACCCATTGATCAAATAAGATCAACCACTTCATTAGTTCTAAGATGCAAGTGACCATTTGCATCCATAATCCAGAGATATAAGATTAAATTATATGCTTTCTACATTTACTATGTTATAAATATTAAATATAAAGCCCAGTATCATATATAATGACCATCTTTTCTTGTAATGTATATGGCCATCTACTAATACTTAACCAACCAAATAATTATACTTGACTCTACATTCTTTCTATTCAAAGCTGATTTTCCAGAAAGTGTACGGGGTGGATAGTTAAAGAAAATGAATTATTCTTGTTTTCACTGGCATTCATGTTCTCTATAATAATAATAAGAACAAATCCAGTATGGTAAAAACCACTACAATATTGTAAAGTAATTAGCCTCCAATGAATAAAAATAAATGGAAAAAAATTTAAAAAAGAAAAACAAAGCCTGCATCAGTTCTTTTTTTGTTTGTAAAAGGAGAGGCAATGCCATTCTTCCCTCAAATGTAATTTCTCTTGAACTTTCAGGTCAAAGAGCTTGACTACATGAATACCTGGTGAAAATGAACTTGATTGGAAGTTCTAAAAACAAATTAGCCTTATAACCCTTAATATAATCACCAATACACTAACACTATCTTTTATGAATCTAAATCAGTAACTGCATTTTCCAATGAACTCACTCTTGAAGATGAGCATTTTACACAAAATTGGAAAACAGACTCACAGGAAAATTTTCAAATCTATTTTATAATAGATACAAGCTCATATTTTCCTATGTATCCCCAATATAAATACATATCTAACAATCAAAAATATTCAAGAGTGATAATAAGAGAACTTTCTATTTCTTAGGAATGAAGCAATGTAGTCCTAGAAATATATACCACATTTTCACCTATAAAACTCTCCAACTATGCAATTTTACTCAATTTAATTTGATTTTTATTCTCTTGAACAACACCATCTTCATATTTCTGAGCACTTGATAAAGTAAATACCAATAACATTTATCGCTTCTTGTAACCACAGATAAATTGGAGAAGAAGGATTAATGCTTTCAGACTTTCATTCGTGGCCTAGTTCTGCTGTTAACAAATCAGCTGAATGATACTTTCTGTCCAGTTCCAATCACTAATGGACATGTCACAAAGACATCCTCCACTTTTCTGATTTCCTTCTTCTATTAAAATGTTTTTCATAACCTTTCAGTAATTTCATTTAGGGAAAAAAAATCATCCTAAGAATTCAAAAATAAGGTCGAAGACACACTCTATGTTACTTGATGCCTTCTGTCAGGCAGTCTAAGTCACTTCTCTGAGCATAATGAGAATAAAATTTTTGATCAAAATTGCAAACACCAACTGTCTGTATTCAGTTGTTTATAGAAGAGCTAGTTTATAGAAGGCAGTGGCTATAAACGTCATATACTGGAGGAAGGCAGGGGAAAAAGCCAACTTGTCAAATAATACCATTTCCATTTCATACCCACAGAGTCCCATGGTAATAACTAACTATAGTTATTATGACTAGTGATAGTTATTCCTTCTCTTCAGCCAGTGCATTTAGAGTCTTCTTGAAGAAAATGCATTTTCACCTAAAGGGGGGAAAATTAAGCCAAAGTATCAGGCATGGGATCATAAAGAAGAAAGCTTAAATGGTAGAATCCCATGAAATGAAAGGCATATGAGTGAGATAAAGTCCATTATAAAAGGAGTAGCTAGAGCAGAACTAACACTAACCGGGTCTATCTCCAACTTTGTATCTTCCTGAAAGGAAATGCCGTTGAGCTGCCAAGCAATAGATTTTGGTTCTAATCTTGCCTATGATATAAATCAGTTGTTACCTCCTCTTTCTAAATTTTAAGTTCCTCATGTGTGAAATGATATTGATGCAGCAGATGATCTCTAAATTATCCACTAGCTTTAAGGTTTCAGACAAGACACCTGAAAAAACCTCTCTACTACATAATTGGGCTAAATATGCTTCACAGGAGATGAACACTCCCCAGAGTGAATAGGATTTGTCACAGTTTATAATCTGCTTTTGTAACTACAGCTCTGTCTCTGCTGATGTTCAACACAGCAGGGAGATGAATCACATCAGATGTGCAATTGCCTACAATAACATATCGTTCTTTTCTATAACAAGTGCTTCATGAAATACTCAAAAGTTTTTTTTCTTTTCTTTTGTGAAGAAAGAAAAATCGGAAGCTATTTTTAATTTGTCATTCTGATATTACTTTTGCTCTCCCCTTTGAGCTTTAAAACTTCATTACACTGGTAAACATGGTAAAGTAAAGGGATGTAGAACTAAGGATTGACTTTGAAGAAAAGTGCTAAATTTGTGAACATGTAATAAGTCCTGCATTGAGGACCGAGAAGATTGCATGTTTTTTCATAAATTTAACCAACAATATAGCATATGGAATGTACTCAATATCTTATAATGGAATAGAACATAACACACACACACACACACACACACACACACATATACACACATACATACATACATATATGTAAAAAACTGTGTGTGGTCTGTCACGTCTAACTCTTTGCAACCGCATGGACTGTAGCCCCCCAGGCTTCTCTGTCCATAATATTTTTTAGGGAAGAATACTGGAGTGGGGTGCCATTTCCCCCTCCAGAGGATCTTCCTGATCCAGGGATCAAATCCACATCTCCTGTGTCTCCTGCAATCCAGGTAGATTCTATACTCACTAGCCATCAGAGGTGTTGTATAAAACTGAGTGTGTATATGTGTGTGTATGTGTGTGTGTGTGTATAAACTGAATCACTTTATTGTAAGCTGAAGCTAACACAGTATAAAAAAAAACAATTCTATCTCAATAAAAGTATTCTTAGAAAACAAATTTTAATGCTAGGTACCATTTTTTAAGTGTTTAAAAGCTTCCTTTTACACTTAAGTAAATAATGTTATTCAAAATATGTGGGAATTTTGTGTTTTTCCCATTAAGAAATACATGTAGACAGTCAATGAGAAATAATCCATTTCAAAATATTTATGACAGGGCTTGAAAGTTTATTGAAAGGTAATTTGATCTCCTATAGCTTTGGCTGCAAAAATCAGGCCACTCTTGATTATTTCTGCATGCCAAGAAGCCAATTAGATTATAGCAATCATTTTCTCATGTCTAAATTGCTGAAAATTGGTCATCTGTCTCCAGACACAGTCAGGGAAATGTATTGTATGTCTACCAACATGTAATCAAAGTTTTAGTTTAGAGTTAAGAGTGACAATGGAGATAAAAATGGGACCAAATTAAATTTGTAGAAAGATAGGGGAGTGTGTCTATCAAATTATTGACAAATTGAAAAACTACAAATTAGCAGAAATTTGTGTAGCAAAGACACATTTTCTGAGATTTTTGAGGATCCATTTTTGAGGGAACAATTTGCTGTGACACTATAAGTACAATTTAAGGATATTCTTCCCTAGTGGCTAAGGTGTAAAGAATCTTCTTACCAATGCAGGAGATGGGAGTTCAACCCCTGGGTCAGGAAGATCCCCTGGAGAAGGAAATGGCAACTCACTCTGGTGTTCTTGCTTGGAATACCCCATGGACAGAGGAGCCTGGCAGTCTACAGTTCATAGAGTCCAAAGAGTCAGACAAGACTTAGCAACCCAACAACACCAACAACAGACTAGATAGAGAGGTACTACAAAACTTGCTTGCTGTCATCTCTCCTGCTTGGCTCCAATTCCTAAAGTATAAGTCAAACATTTAATATTGATATCCCCAAATAGTATCATAAAGATTGCCAAGAGGTCAATATGCTGTCGCTAAATATTAAGGTAAGAAGACTCCATTTTTCTTAACATATTATTATAATTATCAGTTGTTCAGAGTAGAGAAATAGGACTGAGGATGGAATATAGACAGGAAGATGCTGATAAGATGAGATCACAAAGAGACATGCCATGGGTCCTACCTGGCATAAGAAGGGATGATTCAAATCCACTTGGCATGGACTGCATGAAAGCATGAAGAAAATTGAAGGGAGGATACACTAGAGACAAAAAGCCTACTTCATTGAATTTTCCCCAGATTGGGCCATAACCCTATTGAGGGTACCAACAAAGTATTATTATAAGTTTATTTTATACACATTTCCAACTAATTATTGTGTGCTGTATGACAGTTTATTGACTTCCCTGGTGACTCAGTGGTAAAGAATCTGCCTGACAGTGCAGGAGACACAGGTTGGATCTCTGAGTCAGGAAGATCTCTAGGAGAAGGAGTGGCAACCCACTTCAGTGTTCTTGCCTGGGAAATCTCATGAACAAAGGAGTCTTGCGGGCTACAGTCCATGGGGTTGCAAAACAGTTGGACATGACTTAGTGACTGAACAACAACAAATGACAGTTTATATTACTTAAGCAGCATGTATGAAATTTCAGGTAGACTTCCAGCAACGTATTCTAAAGTTTTAAACTTATTCTAAGCTTTTCCTTTAACTCTTTGTAAAGTTACTACTGATTCTTGGATAGGAAGTGGTTTCCCTAGTTTTTCTACTATTTCTAGAATACACTTCCTTTTCTGTTCTCTTCCTTATTTTTTTTGTATCTGTTAAGTCTTAGTCACTCAGTCATGTCTGACTCTTTGCAACCCCATGGACTGTAGCCCACTAGGCTCCTCTGTCAATGGAATTCTCCAGGCGATAATACTGGAGTAAGAAGCCATTCTCTTCTCCAGGGAATCTTTCACACCCAGGAATCAAAACCGGGCCTCTTGCATTGCAGACAGATTCTTTACCACTGTCTAGATCCCAGTCAAGGCTATGGCTTTTCCAGTGGTCATGTATGGATGTGAGGGGTGGACTGTGAAGAAAGCTGAGGGCCGAAAAATTGATGCTTTTGAACTGTGGTGTTGGAGAAGACTCTTGAGAGTCCCTTGGACTGCAAAGAGATCCAACCAGTCCATCCTAAAGAAGATCAGTCCTGGGTGTTCATTGGAAGGACTGATGCTGATGCTGAAACTCCAGTACTTTGGCCACCTCATGCGAAGAGTTGACTCATTGGAAAAGACCCTGGTGCTAGGAGGGATTGGGGGCAGGAGGAGAAGGTGTCGACAGAAGATGAGATGGCTGGATGGCATCACCGACTTGATATACATGAGTTTGAGTAAACTCTGGGAGTTGGTGATGGACAGGAAGGCCTGGCATGCTGTGATTCATGGCGTCTCAAAGAGTCGGACACGACTGAGCGACTGAACTGAACTGAACTGAACTGAGGTCCCAGTAGATCATTGATACTTTTCTTCACAACGAATCCAGTATCTATTAATACAAGAGAAATTTAGGAAAAAATAAATTAGTAATGTGAATATTTATTTTCTATTCTTGAGGCAATAAGAGAGAAAAGAAAGGCAAATTTTTAAAGTATTGATACCTTTGAAGGGAAATCAGAAAAAGAAAGAAAAGGAACACAATTCAGGGAAAGAAGAAAATGAAAGAGAGGACATGGTGTCAAATTGTTGTAGGCCCATTCCCACCCTGCATCTTATCTCACATCTTACTAAAAAAAGAAAAAAGAAAAAAAAACCCTCAATTTTATTCTGGCTGATCAGCTCACTACCTTTTGTCTCATCTGCAATCCAAATCCAAACTCACAGTAGCTCTACCAAAGAGAGTGTGGTTAAAAGAGATTTGCAGCAGGCAGAATTATAGGCAAATAGTATTTACCATGAGTTTTTAAACAGAAGTACTGGCAAATGTCTCTTCCTTTGTTCCTTTTTTCAGGTCTAAAGGAAGAACCAGCAGCAAAACTTCATTATGTTAACTTAGGAGTCAGATAAAGGACAGAGGTAGAAATTATTCTTCTTTCCTTATGATTCTTTGAATCCAAAGAAGAAATTACATTTACTCATTTGAAAAGATATTTTCTTCATGAAAACAAAAATCTCTTCTTTCCCTTCACATTTTCATCCATCCATTCAACCCCATCCCTGCTATACCTCTTTTCTAATGTCTTCCCTAGATTTCAAGTTGGGAAAGTGAGGGAAAAAAAAACAAACTACTTTCCACCTTTGGGATTTATATGACTCTAAAATGCTATGATCATTTCCCATGATAAAATGTTCCTATGTTCTTTTCCCTCAAACTAAAAAATAGGTCTTGGGTAGAGACATTTGCCAACACTTCTAGAGGAAATTTATAGTAAACGCTGCTTGCCTGCAATTCTGTCTATGGCAAGTCTCTATTAACCAGAATTTATCCATTTTACTAGTAGAGGAATGATGGGCATTCATGATTCCTATCAATTAGTGAAATTCATATGGACCTTCTGGATTATTAGGAAAGTGTCAACTACTCTATATTGTATTGTAGTACTTTTAAAAATGATCATCAAATAAATATATATGCACCCAACATAGGAGCACCACAATATGTAAGGCAAACGCTAACGAGTATGAAAGAGGAAATTAATAGTAACACAATAATAGTAGGAGACTTTAATACCCCACTCACAATTATGGATAGATCAACTAAATAGAAAATGAACAAGGAAACACAAACTTTAAAGGACACAATGCACCAGCTAGACCTAATTGACATCTATTGGACGTTTCACCCCAAAACAATCAACTTCACCTTTTTCTCAAGTACACACGGAACCTTCTCCAGAATAGATCACATCCTGGGCCATAAATATAATCTTGGTAAATTCAAAAAAACTGAAATCATTCCAGTCATCTTTTCTGACCACAGTGCAGTAAGATTAGATCTCAATTACAGGAAAAAAATTATTAAAAATTCAAATCTATGGAGGCTAAACAACACGCTTCTGAATAACCAACAAATCATAGAAGAAATCAAAAAAGAAATCAAAATATGCATAGAAATGAATGAAAATGAAAACACAACAACCCAAAACCTATGGGACACTGTAAAAGCAGTGCTAAGGGGAAGATTCATAGCATTACAGGCCTACCTCAAGAAACAAGAAAAAAAATCAAATAAATAACCTAACTCTACACCTAAAGCAACTAGAGAAGGAAGAAATGAAGAACCCCAGGGTTAGTAGAAGGAAAGAAATCTTAAAAATTAGGGCAGAAATAAATGCAAAAGAAACAAAAGAGACCATAGCAAAAATCAACAAAGCTAAAAGCTGGTTTTTTGAAAAAATAAACAAAATTGACAAACCATTAGCAAGACTCATTAAGAAACAAAGGGAGAAGAACCAAATTAACAAAATTAGAAACGAAAATGGAGAGATCACAACAGACAACACTGAAATACAAAGGATCATAAGAGACTACTACCAGCAGCTCTATGCCAATAAAATGGACAACTTGGAAGAAATGGACAAGTTCTTAGAGAAGTATAACTTTCCAAAACTGAACCAGGAAGAAGTAGAAGATCTTAACAGACCCATCACAAGCAAGGAAATCGAAACTGTAATCAGAAATCTTCCAGCAAACAAAAGCCCAGGACCAGATGGCTTCACAGCTGAATTCTACCAAAAATTAAGAGAAGAGTTAACAGCTATCTTACTCAAACTCTTCCAGAAAATTGCAGAAGAAGGTAAACTTCCAAACTCATTCTATGAGGCCACCATCACCCTAATTCCAAAACCAGACAAAGATGCCACAAAAAAAGAAAACTACAGGCCAATATCACTGACGAACATAGATGCAAAAATCCTTAACAAAATTCTAGAAAACAGAATTCAACAACATATTAAAAAAATCATACACCATGACCAAGTGGCCTTTATCCCAGGAATGCAAGGATTCTTTAATATCCGCAAATCAATCAATGTAATACACCACATTAACAAATTGAAAGATAAAAACCATATGATTATCTCAATAGATGCAGAAAAAGCCTTTGACAAAATTCAACATCCATTTATGATTAAAACTCTCCAGAAAGCAGAAATAGAACGAACATACCTCAACATAATAAAAGCTATATATGACAAACCCACAGCAAGCATCACCATCAATGGTGAAAAATTGAAAGCATTTCCCCTAAAATCAGGAACAAGACAAGGATGCCCACTCTCACCACTACTATTCAACATAGTTTTGGAAGTGTCGGCCACAGCAATCAGGGCAGAAAAAGAAGTAAAAGGAATCCAGATAGGAAAGAAGAAGTGAAACTTTCTCTGTTTACAGATGACATGATCCTCTACATAGAAAACCCTAAAGACTCTACCAGAAAATTACTAGAGTTAATCAACGAATACAGTGAAGTTGCAGGATACAAAATTAACACACAGAAATCCCTTGCATTCCTATACACTAACAATGAGAAAACAGAAAGAAAAATTAAGGAAACGGTATCATTCACCATTGCAACAAAAAGAATAAAATACTTAGGAGTATATCTACCTAAAGAAACAAAAGATCTATGCATAGAAAGCTATAAAACACTGATGAAAGAAATCAAAGAGGACACAAACAGATGGAGAAACAAACCGTGTTCATGGGTTGGAAGAATCAATATTGTCAAAATGGCTATACTACCCAAAGCAATCTATAGATTCAATGCAATCCCTATCAAACTACCAACGGTATTTTTCACAGAACTAGAACAAATAATTTCACAATTTGCATGGAAATACAAAAAACCTTGAATAGCCAAAGTAATCTTGAGAAAGAAGAATGGAACTGGAGGAATCAACCTGCCTGACTTCAGACTATACTACAAAGCCACAGTCATCAAGACAGTATGGTACTGGCACAAAGACAGAAATACAGATCAATGGAACAGAGTAGAAAGCCCAGAGACAAATCCACGAACCTATGGTCACCTTATCTTCGACAAAGGAGGCAAGGATATACAATGGAAAAAAGACAATCTCTTTAACAAGTGGTGCTGGGAAAACTGGTTAACCACCTGTGAAAGAACGAAACTAGAACATTTTCTAACACCATACACAAAAATAAACTCAAAATGGATTAAAGATCTAAATGTAAGACCAGAAACTATAAAACTCCTAGAGGAGAACATGGGCAAAACACTCTCTGACATAAATCACAGCAGGATCCTCTCTGACCCACATTCCAGAATTTTAGAAACAAAAGCAAAAATAAACAAATGGGACCTAATGAAACTTGAAAGCTTTTGCACAACAAAGGAAACTCTAAGCAAGGTGAAAAGACAGCCCTCAGATTGGGAGAAAATAATAGCAAATGAAGCAACAGACAAAGGATTAATCTCAAAAATATACAAGCAACTCCTCCAGCTCAACTCCAGAAAAATAAGTGACCTGATCAAAAATGGGCCAAAGAACTCAACAGACATTTCTCCAAGGAAGACATACAGATGGCAAAAAAACACATGAAAAGATGCTCAACATCACTCATTATCAGAGAAATGCAAATCAAAACCACAATGAGGTACCATTACACGCCAGTCAGGATGGCTGCTACCCAAAAGTCTACAAGCAATAAATGCTGGAGAGGGTGTAGAGAAAAGGGAACCCTCTTCCACTGTTTGTGGGAATTCAAATTAGTACAGCCACTGAGGAAAACAGTGTGGAGATTTCTTAAAAAGCTGGGAATAGAACTGCCATATGACCCAGCAATCCCACTTCTGGGCATACACACCGAGGAAACCAGATCTGAAAGAGACACGTGCACCCCAATGTTCATCGCAGCACTGTTTATAATAGCCAGGACATGGAAGCAACCTAGATGCCCATCAGCAGACGAATGGATGAGGAAGCTGTGGTACATATACACCATGGAATATTACTCAGCCATTAAAAAGAATTCATTTGAATCAGTTCTAATGAGATGGGTGAAACTGGAGCCCATTATATAGAGTGAAGTAAGCCATAAAGATAAAGACCATTACAGTATACTAACACATATATATGGAATTTAGAAAGATGGTAACCATAACCCTATATGCAAAACAGAAAAAGAGACTCAGATGTATAGAACAGATTTGTGGACTCTGTGGGAGAAGGCGAGGGTGGGATGTTTCAAGAGAACAGCATCGAAACATGTATATTATCTAGGGTGAAACAGATCACCAGCCCAGGTTGGGTGCATGAGACAAGTGCTCGGGCCTGGTGCACTGGGAAGACCCAGAGGGATCGGGTGGAGAGGGAGGTGGGAGGGGGGACCAGGATGGGGAATACATGTAAATCCATGGCTAATTCAGTTTCAATGTATGACAAAAACCACTGCAATGATGTAAAGTAATTAGCCTCCAACTAATAAATATAAGCGGAAAAAAAAATGATCATCAAATGATGAAATATACAGCTTAAATTCAACCAATCAGAACTCCTTTCTTCCTAACTCTGATTAAAAAACTGTAACTTTACTGTACAGAATCCTCACTCCCTAATGTAAGGAGTCAGTCTAAAACATCATGGGTGAAAAAGCAGAAAACCACAGCTGTATCTTTCAATAGCTTAGGGATAGCTCGATTGAATGCATGACTTCAGGTCTTTCTATTTTTCAAACTCTGCCCTACTCACAGAAATAAATGGTGGAGTGTAACTGTACTTTCAAAGAGTTGAATATGGATTCAGGAAAGGAGGCTAAATTCATCTGAATTCCACACTGGTTTTTACTAAGAAAGCTATATTTTGTTGCTTCAAATGAAGTGTCAATATCCTGCAAAGTCTCACATACACTATCTTCAGCAATTTACATTTTAATAATGCCACACAGTATACTACATCATGATTTAGAAGCATTTACAAAATCATAAATCATGTCTCTGATACTTTGATCCAAGATAGGATATTTCCACCTCTGAGCGTTTATGTACAAAAAGTGCTATTTGATTCATTTTCAAAGGTGAAAAAAGTGAAGCATATAATTTTAATAATAGTTTATGGAATTTTTTGTAAAGGTGGATACTCACAACTAAATTAAAAACTAATTATCTTTCTTATATTTTAAGCAACAGAGAGTAATTAGATAGTTCATTTTGCTAGTTTAAGATCTCATAACGATTTTTGTCCTATATTGGTTGGATGCATAGGTTTTAAAAGGTTGGAATTGGGTTAGAGCAAATGTTTGTTCTATTTTACTGAACACTAGAAGTTACAAAGGTATTATATCCATCTGTGAGTTCTCTCTATATTAAAAGAATCTTCTGTGATTTAAATAAAAAGGAGCATTCCATTTTTTTTCTGAAATTATTTTTAATTATTGAAAACTACCAAACATGCGTCTAGGACACAGGATATATATCTTCACCCTAAACACACATACACAGACTTATTAATGACTCTATAAGCAAAAATGTTTGGAAAAACAATGTTATATCAGTATCTTTAAACAAATGAAAATTTCTTTCTCAGTTCATTTTTCATCCACTAATTACATCCTCCAAGTAAATTACTTTGGGACTCTAAAAATATAAATCATATAAGTAATAAATACATGGCAGTACATGGTTATTACTACTATGTTAATGTAACTGCTATACAATAACTTTGCATACTGAAATAATGTGACTGATAAAATAAGTTCAATGGGGGTCTTCCCTGGTGGTTAAGACTTCACCTTCCAACGGAGGGTGTGTATGTTCAATTCCTGGTTGGGGAGCTTTCCCACATGCCTTGTGGCCCAAATCTCCAAACATAAAACAGAAGCAGTATTGTAACAGTTGCAACAAAGACTTTATAAAAAAAAAAATGAGTTCAATGACTTTGATCAGATTTATTTCTTTTGAAAATATATGCACACTCATGCCACTGGTTAGACATCACAAAATATTAAACTTATTTCAGACAAACATGACAATATAGGAGGACAATTTTCTTAAAACACTTGATTTTCTGCATTTACAAAAAACAGTTTGAATCTCTCCACAGGTCAAATATTTCTATATGTTTTCTATCGAATCATTGAAAGTATCTTTAATATTACTAAAATAATCAAATGTGGGATCTGAATTAAGGTTAAAACATATGTTTGTGGAGCCAGATGTTAGAAGCCAACTATTCTTCACTGGTTATTTCATTGCATAGGTTTGACAATGCAGTTTAACTACCCAGTGAATTTGTAGAAGTGGTATACTAACTATAACATCTTTCCAATCATTGTGGCAGAAATAACCACTGGTTTGTAATAGCTTGTAAAATTTAGCATATTTTATATTTAATCATCTCTAATATATATATTGCAAACTGAAGGTAAATAAAATATGAAAGTGTAATTAACACTCACAAATTGGATATTTTAGTGATTTTAGTAGATGTCAAACAGATGAGAACATTTACATTGATCATAATCAAATAATTGTTAAAGAAAAATAATCAAACTTCAGCTATACTTAATGACAATTTTAAATGTTATCTCTCATTGCTCTTACTACCCTTGTATCAAAGAAGCTTTTTAGACTAATGTCTTTCAGATTCATGACTATGACTCAATTCATTTAAAAATATGTTAGAACAAACAGTGTGGTTTAAGAAAACTTAAATAAATGATAAACTTCCCTAGGAAATCTTTATTAGATGATAGTTCAATGAAATTTTCATATAAAGTATTATAATATATATTTATTAGTTAAAAGAAAAATATATTGGTTTCTTTGTGTTAAATTATGATCTTTCACTAGATTGCTTCTCCAATTTCTGAGTCTACACATTATGAAACATAACTGTATTTTTCAGCTGAATCTATCTGACCTCTTCATAACAATTTGTTATTTATGTTTATGTGAACATCTTCACAAATTTCTCTTTCTTCTCACTCAATAGTACTCATCTCTTAATATGCTAAAATCTATTAAAATAGTATTTGCCTTTTCCATTTTAAGTACATTTGTTCATATTCATCAGGACATAAGTACTTATTTATAAGTGAAAGCTGAAATAAATTGAACAGTACTTTAAAATATTAAAATGCAATTATTTAACTTCCTAATGATTCAGTAGTTATGTTTCAGCCCTTGTTATACTAAGTTGGAAAAACAGAGTCTGATTCCCAACAATATTAATAAATATTTATAAACAATTTTAATAAATGTTCACTTTGGTGTCACATACTAAATTCATTGAGAAGACAACAAATATATGATTCAATATGTGATTTTAAGTATATAGACTGAAATTCAGATTAAAAACTTCACTGTAATCATTAAAAATATAGTGAAAGTGAAAGTCGCTCAGTCGTCGTGTCTGACTTTTAATTTTCCAGGCCAGAATACTGGAGTGCGTAGCCTTTTCCTTCTCCAGGGAATCTTCCCAACCCAGGGATCAAACCCAGGTCTCCCTCATTGCAGGCGGATCCTTTACCAGCTGAGCCACAAGGGAAAAATATAGATGTAATAGTAACAATTTACATTTGAATAAAATTTTAATCACAGAAATTAAAAGCCAGTGGCTGATGACAGGGGAGGAGCTTGGTCCATTGCCATGTTGAAGGGAAAAAAACCAAAAAAAAAAAAAAAAAAGGTAATACATTCTGAAGGAACTTCAAGAAATAGATTTGAGTTATGTAGTAGATAAGAAACAACTATAAAAATTGAACCAAGCTAAGATTAAGTGGTAACTGTTTTTTTTTTTCAGTACTAAGTTTCCTAAAATAAAAAAATACATGCAGTCTAAATTAAAAGAAATATTTTCACTATTTTACTTGATGATTTACAGTTCTTAAATAGAAATTATAGAGGAATCAAATGCAGAGTGATTATCTTTCAAATGTATCCTTTAGTTTCTCTTTTATGTTGTAGAAATATTGTTCAGCTAATAGTTTATAAAATTAAGAAAATATGCTTACATTCACGATAATTCTCTATAAAACATTTTGATATAAGTGAAGTATAGAATTGTTTCCTGGGATAACATGAAACATGCTTTTGAAAAAATAACATTAAGATTAAAAAGAATCAACTCAAAAAACAAACCAAAGATTTATTAACATATTATTTATGATTCTAATTTTCCACCTTTATGATAAAAGGCAGAGGAACCAGAGATCAAGTTGGCAACATCACTGGATCACCGAAAAATCAAGAAAGTTCCAGAAAAATATATATTTCTGCTTTATTGACTATGCCAAAGCCTTTGACTGTGTGGATAACAATATACTGTGGAAAATTCTGAAAGAGATAGAAATACCAGACCACCTGATCTGCCTCTTGAGAGACCTGTATGCAGGTCAGGAAACAACAGTTAGAACTGGACATGGACCAACAAACTGGTTCCAAATAGGAAAAGGAGTACGTCAAGACTGTATATTGTCACTCTGCCTATTTAACTTACATGCAGGGTACATCATGAGAAAAGCTGGGCTGGAGGAAGCACAAGTTGGAATCAAGATTCCCGGGGCAAATATCAACAACCTCAGATATGCAGATTACACTACCCTTGTGGCAAAAAGTGAAGAAGAACTAAAGAGCCTCTTGATGAAAGTAAAAGAGGAGAGTGAAAAAGTTGGCTTAAAGCTCAACATTCAGAAAACTAAGATCTTGGCATCCCGTGCCATCACTTCATAGCAAGTAGATGGAGAAACAATGGAATCAGTGGCAGACTTTATTTTTTGGGGGTCCAAAATCAGAGCAGATGGTGACTCCAGCCATGAAACTAAAAGATGCTTACTCCTTGGAAGAAAAGTTATTACCAACCTAGACAGCATATTAAAAAGCAGAGACATTACTTTGTCAACAAAGATCTGTCTAGTCAAGTTTATTGTTTTTCCAGTGGTCATGTATGGATGTGAGAGTTGGACTATTAAAAAAGTTGAGTGCCAAAGAATTGATGCTTTTGAACTGTGGTGTTGGAAAGGACTCTTGAGAGTCCCTTGAACTGCAAGGAGATCCAACCAGTCCATCCTAAAGGAGATCAGCCCTGGGTGTTCATTGGAAGGACTGATGTTGAAGCTGAAAATCCAATACTTTGGCCACCTGATGTGAAAAGCTGACTCATTTGAAAAGACCCTGATACTCGGAAAGACTGAGGGCAGGAGGAGAAAGGGACGACAGAGGATGAGATGGTTGGATGGCATCACCGACTCAATGGACATGGGTTTGAGTATACTCCGGCAGTTGTTGATCGACAGGGAGCCCTGGCGTGCTGCGGTTCATGGGGTTGCATAGAATCGGACACGACTGAGAGACTGAACTGATGATAAAATTTAACCAGTTTTAATACCATAGTTTGTGTAAAGAAATGATAGCCTTCCTTGATTAATGGTAAAATAAATAAAGAAATATTTAAGGCTAGAATTTATCTATACAGCTTTGAAGAAATAACTAACCCCAAATTTCTAGTATCTAACTGGCAGTGCCTAAGCAGATCCTTTCACAATGTATTATTGAAAGCCCACTGAGGACTATCCTAGAACCTCTCACAACAGAGATAAAATTCCTGTGTGTGTGATAAATAGCCATTGATTTTTGACTTTAGAATCTCCTTGTCAAAAGGGAGAGTGAAATTCTAAGAGTGTGTTGCTCACTCAGTCATGTCCTAATCTTTGCCACCCTACGGACTGTAACCTGTCAGGCTCCTCTGTCCATGGGGTTTTCCAGGCAAGAATACTACATTGAGTTGCCATTTCCTACTCTTGCAGATATTCCTGACCCAGAGATCGAACCTGTGTCTCTTGCATCTCTTGCTTTGGAGGCGGAATATTTACCACTGAGCCACTTGAGAAGCCCGATTCTAAGAGTAGTAATACCTTAAATCCAACAGCACTTATTTATTTTAGTAGAAATAGTTAGCTATCTATTTACTGTGTAGAGAATAAAGCCTGAAGAAATAAGGTGTTAGTAAGAACATGTTGATGTAGGAAACTTAAAGGAAGAGGGTGGGCTGTGAGAACAATTCTACAATTTAGGATAGTTTCCAAATGGTGTTAGGTTATTTGGGACATACAACACAAGTATCCTTGCTGCTGGTTTTTTGAATGGAGACACTAGAGAGACAGAGAATGCAGATGGTAGAAACTGAAAGGGATATTTGTTGGGACAGGTAAAACATAATCAGTATTTTCCCTTTTTTTTTTTTTTTTTTTTACTGATAGTCAATTGCAAAAACAAGCTACTAGTTTGGTATTCATTTTTTTAAAGTCATGTAAATACAGTGCATTAAATCATGCTAACATTACCACTAATAATAATGATACTGGCTAAACATTGCACAGTGATTCTATATACCAGGCACTTGTTAAGATTAATTTTAGATACATGAAGTTATTTAATATACGCTTATTTAATCCTTACAACTACTCACAGAAGTAAGGATAATTATTATCTTCATTTCCCTACCTTAAAAAAATGACCTTATTTGATCACTTAAGATGATTTCATGTTTGTAGATCTTTTGAAGGGATTTTATAAGATCTTTTGAAGAGATCTTATATCTGTAGATTATAACTCACTTTTTGCTATATTTTCAGATTTTCAGTCTTTGCTGCTTTTTCTTTTCAAAATCTTTAACTACCATTAAAAAATAAACTGAATTCTCTAACAGAGAATCTCAAAAATTGGAAACTAGTAAGATCATTTTAGCATATTGAAAAACAGAGACATTACTTTGCCAACAAAGGTCTGTCTAGTCAAGGCTACGGTTTTTCCAGTAGTCATGTCTGGATGTGAGAGTTGGACTATAAAGAAAGCTCAGCACCAAAGAACTGATGCTTTTGAACTGTGATGTTGAAGAAGACTCTTGAGAGTCCCTTGAACTGCAAGGAGATCCAACCAGTCCATCCTAAAGGAGATCAGTCCTGGGTGTTCATTGGAAGGACTGATGTTGAAGCTGAAACTCCAATACTTTGGCCGCCTGATGTGAAGAGCTGACTCATTTGAAAAGACCCTGATGCTGAGAAAGATTAAAGGCAGGAGGAGAAGGCGACGACGCAGGATGAGATAGTTGAATGGTATCACCGACTCAATGGACATGAGTTAGGGTAAACTCCAGGAGTTGGCAATGGACAGGGAGTCCTGGCGTGGCATGCTGCAGTCCATGGGGTCGCAAAGAGTTGGACGCCACTGAGCGACTGAACTGAAGAACATTTAGGAGAACAGACCTTTGTGTAAATGTTAATTTGAAAGTTAAGAAGCACATTTAATTTAGAATGAGATAAATGGCTTCTTTTAAGGCGTTTATCCTCATGATATCCACTTGCTTTTCCTTTAGTATTTATACTTTTGGCATTAAAGCAAATGCTTTGGGGTTAAAGCATTAAGAGGAACAATGCCTACGATTCCACTCTATTTTTGAAAATGTCAAGTGGTGTTTTGGCTCACCATCAGTATCCCTATCTGCTGTGAATGAGGGAATATTTTGTGGATCAACAATAAAGAATTTTTTCTAGGCTCATTAATGAAAGCAAACCAGAAACTACCTACGTGTAACAAAGCAGTGTTGAAAACAATTATTTTTCCTAATAAATATTCCATATATGTGAGTAAAAAAATAGGCAATTGTGGTCAATATATTTCCTCGTTTTCAATTTTAGTTCTCTGACAAAACTCAAATGTAAAGCATAAAAATACATTATTACATACATAGATTGATCTATTACTTTTATTAAAATATGCTACATTCTGTCAGAAAATCCATGTTCTATAATAACATGGCAACATTACCATAGATTTTGCTAACATATCTTCATCATGTTGAGTTTTGATACCCTAATAATGATAATAAAACAACTAGGCACTGAATAAATGCCATCTTTCATCACAGTACAAAATATCTGTGCTTTTGTCTTCCTTGCACTATCAGTATAGGTTGCTTGTATGCAAACTGCAGTTATTTGGAGTGAGACAGCAGAGGGAAAAAAGCAAATAAAAGTGATTTTTGTGTGTATGGGCCTCCAAATACCACAGTTCACTAGCTACCCAAATTGTTTTCAGGTGTTTTGACATATCTCATCAAGTCCTTCAGGTTAAAATCGAACTGCAGTCCCAGATGTGAAAAGATAGTATTTTTCACACTAGACCCAAGAGTTTCAGCTTGTTTTTACACAATTTTTTTTGCAAAAAGCCATTGAGACTTGACACCAGATTATCCCCCAAACAAAATCTCTATATTGCATTGAAATATATCCTGCTCAAACATAAAAACAAACTATTTTTTTTAGGCAATAAAAGTATCCTTGTGCACAATTTCATCTTCCTTAAAACCATCTGAAACAAGTGGCCCTATCTCTCAGCAAAATTGTTCTTATCCTATGTTTACTGGCAGCTCATTAAGTGTACCTATCAAGAAAAGGGTCAGGGATATCACTTTCTTCCATTCTTAGAATCAATCCTAAATCATGGACATTTGTGGTGGATGAACATATTTTTGTTCAATGTCTTTTCTTCTGGGGAGGTATAAGAGAATAAACTACAGCAGGTATCAGCATACATTTTTTATTTTTGTGTTATATTATAAATGCTTAAAGAGCACATAGTAATTTGCAGTGTGTAACAGCTTGATTCAGTCTTACACATGTTCTGTTACATACATGTAGTTTTGATTTTTTTCTTTCTAAAAGTACAATTAAGAAGCACAGCCTTAGATTTAGCAGGAATAAATATGAGCCATTCTAATGTTTACCACTAATCTGACTTTCACCCAAATATAGTAAAAGATAAAATAATATTTTATATTGGCCACTAAAATTACATAAATTGATTAAATAAAATTGATTGACTTAAATAAAATTATTTATATGAAGATATATAACTATTGAGAGGTGAACTAATGGAATAAATATGCTTAGAAACACTGGCTATATTACTTGGTAGATATAGCATTTTATACATGTATATGCCAAATAGTTCATCAGATTATGGAAAGTGCCAAATTCTTTGCTTTAGAAAAGAAGATGATTTGTAGAAGTAGGAGTGTAATCATGTGGGAAGAATATTAAGCTTTAGAAACCTAAACTTTGCTGTAAACAGCAAAAACAAAATGAAATAAAATCATATTAAATTGTTTCATCAATGTTGGCCATGACATGAAAACTAGACTAAAAGAAAGTCTTCACTTTTGACTGGGAAAAGGTATTAATCTGAAGTTCAGTGCATTCTGCTTTGCTTAATCTAATTAAACTAATTAATCTGAAGTTTATTACATACAAGCTGCAGCAGTGTACACTCATGATTAGTGGATGAAAGTAATAATAATACATATTTTGTGACGCATATTCAGTCGTGTCTGACTCTGCAACCCAATGGATTGTAGTCCACCAGGCTCCTCTGTACATGTGATTTTCAAAGCAAGAATACAGTAATGGGCAGTCATTTTCTCCTCCAAGGGGTCCTCCAAACCCAGGGATCTAACCCATGTCTCCTGCATCTCCTGCATTGGCAGGTGGATTCTTTATCACTGAGCCACCTAGGAAGCCCAATAATAAAGGTAGATAATTTCTATAAAAATTATAGCAAAATTCTTGGTTACAGTTTTTCTTGTCATTAGCGAGTCCAGGGATTCCCAAGTGGTGCTGGTGATAAAGAACCCGCTTGCCAATGCTGGGGATGTGAGACATGCAGTTTCTATTCCTGGGTTGGGAAGAACCCCTGGAGAAGGGCATAGGCAACCTATTCTAGTATTCTTGCCTGAAGAATCTCCATGGACAGAGGAGCCTGATGGGCCCCAGTCCGTGGAGTTACAAAGAATTGGACACAACTTAAGTGACTTAGCATGCACAGAGAACAGGGGCAAGAAAACTGACAATCTCCTGCTCAGACGATAAGAATCTGCCAGCAATGCAGGAGACCTGGATTTGATTCCTGGTTTAAGAATATCCCCTGGAGGAGGACATGGCAACACATTTCAGTATTCTTGCCTGGAGAATCTCCATGGACAGAGGAGCCTGGCAGGCCCCAGTCCACGGAGTCACAAAGAGTCGGATACTACTGAGTGACTCAGGACAGCACACATACCTCCAAATGCAGCGTCACTTGGTTAATCTATTCAGTTTTAAATATCTGCTTTTATATAGTCATAAAAAAAGTATTGCCATAAGTGTTGCTGAAACAAATAATATCAATTGGAATTATCATGTAGTGAGCTGGGGATGTTGTTGTTGTTGTTGTTGTTCAGTCCCTAAGTCATGTCGGACTCTTGAGGAATGCATGGTTGGCCAAAAAGTTCCTTCGGTTGTTAAGTACATATAAAGGACACATTTTCCATTTTCACCGAGAACTTTATTGAACAATGTACTCACCATTTTGTTCCACTACATTCTGCCATTTTTTCAGGCAACTTCATAATTCCATCTTCCCAAAACTTTTTTGGGGGAAGTCAAAAAAATGTTCCAGGGGCCTTTCATAGCCTTCTAGGGAAATGAATTATTTTTTTTCCATTAAAATAATTTTGTAAAGACTGAAATAAACAGACATCCAAAAGTGCAATGTCTGGTGAATATGGCAGATGAATCAAAACTCCCTAGCCAAACTGTAACAGTTTTTGCCTGGTCATCAAAAAAACATGTGGTCTTGTGTTATCCTAATGGAAGATTGTGCATTTTCTGCTAATTTCAGATGCTTTTTGTTGAGTGTTGCTTTCAGTTGGTCTAATTGAGAGAAGTACTTGTTGGAATGAATTGGTTTTCTGGAAGGAACTCATAAAATAGGACTCTCTTTCAATTCCACCACACACCCATCACCTTCTTTGGATGAAGGTCAGCCTTTGGTGTGGTTAGCTGTGGTTCATTTTGCTTGATCCATGGTTTCTTCCTTGCCATTTTATTGTTACAGTATCCACTTTTCATCACCCTTCACAATTTGTCTTAAAAATGGAATGTTTTCATTAAGTTTAAGTAAATAATCACATGTGAAAATATGATCAAGGCTTTTTTTTTTTTCACTTATGTAGAACCCAAACATCAAAATGATGAGCATAACCAAGCTGGTGCAAATGATTTTCAGCAGTTGATTTGGATATTTTGCGTATGCCAACTATCCCCTGCATAGTATAACATAAATTGTTCTCAATGTCTCATTTTAACCACTGTCAACCTCAACTGGTCTACCTGACTGTGGAGTGTTATCCAGGAAGATGTCTTCAGCAAGAAATTTGGCAATCACTTTCGACATGCTTGATCACCTTCTCCATACACTGCACACAACTTTGTATTTCCATTGCAAATATATCTGAATGCAAATGTCACAATCTAACAACTAGCTCAGTTTCTGCCATATAGTGGGACTTCCATAAATTTTTGTTAAGTGAATGAATGAATTTGAGTACCCATAGCACACACGATAATGTGTATTTTAGACATAGCAGTCTCATTCATATCTGCTGCCAGCTTGGTCTAAGAAGAATATGAGGCTATGATACAGTGTCCAGATGAGTTGACAATATGGGATAATTATCAGGTCAATATCTATAATTCACATGTTCTTAATTTGGACTCTTGCTGTTTGAAGGAAAAGTCATATTACAAGGGAGTTAGAAACCCAATCAACAGAGATTATAATTCTATGCCTCATAACTTTGGACTTTTAAGATTAATTGATGTTCATTTTTTCCTATAAATTGTGTATCACTCAATTACATTGATACATATTTTGTTGACTGTTTACAAATTGACTCTTTACTTTTATTAATCACCTTTCCAACAACTTTTTGCTGTCAACAGCCTAAGTTTGACTTATTTTTAACCACAATATTTTTTTCCCACCATGTGTATATACATTTTTGTACCTTTTACTGTCAACAGCCTAAGTTTGACTTATTTTTAACCACAATATTTTTTCCCACAATATGTATATACAAACACACGTAAAGTTGGATAGCTTGAAATACAGATACTTGACAATATGTAAGCAATCATTGCTTCAGAAATATATGTAAAAGACCCAAATGCTTGACCTTATGTAAATAATTCTTGATTCAGAAATGGAAAGGAGGTTCAGTTACTATGGAGATAAGCAGTGATATGGTCAATAGAAAAATCCAGTGAGACATTGAGAAGCAAGATTTGATGGTGCATCATCTTCTAGTCAGTTTAGTCCAATGAGCTCAGGACACAAATGGCCTTTATCCATCACCACCACAGATACTTAAAATTCAACTAGTTAAAAAAACAGATGTTCATACTTACAATGCTATAGAGGGAACTCATTCTGAACCTTAACATACATTTTGTCAGTTCCTTGATTCATTTGCTGAAAACAATTTTTATACTTCCCATCTGGTGGCTCAGACAGTAAAATGTCTGCCTACAATGCAGAAAACCCAGGTTCAATCCTTTGTTGGAAAGATGTCCTGGAGAAAGAAATGGCAACCCACTCCAGTACTCTTGCCTGGAAAATCCCATGGACAAAGGAGTCTGGCAGGCTACTGTCCATGGGGTCGCAAAGAGTTGGACACGACTGAGCGACTTTACTTTCTTTCACTTTCTTATATATTTATTTTTTCAATAATATTAGACAAGATCTCAAGTTTTCCCCACATTTGATACTACACCCAATAAATAAAGAGCTACTTTTCACTATAATGTCAAAATTTTAAAACATTTATTAGGTTAAATAGCTTTATGTCTCAAAGGATTGTTTTTTCATAATATATATATTCCTTAAAAAACTAAAACATAGAGCTGTCATATGACTCTTCAATCCTGCTCCTGGGAATATATCCAGAGAAGAACATGGCCCGAAAAGATACAGGCACTCCAGTGTTCACTGCAGCACTGTTTACAATAGCCGAGACATGGAAACAATCTAAATGTCCATCAACAGAAGATACTTCTATTTAAGAAGGAAAAAGTAAAAATGACTTGTATTTACATGATATCAAATGTGTGGATAAAAAGTGAATGATCAATTATTGAACAAAATTTTTTTCCATACAACCTGGATATTGAAATGTTTCTAAAGTTAACATCACAATTACTGGACAATTTTTCCATAAAAAATATATTGATATGATACAAGCATAGCCTTAAGGAAAAAGAATGAAAAGATAGAAGAGTGCATTAAGAAAAGTTAAAGTCTAATGAAAATCATCAGAGGCAAAAAGAGAAAATTAAAGTTACTGAATAACTGAAAAATTACTTCAATTAATTCAGTTTAAGATAAGGTTAAATAGGAAATCATCATATAATTAACATGTGCTGGATTTTCTGATTTCCAAACTGGGATGTTCACAATATGTATTGCTCACATAAACAATAAAATTGGTCAAGCTACCTATGAATATAGATATGGTCATAGACCAAAGACTGTGATGTATTGTGTATTTAAAATTGCATTGAAAATGTATTTACTATAATATGTAAATTGATATTACTTTCAATGATTACAAATGTATCTTTTTCAGTCACTGTTAAATTGTTGTTTAAAAATGTTAAAAATTGCACTCAAATCATGTGTTAGTTTATGTATTTCTAGCAGACAAACTTGCAAATCTAGGCTATTGTTCGTCTTAAAACTAGTATGCATATATATCTATAGCTAACATCTAAAGTTACATTTGACCATAGTAAGTCAACTAAATGTGGGAATTTGGTATATGGTTTTAGAATTTTTTTTTTTTTTAGTTACTCTAAATCACTTCAGTGTCTTTTGTCTCCACATTATTTGACATGAAATAACTTATAAAAGACAATATATCCTAAAAGGTAAAAAGCTAGAAATACAATACATTGAATTTAAACAGGAAATTTTTAAAATTAATTTGTTTATTTTGATTGCAGGCTAATTACTTTACAATATCGTGGTGGTTTTTGCCATATATCAACATGAAACAGCTACAGGTGTACATATGTTCCCCCATACTGAACCCCCCTCCCACCTCCATCCCCACCCCATCCCTCTGGGTTGTCCCAGAGTGCCAGCTTTGAGTGCCCTGCTCCATGTATCGAACTTGCACTGATCATGTATTTTACATATGGTAATATACATAGTTCAATGCTATCCTCTCATATGGCCCCACTCTCACCTTCTCCCACATAGTTCAAAAGTCTATTCTTTACATCTGTGTCTCTTTTGCTGCCTTGCATATAGGGTCATCATTACCGTCTTTCTAAATTCCATATATATGTGTTAATATACTTAAACAGGAAATTTTGTGTGTTTTAGCAAGCTGAGTTTTCTACTTAGGAAAAAAGGCTTTTTAGGAAGAGAACTACACTTGCTTTAATAGATAAAAACATAACAAGGCAAATCTGTAATACCTTAGGATGGTGCATTCCCAGTGGATGAATAATTCCCAATTAATAAATTATTATATCTCATATAAGATTCCTTCCTCTTGAATAGAGGAAATGTGGGTTAATTTGTGTCCTAAAAGGTCTTCAATGAACAAAGTTGTAACAGTTTTTCAACAGCCAATGTCTGAATTGTGGTTTTGATGTGAGAAAACATTGAAGCTACTCTTGAGCCCTTTCTGAATATAGTTAAGATCTCCACTTGCAATGTCTGTGTCAAGTTACACACCTCCAACGGAGAGAGTTAAAGTTGAAGCTAAATAACATTCAGATCTAAATAATAATATTCTTTCTTTCCAAATTTCTAATCTCCTAAGCCACAACTCCTCAAATTTTAATGAAAGCTGAGTTTAAGAGCATATATTTTCTTTCTTTTATTTTTTGATTGTGCTGGGTCTTACTTGTGCTCAGGCTTTCTCTCATTGCAGTACACTGGGCCTTCTCTCTAGTTGCAGCACTAGGGCTTCTCTTGTTGCAGAGCCTGGGCTAACTAGTTGTAGAGCATGAGCTCTAGAGCACATGGGATCAGTAGCTGTGACCCACTGGCTTCTCTAACTCTGGGGTCTTAGTTCCTTGACAAGGGATCAAAGCTACATCCCCTGCATTGGAAGGCAGATTCTTAACCACTAAACCACCAGGGAAGGCTTGAGCATCTATTTTCTTAACAAAAGTTGCCACATATCTTAAACACAACATGGTGAAGTAATTCCAAGCAGTGATGGTAACAGAATGGAATTAGAAAGCAACGATAAGCTGTTATTCCTATGACATTATAGATTCCCTCTATTGAGAATATTCTTATCTATATTGAAAGCATATGGCAAGATAAAACTTAACCAAAAGCACATAGAATATAAAAGAAAATGACATTGCTTGCTTTCTCTTGATAGTACTGATGAAAAAGATATGCACTAAATATTAAATTAAATATGGTTAATGCTTGGTATAAAGTGTTCCAGTGAGGATGAATTTCTGTTTTATATTAAAATATCAATAGGGATGCTGAAACAGCAATAATATTCTCTGCTAAGAAAAAGTATTAATAATAGAGTGTTGTAACACCTCAAAGCACAGTGAATGCATCTCTAAGAGATATTGTTATGTGCCATGCAACCAAGTTTTATGTATTGAATAGTATGTGCCAGGCAGATAATGAAAATTATTTTAAAATGTTCAATATCTAAGAAATTTCTTTAATCCTGCAATATACCACCAAGAATATATCAGGGATTTGTGCGGTGCCATTCATATTTAAACAGATTTCTTGATAACAGCCACTTGAATAATGAGTGCAGAGTGAGAAATCAAGGATTCACAGTTCACACTCTTTAGTAAAGGCAGTATAATCTTGGGGTTTTTTGCACATTTTGTAAATAGGTCAGAGTACTCTATACATTGTCAGTTTCCAGAGTTTATTTCATGAGCACCCGATGTTTTCTTGCCATTCAGTTCTTATGCACTTCTTTAACTACCATTGCCTTTAATTCACCCTCAGGATTGATTTGAATTCCACCTTTAGCTGGCTACCTTCTATTTGATCATTTTCCAGAAATCTTTCCCGTTTGACAAAGCTTTTGTTTATTCAGCAGTGACACAATGTAATCACAGGAAGAATGGAAATGTTATTCAACTAGCTTATGTTTATAGATTTCTTTTTTTTTTTCCATTTATTTTTATTAGTTGGAGACTAATTACTTTACAATACTGTAGTGGTTTTTGCCATACATTGACATGAATCAGCCATGGATTTGCATGTGTTCCCCATCCTGATCCCCCCTCCCACCTCCCTCCCTATCCCATCCCTCTGGATCTTCCCAGGGCACCAGCCCTGAGCATTTATCTCTTGTATCGAACCTGGACTGGTGATGTGTTTCACACTTGATAATATATATTTTTCAATGCTATTCTCTCAGATCATCCCACCCTCACTTTCTCCCATAGTGTCCAAAAGTCTGTTCTGTACATCTGTGTCTCTTTTTCTATCTTGCATATAGGATTATCGTTCCCATCTTTCTAAATTCCATATATATATATATATTAGTATACTGTATTGGTGTTATATATATATATATATATATATATATATATATATATGTTAGTGTACTGTATTGGTGTTTATCTTTCTGGCTTACTTCACTCTGTATAATGGGCTCCAGTTTCATCCATCTCATTAGAACTGATTCAAATGAATTCTTTTTAATGACTGAGTAATATTCCATTGTGTATATGTACCACAGCCTTCTTATCCATTTGTCTCCTGAAGGGAATCTAGGTTGCTTCAATGTCCTGGCTATTATAAACAGTGCTGTGATGAACACTGGGGTACCCGTGTCTCTTTCAGATCTGGTATCCTCCGTGTATATGCCAAGGAGTGGAATTGCTGGGTCATATGGCAGCTCTGTTTCCAGATATTTAAGGAATCTCCACACTCTTCTCCATAGTGGCTGTACTAGTTTGCATTCCCACCAACAGTGTTAGAGGATTCATTTTTCTCCACGCCCTCTCCAGCATTTATTGCTTGTAGACTTTTTTTTTTTTTATTAGTTGGAGACTAATTACTTTACAATATTGTAGTGGTTTTTGTCATACATTGACAAGAATCAGCCATGGTTTTACATGTATTCCCCATCCCAATCACCCCTCCCACCTCCCTCTCCACCCGATCCCTCTGGGTGTTCCCAGTACACCAGGTCTGAGCACTTGTCTCATGCATCCCACCTGGGCTGGTGATCTGTTTCACCCTAGATAATATACATGTTTTGATGCTGCTCTCTGGAAACATCCCACCCTTGCCTTCTCCCACAGAGTCCAAAAGTCTGTTCTATACATCTGTGTTTCTTTTTCTGTTTTGCATATAGGGTTATCATTACCATCTTTCTAAATCCCATATATATGTGTTAGTATACTGTAATGGTCTTTATCTTTCTGGCTTACTTCACTCTGTATAATGGGCTCCAGTTTCATCCATCTCATTAGAACTGACTCAAATGAATTCTTTTTAATGGCTGAGTAATATTCCATGGTCTTTATGTATCACAGCTTCCTTATCCATTCATCTGCTGATGGGCATCTAGGTTGCTTCCATGTCCTGGCTATTATAAACAGTGCTGCAATGAACATTGGGATGCACGTGTCTCTTTCAGATCTGGTTTCCTTGGTGTGTATGCCCAGAAGTGGGATTGCTGGGCTTGTAGACTTTTGGATAGCAGCTATTCTGACTGGCGTGTAGTGATACCTCATTGTGGTTTTGATTTGCATTTCTCTGACAATGAGTGATGTTGAGCATTTTTTCATGTGTTTGTTAGCCACCTGTATTTCTTCTTTGGAGAAATGTCTGTTTAGTTCTTTGGCCCATTGTTTGATTGGGTCATTTATTTTTTTGCAGTTGAGCTGCAGGAGTTGCTTGTATGTTTTTGTGATTAGTCCTTTGTCTGTTTCTTCATTTGCTATTATTTTCTCCCATTCTGAAGGCTGTCTTTTCACCTTGCTGATAGTTTCCTTTGTTGTGCAAATCTTTTAAGTTTAATTAGGTCCTATTTGTTTATTTTTGCTTTTATTTCCAATATTCTGGGAGGTGAGTCTGGGAGGTGCGTCTTGCTGTGATTTATGTCAGAGAGTGTTTTGCCTATGTTCTCCTCTAGGAGTTTTATAGTTTCTGGTCTTACATTTAGATCTTTAATCCATTTTGAGTTTATTTCTGTGTCTGGTGTCAGAAAGTGTTCTAGTTTCATTCTTTTACAAGTGGTTGGCCAGTTTACCCAGCACCACTTGTTAAAGAGGTTGTCTTTTTTCCATTGTATATTCTTGCCTCCTTTGTCGAAGATAACGTGTCCATAGCTTCATGAATTTTTCTCTGGGCTTTCTATTTTGTTCCATTGATCTATGTTTCTGTCTTTGTGCCAGTACCATACTGTCTTGATGACTGTGGCTTTGTAGTAGAGCCTGAAGTCAGGCAGGTTGATTCCTCCAGGTCCATTCTTCTTTCTCAAGATTGTTTTGGCTATTCGAGGATTTTTTTATTTCCATACAAACTGTGAAATTATTTGTTCTAGTTCTCTGAAGAATACTATTGGTAGCTTGATAGAGATTGTGTATTTTAGGTTTATAGATTTCTCTTGACTACATTTAAGTCACTCAGTTCGCATCTGACTCTCTGCGACCCCATGGACTGTAGCCTACAGGAATCCTCTGTCCATTGGATTTTCCAGGCAAGGGTACTGGAAAGGGGTTGCCATTTCCTTCTCCAGGGGATCTTCCCAACCCAGGGATTGAACCCAGTTCTCCTGCATTGCAGGCAGACACTTTACCATTTAATACACTATTACCTTGTCTTGGGAGAGTGCCGTGAACAACATTATTTCAACACTTCATTCAATAACAACAAAATATCAAAAACTATACCTATCATGGTTGTTATTTGGATCAGCATAAATAAATGGGCACATTACTATCCTTACTCAATACCTAGATTTAAAATATGCAATATTAAAGTATGCAATAACCATGGGCTTCCCTAGTGGCTCAGATGGTAAAGAATTCACCTGCAATGTAGGAGACCTATGTTCGATCCCTGGCTCAGGAATATCCCCTGGAGAAGGAAATATCTACCCACTCAAATATTCTTGCCTGGAGGATTCCAGGGAAAGAGCGTCCAGACAGGCTACAGTCCATGGAGTCACAAAGAGTTGGACAAAACTGAGCAACTAACACTTTCACGTTCTTTACCATGCTGTAATCATCATGGCATCTTTTAAATACTATTAAACTGTAAGATTGCGTAAACAATCTAACTGGACTCTATTAACCAGGGACTGAATAAACCTATTGAAAACATGTGCTGCCTTTTTGGAAGGTTTTATAACATTAACAATCACACATGCATATATTTACTAGGCTTGATTAACCTCATTGACAAACATGTTATTGGTCATTGCTTGCCCCTTCTGTGGTTACTGGTCCTACTTTGCCATGCAAACTATATTTTACCTCAATAAAATTAGGGCACTATTTTCATAACATTCATGAAAGGACCAGTCCGTCCAATTTTTTCCTCAATGAAACTTAAGATTTTATCTGGAGGCTTTGCCACAGAAACAAATCAAATTTGCTAAATCTAAATTAAAGACAGTGAGAATTGAGTAAATTGTTTCTCAATGTTGTCTAGTATTTGAAAAATCTAGGAAGCTTAAGAGACTACCCATGCTTGGGCTCCACCCTAGAAATACTGATGTGCTTGCTTGGGATGCAAACTGGACATTGCCAGGTTTCAATGATTCTTAGGTGAGTCTAACATACAGAGTTGAGAAGCACCACAAAAACTACCTCCCCACTTGAGAATCACTGTGCAGTGAGCCATGTTAGCTGACAATCATAAGAAGATTGGGAGAAGCAACTGGACTAATTGAGTATTTGCTACCTACTTGCTTCACAAAACCCAACAAAAGCTAAAAACTTTACCCACTAAGAACTTTTGTTTACTAAGTTTATTACATTGGTTTCTGCTATGAAGTGTGATTTTTTTTCCCTGCAACAGGTGGCTTCTTTCCTCAGCTGTGTAATTGTATTTCCTGTTTTGCAATAGTCACTGCAGTTTTTATGGTTAATCCAAAGCATAACGTTTTCAATCAATTTAACACCCAGACAACTTTACATAGGCATTACAGAGATAGTATCTTCTCATCAATAAAAATGATACACAACCTGTTCTGAGTTACACAGCAAACAATTCCCAACAATCACCTTTATTACAAAATATGAAACAGATCCCAGAGACAGTTCCTTTAATGCTAGAGATTTACAGCATTGCATTCACAACTGCTTACTTTGAAAAAAAAAAACAAAAAAACTAAAGGTCAGTATTTGAGATTTGCTCCCCTACACATCTTGTTTTAATGAAAATAAGGAGGAAAATCTGTCATGTTAGTAATGAGATGCACTATTTGAAGCATTATGCATTTCAAGGAGAAAACCCAATGCATTCAGCAATCAATGTTTAAAGTATATTTGGATAACAGTAGCTCTCATTCATAAACAATAAAACAAGCTGTTATCTGATAAATACTATAGGCCAGGAGGAGTTAAATATAATGCAAAGGGATATGCTATTTGAACAGAATAAAAATACAGTGGTTTATGTGACTGATATAAGCTAAAAAGAGACCAAAATATAGGTGCTCAAAAACATAAACAAGAAGTCATTATATGTTGAAGAAAGGTTATTGAATTTACGGAAGCTCTTACCTCTCAATGAGTAAGCCTGATAGAAAACTTAAGTACACATGAGTGGAATTTCTTTTTATTCAAGAAGAATACTCTATAATAGATTATTATAGTAGTTAAATAAGACTGTTAAATAAGCTAGTTGAATAAGATTGAAATTTTAGTTTGCATATCTATTTTCCTGACTACATAAGGGGGTCCTTGAGGTCAAAG
Organism: Odocoileus virginianus; assembly: GCF_023699985.2. Classification (NCBI taxonomy): domain Eukaryota; kingdom Metazoa; phylum Chordata; class Mammalia; order Artiodactyla; family Cervidae; genus Odocoileus; species Odocoileus virginianus. The sequence goes on along the minus strand of NC_069708.1, from coordinate 42,090,018 downwards.
AAATTATCTGAACCCTTAGATATTTCCATCACAAAGCACACTCTGACACAGCCATTCGGTATACGCTTGTTAAATAAATGACAAATTTTCATTAAATATTTACTAGGTTTCAAGTAGTGTGATAGGCATAGACTAAGTAAGTTACAAGACATCTTGAATTATTAATTCTTTATACCTCAACATTAGACTGTAAAATTTATCACTTTAGTGTCTCTAAAGCATAAAAGTTAATCCTAGAAACTTCTTTTAGGCCATAAAAAATAATTTAAGTAAATGAAGTAGACTAGTTTCACAGGAATCCTCAATAGATGGGCTAGGAAATTAACTAACATGTTCATAGCTTTTTGGTAAGATAACATCTGATAATTAATTCTCAGAGGCTTCCCTGTGAGTTCCCTTTGAGTTAAGTGGGATACTTGCCCACCTTAAAAATTAAATGCATGATGAGGGGCAAATATGTGAGAAATGAAAGAATACAAAGAAGTATGTCAAAGATAATGTATCTAACCTAATGATCACAAGATACAAGACTCTAAAATTTCTGTTTTTATTTATAAATGTCTCAATGTCTGATTTAGCAACACTTGCTAACTATTTCTATTGAAGAAATGTATGTTCAGAAGAAAACTCCTGAGTCTTCCAATATAAATGTTGCTTGGTAAAAAAGATGACTGGCACTATTACTCCACTTATACTGCACTCTAATGGGACTTCCCTATAGCTCATATGGTAAAGAATCTGCCTGCAATTCAGGAGACCCAGGTTTGATCCCTGGGTCAGGAAGATCCCATGGAGAAGGAAATGACAACCCATTCCAGTATTCTTGCCTGGAGAATCCCATGGACAGAGGAGCCTGGTGGGTTACAGTCTATGGGGTCCCAAAGAGTTGGACATAACTAAGAAACTAACACGGACATACTGCACTCTTAAATCCAGATATTTTGTCATAGAAAAAGATAAAATATTTGAATTGGTACTGTCATGCATTCCCAGACTTCATCCCAGACCTTCATGAGTCTAGTCTACTTATAACATTTGTCATTAATGTGTGCTTGTTCTAGTCCTCAAATCATGCTGCTTAAGGGATGTAACACATACAACAAATATTTAAAATAAGATAATAAAGGAGTTTTTGATGGTTGAAAGACTCAATGAAAATTCTACATATCTTGTTACTATAAAGATCACAGAATTTTGGATATTAGAAAACAATTAAAAATTAGCATCACTTCTAAGGAACATGGTATAACATATGTGAACATGACTCATATATGCAGTAGAAACTGAAAAAGAATCTGTCCTCTACTGGTGGCAAAAAAGCAATAGATCATGGAATAACTAAGCCTCAGCTCAGTCATGGAGAAAAACATATGATTGAATGAAATAAACATGATTTATCTAGTAGTCCAAAAGAAAGTAGTCAGCAGATATCTCTATAGCAATGATATTGGCAAAGTTTATTAGAAAACATTATCCAATAAATTGCCTAAGAAAGCTTCCTCTCCCAGCTACTTTCAAAAATCAAAATATATGAATTAAGAAAGTGATATGCCTAAAGTGCAGACAATATTGTAAATCAACTATACTTCAATTAAAACAATAAAAAAATAGGAAAGGAAACTTTTAAAAAAACACCAAAACTTTAAGTGGATGAATTATATCTCCAATAAAGCTGTAAACCAAAAGAAGATGAAAGCAAAATAAATGTTTTTTATAAACTAAAGCAAGGGAAATTTTCCATTTCAAAGGTGTCATTAATTTAGCAGTGAGAACATCTATGTCACTGTTTCTGATATGAAAATCTAAGTTTAGAATAGAATTGTAATTGTTTTGTTTGGTTGAGATCAGAGGCATAAATCCTAATCTGAACAGTATACTTTAGAGTATCAGTTTCAATGTACCAGTGGTTGAGTTATTCATAGACAGTGCCAGACAAGGCATCTAAATTATATACTGACTCAGATGGCGCTGACTGAACAGAAGCAAGGACTTTCAATAGTCACGAGAAAAACAAGAATGGAAAACTGCCCAATCTGTGAAAATGGAAAGAGTACATACAGGATAGGCTGAATTTGCAACTACACCTAGCAGTATTGTAAAGCTAAAGACCTGGGAATAGTGTATTTAATACACAAAAGAGTGCTATTCAAATACACCTTGAAATTGCTTTCTTCTTTTCTACTTCTTTGAATAAAATATATTTCAAAACCTTTCAAAAGCCTGACTTATTTTACTTAAGATGGCACTGTCTATTGTTTCCCATACATTCAGAATAAGGCATACGATTGAAATGAATATGTATGATTTTATTTCAGACTGTCCTCAGTACTGTGCCACACACAGAGTGAAAACATCTGCTTCTCAGAGATATAATGGATGAATTTTGATGCTGCAAGGTGAGACAATGGGTAGGCAAAAGACTTAGAACATTTTCAATAGAGGCTTAGAGTTTTTCACTAAGGGACAAGAAAGAGGACATAGTACAGGCACCCCCATCCCCTTTTTTGTCATAAGAGGAAAGAAAAATAACATTTTTAAAGAAATAGCCCAAACTGGACAGTTCAGTCAGTTGGGACCTTACAGAAAAACACTTGAAAAAAATGTTCAGAGCATCAAAGTTTTAAAAAGAAGATTCTTCTCAGCATTGATTTTCCTAGGATACTTCCACACACACCAAAGAACAGGTTACAACTGCCTGAATTAGGGCTAAGGAGTAGCTCACTGTTTGTGATATGCATTTCCTTATACTTTACATGAAGTTAGAAGACCCTAAAAATATTTATAAATTCCTATATAATCAAGCATTTGCTACTACATTAGTTGAATACTCCACATTTTATTTTGGAAAAGTAGAAATCAGTTTCCTTTGGTTTAAGTCAATTTGGTTAAGCTCGTGAAAATTTGGAAATTTAAAATAAGACAAACACAGCAAATATTTATAAAAAGTAAGCATGATAGGATAGTGTGCTAGTGATAGGTTCAGGGCAGGCCATCCCAAGATATACTGCTTCAGCATATTAATTATTTTGAATTAAATTAACAAGAAACAGGAAGTGCAAGGACACTCTGACCTTCCTTTGTCCCTCTAATAACAGGAAATGAAACTCCAATGTGAAAGATATCTTTTCTGTTCAAGGAGAAAGATAGAGATTATCATCACCACAGTCAAAGAAGTCGGGGCTGAAAGGTTGCACAGAAAATCCCTGCTACCTTATTTCTTTACTAAGTTTACTACCCCAAACCCAAATCCCTGCATATTGTCAATTCTTCACAAATTTACTGTTTCTTTATCTGAAAGGTACAAAAGCTGCCTGCTTTGGTTACTTCTTTGAGCATTATGAGCTCCCATACATATGAAATTAAATTTGGTTTTCTCCTGTTAATCTGTCTTATATCAATTTAATTATTAGACCAGCCAAAGAATCTAATAGGGAAAAGTTTTCATTTTTACTGGGAATTGAAAGGATACAGAAGAAATACGTTCTTTATTAACATGAACTCACAATCCAGTTGTGAACACTATGTTTATGTGTAGAAATGGATGGACAGATCACAGATGGTTTTATGGAAGAAAGGTTTCCAGAAATACTGAGAGAGGGACAGTTTTTAAAATGTCAAATGTAACAGAAATTCTGGAGATAGTAAGCAGAAAATATTGGACAAATGATGAAAGGGTTACATTTATGTATATTTAAAGGAAAAATGAAAGTGGCGTGTAGAAAGAGACTAAAGAGCTAGATACTTCAACAATTAAAAGGGAACAAATGAGACACTACAAAGAAAATCAGAGATATATTGGGTTTACAAAGATGGTTTCCATCTTAGGACAGTAGGACCTAAAGTAATTCAGGGTTGGAAGTTGTAAAAGAAATTTGAAGATAGTTGAAAAGGTTTGGGACAGTCATTTAAGCCCCGGGACATAAAGTTAATGAAAAGGAGCATAGAAAGACTTCTCAACAATACCTAGAGCCACAGTGGAAGTTTAATACTGTGAATGTGTAGTAAGTACAATTTTGTGACTTTTTTCTCCTTTTACCAAAGAGTATTCAGTGACCTATGGAGAATATGATCTGTGATGGGACTACAGTTGGAAATTGGCACTATAAACAGAGTGAGAATCCAAGAATGAAAAGTCAAGAATAGAAATGATGAGATGGGGAAAGAAATATAACCAGGAAGAAATCTCGTAAATTGGCATATGAACAATTAGAAGACCTAAGAAGGAAAAGTTCAAGTTAACCAGATAGGATAATACAATGCAGATAATCAAGTTATGGCAATAAAAAGAGAAATAATTCAAAATCATGGAGTCCTTGTAATCACTGTATATAAGGGCTATATGATCAACAAACCCAGCAGTGAAAATAAATAAAAAAACAGATCAACAAAAACAAGCATGTAAGACAAAATAGATATTTATTTATGGTGATAACTACATTAACAGTTTTAACATTGAATATCAGATGCAAGCAGAAGTCTTGAATAAGCACAGAAGGAGAATCCAAAGGTCAAACCAGAGATATCCTTCAAATTATCTGTCACTTTTTTGGCTACTAAATTTTCAGTCACTACTCATTGAGTTAAATAATCTATTCCAAAGCAAAATAAAAAGCTGTTAAGACACTACCAAAGGACTCAGAATATACCCGCAGTACAATGTCCCTGTAAGAGCCTATGTATGGAACATATGTAGGAAACGGTAAATAGGTTTGCTTGTGGGTGGTAATGCTAAATTAGAGCACTTAGTGTGATTTAACTTTCTCATAGCATTATTAACATTCAATTGAATGTTTGATAAGGAAAACTGTTTAGTATAGAAGAAATAGCATTCACAATTGCTGTAGATTTAGCTTCATGCATTTGTTAGCTTACCATGCTGCAAAAAGTATGTATAAAAATAATATTTCATTAAAGCCAAGGCCTGTGGATACATCTCTTCATAAACATACTCTTATAATTAGTTTCATTTAGAGGTAACCTTTAAAAAATATCTCAATATGCTGTGTTGTATTCAAACTCCTAAATTATACAGTTAGGATAATTTGTGATGAAGAAACCCCCCACCCAAAAAAAAAAGAAACTTCCCAATATTCCTGGATTATTGAATAGGATAAGGGAAGAAGAAGTGCCATGAAGACACCACTAAAATGGTTAACATATATATATATTCTTCCACATTCTAATTCCCTCCCTCTTCTTCATGTAGCCTTGGAGCAAATGGTTACACAAACACCAGAGGTCTGGAGGAGGAGAGGCCAATGACAGACAATGGCTTTTATTTGCTTTTTGACTATAGCTACTCTTTCTGATACCCGCTAGCCTAGTCTGAAAGAAGCCACTTTGTAAATTCACCTCAGGCAAATATAAAGAAATAAGAAATATACTTCTTTGAGGACCTCACTCAGTTCTGTTTCTGCCATCTTCAGTTTAGAACTTTTGTGAACATACTCTTTAACAAGCATGGGCATTTGTGCAAACCCTGAGGGCAATTTGGACTCAGGCTTAGCTAAAGGGGGAGAGATCTTGGGAAAAAAAAAGTCTAAGTGGAAATTTTCAGGTTAATACTAAGGGAACCAGTTTGTGTTTGAGCAAGAAAAGTTACTTTGTTTTAATATTAACCAGGTCCAAGCAATTGTACTTCTCTCAAGTTGAAAATAAACGTAGCTCACAGTAATTTATTCAATCATAGGTGGTTATGTATTGAAATGTGGTTTCCCCTTAATTAACTCTTAGCCCTCCCATACTAATGATGGCACTATGGAGTATGGCATTTGCTTCATTTTTCTCTTTGAATGTCACTAGCTTCTCTATGAAAGGTAATCTTTTAAAAGGGAGGTAGAAAAACTTGTCTATCTCTGTACTTTAAACCTCGGATTTGGAATCTAAAAAACAAAAACCAAAAAACAACAACAACAAAAAAAAAAAAAAACACCTCTGATTTGGAATCTACAACTAGTCTGTTTGGTGAGGCCTCTGAAGTCATTTAAATGTAAATAGCTGGGGCAGTCATTGAGCAACTCTAGGTCCTTTGATGTTTGGGACTCTAGGACAAAGCATTCATTTAGATACTTCATTCTTGGCTAATATGGGGCCTTTTTTTTTTTTAACAAATGCAGGAATCTTATATTTTTCACTTTGAATTAAACTGAAAATAAAAGCCATATTTTATAATCTAAATTTAAAAGCCTACATAGGGGAAGTTCAAGAGTTCAAGAGATTATTGAGCTTTTTATGGAAACGTCTGCAATAAATCCAAGGTTAATGAATATTCTGACACTATATATTTAAGGTTTATAGCTTCCTGGATTTAATACCGAAAATATGAATTTAATATCCAAAATCAAATGTATATATAAATGCAATGAACCAAAAATAAAGGGCATCAGAGGACAGACCTAATCTCCATAGTATATGTTAACCATATTATATCAAGCTAGGTATGGAGTGAAAGGGCTTGATAAGGAGTCTGTAGCATCATCAGAGTTGACAGAGGTAAATTTTTTTTAAATATTATTCTTCCAGAAGCCTTAAAACATGAAACATATTCAGGGTAATTACTAAAACACACACACATAAAAAACAATTTTGATATGAAAGAAGTATTTGTTTTATGATTTCAAGTTTTTCTCTTTTCTTTTTTAAAAGGTATTCTGGACAAATTGTCTGGATTCAAACCATATCTCTTCTACTTGTGAGCTCTATACTCTGGCAAGTCACTTAAGCTCTCTGTACCATGATTTCTTCATCTGTAAAAGAGTTTATAGGATTCTTGTTAAGACTAAATTTGTAGTAGGTATAGAGATACAGATGTGTATATATAAGTATAGATATATGCATATATGCACTTATATGTATGCATACATATACACACACAGTGCTTTGAACAGAGTAAGCACAATATTAGCGAGTTAATGTTGCTGTGTTTACTGTGGTATATAAAGGTGCTGGGAAAAATGACCAACTGCTCACAGCTGTCCCTTTCCTATCCTCTGATTTTGAAGCGGGAGAGAAGTAGGTAGGGCACAACCATTAAAAGAATGACACAGTTGTTGAGAAAAACACGATGCCACATAAACTGGTTAGAACCTACTAGGTCCAAGATGGCGGAAGATTTCACTTCCAGCGGACCTCGAGCCTCATTATATGCTCATTGTAATGCATTAGCATATGCTAAATGACATACCCACTGGCACCATGATAGTTCGGAGGCCAACAGTGAAAGACCCAAAAGTTGGTGGTGTCCCAATTCTTGGAAGTCTCTACCCCTTCCCAGAAATAGTTGGAATAATCCACTTGTTAGCCTATGAAATTACCTAGCCCATAAAAACTAGCAACCTGTATTCCCCAGGGCCCTCTCATATTCTGAGATGGAACAAATTCTGCTTATGGAGTGTGCGTCTGCCCGAATAAATTGGCTTCTATTCTACTTGGACTCCTTGACTGTGCAAAGCCAAAGACCTTCCCTTGGGGGCCCATCCCAGGGACTTGCCTGAGACCTGGGGTATGACCATTCCCTTGCCACCTCCTTCTCTTACAAGACTTTGTCTTGACCAAACTTTAGTCAAGCACCTCTCTTTCTTCCAGGTTTCAGAGCTCTGCTTGCTCCCAAGCAATGAGCAAGCACTAAAACTATGGAGCACATCCCCTTTATAAGGGTCTCCTGGGAATCAGTGGACCACAGCAAGACACTTTTCCTGGTGGATCCCACTGGTCACTTATCATGATTGTCCAATTTCTTATTTAAAAATTCTGTTTATTTCTGCTTACCCTTTTTAACTTAAAATATATATATATATATATATATATATATATATATATATATATATTTGTTGGATTTTAAAAACTTGCAGATATCTGAGATCAGACCCTTCTCTCTATTCCGAATAAAATCTCTCCCTAGGCCCAGATTTGCTTTGATTTGACCAAAACAACAACAACAACAACAACAACAAAATCTTTCACTAAAACCACCATTTCCATTGCTCCTTATATTGAGATTATATTAATGTTTTAATATTCACAATTGAAATGTTTTAAGTTAAAATTTCATGAGCCAGGTACTTTCTGATTTCGCCCAGACATTGTATACAAAGGCCTAATTTTTAAAAAATAAAAAATATGTTTCTATTTATAGAATAACTACACTAGATAAAATTTGCCATTCTGTTCAAAATTCCAACTTATGATTGAGCAAACAGGTCCATTTCTAAATTTATCAGATGATTGAGAATGTTGGAACATCTAAAATCTGTAGAGCTTCTCTCTTTCATTTTATATAGCTAGTAACATTTCATTATCCTTGCTTCCCTCCTTTTAATTGTAGAACTCTTCTATGACCTTTTGCCTTCTGGGGGGAGTTAGTTCTCAAAAAGTCATCATTCCAAGGTCACAGTGATAAGATTGTTCAGAAAGGCATTTGGAAATTCAGAAAGTGAAAATTTTCTAATGCTGATATTTTAGTTTATCTCTCAAACACTAATGAAAATACATTTTGACATTCTACTCAGGCACCGTTTTCTGGTAATTCTCACACTTGATAAAGCCATCCAGGGCTAACAGAGTACCTCTAGCGTAGTCTAGACCATCCTTTGGTAAGTTGTTTTTCAAAAACAAAATCTAGTCTCCCAAACTATAGGAGGATAATTAATCTTACACACAAAAAAATCACATTTAACCTAGCATATGATTATGGAAATGTTTTGGTTCCTAATATGAGCAGCATTTAAGGCTTACTGATTTTAATTTCCAAAATACCTTCCATCATAAGCTTAAGGGAAACCCATTTCTTTCAACCTCAAAATATGATGAAGAAACCAAGGCATAAATTCTAGGAAATAAATGACAGTGAATTATTTTTGTCTTTAGTGGTGATGCAGTCTAATCAATGAGGTAATTAAAATTTAACAATATGTGTGACCTAGTTTATATTTTTAATAGTAAAAAACTTCAAATTTTTCTAGAAAGCTAGATTGTTCATATATACATGAGCAGAACTTAAAATTTTCACATTGAAGGAAGTAAAAATATACAACATGAAAAGTCTCTTCAAAAAATGTTATTGGGAAAACTGGATCAACTACATGCAAAAGAATCAAACTGGACTACTTTCTCACACCATATAGAAAAATAAACTCAAAATGGATTAAAGACTTAAATGTAAGACCCGAAACCATAAAACTCCTAGAAGGGAACATTGGCAGCATGGTCTTAACAATATTTGGGTGGGTGGGTGGGGTCTGTTTCTCAGGGAAGGGAAACAAAACAAAAATTAAGCAAATGGGACTACATCAAACTCAAAATGTTTTGCATAGCAAAGGAAACCATCAACAAAATGAAAAGGCAACCTGTTGAATGGGAGAACATATCTGCAAATGATATAACTGATAAATGGTTAATATCTAAAATGCACAAAGAACACTTACAACTCAAAACAAGAAAAGAACCTGATTAAAATGGGCAGAAGAACAGAACAGACATTTTTTTCAAAGACATACAAATGGTCAGCAGACGCATGGGAAGATACTCAGCATCACTAATCATCAGGGAACTTCAAATCACACCTGTCAGAATGGCTATCATTAACAGACAACAAATAACAAATGTTGGTGAGGATGTATGGAAAAGGGAACCCTTTTGTGTTCTGTTGGTGGGAATGTAATTGGTATAGATACTGTGGAAAACATTATAGAGTTTGTTCAAAAAATTAAAAATAGAACTGCCATATGATACAGCACAAAAACACTAAATCAGAAGGATATGTATGTATATACACTCCAACTCTTATTGCAGCATTATTCAAAATAAACAAAATATGGAAGACACCTAAGTGTCCATCAGTAGATGAATGGATAAAGAAAATGTGGTATGTATGTATATATGTAATAGAACATTATCCAACCATTAAAAATCATGCCATTTGTGACAACATGGATGAATCTAGAAAGTATTTTGCTAAGTTAAATAAATCAGACAAAGACAACAACTGTAGGATCTCATATGCAGAATCTAAAAAACAAAACAAAATGAAAACAGACTCATAGATACAGAGAACAAAAAGGTGGTTGGCAGAGACAGAGGTAGAGACATAGAAGAGATAGAAACCTCCAGTTTTAAAACAGGTAAGTCATGTGGATATAATATACAGCATAAAGGATATAGTTAATAATATTGTGATAACTTATATGATTGTATATGGTTACTGGACTTATCATGGTGGTGATCATTTCATAATGTATCCAAATGTCAAATCACGATGCAATACATCTGAAACTAACATAATATTATACACCAACTACATTTCAATTAGAAAAAAAATTCACATTGAAATATGACATTTTAAAGCCCAGTTTCTCAGAGAACATCAATCTACTGATAAACCATGTTTATAGTACTTTTCTCTGTGACCTTATCTGACATCTTCATGCTTCATATTTACTAACTTTTGTTGTCACTGTTAATTGTGAACTGACACCAAAATGGTCCCTTCTATTGCTAAAATTTATCATAAAGTAACTACATTACCAGAACATTCACAAAGTGATGCTGTCAGCAGTATGTTGTTTTAGGCACACTGGGAAAAGAAAGTGTTGGTGAAAAATAAAATAAGCCTTGAAAATTGCTTCCAGGACTGTGTAAGTAATACAAAATGTAGAGACAGCTCAGCTTGAAGCTCTTTTAAGGCAGAACTGCAACATATGTCATCTTAAATACTTACAATTTTAACTGCCCTTAGTAGCTACTGTAGCTTCAGAAATTTAAGAAAAGATAGCACAACAAATTTTGAAGTCACTTTTCTTTGAAACTTGCATCTTACCTTTACTGTCTTTTTCCCCTCAGATTTCCGCTGATTTAGAATAAAATGTTGGCAAAGGAAGCAAAGGAAAACAAAACAAAAACAAAAAATCAGTTTCAATTTGTTATTGCAAGTACATTAAAAGTGTCAATATTCTCAGGGCAATAATACACAATTTTGGTCTTCTAGTGAAACTATTTTTATGTGTTGCATTCTTCAGTGATTTCAGGAAAAGTATATTAACAATATTGTAAATATCATGCAGCAATATGTAGAACAATATAAAACTTTCAATTGGCATCAAAAATTGTTATATGCTTAGCTCACATAGGCATTAGCCAAGAAAAGACATATTTCCAGTAAGATATTCTCTTTTTATATCATTTATCTTCCACTCATTTTAAAATGGATGAGTTTTTATCTCAAGCATGAACACATTTCTTTAAAAAAATCTAAGCTGGTTGGAGATTCATGATTTAGGAGTAAACATAAATATCTTTACAGCTTTGGATACTATCTCTAAATACCTAAATATTAATTTCTGTGGGTCTTAGGAACACCTTACTTCAATTCTATTCAACTAAATCCTTTTTGCAGCCATCATGGTAAAGTCATTCTTTTTGCTTTTATTTAAGACTTCTTTTTTCATCCTATTCAACCTCAGGAAATGGGCAGTAAACTGGTTTTGAAGACTCTGTAAGCGTTTAGGCCATGTATCCCTTGAATTCATTCTCCTTTGTATGGGATGAATACATCACATGATAAAAGTATCATGTACCTAACATTTCTAGCTAATTATGGTCCCCAAAGTCCTTTCTCCTAATATTTTATCACAGTTTCCTATCATAGTTACAGTTGTGCAAACGTTTCTTTGAGCATCTCAGAAAACTGGGGAGGAGATAGGGCTGAATTTGAAATAAGGGTATGTACAAAAAGAGATAAAATAAATACAGTAAGGGAATGAATTCTGTTTTATAGTGCTTTGATATGATTTCAGATTTATTTGTTCATTACAAATATTAAGCAGTTTTTATCTAAGAACAAAGTTTTTAAAAGTAATATTGTTTTGGTAAGAGAACTGAAGTTGTTACTTCAAGATGTCATCATAAACATTTGCAACTGTTGATAAGTACTCAGTAGTAGTTCAGATACTAAGGGGCACTGCTGGGATCTTATCAATTAAGAGCAGATGAAGATGCAACTATGGCAAGGAGATATTAAGAGTACAAATATCCAGAGTCTATGAAAACCATCTGAGAGTGTTCAGTCCAGACAAGGTGACTCTTGCTGATCTAAATAGCTCTCTGACTTTGGAGTATTAGCTCCTGCCTAAGAAGGTGGATTTCTGCTTAGCAGTAGTGATAATCATGCAATGGCCTGGAAGATTATCATGCTGGCCAGAATTAATGCCTTCATTTTCTAGTAATATGCTCTAGTAACAAGGGACTTTCATCTTTGCACTAACAACTGAACATCAATTCTCAGTTGGCTAAGCTCTCTCTCCCAAAAGCCATCTCATAGAAATGTTAAGGAACTGTTGAAGGAAACCCACTGCTTTGGCCAGACACAATGATAACCTCTTGCCTGAGTTGTCTTGAAACAGGAGGTCCTGATAAAGAATGTAATGCTGCCACTGAAAACTAACTGGGAGAATTTGGGAGGGGTCAAAGAAAGGGAGAGAAGATGATATGTCCTGCCAATCTCCCAGAAACCCGCACTCTGGAATCCATCTTGGCTGAAAGATGCAAACACCACAAGGGAGGACCCTGAGTCAGATCAAACATGAGCCAGGAAAGATGATTGGTCAGCAACAACCCAGAAGCTAATCTCATTATCATAAAACCTGAGACTGCACACCATGTGGCAGAGCAGTCCTGGTTTCTCTTACCCTCCTGCCCTCCACCCAAGCGCCCATTTACAATAAAATCTTTTGCTTTGTCAGTAAATGTGTCTCCTTGGATATTTCATTTCCAAATGTTAGACAAGAGCCCACTCTCAGGCTCTGGAAGGGGCCCCCCTTCCTGCAACAGAAAGGTACACCTCAGGTAAATTTGGACCTTATTCCTTTCATCATGCCCTTTGTTTGGAACAATAGTATAATTAACCTATCATTGATTTGGAGTATGTTATTTGTTGGCTTATTAAGGTACATTATCTGTATGCTATTGGCTTGTGAAATTATAATTCCCAGAGTAGACCTGTGTTAAATAAAATATTGGCAAAGATAATCTCATTCTCTGAGCATGATTTGCCTTGAAACAAAACAAAGGCTCTATATTTTGTTATCCAATGACTTATTCTCAGACCAAAAGGGGTATATCTATATATATTTTTTCCTATCATTTTAATATAACTTAAGTTTGCAAAATTGATATTTGAGGCAGATATCCTGACATGGGCACAATTCTATTATATAAGGAAATCAAAGTGTGCTTTTTTTTTCTTTCCACTTTGGATAGTTTTTAACCTTAAATATTCATATTGTTCTTATGTGTTGGTCAAATTCAGCCATCAATGGCTCTGTGTTAGAATTTCATTTGTCTGTGAAGCCTTAGTCTGAGCATAATGCTTTGAATAATCTCTTTGAAGAAAAAGTTCTTGGATTTTAATGTATCTAAACAATTGGTATTTACATATCCCTTTATTATGAGTGATAATTCTTAAATAACAGGTTAAAAATGTCAACTTTCCTAACCGTATATGGATAAAGTTTTGAGTGCTTTTTTGTACATGATATTATTTCTGTGAGTTCCATTATACAGTAAAAGCAAAGACTTGACATTCAAAGAAAAAAAAAACACTTTATCCATATCTAAGAATATAACATTCATGTCAATGTATGGCAAAACCACTACAATATTGTAAAGTAATTGGCCTCCAATTAAGATAAATAGATTAAAAGAAATACCATTCTTTCTTTTATAGAACAACAATAGATCTCTCTATATTTGCTCCATTAGAATTTACTTTCAAGAACACAGTAGATTTTAGTTAGATGTTTTACCACTTATTACTGAGCAACTCAAAATCCCTAGTAAGACAAGTGAAAATATAAAAACATTAGTTATATCTATCTCAGAAAATCAGTGAATTATTGAAAAATTAATGACAACATCTAAGGCTAGTCAAATATTGAGGAGAGCATTTTTTTATCACTGCAGTGAAAACAGACAACTCCAGAGTATGTGTTTATTTCCTTAAATTATACATTTTCATTAAGAGCAATTGCCTATGCTGTGCTACTTTTGCCCTTCTTTGAGAATTTCTATTGCGAAAGCCCAAAATAGATCAAGTGGGAAATATTAAAATGATAGTCTTTGCAGTTTTCTTACCACATAGAAATAACACAATCTGTCACTATAAGTGGGCCATTCTTATGACAACTAGACAAGCATTAGAATTAAAAGACAACACAGAAATATATTGACAGGAATGTGAGTAGATTGGCAATTTGACACCAAATTTGTCACCTCAAAAAGAAACCCCACATCCTTTAACTGTCACCCCAACCTTTTGTTCCTCCCAAGCTTTAAGCAACCACTAACTTACTTTCACTTTATATTTCTCTGTTCTGGATTTATGAATAAAATCATGCAATGTAGCCTTTTGTGGCTGGTTTCTCTCACTTATCATAATGATTTCAAGATTTAGTTATGGTGCATCATGTTTCAGTAAGTCATTCCTTTTTTATGTCCAAGTAATATTTCACTGTATAGATATACCATGTTTTGCTTAAACACTCATCAATAAATGGGGATTTGGGTTATTTACACCTTTTGGGTATTATGAATAATGTTACTTGTAAACACATACAGCAGTTTTTGCTTGGACATGTGTTATCATTTCTCTTGGGTATACTTGTATGCCTAGGAGTGAAATGGCTGAAAACTCTATGCTAAATCATTTGAGGAAATGCTAGAAAGTTTTCCAAAACAGTTGCACTGTTTTACACTCCCATCAGTAGTGTACAAGTGTTCCAATTTCTCCACACCTTTCCCAACAATATAATTTTATTTTTAACTTATTAACATTAGAATTAAATACCATCTAAACATTAAAATTAAGTATTAGAAAATTTATAATTAAATACCTGTCTAAATGTCTTTTAACCTATATGCTGGAGTTCAAAATTATTTTAACTGGGTCTGTAAAACTATGTAACATGAACTATTCTACTATTAATATATGAACTTAACATTCTATTCCTTGTTACTAAGATATCAGTGAACAGATTGCCAAACTCATCCATTCAAAGGGTTGAAAAGTTATCTATGTCTTGATATAGGTCTTCTTTTGTGGCTCAGACATTAAAGAATCTACCTGCAATGCAGGAGATCTGGATTTGATCCCTGGATAAGGAAGAACCCTTGGAGAGGGGAATGGCTACCCCCTCCAGTAGTCCGGATATGAATTTACACATAATTTGAAATACATTTAGGAAATTCTCTCTGAATGAAACTTTTTAAAATGGTTGCCAAATTATTATTGATTCAAGTCCACCTACCATATAGTGTGTGTGTGTGTGTGTGTGTGTGCATGCTCAATCATGTCTGACTCTTTGCAACCCCATGGACTGTATAGCCTGCCAGGTTCTTCTGTCTATGGGATTTTCCAGGTAAGAGTACTGGAGTGGGTTGCCATTTCTTCCTCCAGGGGATATTCCTGACCCAGGGATGAAACACGCATCTCCTGTGTCTCCTGAATTCCAAGGATTCTTTACCCCTTGAGCCATCAGGGAAGCCCATGGAACAATGACATTGCATTTGCTGAATATGGGGGAAAGGGATGAGAGTACTGGATTAAATCCAGTTGAAATGATTTTTCATGGGTCCTGAATCTTGGAACATGCAGAGATTATACGTAGTACTAGAATGAGAGCCAAACTAAAGGGGAAAAAAAAACAATGCATTATTCAGAATTGATACTAGAATTGATCTAACAAAGCTAAACAAGACTAAAGTATTCTCAAAATGACCTAGAAGCAGAATATCATGGATGATACCAAGTCCACTGTTTCTTATTGAAGACAGGGTTGGGGTAGAATACTTTTGCACTTGCTCTCACATAAACTTTGTGGCTTTTTCAAAACCCTACTCTTGTCCTGAAATATTCTTATACTGTGACAGTAACAAAAGCAATGTGACAAACACATCTGCTTTCTGAAAATATTGCCTGTCAGTTGAAACAATGTCTCATTTTTAATTGTTTGAATTTTGCATAAAGATACCTCTGTTTGCTGCTAAAAATGTATGCAATTGTCTTTAGCATCATTTTAAATTACAGATCATTTAACATGTCCTTCTCATGAAATGTAAAAAGCTGACAATGCTGCATTGTGTCTATTAAAGCTTGTAGATGTTACAATATAAGCATCAAAGTAATAAAGTGATTATGAGAATAAACATCAGAATACAAATGACCTTTCTTTCTTCTAGAAAGAATTTTTTAAAGTGCAGTAGCTACCAGACTGCTTACCTCTGTGAAGGTCTTTTTTTTTTTATAATAGATGAAAGCATAACTAGATTTATGATAAAATAAAAATTTAAAAACAACCTATGTGTCTGCCTTTATATAAAACTCTGAGATAAACAAAGACTACTTAAAAGTAGTGTTATTAGTTCATTAGCATTGTTTCAAGTGAAAGTTAAATGTTAATCTTATATAGATACTAGTTAAGCATGTGACTTTCTGATTGTGACTTGAAACTAAGGTACTTAATTTATCCTTTGGCTTTAATTTTAAACTAATATTACCTAGCTTAGAGAAGAGTAAGTTATTACAACTGTCTGATACAAATTGTCATTTCTGGCTTATTTTCTATATGGGAAAAATATTCCTTTTTAAGATTATCATTCAGTTTTCTTGAGCTTTTAGCTGATTAATGATATATTCTCCCCTATTTCAAACTCCTCTAGCAATTTTATGCTGAATTTCTACTTTTCATGCATTTTCTGTGGAATTTCAACTTTATTTCAAGTCATTTAAAAAAACAGAAACTCAAATGCCTTCATTTTTTCCCCAGCTGAAAGCATTGCTTTTAGGTTTGTGAGATTTCATTAAGTTTGTCTTAATAATGTCAATTCAAATAAAGCATTAATAGCTTTAGTGGATAAAATAATGTACTCCAACAACTCATGTCCACTCCAAATTCAAAATTTGATCTTCTTTGTAAGAAAAAAAATTGAGATGTTAGATAAGGATCTTGAGTTGAAATCATCCTGGATTTAGAGATGCCCTAAATCTAATAACTGGTGTCCTTTTAAGAAGAAGTTTGAAAGTATTAGTCTCTCAGTCATGTCTGATTCTTTGGGACCCCGTGGACTGTAGCACATCAGGCTTCTCTGTCCATGGACTTCTCCAGGCAAGAATACTGGAGAGGGTTGCCATTCCCTTCTCCAGGACATCTTCCCAGTGCAAGGATGGAATTCGGGTCTCCTGCATTGCAGGCAGATTCTTTATCAACTGAGAGGACACACATCAACAGAAAGAAGGTAGCCAAGTGATGGCAGGCCAAGATTTGAGGATGCAGCTACAAGCTAAGGATGACAAAATTGTCAAGTGTCCCCAGAATCTGGAAGGAACAAGGAAGCATTATTTTGGGGGCTCTCAGAGGCACTAAGGATACCTTGATTTCAGAATTTGAACCTACAAAATTCTGAGAGTATAAATTTCTGCTGTTTTAGCCCTTTTTTTTTTTTTGGTAATTTGTTCTGATGCAAACAAATAGTGAAGGGAATATGCTCCCATTTCAACAAAAAAAATACACGAGGATGTAAAACAGATTGTTCTATTTTCTGATTATCAAACCAAAATGCATTGAAAGATTATTGAACACCAATCACTGTATTTTATACAATATTTATATTTTTGGAGGACTAGGATAATCATAAGCAAGCATACCATGCAATAGAAACAGAATATCCAGTTTTAAATAAACAGATACAGGTTCCACTTTCAGATCATTCACTCATCTGTGAAACTTTTAGCAGAAGCCTCTTTGGTACTATGTACACATATTCTAAATTATAGAAAAATGAATGGGATAGGGCCCTTACCCAAAAGGATCTCAGAGTTTAATAGGGAAGCCAGAGGTATTAATCAATAAATACAATATTACATATTAAGTGTTACAGTGGGCAGATGAATAAAATACTATCATACCACAAGGGAGCAAATAGCTGTTTAATGCTGAGCAAGTTCTTTGAGATCTCTGAATCTGTTAATTGATCTGCAAAATGGAGATAACAATAACAATTAATAGCCTTCCTACCTCTGGAGATTATTTTGAAGATAAAATAAAATAAAATAAAATAATCTTCCTCTGATCCCTTCTTTCTTCCATATTTTTCTTTCCCAACTATTTTGAAAATCTACTATTCTTAAGAGTCCTATGAATCAGATTCTCTCTTAGGTATTTAATAAGCATTGTTTGAATTATCCTTAAAATAGTTCAACATGGTAAATGTAATCGTGCTAATATTACATATTTTGAAATTGAGGTGCAGAGATTTATACTATGTATTGAAATTGCATAAATCAAGAAGGAAATGTTCTTCTCATTCAAGCCTGTTGTAAGTCTTAGGTATAAATACATAAAAAGTAAATATTATACTACTAGAAGTTAATGTTCTATGTGCCTCAATACCTAGTAATAAATTAGATGCTGAATTATGTTTCAAATATGTATGAACAAGTCCAACGAGATAAATATTGTATGTTCCCTATAGTACTTTATTAGCTCAGAAAGAACATTCTTATGTGTTTCTTTAAAGTAGTCATACCCATTGATTTTAATGGTAGTCAATTACATTTGTATTTACCTACCCGATACTGGATGGTATGGACCTAACAAAGCAGAAAATATTAAGAAGAGGTGGCACAAATACACAGAAGAACTGTACAAAAAAGATCTTCACGACCCAGATAATCACGATGGTGTGATGACTCACCTAGAGCCAGACATCCTAGAATGTGAAATCAAGTGGACCTTAGAAAGCATCACTACGCACAAAGCTAATGGAGGTGATGGAATTCCAGTTGAGCTATTTCAAATCCTGAAAGATGATGCTGTTAAAGTGCTGCACTCAATATGCCAGCAAATTTGGAAAACTCAACAGTGGCCACAGGCCTGGAAAATATCAGTTTTCATTCCAATTCCAAAGAAAGGCCATCCCAAAGAATGCTCAAACTACTGCACAATTGCACTCATCTCACATGCTAGTAAAGTTATGCTCAAAAATCTCCAAGCAAGGCTTCAGCAATACGTGAACCATGAACTTCCAGATGTTCAAGCTGGTTTTAGAAAAGGCAGAGGAACCAGAGATCAAATTGCCAACATCCACTGGATCATTGAAAAAGCAAGAGGGTTCCAGAAAAAAACATCTATTTCTGCTTTATCGAATATGCCAAAGCCTTTGACTGTGTGGATCACAATAAATTGTGGAAAATTCTGAAAGAGATGGGAACACCAGACCACCTGACCTGCCTCTTGAGAAACCTATATGCAGGTCAGGAAGCAACAGTTAGAATTGGACATGGAAGAACAGACTGGTTCCAAATAGGAAAAGGAGTACGTCAAGACTGTATAATGTCACCCTGCTTATTTAACTTGTATGCAGAGTATATCATGAGAAATGCTGCGCTGGAAGAAGCGCAAGCTGGAATCAAGATTGCCAGGAGAAATATCAATAACTTCAGATATCCAGATGACACCACCATTATAGCAGAAAGTGAAGAGGAGGAACTAAAAAGCCTCTTGATGAAAGTGAAAGAGGAGAGTGAAAAAGTTGGCTTAAAGCTCAACATTCAGAAAGCTAATATCATGGCATCTGGTCTCATCACTTCATAGAAAATAGGTGGGGAGACAGTGGAAGCAGTGTCAGACTTTAATTTTGGGGCTCCAAAATCACTGCAGATGATGATTGCAGCCATGAAATTAAAAGACGCTTACTCTTTGGAAGGAAAGTTATGACCAACATAGATAGCATATTAAAAAGCAGAGACATTACTTTGCCAACAAAGGTCCGCCTATTCAAGGCTATGGTTTTTCCAGTGGTCGTGTATGGATGTGAGAGTTGAACTGTGAAGAAAGCTGAGAGCCGAAGAATGATGCTTTTGAACGTTGGTGTTGGAAAAGACTCTTGAGAGTCCCTTGGACTGCAAGGAGATCCAACCAGTCCATCCTAAAGGAGATCAGTCCTGGGTATTCATTGGAAGGACTGATGTTGAATCTGAAACTCCAGTACTTTGGCCACCTCATGCGAAGAGTTGACTCATTGAAAAAGACCCTGATGGTGGGAATGATTGGGAGCAGGAGAAGGGGATGACAGAGGATGAGATGGCTGGATGACATCCCCGACTCGGTGGACATGAGTTTGAGTAAACTCTGGGAGTTGGTGATGGACAGGGAGGCCTGGTGTGCTGCGTATCATGGGTTCACTAAGAGTCAGACAAGACTGAGCAACTGAACTGAACTGAACTGAGCTGGATTTCTCTAAGCTAATTTTCCCTTAAAATTTACAATTACATTTATATTAACTGTAAGAATATTCAGTGTTTTACATATGCAAGCCACATGGCCAGCTGTAAAATATGGAGCCTCCAGTATTAGTTTATTTTGTATAATGTAGGCAAACTACTGTTCTGTTGTTGTTCAGTCACTGAGTCATGATAACTCTTTGCCACATCATGGACTGCAGCATTCCAGGCTTCCCTGTCTTTCACTGTCTCCCAGACTTTGCTCAAATTCATGTCCACTGAGTCAGTGATACTATTTAACCTTCTCATCTTCTGATATCCTCTTGTCCTTTTACCTTCAATCTTTCCCAGCAACAGGGTCTCAGTCGCTTAGTTGTGTCTGATTCTTTATGGCTCCATGGACTGTAGCCTGATAGGTTCCTCTGTCCATGGGATTCTCCAGGCAAGAATACTGGAGTGTGTTGCCATAATCTACTCCAGGGTATCTTCCTGACCCAGGGAATCGAACCCACATCTCTTGCATCTCCTGCATTAGCAGGTGGATTCTTTACCACCAGCACCACTTGGGAAGACAAGACCACTATTAATAAATAGTCTAATTGGCCAATTTTCCAATTTTTTGTTCAGTTTCCATCTGGTTAATTCAGATGCATCATATATGTAAAGAGAGCATCTTATTTGTGGAGAAAAGACCAAGGATTCACCATCTAGTCCCTGTTTGGGGTAAGAAGGACTATTCAGTGTGACACTGTTGGGAAAATGCAGCCTAGAATGAATTATTGCTTCTTCCATGTCCTCTAACTTCCACATCCATTCATTCACCAGGCTAGTTATTAAGATACACTGATCGCCAAGATCGGAGAAGGCAATGGCACCCCACTCCAGTCCTCTTGCCTGGAAAATCCCATGGACAGAGGAGCTTGGTGGGCTGCAGTCCATGAGGTCGCAAAGAGTCGGACATGACTGAGTGACTTCACTTTCACTTTTCACTTTCATGCATTGGGGAAGGAAATAGCAACCCACTCCGGTGTTCTTGCCTGGAGAATCCCAGGGACCGGGGAGCCTGGTGAGCTGCCGTCTATGGGGTCGTACAGAGTCGGACACGACTGAAGTGACTTAGCAGCAACAGATCACCAGGATAGAAGCAACCATCTTTGTGCTTACAGAGATTATAGTATTCATAAGGGGATAGATACGAATATAGATAATTATAATACTTGTGATCTCAAAATAGTTTGTCAGCTTTTTACTCAATAATAGAAGTATCTTTTATAATTTTATTTCCCAGAGAATAATTTCTAAACATTTAGTTACAGCTTTGTTAGTGCTGGCAGCTCAGTCCTGGCCAACTCTTTGTGACAACAGAGTTATAAAGTGAACATTAATTAATAGCACAACTGAATATTTACTGTAGCTAAACTCAAATATCTATGATGCTGCCAGATTTCTATAATATGGAAATAAAAACATGAAGTCTTGAATTATCAAAGACTTATATTAAAACTGCATAAGATGGGGTCTGAGCTTTATTTAAAAAGGTATTTCATTCCCCTAGAGGCTCATCTGCCTCAGACGTCTTTCCAGTACTTAGCTTTTCATCAAGTAGTTAGCATCTTCCATCTGTTGTGGGTTTTAGTTCTACTGAAGTATCTAAAATATTTTAAGCTTGTACATTTTTTACTGCTTTGTGAATCTACTATGTAGATTTTCATTTTTTTTTCCAATTTATCACATTGACACATTTACCACATTGACATAGCTATTTTCAGTGTCCAATTCAACATAAAACAGTGGATGGTTTCATTTATCTCTCTGCTCTGTATTCAGGACATTTTTATTTTATGATTGGTTATTTATCATTAGTATTTTTAGAAGAATTGTAATTTTAGAAGAGTTGTAATTCCTGGGAGCTTTAACTATAGAATTTTGTCAGTCAACAACTATTTATTGAGCATCTACTATGTGACAGGCATGGTACTTAGGATCATTGGCTCTGGAAGTAAACTGCCTAGCTTAAAACTCAGTTCTGCCACTTATTAACTGTGTGACCTTGAGTCAGCTGCTTAATTTCTATATTTCCTGCTTGAGCTTGTCTATCTGTAAAATACCAAAAATAAAAATAGCAGCTCTATAATAGGGAGTTTGTGAGGGCTAATTGAGTTAATACAGTTGAGCACTTAACCCTATCATACAGTGAGTTCTCAACAAACACTGTCTGTTATTGTTAATATCATAATCATTAATTAACTATGCACTGGGAAACCTTGAGTACACTAAAACAGACAAGGAAGAATCTTACAATCTACTGGCCAAGTCAGCTACTAAAAATTGCTTAGAGATTATCAGTGAATTAAATGCTGATATATAAGAAAGTGCCTTGAGTGGTAGTAAAAGACTGTGAGAAGGAAAACTTTTGCTTTGAGCTCCCAAGTGAATCACTATCTCATAAAAATGAATTATAGAAAACTGTATAATACTGATCTAGTTTGCCTGAAGCATATAATATAAAGTGCCAGTTTAAAAAAAAATCAAATATTTTATTCAGCTAGTGACTATGGTCCAAAAGTAAAGAGCTAAGTTTATTAAGGGCTTTAAACATTTATAAATCTCCAGAGCCACAAGACTTAATACATGGCCCTTAATGTTAAATCAAGTAATGAAACATAGTTTTCTATCTTGGGCTCATGGGATGAGAACCTTGGCCCAGATGATGAGCTCTTTATCATATTCATTCTAACTGTGGCTCATCTTGAAATGATTAGATCTATTGTTAGGAAGAGACCTTGTCAGTGCTAAGGATACAGTGATTATTAGAAAATTCAGTATAATTCCTTTGGATATATGTATAAAATCTCAAGTGAGACCTGGACCACATTATTAAGTGATTAAAGAAATTGTAATTGCCACTCTTTATTCACATTCAACAACTAAGTAGGAATCAATCATTGCAAGAAAAGAATAGCAGAAAGCAAAATATTTCATAATTAATATTTTACAGATAGATAGCAAAAATTTAAAATGGGTTACAGGAACAATGCTTGATATCAAAAGCCAGAAAAAACAAATCATCATAAATGCTCTAACAAAATCGGGTTTAATTTCAGTGAAGGTCAAATTTACCCTTGGGGCCACCTTTTTTTTTTTTTTTCACTATTATGGCAAATGTAGCTTTGTTTTGTTTGTTTTTTACTCCAATAAAAGTTAGAAAGTGAATTTCAGTCAGCCCTGCCTTATAATCTCCAGAAGTTTTATCTTAAAAGCAAGCTGTTTGTAGGCGAGTTAGTCTGGCATGTTTGTTCAGCACAGAGATGTTTCCAGGTTGTAGCATATCAATATTAAAAGATCAGGACTGTCTTAGTGTTTCCCTAAATAAGGTCATGGCTAAAATAAGCAGAATTTAATATAGGTACATTTCCTCAAAATGAAGATATATCAAAACAAGTGTCAAGTGAAAGGAGAAAGTTCTGTTAGCTGAAAAAGTACAATGTTATGATTAGAATTGTAGAGAATTACGCCAAACATTTGAGGAAGTGTTGATTCCAAGTATTTTCCAAGAAAAGTAAGAGAAGACATGAGGCGTGGATTGACAGTGGGTCAGGGGCACTGGAAGCAGCAGTACTGGCATAAAACCTTTGGGAGGAGAGTTTATTACACTGACCATAAAGCTTATAACCTACTACAGAACTCCTATGGGACTGGGTGGCCTCAGGCCAACCTACAGGGAGGGAGCATAACATCAGCAGAAAATTGGATTAAAGCTTTACTGGTCATGACTTGCCCACCAGGGCAAGACCCAGTTTTTCCCCACAGTCAGTCCCTTCCATTGATTTAGGTCATACCTGAATGGTCTAGTAGTTTTCCCCACTTTCTTCAATTTAAGTCTGAATTTGGCAATAAGGAGTTCATGATCTGAGCCACAGTCAGCCCCCGGTCTTGTTTTTGCTGACTGTATAGAGTCCATCCTAAAGGAGATCAGTCCTGGGTGTTCATTGGAAGGACTGATGTTGAAGTTGAAACTCCAATACTTTGGCCACCTGATGTGAAGGGCTGACACATTTGAAAAGACCCTGATGCTGGGAAAGATTGAGGGCAGGAGGAGAAGGGGATGACAGAGGATGAGATGATTGGATGGCATCACCAACTCAATGGACATGAGTTTGGGTGGACTCCAGGAGTTGGTGATGGACAGGGAGGCCTGGTGTGCTGCGGTAAATGGGGTCACAAAGAGTCAGACATGACTGAGAAACTGAACTGAACTGAGCTGATAGAGCTTATCCATCTTTGGCTGCAAAGAATATAATCAATCTGATTTTGGTTAAACCATCTAGTGATGTCCATGTGTAGAGCCTTTTCTTGTATTGTAGGAAGAGGGCGTTTGCTATGACCAGTACGTTCTCTTGGCAGAACTTTATTAGCCTTTGCCCTGCTTCGTTCTGTACTCCAAGGCCAAATTTGCCTGTTACTCCAGGTGTTTCTTGACTTCCTACTTTTGCATTCGAGTCCCCTATAATGAAAAGGACATCTTTTGGGAGTGTTAGTTCTAAAAGGTCTTGTCAGTCTTCATAGAACTGTTCATCTTCAGCTTCTTCAGTGTTACTGGTCCGGGCATAGACTTGGATTACCGTGATATTGAATGGTTTGCCTTGGAAACAAACAGAGATTATTCTGTCATTTTTCAGATTCCACCCAAGTACTGCATTTTGGACTCTTTTGTGACTATGATGGCTACTGCATTTATTCTAAGGGATTCCTGTCCACAGTAGTAGATATAATGGTCTTCTGAGTTAAATTAACCCATTCCAGTCCATCTTACTTCACAGATTCCTAGAATGTTGACATTCACTCTTGCCATATCCTGTTTGATCACTTCCAATTTGCCTTCATTCATGGGCCTAACATTCAAGGTTCCTATGCAATATTGCTCTTTGCAGCATCAGACCTTGCTTTTATCACCATTCCCATCCACAAATGGGTGCTGTTTTTCCTTTGGCTCTATCCCTTCATTCTTTCTGGAGTTATTTCTCCAGTGATCTCCAGTAGCATATTGGGCACCTACCGACCTGTGGAATTCATCTTTCACTGTCCTATCTTTCTGCTTTTTCATACTGTTCATGGGGTTCTCAAGGCAAGAATAATGAAGTGGTTTGCCATTCCCTTTTCCAGTGGACCACATTCTGTTAATTGACCATTCAGGTATGACCTAAATCAAATCCTTTATGACTATACAGTGGAAGTGAGAACTAGATTTAAGGGATTAGATCTGATAGACACAGTGCCTGATGAACAATGGACAGAGGTTTGTGACATTGTTCAGGAGACAGGAATCAAGACCATCCCCAAGAAAAAGAAATGCAAAAAAAGCTAAATGGCTGTCTAAGGAGATCTTACAAATAGCTGTGAAACCAAGAGAGCAAAAAGCAAAGGAGAAAAGGTACGGTATACACATTTGAAGGCAGAGTTCCAAGAATAGCAAGGAGAGGTAAGAAAGCCTTAGCGATCAATGCAAAGAAATAGAGGGAAACGATAGAATGGGAAAGACTAGAGATCTCTTCAAGAAAATGAGAGATACCAAGGGAACATTTCAGGCAAAGATGGGCTCAATTAAGGACAGCAATTGGATGGACTTAACAGAAGCAGAAGATATGAAGAAGAGGTGGCAAGAATACACAGAAGAACTATACAAAAAAGACCATCATGAGCCAGATAATCATGATGGTGTGATCACTCACACTCACCTAGAGCCAGACATCCTGGAATGTGAAGTCAAGAGGGCCTTAGGAAGCATCACTATGAACAAAGCTAGTGGAAGAGATGGAATTCCAGTTGAGCTATTGCAAATCCTAAAAGATGATGCTGTGAAAGTGCTGCACTCAGTATGCCAGCAAATTTGGAAAACTCAGCAGTGGCCACAGGACTGGAAAACATCAGTTTTCATTCCAATCCCAAAGAAACACAATGCCAAAGAATGCTCAAACTACTGCACAATTGCACTCATCTCACACGCCAGCAAAGTAATGCTCAAAAATCTCCAAGCAAGGCTTCAGCAGTACATGAACCATGAACTTCCAGATGTTCAAGCTGGTTTTAGAAAAGGCAGAGGAACCAGAGATCAAATTGCCACATCTGCTGGATCATCAAAAAAGCAAGAGAGTTCCAGAAACACATCTATTTCAGCTTTATTGACTATGCCAAAGCCTTCAATGGTGTGCATCACAATAAACTGTGGAAAATTCTGAAAGAGATGGGAACACCAGACCACCTGACCTGCCTCTTGAGAAACCTATATGCAGGTCAGGAAGGAACAGTTAGAACTGGACATGGAAGAACAGACTGGTTCCAAATAGGAAAAGGAGTACGTTAAGGCTGTATAATGTCATCCTGCTTATTTAACTTGTATGCAGAGTACATAATGAGAAATGCTGGGCTGGAAGAAGCACAAGCTGGAGTAAAGATTACCAGGAGAAATATCAATGACCTCAGATATGCAGAAGACACCACTCTTAAGGCAGAAAGTGAAGAAGAACTAACGAGCCTCTTGATGAAAGTGAAAGAGGAGAGTGAATAAGTTTGCTTAAAGCTCAACATTCAGAAAACTAAGGTCATGGCCTCCGGTCCCATCACTTCATGGCAAATAGATGGGGAAACAGAGGAAACAGTGACTGACTATTTTTCTGGGCTCCAAAGTCACTGCAGATGGTAATTGCAGCCATGAAATTAAAAGAAGCTTACTCCTTGGAAGGAAATGTATGACCAAACTAGACAGCATATTAAAAAGCAGAGACATTACTTTGTCAACAAAGGTCCATCTAGTCAAGACTATGGTTTTTCCAGCAGTCATGTATGGATGTGAGAGTTGGACAATAAAGAAAGCTGAGAGCCAAAGAATAATGCTTTTGAACATTGGTGTTGGAGAAGACTCTTGAGAGTCCCTTGGACTGCAAAGAGATCCAACCAGTCCATCCTGAAGGAGATCAGTTCTGGGTATTCATTGGAAGGACTAATGTTGAAGCTGAAACTCCAATACTTTAGTCACCTGATGCAAAGAACTGACTCATTTGAAAAGACCCTGATGCTGGGAAAGATTGAGGGCAGGAGGAGAAGTGGATGACAGAGGATGAGATTGTTGGATGGCATCACCGACTCAATGGACATGGGTTTGTGTAGACTCCGGGACTTGGTGATGGACAGGGAGGTCTGGCATGCTGTGGTTCATGGGGTGGCAAAGAGTTGAACACGACTGAGAGACTGAACTGATACTGAGTCCCTCCCTTTAGGAATCTTACACAAGCCTCTTATCCTCATCCATCAAAATCTTACACAAGCCTCTTATCCTCATCCGTCAGAGGGCAGACGGAATAAAAACCACAATCACAGAAAAGTAACCAAAATGATCACATGGATCACAGCCTTGTCTAACTCAATGAAATTATGAGCCATGCCATGTAGGGCCCCCCTAAGGCACACAAGTCATGGTGGAGATTTCTGACAAAATGTAGTACATTGGAGAAGGGAATAGCAAACCACATCTGCATTCTTGCCTTGAGGACCCTATGAACAGTATGAAAAGGCAAAAAATATGACACTGAACGATAAACCTCCCAAGTTGGTAGGTGTCCAATATGCTTCTGGATAAGATCAGAAAAATTGCTCCAGAAGGAGCAAAGAGACTGAGTCAAAGCAGAAACGATGTCCAGTTGTGGATGTTTCTGGCAGTGAAAGTAAAGTTCAATGCTGTAAAGAATACTGCATAGAAAACTGGTAAATGAATCAAGGTAAATTGAAAGTGGTCAAACAGGAGTTGGTAAGAGTGAACATTATAACCCTGACCCAACACTAACCTAAAGCAGTGTTAATAAAACAAAACCATAATACTAACCAATATCTTCCATGTATGTTAGCAAATCAAAATCAACAATCTATAAAAAGAATCACACACTGTGATCAAGAGCATTCCAGGTATGCAGGACTTGTTCAACTTTGGAAAAATAATATCATCCACTATCAAAACAAGCCAAGAAAGAAAATGTTATGGTCCTGCCAACTGACAAAGAAAGAGCATTTTGAAACCAAGAGAGACCATGTGGGCTCCTGGGCACTTTCTGTGTCTCTTCTTTCTTGTTTATGGGGAATAAGCTTCAGTCTCTCTGACCTTCAGGGCTTCCCTAGTGGTTCAAATGGTAAAAAATCTGTCTGCAATGCAGGAGACTTTGGTTCAATCCCTGGGTTGGAAAGATATCCTGGAGGAGAGAATGGCAGCCCACTCTAGTATTTTTGCCTAAAGAATTCCATGTACAGAGGGGCCTGGCAGGCTACAGTCCATGGGGTCACAAAGAGTCAGACACAACTGAGTGACTAACACTTTCACTTTCTATGACCTTCCCTGAGTTCCAAGGCACAGTTCAAACAGCTGCTAATCAGGGAAGGGACAGCATGCAGAGACAAAGGAGGTGCAGTCAAGAAACAATGCTGCAGCCTTGGGGCAGGGTTCTGGTTCTGCCTCAAGATCTTTGAGCTTCAGTAGAACTAAAACCCACAACAAGTAGAAGATGCTAACTACTTGATGAAGCGTTCTTCATTCCAGAGAGAAGGTCACAGTTTAACAACCTTGAGAACCACAGACGTTCATCAGGAGACCACATGAGGCTAGATTAAAAGAATGCAGGCCCTGCACATAACCCTAATCCTTATCTGCAAACCCACAATTGAACTATTGCTATAAAACTCCTCACTAAATACCCCTGAATTGGGACACACAGTTTTGAGGGCACAAGCCCACTGTGTCCCCCTTTGCCTGACAAAGCGATAAAGCTGTTTTTTTTTTTTCCTACAACACCCAAAACTGTGTCTCTGAGATTCAATTCAGCACCAGTGCACAGTGGCCAAGTTTCAGCATCAAATTGGCTATTTTCAAAAGGACAACAAATAATGAGTATTGCAAGGGTGTGGAGAATAAGGAGTCCTCACACACTGTTGGTAGGAGTGTAAACTGGTGCAGCCACTATGCAAAAAATATATAGAGATTTCTCAAAATATTAAACATTAAACTACCAAAAGCACAATCCCAAAAAGTAAAATTAATTCTGTTTCACCAAAAGTTAAAATGTTTATGTGAGACCCTGTGAAGAGGATGAAAATGCAAGCTATGGTTTGGGGGAATATATTTGCAATTCATATATCTGACAAAGGGATAGTATCTACAGTATAGTAAAGAACAGGAAGCTGTGGTACATATACACCATGGAATATTACTCAGCCATTAAAAAGAATTCATTTGAATCAGTTCTAATGAGATGGATGAAACTGGAGCCCATTATACAGAGCGAAGTAAGCCAGAAAGATAAAGACCATTACAGTATACTAACACATATATATGGACTTTAGAAAGATGGTAACAATAACCCTATATGCAAAACAGAAAAAGAGACTCAGATGTATAGAACAGACTTGTGGACTCTGGGAGAAGGCGAGGGTGGGATGTTTCAAGAGAACAGCATTGAAACATGTATATTATCTAGGGTGAAACAGATCACCAGCCCAGGTTGGGTGCATGAGACAAGTGCTCGGGCCTGGTGCACTGGGAAGACCCAGAGGGATCGGGTGGAGAGGGAGGTGGGAGGGGGGACCGGGATGGGGAATACATGTAAATCCATGGCTAATTCATTTCAATGTATGACAAAAACTACTGTAATGATGTAAAGTAATTAGCCTCCAACTAATAAAAATAAATGGAAAAAAAATGCTCAAACTACTGCACAATTTGACTCTCTACCTTAAATGTGTAAAATAAATATAGGAGGGAAAATGAAACATTAACAATTTCTGAATAGCAGGAATTGAGAGACTTTGCAATTAAACTGAACCAGAGGTGAATCTTGACTCTGGAATTTCTTGGCTCTGTGATGTTGGATAATGCACTCAAACTCTATTGTCTTTGGTTTCCCCCTTTATGAACTATTACTATTTCTTCTACCTTCATCTTGATGATGTAAAATACATCATCTTAATGATGTAAAGTAATTAGCCTCCAACTAATAAAAATAAATGGAAAAAAAATAAAATTAAATTAAAAAAAAAGAACAGTAAATGCAACTTATATAGTTGCATGTATATAAGTTGCATTATATAATGCATTATATAAATGCATTATATTGTTGCATTTATATAAGTTGCAACTTATATAGTAAATGCAATTTATAAAAAAAAAAAACTCAGGTAATTTATTCAGAACATGAACTAAAGATATGAACAACCATTTCCTTAAAAACGATATACAGATAGCAAATGAAAAGATTGTCAGCATAATTAATATCTTAGTCTCTTTGGGCTGCAATAAATAGTTTATGTTACATAAACTAGGTAATTTAGACACAAAATATATCTCTTTCTCACAGCTCTAGAGGCTGGTAAGTCTAAGATTTGGTTGATTCGCTGTTTGGTGAGGGACTAATTTCTGGTCCGTAGAAGGTCTTTTCGCTGTGTTTTCACATGGTGAAAGGGAAAGGGAGCTTTCTCAGACTTCTTTTATAAGGACATTAATTCCCCTCATGCCTGGCCTCATGACCTAATCATCTTCCAAAAGCCTCACCTCCTAATACCATCACCTTGAGGGTTAGAATTTCAGCATATGTATGGGGGGTGAGACACAAATATTCATATCATAGCAATTAGCCATCAGAGGAATGCAAATTTAAACCATAATGAAATAGCCTTACACATCTATCAGAATGGCTAAAGTTAAAAAAAAAAAGGAACATCACCAAATATCAGGGAGATTGCAAAGAAAATGGATCACTCATTCACTGTTTATGGGAAGAAAAATGGTACAGACACTGTGGAAATCAATTTGATGGTTTCTTATGAAATTAAGCATGTGACCCAACAATTACACTTTTGGACATTTGTCAGAGAAATTAAAACTTACATCCACACCAAAACTTGAACACTAATGTTCATTGCACTTTATTTCATAATAGTAAAAAATTAGAAACAAGTCAGATGCCCATCCACAAGTGAATGGTTAGACAAATTATGGTGTCACGGTATCAATACCATGAAATGCTACTCAGCTATATAAAGGAACAATTGAAACATACAACAACTTGGGTGAACTTCCCAGGAATTATGCTGAGTGAATTATCTCTAAGGTTATAAACTGTATGATTTGATTTATTACATTCTTAAAAATCTCAAAATTATAAAATTTGAGAATAGATTAGTAGCTGCCAGAGAGTACATATGGGAAGGAATGGTGTTAGGGAGATGAGTATGCTAATAAAAAGGCAACAAGAGGAAAATTTTGGTGATGGAACTGTTCGATTTATTGACTATGGTGTTGGGTACATAAATATACACATGTGATAAGGCGGTATAGAACCACATATGCACACACAAATGCAAGTGAGTATATGTAAATTTAATAAAATCTAAATGAGTTTAGTGGACTGTATAAATTTATATATCTTGGTTTTAATATTATGTTAAGAGTGTTGCAAGATGTTACCACTGGAACAAAACAGGTAAAGGGTATAAGGGGACATAAAATAAAATATGTGTCATTACATTTAAATCTAGAAGTATCTCAACAAAATTACAATTGCAATTTAAAAAGCAAAATTTACTTGAGTTTAAAAGACAGCAAGCAAGGAAAAGCAGAATTTTTAGAAGACAAAAAGTTGCCATGTCTGGGACAAAATATATTTACTATAAACATTTTCTCTGGTGCAACAGACTTCTACTTACAAGTATGTCCAATTTTTATAGTTATAACAAATTTTTAGTTCTTAGTAACTGGAGTTTTTTAACGCTCAATTGTTTTAAAGAAATGACAAGGGGAGATAAAATGTGGAAAATGAAAGAAATTCTAAGCATGAAGCTTAAAAGATTTCATCATGGGAAGTATTGGATTTGGACACAACTGTAGCACATCTTTCATGTGTGATGTGACAAGATATACTGAGAAGAATATATTGTTTTTCATGTCACTGCACACCATTTCTTTGTTGACGCATTCATTCAATTCTTTCTAATTTTATTTAGCATTTGTTAAAGAAAAAAATAAGATGATACATATCTCCACTCTTTTTGTTTAGAGTTATTCTCATTTGTGTGGTCCTCAGAAACATCACAGCCAATAGGTCTTTTTTATTACTTTTTGCAAGGTGAACCTAATTTGTAATAACTATGTTTAAAATATGATGGAATTTATTTGGACCACTATTCTCACTTATATTTAAATGCATACCATTAAAATCAGTGCAACTTTATCATTACTATTTCAATATCAGCTCCTTGTATCATCACATGAATATATACTAAGCAACTTTTTTCTTGGGCAGAGTAACCTGCATTAAAAATGTATACACAAACTATCCTCTTGTTCACAATTTCAAGATTTTTGCTGAGATTAATAAAAAATGAAAACTCCTAGAGCAGCATTAAACTGTGATTGTCTGACATGGAGACACTTTTTTAGCCTGGTTCTAGTCTAATCAAATGGCAAACTTCAAGTGATTGAAAAAGTTAACTGTTTAAAAAAATACTACTTATATATCAACTTTTGCAAACAGATTTGTAGAGTTTTTCACTAGCAGAGTCACATATTTGACCAACAGTATAATTGGGAAAATTGACCAAATGATTATTTTAAATGCAAAATAAAATAAAATTTTAAAATGCAGTCTTTAAAATTTTAAAGGTAAAGGTGAATTTTATTGTATATTTAATTATACTTCAATGAAAGTATAAAAATGCTAATGACATTCTAAGTGATCAGTTCTGCTTGACAGAATTTGAAGCTGATCTCCAACTTTATCTGAGTCCTTGTACTTTAATTGTGGGTAGCACCTATGAGATGTCACACATATTATATGACAAAAAGGGAATTGTCCTGGTTGGGTGTCCTAATCACATGAGCCCTTTAAAAGCAGAGTTTTCTCCAGCTTGTCAAAGAAATAGAAGTCAGAGAGATGCAGAACAGTTTTTCTGGAAGAAAAAATATAATTCCTGTTATGAACTGCCTATGTTGAATGTCACATATCAGGGAACTGGGAGTGAATTCTTGAGTTAAACTCAGCCGACAACTAGCAGATAAATGAGGGCCACAGTCCTACAACCACAGATGAATTTTGACAACAACCAGCATGCTGGTAAGAGGACTTTGAACCCCAGATGAAAATCACAGGCCTGGTCCATGCTTTAATTTTAGCCCAGTGAGTCCCTGAGCAGAGAATCCACTCACTGTGACTGGACTTCCAACCCACAGAAACTATCAGGTAAAAAAAAAAATGTGTATGTTTTCTAAGCTACTAAGCGATGTGTTAGCTAGCAAGAGAAAGCAAGTTGATGCTTATATTAGTATTCACTGGAACATTATTTCAACTTTGTCATATATTTAAACATGCTTTTAATTTAATGTTGAGATAAGAAGAAAAAGGCTGAACAATATTGGAGAAGTAGTTTGTTAATCTTCACAATAAACTTCGGTCTCAGTAGAAAAATAAAGGGTGCTGCTTACTAATCTCAAGCATAATTCATCTGAGCCTGTGCCAGAGGGTGCAGATAAGGGTAATAATAAATAACTACACTGTATGGTGCATGATGAAGGAGAAAAAAAGTGTTCTGAGTTGCATTACAATGTTCAATCAGACAGTTGGGTCAGTTAATGTATGAGCTAAAGATTGGCACATCTATCTCCTTAGCTGTTTGGAAAGAGAATATGTGTATTGTCCATGATCTGGAGCTGCATGATTCAGTGAAGATCATTTAAAATGTCTCATAGACAAAAACTATATATATATATATACACATATATAATTTCAACTGCAGTGCCTCTATACCAATACTTTTAAGTTAATTTTCATGATTAGGTATATTGAAGTTTATTGAAAGTAAAATTTACCATGGATATCACAAAACATATGTGCTTTCCATTTGAAACAAGTTTATTTCTCTGCAGAATGGATTTTAAACTTGGCATCTGCATAGCACTAACCATCTATGCTACCATCTATGCTACTATGCTTCCTCATTCATTTGTTTTTCATGTCCCATATATTGGGATTTGGAATAAGAGTTTATGAAATGAATGGGTCACTCCTTAAATATTAATTCAAGAAGCAAGGATATGAAATCAGCATTTTGCATTTACTCTGAAATCTGTTATCCAAAAGCATTCTGTGAAGCACTAGACTGATATTTGGCCATTGCTTTTTCTTGTTTAGTTACTTCACATATAGCTTGTGGTTTTGGAGTCCACCAGGCGTAGATTTAGCAGTAGCATAGATGGTAGCATAGATGCTCTCTGACTTCTGTTTCTTTGACAAGCTGGAGAAAACTCTGCTTTTAAAGGGCTCATGTGATTAGGACACCCAACTAGGACACCCAACCGGGACAATTCCCCTTTTGTCATATAATATTTAACTTTTGCAAGTTAAATAAAGCACATATTTCAAAGACTTGCAGAGAGTTAACAAGTATATAACAATGGATAGAAAGGAAATATAAAAAGTAAACCAACTAATTTATTTTTCTAAAATAAATAACTGAATGTTTTGTCGTAAGCACCTATGAGCCACCATTCACAGATTGAACACATAAGTTTTTATTAAGACCTTCTGAAAACTGTGGGTATGTAGGTATATACAGTATTTATAATTTTTAAAGTACAGTTTGTTGACCACTTACTATTTACTAAACACTGCGCTTTACATGTATTTTATTTACACTATTAATGTAATGTAATGTAATGTAATGTTAGAGTTAGATGCAACTGTTTTCCAAGTCTAGCCTACTTAATCATATAGATGGAAAACAGTAAGAACAATTATAAACAATAACAAAGGCTAGAATTTATGAGAACTCTGGGCTTCCCTGGTGGCTCAGCTGGTAAAGAATCCACCTGCAATGCGGGAGACCTGGGTTCAATCCCTGTGTTGGGAAGATCCCCTGGAGAAGGGAAAGGCTACCCACTCCAGTATTCTGTCCTGGAGAATTCCATGGACTGTGTAGTCCACGGGGTCGCAAAGAGTTGGACACGACTGAGCGACTGTCACTCACTCACTCACTGAGTGTCAGATATTATTATGAGCCCTTGTGTTATTATTATCTGTATTATCTCATTTAATCTGTGCAAAAACTCAAAGAG
This sequence comes from Odocoileus virginianus, assembly GCF_023699985.2. Taxonomy (NCBI): domain Eukaryota; kingdom Metazoa; phylum Chordata; class Mammalia; order Artiodactyla; family Cervidae; genus Odocoileus; species Odocoileus virginianus. The sequence goes on along the minus strand of NC_069708.1, from coordinate 42,054,607 downwards.
ACAGTTATTTTGTTTTTAAACTTCCACTATAAAGATGAAGAAAGTGTAGCTCAGAGATATATAACTCACCCCAAATTAGTCAATGTATATCTGCTTGAATTTTATCATCATGCATATGCTAGCCTGCCAAGAATATGATGTTGTCCACAAGTAACTATATAATGTAATATGACCATAGACAATTAGATATCTATATAAAATATTCACAGGACACACATAAAAAGTATTTCAAAGCAAGATAAAAAGTCAAAATTTTTCAAGATAATGAGGTATCATTTTAAAATGTTTGTTTTCAAAAATTTCTGAAAATTGTGAGAACATCCTAATGTGCTTAAAACATACAATTTGGGCTGAGGTTTGTTTTACTCCAAAGATGTGAAAGTTTATCTTGTAAATAACACACTTGTTTAAAAGTCTATAAGCTTTCTGTGGATAAAATACTGGAATAAACTTACTTTCATCATGACAGACAGGAACATGAAAACATGTAGATAGACTACTCAACCACAAACTAATGTAATGCCCTCAATAGATAAATTCATTACTGTTCTGAAGCTGCAAACTTAGCCTTATGTAACTCTGTACTAAGTTGCTGATTTGTTTTTACCATGCCTCAGTATAATTAAATATGGACCCAGACATACACATCGAGGAAACCAGATCTGAAAGAGACACATGAACCCCAATGTTCCTCGCAGCACTGTTTATAATAGCCAGGACATGGAGGCAATCTAGATGCCCATCAGCAGACGAATGGATAAGAAAGCTGTGGTACATATACACAATGGAATATTACTCAGCCATTAAAAAGAATACATTTGAATCAGTTCTAATGAGATGGATGAAACTGGAGCCCATTATACAGAGTGAAGTAAGCTAGAAAGATAAAGACCGATACAGTATACTAACGCATATATATGGAATTTTAAAAGATGGTAACGATAACCTTATATGCAAAACAGAAAAAGAGACACAGATGTACAGAACAGATTTTTTAAACTCTGTGGGACAAGGCAAGGGTGGGATGTTCGGAGAGAATAGCATTGAAACAAGTATACTATCAAGGGTGAAACAGATCACCAGCCCAGGTTGGATGCATGAGGCAAGTGCTCAGGGCTGGTGCACTGGGAAGACCCAGAGGGATGGGATGGAGAGGGAGGCAGGAGGGGGGATGGGGATGGGGAATACATGTAAATCCATGGATGATTCATGTCAATGTATGGCAAAAGCCACTACAATATTGTAATTAGCCTCCAACTAATAAAAATAAATGGAAAAAAAATAAAACAGAAACTAAATAAATAAATAAATAAATATGGACCCAGAGACTAAAGGAAACAACAATAAATATGGAACTGAAAACTGAAAAAAGTCATTGCTTTAGAACATAGGGCAAGATTAAGGAGGTACTCATTATAACTACTTACTGGGTATAGAAAAAGGAATTTATATATTCTTTTGTATCTTAGTACTGACAGTTGGATTACAACAATCATAGTAAAAAAATGTCATTTTCAATAGTAATAACTCTTTTATTGAGGACTTACATTGTGTCAGGCATTATTCTTTAATTGTACTTGCATTATATTATTAAACACTCCACATACACTTTTGCATTAGGAATTGTTACTATCCCACTTTACAGACGAATTAACTGAAATATACAGAATTTAACCAATTGTATGTGTGTGTTAGTCACTCCGTAGACTGTTAGGCTCCTCTGTCCATGGGATTCTCCAGGCAAAAATACTGGAGTGCATTGCCATGCCCTTCTTCAGAGGATCTTCCCGACCCAGGCTTCAAACCCAGGTCAACTGCATTGCAGGCAAATTCTTTACCATCTGAGCCACAAGGAAAGTTCATATTTAACTGATCAAATGAAGTTAAAAAAAAAAAAAACTTGTTCATAATGACAAAGCTAAAGTGAGGAGAGACAGGATTCCAACACAAAACTATTTCATTCCAAAATTTGCTTTACTGACAGCATTAAAGTAATTGATAAAGTTATTGATTCTTATGGATTTCATTTTCCCAAATCTAAATCTAATTATAAATTTCAGGTAAATGGTAAAGAGTATTTCACTATTCAATGTTATAGGTACACTTTTTTTAAAAGCCAACTACCTCTTCCTACAGAAGACCATGTTTACCTCTGTAAATGGAAAATGAAAATGAAAACAAATGCCATTTTTGAAATAAGTATAAAGCATAAATAGATCAAGATAATACAAAATATAGGAGGAAATATTAAATAACAAAAGATGTATGTAATCTTGCAAAAAAGAAAATTGAGGAATGAACTATTGCAATTTTAAAAACAATGAAATCCTTACAGAATACCTCATTATTACATAGGTGTAAGATAAAATGGGTGATTTAAACATAAACAATACTAGTGTTTAAACTAAAATTTCATTAAAAATCTACTAAAGCATATGATTGCATATAAAAGAACTCTAACCTTTAAATTCACAATAGTCATTTTGAGTGAATTTATCCCCAGTGTCAAAATAGAACAGTATGCTCTTTGTGAAAGTCACCAGTCACAACTGATAGAAGTGAAAAGAAACAATGGAATATTAGTTCATCCCTATATATAAAAATCAGATTTTAGAAATGACTTAAAAATGAAATTAATCTCTTTTCACATAGATTACAACCTAACAGGTATATCCTGGGGGATGTCTTTGTATTTTTGTTCTTTGACAACTTTTAAGGATTTTAATACACAGTTTCTAAGTTGGATCTAAAATTATCATTTGTTTGGCAAACGATTTTGCCATCCTAAAGTATCTTTATTAGAGAAGAAAAAAAAAATGAATAGATCCCTTCATTGATAATGTCAGTGAGTATCAAACTGTCTAAAACAATATTTCACTTGGACAGTACCTAATAAGGCCACCTAATAGAAGCTTATTTTCTCTTTGTGAGCCTATTAAAAAGTACCAATATATTAATTAAATAAAAGAATTTACCTTAGCTATGATATTTCTGTAATAAAGTAAACACTTTTTTCTAGGCTTTGTTGTGCATAGTGAGAAAGGCCAGTATAGCTAGCATCACCCTACCAGGTTTCTCTTTTTACTGGCTTGATTCTAATTAACAATTTTGGGAAATTATTTTAGCATTTAAAAAAACATTCTATCTTCTTTATCTTGTATACATTTTCCCAATCAATAACCCTTTGTTGGATCATTCTAGCAGGATATTACAGCACTCAGGTGAAATTTTAGAAACTCAGAAATGTCAGTGAGTCATGAGAGGAACTGGTTCTGAAGGTAACCCAAGGACTAGGGCTACTTTTATAAATTTTAAAACCATTGTTAAAACATATATAAAATAATTGATTTCATTTTTGTTGCCTATTCATTCTCTAAAAATGCAAATTAATATAGATCATTTCCAAAATTATTTTTCATTAAAAATAGACCCCACTTTCCCATCTCTAAGTTTTAAATCCCATTCATCAACAATACTACTTAGTCAAGACTAAGGTAGGGGATCTGGAATTATTTCTCAGATCTCAGCTGACTGGGCCTTAACTTGATTAATCACCACAGTACATGAGTCCTTTGATTTTCACATGTTTAAAATAGTTAATGTACTTAAATCTACTTAACATGTACTTAACAGAGCAAAAGTGTTGGATTTCTTTGTTAACATTGTGAAAAATAAAATATACTTAATAGAAAGTTTTAGCTTCTTAGCATCTAAAAGGTAAAGAACTGTTTTATTACAGGAATATCAGGATAAGGTAAAACAGTAGAGGTTGGTTATGCCATCTAAGCTGATAGTATCTATTTTTCTTAGGAATACATCAATTGAAACTTGAGTTGACAAGTTTTTCCAAGAATAAAAACCAAAGTCCTGCACATAGCTGTATATAAGGGACAACAGCAAGTTCTGGGGTGCATTGAAAGCTATTGTTTGATCAACAATCATTTGGTTTTGAGATGCAGTTCAAGCAAGTGCAAAGATGAATTCCTCTCAACATGATCCCACTACATGGGTTTCCAAATTGGCTCTTTAAATAAGTTGACCTTTTTTCCCTTTTTCTTTCCCTTATGGGAGAAGGAATATAAAGACAGCTTTGAATGGTGGAGGGCTGCTCTGCTTGCTTTATCGAAGCTCTAGAGATACAAACGAACACTGTCATTTTCTAGTCATGATAATGAAATAACAAAGTCCATTTGCAGAAAATTTGAGTGATTACACTAGCTACAAAAGCAAAATTAAAACTCTTGTATTACAAGGGAGAAAATATGTTCAAGTTGATTTTATTTATATTCTGTTTCATGTTATCATTTACCCTGTACCATTCTTATCAGAAAAGATGTCTATTAGAGTAAGGAGCCTTATTTGTCAAAATTCTTACATAATTGGTCAAGAACTAACAATGTCACTGTAACAATATTGCAATGTTACTGAAATCATAACCTGAACCTGACAGCTGGAATTCAGTGCAACCCAAACATGCAAAGCCTCTGGGAGTCTCAGGGTTATTTTTGAAAATCCAACAGTACAACCAACAATCATCTATATAAGCAACCTACTGCATTTCTAGACTGTAATATAGCTATAAAAAAGAAAAGAATACATTTTGTGCTTGTGTTTCTTTTTTTGTCTTATTGTATCAATGAGTGCTTTCAATTAAAAAATCATGCTTCTGAAGTTTCTTTCCTAATATGTTAAAATATAATCTGAAGGTAAATAATTAATAAATATATATTTATATTATCCTTTGCAATACATAGGCGAAGGAATTCTTTTTATTACCTTTTAATGTGCCAATTCTTAAGAAAGGCGTTTATCATTGGTTTAACCAATGATAAAAATTCTTCCTTCTGAGAACTTGAGTGAAATACCTTGGCTCCTCCATGGTCCACTTACTAAAGTGGCAGCTTTCTCCAGATGTAAATGCTCACAATAGAAAAAAGAAAAAGTGCTTTTGAAGCTAGAATAAGAATGATAATCCTTACATTACTCATTGTTTCATTTAGAACACACAAATGTATTCTGTGAACTTTGTCATAAAATGGTACAATTCATACTCATCATATATATGCACAAGTCCCTTGGGAAAGAAGGCCTAAAAATGAAAAACTATGATGAGTTTGCTAAATGTCAATATGAAGATGTATGCTAAAATTACCTTATATGTTAGATTTGATATTGTCTGGTTTTGAGTACTTTGTTTGAACTATCTGCATTGAGTACATGCCATCATGCCTTAATAATGATAACTCTGCAGAAAATATTGCCCTCTGAATCTCCTCTGGTATGGTTGGGCAAGGCCCTTCTTTCTCCATTTTGGCAGCTGCTGTCCCAGATCAGCTTGTCAAATCTATGTAGTTATCATTTTCTCTGCATGCTCTGACTAGCCAGTATTCTCTTTGTAGGTAACTTTTAACTCAGTGCAACTATTGACACACCATTCATTTGTTTGTTCAGTTGTTCAGTTGTGTCCAACTCTTTGCAACCCCACAAACTGCAGCATGCCCAGCTTCCCTGTCCTTCAATATCTCCAGGAGTTTTCTCAAGCTCATGTTCATAGGGTCAGTGATGCCATCCAACCATCTCATCCTCTGTCATCCCCTTTTCCTCCTGCCTTCAATATTTCCCAGCATCAGGGTCTTTTCTGGGTTGGCTCTTCTTTATCAGGTGACCAAAGTATTGCAGCTTCAGCTTCAGCATCAGTCCTTACAATGAATATTGAGGGTTGATTTCCTTTAGTATTGACTGGTTTGATCTCCTTGCAGTCCAAGGGGCTCTCAAGAGTCTTCTCCAGCACTACAGTTCAAAGCATCAATTCTTATGGCCTCAGCCTTGTTTATGGTCCAATTCTTACATCTGTACATAACTACTGGAAAAACCATAGCTTTGAGTAGATGGATGTTTGTTGGCAAAGTTATGTCTCTGCTTTTTAATATGCTGTCTAGGTTTGTCATGGCTTTTCTTCCATGGAGCAAGTGTCTTAATTTCATGTCTTCAGTCTCAGTCCACAGTGGTTTTAGAGCCCAAGAATGTGCTATTTAATGCTGTAGGGTTTATGCCAATCAAAAGCAAATGATGTATTTTAAAAGAACATATTTTTCCTAGAAAAGAAGTCTATCTCCCATTTTAGACACTAATTATAACAATATTATTGAATTATCTGGTTGTCTTGGCTCCTTGATTACCTCCTAGAACATGAGGTCTAGAAATACTGCATTATTCTACAAAAGTCAAGCTGTTAAACCAAGTGAGTACTGACATAGGGAATTGAAACCACTATTTTTTCATACAGTCATAAACTTGGAATTTCCTTTCATTTGGGAGAATGACTTTCAATGAGTACTGCAAAAAGCATGAGGTATGTTGTAAAGAATGTAAAAAGGTATAATTAAAACACCACTGCTCTTGCATCAGTGACTCGGAGTAGCCTTTACTAGTTAAGATTCAAACACACTTGAAATATCTGTGGATAGTAAAACTACTCTATAGAGTCAAAAGTACCCATGTATATTCTTTACTACATTGGTTACAATTAAATAAATATATATATATATATATATATATATATATGCAAAAATTCAGAAGTGAAAAGAATTTCTCTTTGTGCTAAAGCACACACACAGATGACTAGTTCCAACAATGATTTGAATTACCCTTATACAATAAAGCACAGGATAAAATAGAGAAAGCTTTAGCAAAATGGAGAAATTAGAATATCAGGACCTGAGGTATACATACTACCATAGCTCATAGGTATTTAAATTTTATAGTCAAGCAATGAAATTTGCTCTGACCTTGCATGACAAAGAAAGCACAAAAAATCATCTAAGTTACTATCAAGGCCTATGACATGCAGTTCTAGGAGCATATGAGTTGTATATTAAATTGTGTAGAATGATGTATAATAATTTCTATATTATTAAACAAATGAGGAAATACTATCTGCTAATAGGTACTAAGTATGACAGTAAAAAAAAGAAATAAACATAATCAAAGAGGCCATAGGTTATTACCATAGTATATTACCAAATATAAGGAAGCAATCCACAATGTGAGTTGTTTCTTAAGAAATACAATTGTGTGAGGCTCTAGAAGGCATTAAGTGGGGCTTAGGGTGCAAGGAATTGGAAGAAGCAATGGATAAGAATAGGCAAAGAGTTCAGATGAAGTCAAATTTTACTGCTGACCTATATTTAGGCCATGCCTGAATGTCAGCATGAACAAGCTTTCTCTTTGTTGCAAGTCTCTAAATTACATTGTCAACCTTGCTTGCAACTCCTTGTGACCCCATGAACTGTAGCCTGCCAGGCTTCTCTGTCCATGGGATTCTCCAGGCAAGAATACTAGAGTGGGTTGCCATGCCTTCCTCCAGGGGATCTTCCTGATCCAGGGCTCAAACCCAAGTCTCTTACATTTCGTGCATTGACAGGTAGGTTCTCTACCACTAGCACCACCTGAGAAACTCCTTGTCAACCTTGGAGTCATTGTATATAACTCTATGTCCTGGAAAAAATAAAATAAGTGAATGTATGCACTTATACATGGACATGTGTAATTCCCCTATGGGCAGCAAAATCATATTAATTGGCAAGTAAAGTTGTATGTACTAGCCTTTAGAGAGTTACAAGTAAGACAGATACTCCATATTTCTAAGAATTTCAGAAGGAATTCAAATATTTTATATTCACAGGGCATTTGGGGTATCTTTTAAAATTTTGAGATGTAGCAAAGTTGCAGAGTGCACCATCTAGTGGTTCAGTGTAGTGCATGACAATATCCTCGTGTTGGACTGCACAGAGTTCTTGTTTTGCAGTTTTGTTTTACAGTTGTGTTATCCCTTCTGTTTTTACCTCTATTGCCACTCACCATAGTACTCCATTCTTTTGAAGACAAATGAACACAATTAGCATAGCATTTATAATATCCCCTGCCATAACTCTGTTCTGCCATTGTCCATCTTAAACTACAGAAACTTCATCAGAGACACCTGATTCATGCAATAATATTAGCTGTGATATATATTATGGTCAAAGAATGGGTGAATCCCAAATGCAATCGTCCATCTATTTTCAGAAAACTGATATTACATTTGGAGCAGTATATGGACCTTTGCCTTCCTCATATTTTCTCAAATCAACTGTCTAGCCTACATTGGAATTTTGTCTGCCTAGTCACATTTGACTTGAAATATGTCTTCTTTGTTTACTCCAGCCCAAAGATGTACTCAAGAGTTTCATGATGGCCTCATGAGGCTTTGCAAAATAATGCAGCATTATGAATTGGGACTTCCCATGACCAATTACATCCTGGGAGAGAAGTGTATCTTACTAGTCCATGTTCATAGAACTTAAAATTGACATATGTCTAGTTATTTCTTATTTTGCATGCATTTTCACATGCCAGATGATGCTTTTCACATTTCTAACTTTCTCATTCAACTACTGTTAATGACTAAAGAACAGAAAACTGCATATTTAGCTGTAGTTGTATATAACTATATCTCTACACAGCTACAAAGAGCAAATATAAACATATTAAAGGCCTTGCAGGCCTCATACAAACAATAAGCCTCCTAGCACTTGGAATTTCCCCAGTTCACCAACTTAAACTCCTACTGACATTTTTATTGCCATTATTAGAACTGTTTGAAATAACAGCAGGAAAAAGAGAGAGATTTTCAGGGACATCCATTCTTCAAGATTTGGAGGTTTTTTTTTCTTAGATCTTCAGCTATAGAATATCAAACATTACACAGAAGAACTACAAATTATTTTAAATAAATAAAAAAAGATCCTCTATAGCATACTTTTTCAGTTAGTATACAGTGACAAAGCTTATATCTAATTCTTTTCTAAGGAAATGGCAGCCCACTCCAGTATCCTTGCCTAGAAAAATCTCATGGACAAAGAAGCCTGGTGGGCTGCAGTCCATGGGGTCGCAAAGAGTCGGGCACGACTGAGCAACTAATACTTACTTACTTACTTACCTCAAAATGGGCATATTTGGGAAAAGAAAAGGAAAAAAAATGCTCTTCTCTACTAAGAGTTAATGAAGAAAATTAGAATACTCTTTCTATTTTTACTTTGGTCTAAGTTACCTGTTATACATAGACAAATTCTCTACCAGAAATGAAGCGTTTATTGAAAAATGTTTAAAGGTACTGTCTTTGTTCTCCATATTCACAGATGTTAGTGAAGAATTGCAGTGAGTTTGCTGCTTATTCCCTGTTGCTACCTTCTGTACTTTCAGCCTATATTCTATAGTTGTGGCAGATTGAAAATAAGAAATCCCTGAAACAGTGACAAATGTACTTCATCACCTTTCTGCACAGCCATTTTCTCTTGTGGTAAGACTAGCAACAGAGAATCAAATTGGAATGTCCTGCAGTGTATGACTTCTCTGGAATATTTGCTGACAGTGGCAGAACATTCGTCAGCAGCTCTGGCAAGTTGTATAGCAAATTCTTCCTGTTGTCTCTTTGTCACTGAAAAGTAAAGGAACAATTTCCCTGGACACCAACTCTATTGGTCACTCTAGCAGCATTCATATTCACCAAACCAAGATAATTTGGGTAGAGAAATGCTCCTGCCTTCCAACATGAGAGATATATAAATTCATACACATAAACAGAAATGCTTTAGGATAAAGTTGGGATATATATATATATATAAAAATAAGACAATGAGAGAACAATGTAAGTTCCAAGGGATGCTGTGAGTATGCCTGTTCAAACTATCTTAAGGTTATGTTTTATGTTATCTGGTGTCCAAATTGCAAAAAATAAAAAAGCAAATTCTTTTTGCACATGGATATTGTTCTCAAACAATTTCCCTTATACTTAAAATAGTTCTCAACTATTTTTATCATAAGTATAATTTCAGAATATGAATAAGATTTTTGCCTTACAAAGATGGGATATTCTCACTTTCAGATTATCCAAATTTTCTGTGATTGCCCTCCAATGACTTTAATTATCCAGTGTGATCAATAGGAGGTTAGTTTTAAAAAAGTCACCAACAGTTCTAAGTTCTTCTACTTGAAAGCAATTTTAATACTCTTTTATATGTATTGTAAACTGTGCCTAACTAGGCTTTTTTGTTTTATTTTTTAGGGTGGCCAGAAACTATTTTTCAATAAAGTAAGATTGTAAAACAAAAATCATATAGCTTCGCTCACTGACTATACCAGGGCCTAGGCTGCATAGCAACTGAGGTCATGCTCTAATAAATAAATATGTTAAATTACAACTTCTTTATTTTATTTCAATTTACCCAGAATAAACATTAAAATCTGATTTTTGACTTGTCAGTGGCCTGAATAGTTAATGAGCTATTATAAAATTGGAAAAGCTATGATATAAATGTACCGAGAAAAAACTTATGTCAATGCTGTCACTTTTCTGATATTAGCTGACTATTTATTTCAGGTGCTGTCATGAAAGTTTCAAGTCTAGACTTTTTCTCCACTCTGGGCTGTTAGTGCATCTTGACAGTATTAATGGCTCCCTAATGGAATCACACACTAAGCTGAAAGTGCAGCTCTCTAGGTGTTAGCATTTATATTTCAGAATCACTTAGCAGGGAAGAAAACAAGTTTAAATTTTTCTATGCCAAGCAATCCTACCGCTCAGTTATCTTTGAGAATTGTCTGGGGAAAAAATGAGATCGTGGAAAAATGAGGAGGGACCTAATGGCTACTGCCTGCCTTATGATCTGATTGCTACTCTGACCTCCACAGATGCCATTTTTTTTCTCCTACTACAACTTTACTCATGCTGTTGACAATTTCCTCACTTTAGAACTCACTAGAATATTCTCATTTTCTTTTTTCCTATCCAATCATATTCATCTCTGAAGTCCCAGCTCCAATCTCACCTTTTCTAAGAAGCTTTACTGGATACTATAGCAACTATCAGTCACATCAGTCTGTAACTCCTACACTACTTTAACTCTGCAATGCAAAATTTTAGCACTTAATTAAAGCAGACTTGTTGCTTTTAATGTGATTTTTCTCCCTGTAACCTAGCAGGATCCTATGGGACTTTCCCAGGACAGACATCTTCCCCCATATCCTCTTCTATAGCTCCTCTCTGAAGTACTCAGGTAATAGTATCACATGTATATTTCTGGAGTTTTCCAGATGCTAAAAATCACCACCACAGGGAAGAAATTAACTACTTGGTGGCCATGAACATGTAGTTCCCAGACCTTCTGGTGCCTAAGGATCAACTGCCATGAATGAATCAGAATTGTTCATGAGATGATCATGTATGCTGGGATGCCTCTCCTTCACGTGGCCTTTAAAACTGCTTTGCTGAAATTCTTCAGGGAGTTTTGATTGTTGGGGAACAAGCCACATATTCTTGCATGGCCCTGCAATAAAATTTTCTTTGCTCCGAAACTCTAGCATTTTGGTTTGTTTGACCTCACTGTGCATTGGGCACACAACTTTTGCTTGGTAACACTGTGGCTTCCCAGGTGGCACAGTGGTAAAGAATCTGCCTGCCAGTGCAGGAGACACAAAAGATGCGGGTTCAATCCCTGGATAGGGAAGATCCCCTGTGGCAGGAAATGGCAACCTGCTCCAGCATTCTTGCCTGGAAAATTCGATGGACAGGGAAGCCTGCCAGGCTACAGTCCATGAGGTCATAAAGAGTTGAACACAACTGACAGAGAGAGAGATACCCATTCAAGGCATAGGTTTCTTGTAAGAAAGAATTAATTTCTGAACATCTGTATATCCCTTAGTTTATACAATGCACATCTGAAAATCGAATGAATTGCTTTGAGTGAGATCTTTATAAGAATTGATAAGGTCTCACATAGTGAAGGAGTTAATTGTCATTTTTCAGTGGGGGAAAAAGGGCCATTACTTGTCCTTGGAAGTAAATAGAGCAAGCAGCCATACAATATCCCTTTTTAAATGTTAAATAAAAAGATTTAAGGAACAATAAAAGCTGCAGTTTTAGAACTTTTGCTGTGTCCTATCACTGGCCCAATTTTTTGACATGGATTGTTGAAATTAATCCTTCCAACAGCCCTCTGCAGCAAGTATAGTATTACCATCTCCATTTTACTGATGAGAAAACTGAGACTTAGAGAAATTAACTAGTTTGTCCATTGTTGTATAGTTAGTAAAGATCGAATTAAGATTCAAACTTCAGTTTCCCAGTTTACAAAGCTCAAGTTTCTTAAGCATGAAGTAAGTTTTGTTGCCTCCCCAAAATGAAATTGAATTCAATGGCTACTGCTGCTGCTGCTAAGTTGCTTCCGTCGCGGCCAACTCTGTGCAACCCCATAGACAGCAGCCCACCGGGCTTCTCTGTCCCTGGAATTCTCCAGGCAAGAATACTGGAGTGGGTTGCCATTTCCTTCTCTGTGAATTCAATGGAGAGGGAGTAAATGCAGAATTCCTGCTTTCAAATTTGAATACAAATAGAATCATAGGGGCAGACCTTAGAGATACCCTGAGGTCTCCCTGCCTGGATCCATTTTCTTTTGGCAGTTCAAAAGCAGTTTCTGAATTTCCCTTTTGAGTGTGACTTAAACCATTACCTTCTCGTTTTGACACATTTATTAAAGGAGGAAAGAGACACTGAGGGAAGTCCTCTCTGCTAAATCCTTGTTTCATATTTAATCTTCAAAGTTACTTGATCTCAGTCTTAGTATGCATACATTAACTGATTGTATGTACCAAAGCTGCTGAACTGAAGCCCCAAAGAAAAAAGCAGGTCTTCAAATTTCTTAGGCATTGTGTAAGATGTCAGATGCTTGAATAGCGGTGCCAGCTATGGGTGTTCCCAAACACGGTCTAGACATAAAAGGAATTTGAATTCATGAAGAATTTTTAAGATTCTATGTCTGCTTCTATTACTTTTATATCATTGCCTTAAGTTCTATGCCTCAAGCAGAAAAGTGTAAGTTTATTTTTTTATCTATTAAATAGTTTAATCTTAATAAAAAAAATAGTAAAGGTAGGAGAGATCCACTAAAATAAAGGTCTATTCTTAGTTCTTCCTTTTGGGGCAATATAAATTATTCCTTCAGTTAGTGTTCTGTTCTGATTACATCATTTATTTAGTTTATTTCTGAGCCCAGTTGGTACATATATGGTAGCCTCTCCTCTAAAAAGCAGTTCAACGTAAAGACTTTTAGATTAAGTACAGATTATTTAAATTCTCTTTGCAAAAGTTTGCACAAATTGTAGTAGCTCTACAGTAAATTTCCTTAAATTCAATATCTATTCAATCAACAAGCTACTTTTACCTCTTCTGTAGCATGAATCACAGGAATTTATCTATATGTGAAAGAAGTACCAGAGGTGACAAAACATGTTTGCTGCCTATAACATGCTCCTTTATTATTATAAGACTAGTACCAATAGTTCTTATATTATTTAATTATATTATGTTAATAATATTAAATTATTTGATGTAACAGTACATCAAATAACTAATGAGCATTTCATTTTCTTGTTTACTATGTGAACCCCAAAATTTAAGCTCCCGTTTTCTCTCTCTTGCCAAGATTTTAAGCATTTTCTAAATATCTATTAGAGAACATGAAAAACATTGAAGGAGGAAACAGACAGAACAAGCTCCATCTTGAAAGCAGGACTCCATCTTGGGCCAGACTGTGGACTTTGAGCTATCTGCCCAGTATCTATGGAAACGACATACCAACTGGAAAACCAGACGCCCCAGATGGAAGAGCCCCAGGGCTCTAGATTCTGCATCACCTAAAAGAATATCTAATTATCTGTGTAACTTGATAGAATAATAAATTCTATTATGCTTATTGGGGTGTGACCCCAGGCCTATTGCTAATTGTCTACTGTTACCTACCTAGGCTTAAGGCATACGAATCACGGGTTAACTTTGATTGTATCTTTCTTTTCCTTTGTCCAGACTAGTTTCAGAGAATTTGGGGAGGTGGGTTTGAGCACGTACACTTAGGGTATATAAGGTTTTCACAAAAACTGGTTGGGGTCCTTGGCTAAGGGGAGACTCTGCCTTGGGCCCTCTGGTGTAATAAACTGCACTCCACTATCTGCATTATCCTTCTGAGTGAGTTTGTTTCCTGGAATGCATGGCTTCATTTGGTGCATTTGGTACAACAACACCATTAACTTCTTTGAGGTCACTAGATCATTCAATTAATCAGTATATACTTATTGCTTGAGTATTACAGGGTAACAGAAAACTAATTGTGAGATTTCTTAACACAAATTTCAATGTCAATTTGCTAGCAGACACCAGAAAATAAAAATCTAGATCGCCATGGCTGTATGTTGATAAGATTGACTCTTTACGACCCCATGGACTGCAGCCCTCTAGGCTCCTCTGTCCATGGGATTCTGCAGGCAAGAATACTGGAGTGTGTTGCCATGCTCTCCATCAGGGGATCTTCCCAACCCTGGGATCAAACCCAGGTATCCCGCATTGCAGGCAGATTCTTTACAGACTGAGTCACCAGGAAAGCCCAAGAATATTGGAGTGGGTAGCCTACCCCTTCTCCAGAGGATCTTCCCAACTCAGGAATCAAACCAGAGTCTCCTGCATTGCAGGTGAATTCTTTACCAGCTGAGCTACCAGAGAAGCCCCATTGATAAGGTTACATTCTCTTGAACACTGACAACACCAAAATGGGAAGGTAAATAAATGAATATGTTTTTAAGTAGCAGGTATAATACAGCTTTTCATGTCCCTTTTCAGTCAGTTTGTGTTTTATTTTATTACATTATATTTTTTACTGTCATTATAACTGTTTGTTTACATTTCACTTTTAAGGACACAATCATTTTTCATAAAGTATATACATCTATTTTTCAGTCTTTGATATAGCAATGTTCTCCATGTTCATTGTTATAGGAATATACTTGTTTCATTGTCTGAATTGTAATGATTAGCAGAATTTTTCTATAGGTTTTTTACTATATCTTAATAGCATCTACACTATAGCATCTATGAAAGAAGAAAAATAAATGTGAAGCTCTCATGGTCTGAATTATTAAACCTCCCCACTAACATATTAGTTTCTCTCCCCAAGGAGTACAGAAACTTAGAAATGCAACAATCTGAATTACAGTTTTGATTTTTAAAAGCCCACAGTGATACTATTTAAGTTTAGGTAGTATTTCACCTTAAAAATAATCATGTTCAGGAGGATATAAAACAGACTAAACAATCACAAAGGTATATTATTTCAACGAACAAAAGACACAAGTTTGTTTATTAAAAATTAAAAAAAAATAATGTGTGCCAGGAAACCCAACAGAGTTAGGATTATGAGGCATAACCAGGAGCATTATCACATTATCTTAGAGAATATATTTCTGAACAGAAAATAAACTTGAGTGAATATAAATGACTGCAATTTATTGAAATTTGCATCAAGTTTATAGATCTTTACATACTAAGTAATGCCAGAAAAAAAAAAAACAGAAATAGGAGTTAAAACTAGCATATTTCACAAGATCAATGCAGGGATCAGGTGTTACATTTGTCAATGAAATGAAAGAAGCAGAGGAAAGCTGGGGAAAAGTCAAGGAATAAAATTCAAATGCAGGAGTTCTAAGTCCACTCCTTGCAGGGAAGTTGATATTGTATGTGGGTCCATGTGTATGACAGAAAGGACACGGGGGGCATTTCCTTGTCTGCTTCAAATTTTTTTTCTAAGGATTAAAATTTTAACGTATAGGCCACTTGAGAGCTTACTTGTCTTGGCCTCTTAATCTCTGATTTTTTTAATGTACATCCATGATAATAGCTCAGAATCAAAATATTATAAAAGATACAAGGGTGTGTGTGTGTGTGTGTCTGTATGTGTGTGTGTGTGTGTGTGTGTGTTGTGTTTAATATTTCTAAAAGGTCATTTTGAGTTCTGAATTTGAGATTCAATTAACCTTTCAGTACTTGACAATCAAGAATGATTTTTGATCTTTAATCTATTTCCCTCATGTACTTGTTCCCACACATGAAGCTTCTCTGGGTAATCCAGTTCAACATAAAATTGGTCTAATTAAAATTATTTTTTTTTACTGTTGATATTGAGACTGCTCTGTTAATCAGAGCATACTATATTCAGAGAAAGAAACATTGTAGAAAGAAATTCAGCATTTAATATACAAAATTATTCTACAAAAATATTGTAGAAAGAAAGTAAAATGGGAGATCTGATTTCCAACTCTACCACCTGTGTGAGGTTGTGAAGTAATAACTATTACTCCTGATTGAGGGTAAGCTGAATACAAAGCACTGTGTTTTAAAAGAAAATTAACAAATATGTCATTGATCCTAATCCCATTCTCATCATCCTACTCTGAATTCCAGCTCCAGTGTCATCATCAACTATAAATCCTTCCTAACTTCTACTCCTAGTCAAATGCAATCATTTTCCCGTGTTCATAGTATTGTTACTTATTCAAATATTTAGCACCTATTTATTTTTATTTTATAATTAGTGGTTAGCACACCTTTTTCTTACTAAGCTGTAAACTACTGGAAGACAAAGCTTGTATTTCTTTTTTCTTTCTCATGGTTATATTACCAGTATTTGCCTCAGGAGTTCTCACAAACTAAACACTCAATAAATGCTGTTTTTGATTTATTATTGTGTTAAGTGACAATAAAGTAAGAAAGAAATAGTACAAACAGCTTACTTTGGAAAATATTAGACCAAACAGAGAGACTTGGACATATGGCACAAATTATTTATTTACCTTCATTTAGAGCAAAATGCATTTTGTACACCTGTAAATTATATTGCCTCAGAAGAGGTAACTCTCAAAGATGTTTTATTAGACTATTAAAAGAAAAAAAATTTGCATTTGATATGTTGTAAAACTCCTTTTCAAACTAACAACAAAGCTTTTAAGAGTTGTTGTAATAGAAAAAATATCAACAGAAGCTCAATATGTTTCCATGCTGCATATTAACAACAATGCCTAACACTCAGAGGTGATGCAAGGGAGAAGAGGAAAGGCAATTGTGTTGGTGGAGAACACCCACAGAATCCTCAAAGCATACTTGATTAGCCAAAACAAACATTTTAGACAGAGCTAAGGTAAATGATACCTAAGGCATGTGTTCCATGATTAAGTGCCACTTTTAAGGAGTTGCTGGAGTTGTTCATTTAATTATTTTCTTGTTGAAGTGCATGTATTAAATGCCTTCAAGGATCCAAAAAGTCTGCAATATTTTTGCATCATCCTTTCCCTATAAACATTCTTTATTACCATCTCTTTAGGGCATTAAGGAAGAGACATGCTATGCTGGTTAAGTGACCTCAGTGTTGCCTTCAAGTATCAGAAGCCTTTAATAAGCACTACTATCTCAAAAGTCAGCACAGATGTGCAACTAATTATTCATCTTGCTTTAACTCTCAACGTACTTTGATTAGATACTTCTTCAGGTTTCCTGTGGTCAATAGGGAAGGGAGGCTGGGGGCTGGGATGCAGAGGTGTTGCCATTCTTATTCCTTGCATCAGAACACTAGAGACACTCCCTTACAACAGCTCATTTTCTCTATGCATGAAGCACATCTTAAATTTACACAAGGTTACATGTCAGTTGAGTTCAGTCGCTCAGTCCTGCCCAACTCTTTGCGACCCCATGGACTGTAGCCCGCCAGGCTCCTCTGTCTATGGGATTCTCCAGGCAAGAATGCTGGAGTGGGTTGCCATGTCCTCCTTCAGGGGATCTTCCCGACCCACGGATAGAACCCACGTCTCTTGCATCTCCTGTAGGCAGATTCTTTACGGCTAGTGCCACCTGGGAAGACCACATGTCAGTTACATATATCTCAATAAAATTGAAAAAACAATGGTCCAAGAGTCCCACAGTTATCTCTCATGGTCCAAATACATGTGCATTAAAGAGGCAAGACAGATCACTAAATCCACTATTTGTGTACCTTCAGTATTAACGCCCAGCAAGCGGGTTCCCATTTCTGTAAATCCACAGAGCTCAAGAGTAGCTCGCAGCACTGTTTATAATAGCCAGGACATGGAAGCAACCTAGATGTCCATCAGCAGACGAATGTATAAGAAAGCTGTGGTACATATACACTATGGGATATTACTCAGCCATTAAAAAGAATTCATTTGAATCAGTTCTAATGAGATGGATGAAACTGGAGCCCATTATACAGAGTGAAGTAATCCAGAAAGATAAAGAACATTACAGCATACTAACACATATATATGGGATTTAGAAAGATGGTAATGATAACCCTATATGCAAAACAGAAAAAGAGACACAGATGTACAGAACAGACTTTGGACTCTGTGGGAGAAGGCGAGCGTGGGATGTTTCGAGAGAACAGCATCGAAACATGCATATTATCTATAGTGAAACAGATCACCAGCCCAGGTTGGATGCATGAGACAAGTGCTCGGGCCTGGTGCACTGGGAAGACCCAGCGGGATCGGGTAGAGAGGGAGGTGGGAGGGGGGATCGGGATGGGGAATACATGTAAATCCATGGCTGATTCATGTCAATGTATGACAAAACCCACTACAATATTGTAAAGTAATTAGCCTCCAACTAATAAAAATAAATGAAAAAAAAAGTGTAGCTCACATATAAACAGATACTTTAGAAAGAATTCACCCCCAAAATGATTTTATGGAGTATATTAAGAGATCACTCAATAGCACTGAGCAAATTACTTATAGTTGATTTTTCAAATGTAGCTTTAATTAGGATGTCAATTATTGAAGTCTCCAAGCAGCAGAGTTCATTTGATCATGTTTCAGATTTAGCCTCACTACCAGGAACACTGATGGAATTCTCAAGAGCAGCAGTGAGGATGGATAGAAAGTGAAAGGCAGCTTTGCTTCTTGGGTCTCTTGTTCTGCTATGTCCTACGATTGGAACCCTTGCCAAAGAAGGGCAGAGTTTAATGAATTAGTTGTTTTAGAGGCTAAGTAATTCTCCTCTTTGGAGACTTTAAAACAAAAATGGAAACCACGTTGTGAGATGAAATAGGTTGAAAGGTAGAGCAGCATGGACTTTTTGAGAATAAATGGATTAAGAAATAAACAATGTTGCATTAAAATAGAAAACACTGATCTGTGGCCTGGAGTTCAAACAATCAAACTGTACACACACACAAAGTCACACACACATTCATATATAAAATTAACTTTTATTGAATATTTACAATGTGCCAGACATTGTACTAAGTAATTTACATAGGTTATGCATAATCAATTTCTGATAAAAGAAATGTATTGGTATTGTCATGATAAATGATGAAAATAAAACTCAGAGCTATCAAACAGTTTGGCAAAGATTACATAAGTAGTCAGTGGCAATGCTGATATTCAAACTCAGACTTTTCTGACTCCAATGTGCAAACTCTAATCTAATATGATATATGACCTCATCTCCTGCATTGGTATGTGGTTCTTTACCACTAGCGCCACCTGGGAAGCCTAGAAGAAAAGTGTAAGTGAATACCAGTCCTTAAGTGGGGGAGAATATTTTGTCTCTCACTGGAGAACTCCTACGGAATTCAAGATACAGTACTAGATATGGAGTAAGTAATGAGTTGAAATCCATCCTTGCTCTCAAAGAGCTAACACTATAGAGGGAGAAGAAGATGTGAGCACAAATATTTGAAATATAAGCCTGTGTGTCATAAAAACCTTGAGAGGTACATACACAGTGCTATGGGAGCTCAGAGAATGGAGAGGTAATAGTGAATTGGATGAACTGAAAAGCATTTCACATGGTACCTTAAAAGATGAGTACTATGCCAGTGGTTCAGAACAGGAGGAGATAAGGGAGAAACATTGTTTGGAAGGGGAGAAATAGATACAAACAAAGAGGTAGGGGGAATAAGAAAACTGAAGGAAGAGTAAAGAGTTTAGTTTGATTAGAACATATGGTAGGCATTGAGCAATGAGCCAGAAAGAAATGTGTAGAAAGACCAGAAAGAAAATGTGGGTCAAAACATAGAAATATGGTTTCAATGCTATTCTCTCAAATCATCCGACCATCACCTTCTCCCACAGAGTCCAAAAGACTGTTCTATACATCTGTGTCTCTTTTGCTGTTTCACATATAGGGTTATCATTCCCATCTTTCTAAATTCCATATATATGCATTAATATACTGTATTGGTGCTTTTCTTTGTGACTTACTTCACTCTGCATAATAGGCTCCAGTTTCGTCCACCTTATTAGACCTGACTAACCCCCCCTTCCAAACCCTCCTCCCACCTCCCTCCCAGGACACCAGGGGACACATGTACACCCATGTCAATGTATGGCAATGTGTGGCAAATTCATGTCAATGTATGACAAAAACCACTAGAATATTGTAAAGAAATTAGCTTCCAATTAAAATAAATTAATTAATTAAAAAAAAAACATGGAAACATGGGACTGTAACTAAATTTCTTTCAGTAAGTAACGGGACACAGTTGAAGATTTTTAAAGTAAGACCCTCCATATGGACCTTCCAATCAGTATTGAAATTTAGGATGAAATATATGGTAGTTCTTTGAGAATAGACAGATAGGAGAAATCTAGGAGAGGGGAGAGGAGAAATCTAGGAGAGGGGAGAGGAGTGGGAGTTTTACAGCAGTATTCCAGGTGTGCTTTTGCAGCTTTATTGTAAAGAACATATAGATGAAATATATTTGGAAACTCATTCTGATAAATTCTAAGGTAACTCAAATCTGACCAAAGATCTTCAGTAGAAACCTGGTGAGAGTTTCAATATGAGTATAAAGTCTTTTGTTGCCCTACTCATTTTTCAATAACTTTAGTTAACAAAATAAGAGCTCTATATCACAGAGAAGGGCTAACAACTGCAGAGGGATCAAGATGCTCTACAATGTTTGCTAATAGGAATTAGCAGCTGGAAATAGCAGCAGGGGAGAAGGACTAGCTACTGCAAAGTCAAAGAAAAGAGAAAACAAAAGAAAAAAGGGAAATCTTTACTGTCAGAAGCGTGTAAACTGCTAAATTGCTCTAGCATTGCTTCTCTGACATTTGGGCACTAGCATAAAATGGAGCAATTTAACATTGTTGCATGTGAAGCAGAATGTATTCTAAACAAATAAGGCCTGGAATGACAGATTTACTATTTAGATTATCTGTCAAATTCATGAAGTGAAGTACTTTCACATCACATTAAGGAATGTGATGTTCTATATATTTTATAGATTGTAAACAGTATATGTTCTGTGTGTGTGTGTGTGTGTGTGTGTGTGTGTAATCATGTGCATTAGTCACTTCAGTCATGTCCAACTCTTTGTGACCCTATGGACTGTAGCCTGCCAGGCTCCTCTGTCCATTGGATTCGCCAGGCAAGAATACTGGAATGGGTTCCCATGCCCTTCTCCAGGGATCAAACCTGCATCTCTCACATCTCCTGCATTAGCAGGTGAGTTCTTTACCACTAGCACCACCTGGGAAGCTCACATATATACCCAGGGATCGAACCTGGGTCTCTGACACTGCAGACAAATTATTTACCATCTGAGCCACAAAAGAAGTATGTGTGCATATATATAAAGCATAAGTGTGGCATAAACTGTTTCCAGGTTTTTTCCACATTTATGGTAGAAATCAACAATTGGTCTGATGATTAGGTAATAAATTAGACCTATAGATGAGATTTTGAAAAGTTTTTTTTTAATTTTGTTCTTTTGTATTGGTGTGTAGCCAGTTGACAATGTTGTGATCATTTCAGATGAACAGTGAAGAGACTCAGTCATACATACATGTGTATCCTTTATTTTTTACTAATTTTTAACTTAGTTCTAGATTATATCAGCAGGTAGATCAAAGTAACTTAGGAACCATATATACTTGTTACTATGAACCTGTGCAAACTCAGCAGTGCTTCTTCTAATAGGATTTTTTTAATTTGCTTATGATAGTTTTAGATCAGCTAAAAGGAAATCTCTTAAGCATATAATCTCATGCTGATCTGAGAAAATAATATATAAACTTGAATTAACTGGAATTTTTCCTTCAGTATATCTGCTATCAAAATGAAGAGGAATAAAAGTATGATGTCTCTGGAAATTATCTAGTTTTCTGTTATAAATACTTCTGAAGGTTGTTAGCCCACTGAACTGTAGGAGGTGAAAACCAACTCTATATTGGCCTTGAAATGATCTGTGTGGTATACAGGAGTATTTTAAGATGCTCAGTCATCTTACTACCTAAGTGCAGAGTGTCACATACTAGGGCAGGCCATGGGAACTGAATGCCCATGTTTGCTATTGCCAGTTTCACTCAGTCAACTCATATACCTGGAATTTTCCCTAACTTTTTGTTTTACTTTCCAATTTTTAGATGGGGTTGGAGAAAAATGAAAAGAAATTGAATATCTGGCTATTGAACATCTATTGCATGCCTGCTTTAGAATCTACTGTTTTAACACTCATAGCAATTCTATAAGAATGATATAAACATCCTCATATTACACGTGTGAAAACAAATTCATATGCTTTATCACCGACCCCAAGCTTCACATGTAGTGATGGAAGAGCCATCAGCTGGAGTCTTACAATAAAGAGAATCCAATAATATGGTTGCCTAACCATGAATTACCAGCACTAGTTAAATATCTTTTCTACAGAATCCTTCCCACTAGTTCAGGACATCTGGCTTCTGAAAGTTAATCCAAGTTTATCATATTCCCCCTTGGGCATTCTAACTTGCTTGCTGACAGCTCACTTTTAAAGATCATACCTTCACCCTGAACGGTGTCCCCAACTCTACCCCGCCTAATTTGATGTGTATCCCTTACTCATACAGTCGACATTTAATTGCCAACATATTTTATTTATGATCTCACGTGATAGAGTACACAAAGTGATGAGATTTTAACACTGTGATTTCAGTGTTATCAAAAAGTTTCATCTGTGATTATAAATCCAATTTATTTTGCTTGGGAGGTAGACATTGCTAGAGGACTCACGTGCAAGCTAAGTCATAATCCAGATTCTGTGTAAAGAAATGATTAACATGACAAAAAGTATACTCATCCTTGATTTCTTTCTTATATTTTGAAAATTGAGACTTTTCATTCATAAAAATTACTATTATACCAAATGATATTTTTGGTCCATATACATATTCTACTTTAAAGCTTAATAACCAGTGGATATTAACATCACAGTTATCAATTTTTCAAAACTGATTGTCAATATTTTATAGTCTAAGAGTTCCAGAAGAATGGTTCCCATCTGTTGCAGTGTGTATTCATCTGCTATGGGTGTTTACAAGCATTTTATCTGTGGACATAGCACAAATCTGCTATGCTGCTGAGATTCACCAATAAGCAATGGGAATCAGTGGGATGTCAGGTCACATTTGGGATACATGTTTTACTGAAGAGACTTTCTCTATGAACATAAGAATGGGAGGCAGTGTATGGTTGGGGGAAAATCATGAACTTTAGAATCAGAACATTAGAGTGTGAATCCCTCTAACACTCAACCTGTGTAGCCTTACACACATTATTCAACCTCTCTGAGCCCCAGTTTCCTCACTAAGAAAAGCAGATATTATAGCTATACCTCAACAAAGCTGCTGTAGGGACTGGAGAAAAGGAAAAAATTGCTGTGGAGCACCTAGCATGATGACTTTAGTAGTCACTTAAAAATAAAATCATTAATGATTAAAAGTAAAGTACTCACACCACTAAAGATCAAGGACAAAGGCTAAACTCCTAGGACTCTGGTCACAGAACAAAGCTGAATATTTTCCATATGTCTGAAAATAAAACCTTATATATAATGTTACATCAAGTCATGTTGATTTCTTTCTTTCTTTCTTTTTTTTTTTTTTTTTTTTACCAAGCTTCCTATTTTGTCAAGACTTAAATCTGAAGTCGGCTTGGCATTTTAAGGCTTTCCACAAAATAACCCTTGAGGATGAAAATAAACCTCAAAAGTTCCCAGATTAAGATTTGGGAAAATTTTGATCTCAAATCTTTGTATGATCATCATTAGCTTACATCCCCATAGAACATATACTTTATATCTACAACATTAAGGAATCATAACCAAAACAACAAAAAGCATCCTGAATGTCCAGCCAAAAGATAAGTGCTTCGGGCTTTGAGGAAAACATGAATTATGAAGTGTGTGGTTCAAAAGAAATTTTTTTAATTAGTGTATATCCTAAAAACATTATGAAAAACATCATCTGATATGAAACCAAGGTTGGCAACTAAAGAAAGTTAGTGGTATGAGCACTTTGGAAATTGTTCTGTGGTTTCATGACCCCGATGAATTTTTTTCAAGATACTTTTGCTGCCAATGAAGAAACATAAGTGGCTCCACTGAGTAGACATATATTGAAATCAATACAAAATTCTGCCTGTGTGTATTCTAACATTTCAGAATTCAATTATACACAGTCTAAGAAGGCAGTTTTCTTGAATTATCTTTTTTTTTTTCCTTGCAAGAGAAGCAAAGACACCAGTATTGACCTGAGCACCTAAACGTTCCTTTGGTGTTGTTTTATTTCAAAACAAAACAAAACAAAAATCAGTATCATAGGCCATTTAAAATATGAAGGAATTGTAAGAGTTTATTTTACTTTATGAAAACTGATTCATCAAAGCCCTGTGGATTTCCTAACCATGCTGTGGTAAAATATAAGATTAGTGTAGCAATTCCTTCATTTACTTTTAACATACCAAATTAATGATCCTGTTAGCCACTATTTCAAGATTACAAGGTAATTCTTTAAAACCATGGGACTTCTCACATTCTATCACTGTTAATTAGCCTTTCTCATCCTGCAGAAAGATTTTCATTAAAGATTATCATTGTAAATTTAATATTTCTAAAAATTGCATTTTTCTGATTATTTTTAAAACCTCGTATTCTTTATGATCCACATGTCTTACGTTCTTTTATTTTCATTCTAGCATCATAAAGGGGTCATCTTACTTTATCATATGCAAATACATGCAGGTGTTCTAGCTGAATAGAAAGCTATGCTAGTTTAACACTAAAAAGAGACTCCTTTTAAAATATCTCTTGCCCTAGGGACCGTCTTCCATTATCGTTGTTCATTCCTGGTGAGAAATTATTAAGCAGTTGTTACAAAGATGAGCTTTAGAGCCAGACCCAGGAAATCTGCAATCTGTCTTTGGTACTTTCTAGCACCTCTTAGTGCTTCAACTTCCTCATCTACAAAATAGAGTTAATAATAATAGGTTTAATCATAGCTATAAGTTTGTAATGAGAATTAAATGAGTGAATGTTTTAATTGCTTAAAAGGCTACCTGCTATGTAGTAATTTTATATAGATTTTGTGAAATAAAAGAAATATATTCCATTGCTACACATGACTTTCATCGTCTTTCCAAAGTAAAAATGTGTACATAAGATGTTATGGAAAAACTCAAATGAACTTTTTGGCCATCCCAACACTTTTCTTCTTTCCCTGTACCACTTCATAGAGTTTGCATTATTTTATTTACTTTCTGTGTCAGAGATCAGTTGTGTTCTTTGTGGCAGACTTGAGTCACTAGCTATGGGTGTGAAGGTTTGGGGAGTTAATGACAAGTAACTGCAAGGAGATCCAACCACTCAATCCTAAAGGAAATCAGTCCTGAATATTCATTGAAAGGACTGATGCTGAAGCTGAAACTCCAGTACTTTGGCCACAAGATGCAAAGAACTGACTCATTGGAAAAGACCCTTATGCTGGGAAAGATTGAAGGCAGGAAGAAAAGGGGACAATAGAGGATGAGATGGTTGCATAGCATCACCGACTGGATGAATATGAGTTTGAGCAAGTTCTGGGGGTTGGTGATGGACAGGGAAGCCTGGCATGCTGCAGTCCATGGGGTCGCAAAGAGTTGGACATGACTGAGTGACTGAACTGAACTGAATTGAATGGGTCCATTCCTCACTCACATATTCTACAGCAGCTTCCTAATACTACTGTTCTAAGCCACTTATTTATTAATGAATATAAGTCATGATCACAATACATCTGGATTTAATGAAGTACAGTGGCAACCAAGTTAATGTCTATATTCATAATCAGACTATCCTTAGAAGTTTTTCACAAGCAAGGCCATTGTTATTAAAAGTCATAGAAAACCATAAAAAGACTCCCCCCACATATACTAGTTTTATTTTGTTTTAAATTTTTGACAGAATGTTATTCAGTTTTAGACTTGCTTGTATGCTGAGCATTGTAATGACTAAGAGTCAGGGGGCAGAAAAGGAAGGGGAAAAGTTTAAATTATTATAAAATGCTTCATTACCAAAAAATAAGAATTCCACATGAACTGACATATGTAAACAGCATGTGCAAAACTAGGAAATGACCATTTCTGAGTAGCTCTCTATTTCCCCCAGTACTACACAGATGCTAGGATATTAGCTGCAGTGAATATTTATGACCTCATAGTTGTCCCCTACACACAGAAAAGCTACTGTGAGTGATTTGCTTTTCTTTTCAATGCTTTTTTTTTTAAATCATGTTAATTTTTAAAAATCTAACTTGGAATTTCAAGACACGCACCCCACTTGTATA
This sequence comes from Odocoileus virginianus, assembly GCF_023699985.2. Taxonomy (NCBI): domain Eukaryota; kingdom Metazoa; phylum Chordata; class Mammalia; order Artiodactyla; family Cervidae; genus Odocoileus; species Odocoileus virginianus. Next base: position 42,028,081 of record NC_069708.1, on the reverse strand, counting down.
CAGAATTTTCTAAAGATTCTAATAAAAATCTAAAAATTTACTTATAAGGCTATTTCTTATAAGGAAATGAACACTTACATTTTTATTTTCATTATTCAAAGAAGAAGTTGAACTACTTCGTAGTTCACAAGTTACTTTAATTAGTTGAACTTTACAGATAAGAACAATTCTGCTTAATGGGACACCATTGCAGTATTTGCCCATTTAAATGAAATAAATCCTCCAAGTCACTGTCTGTATTATGAGTCTTAATTGTCATCTGAATGGCAGAGGGAAGCATTATCAAAGATTTTACAGATTTCAGTGGAGGAATAGAAATAATTTAATTTTCAGGTTATACTTTATTTCAGTAGTTTCTGTTTAGATTGTTGCTTTTGAAATCCCGCAAATGAGTAGTGAATATCTTACTAAATATAAGGAACTATAAAACTTATTTATAAAATATATGTTTTCTTTAAACTTTTCAGGGGCTAGCCCAGTGTTTACCAAAAATAAGGTTGGAAAGTCCCTATCTATATTATATTCATAGTAATAGTACGCAGTGCAATCCACCACTCTATGACACATCTTAAATTTCAGTTGAAATCTCAGGCAGTAAGGACACCCAAAGCTGTCAGATACCTACAAGATTTACCTAATAAAAGAGTCTCAAGTAAAACACACTGTATAAGAAACAACTGTGTGTCTAACATGATTTAAACAAACAGGAGAATCAGTGATCAGCAAGAAATTAGTACAGTTAATTATACTGCACTCAATTTAGCAGAATACAATCAGGAGTAACTGGCTGAAAAAAAAATATTGCTGATAGAACAATATATCATTCATAGATGAAGAGACTTACTTAACAGTGTCTAATTTCACTTGATATCTATTTACCCTAGCCCACTTCATGTCACACTAGTAGTTTAAATCTTTGGACCTTAAAGTACAGATTTTAAACTTGTGTGCTTTTCCTCAAAACTGCTATTCTGAAGACTAGATAAGTTCTTAATTAAGTATATAGATGTGGATTATATCACCATGTATTCTACATTCTCATCAGTTTTCTTGAGACTTGATCAGAAGTGCAAGAGTAGAAAGTTTGAAATTTGGCAGAACTTCATGAATTTGGATTCAAGTAATTTAAATCTAGTAAGAATCTGGACAGCTCCTGGGTTGCAATGAACTTTATTTAATTAATCATTTCTTCCCATAGTGCATACATTAATGCTGCAACTCTTCCTAAAGAGTATAAATTAACTCTGCAAAATACTTAAGGATATTATTATTATAGAACACATAACTTCCATGAGTTTCAGAAGCACTCATCAAATAATAAACAATGTGATTCTCTCCTCATTCCTTTTGGGTTGTTTTTCTAATACTCTAGATATACATTTATGTATCTACCTTTTAAAAATTTATTTCCTTAGCAACATGTAAAAGATATTTGAAAATATCTGGATAGAGGGTAATTTATGGTTATTAATTTGGCACCCAAGGGGTCAGATGCAGGACCTCTATGTTATTAGCAACATTAGGTAAACCAGCTACAGTATAATAAATCACAAACAAATGTTTAGATTAATCTCATTTCATTTTTAAATTCCCCTAAGGCCTCTATGAAGAAAACAAATGTGATTTATTTTGTCAGTCTCATTCTAAGCAGTCCTGATGGAGATGAGTAAAAGTGGATTCTTTAAAAATAGCTTATAGGTTAATTTCTTTTTAAATTCAAACTGGCTTGTTTCAAGGAGGTCATACTAAAATTTTCCTAATTGACATAAAATCAAATTGTCCTATACCTTAAATTTCCCAGATGACTCAATGGTAAAGAGTTTGCCTGCCAACGCAGAAGATGAAGGAGGCCCAGATTCAATCCCTGGGTCTAGAAGATTCCCCTGGAGGAGGAAATGGCAACCCACTCCAGTAATCTTGTCTGGAGAATCCCATGGACAGAGGAGACTGGCAGGCTACAGCCCATAGGGTCACAGAGTTGAACACAACTGAGCATGCACACATATATACCTTAAATTTAAGTCATACTACAAAAGAGTGGCTCTCAATTTCTGTTGTTGTTCTCCCACTATCTTGTGACTAGACTTAAACATCAGTGAAACAATCATTTAGAGGATACTTTTTGGGTGATGCTTGCATCTGATTCAACAAATAAACTACCTCCACTATTATTATCAAACCACACTAGGAAGAAATAGGTATTTATAGTCATATTTTCACATGAATAGAGGGCAAAGTCACCTAAAGAAGTTTCAAGGAACATATATTGAGAAATATAACAAATTTTTTTATATACATTCATAAAAATCAGTTAAAGGGAAACATCATGTTTCCTTTCAAACCTGTGGATGGGGATGAGTCCAGATCTCCACAGTAGTTGTTTCTTTCATGGGTGTGTGAGATCGTACAACTTCCTTCATTGGCTTTAAAGAGGGAAAAAACAGAAATATTTGTTAAATGATTTGTTAAAAATGAAAAACAGTACATTGCACACAAGCATCAAACACAGGTAAGTAAAAGAGTGCCTTGGTAAATATCTCTTTCTCGACATTGTAGTTATTGAGAATTTACAATGCAACAGGGACAGTTCTAGGTAAGGGAATAAACAAGAGAAAAAAGAATTCTTTTTTTCACAAAGCTTATATACCAGTGTTACATTTAAGAGTTCCATTAAACATATGAATAGGATTGTGGAGGGCGATTTTAAAATATTTAAATGGATGAACTTCAAGCTGCAGACACTTTCAGTCCAATACTTTTACATCTCAATGGCTTCAATAACTTGTATTTGCAAATTTACAGTGTCTGAAACTAAAATCTATCCTGGAAGTGCCACCACATCACAAATTTGCTGTTTATCATAGGAAGATATTTAATAGTTGCTATAACTGGCAATGAATTTATGAATTGGTACACAGATACTAGCATACCAACCCAGAATAATTATCATGATCTCGAAAAGACATTTTTTATCCATTTTATTTTTCTCAAGACAGAGAGCATATTCTCTGTTTTAATAATGTTGAATATATTTAGAAAAGTCAGAGGAACCAGAGATCAAATTGCCAACATTCGCTGGCTCTTTGAAAAAGCGAGAAGGTTCCAGAAAAATATCTACTTTTGCTTTATTGACTAAGCCAAAGCCTTTGACCATGAGGATCACAACAAACTGTGGAAAATTCTGAAAGAGATGGAAATACCAAACCACCTGACTGCCTCCTGAGAAATCTGTATGCAGGTCAAGAAGCAACAGTTAGAACTGGACATGGAACAACACACTGGTTCCAAATAGAGAAAGAGTATGTCAAGGTTGTATATTGTCACCCTACTTATTTAACTTATATGCAGAGAACATCATGAGAAATGCCAGGCTGGATGAAGCACAAGCCGGAATCAAGACTGCCGGGAGAAATGTCAATAACCTCAGATATGCAGATGACACCACCCTTATGGCAGAGAGCACAGAAGAACTAAAGAGCCTCTTGATGAAAGTGAAAGAGGAGTGAAAAACTTGGCTTAAAACTCAACATTCAGAAAACTAAGATCATGGCATCTGCTCCCATCACTTCATGGCAAATTGATGGGGAAACAAAGAAAACAGTGAGAGACTTTATTTTCTTGGGTTCCAAAATCACCACAGATGGTGACTGCAGCCATGAAATGAAAAGACATGTGCTCCTTGGAAGAAAAGTTGTGATCAACATAGACAGAATATTAAAAAACAGAGTCATTACTTTGCCAACAAAGGTCCGTCTAGTCAAAGCCATGGTTTTAATATGTATGGATGTGAGAGTTGGACTATAAAGAAAGCTGAGCATGGAAGAATTGATGCTTTTGGACTGTGGGGACTCTTGAGAATCCCTTGGACTGCAAGGAGATCCAACCAGTCCATCCTAAGGGAAATCAGTCCTGAATATTGATTGGAAGGACTGATGCTGAAGCTGAAACTCCAATACGTTGGACACCTGATATGAAGAGCTGACTCATTTGAAAATACACTGATGCTGGGAAAGATTGAAGCTGGGAGGAGAAGTGGACGACACAGGATGAGATGGTTGGATGGCATCACCAACGTGATGGAGATGAGTTTGAGTAGGCTCTGGGAGTTGGTGATGCATAGGGAAGCCTAGCCTGCTGCAGTCCATGGGGTCACAAAGATTCAGACACAACTGAGTGACTGGACTGACTGACTATATTTTCTAAATGTGTGAATTTAGTATATGTGATAAAGGGTTTGGAACATCACGTTTTAAGGCTCAGTTGAGCAAGAATTATTACGCTTTCATTTAAATGAAAATTGTGTTTATTCTGCAATGACACTATCATTTCAGTTCAGTTCAGTCACTCAGTCGTGTCTGACTTTTTGCGACCCCATGAATCGCAGCAAAACAGGCCTCCCTGTCCATCATCAACTTCAAGAGTCTATCCAAACCCACGTCCATCGAGTCGGTGATACCATCCAGCCATCTCACCCTCTGTCTTCCCCTCCTCCTCCTGTCCCCAATCCCTCCCAGCATCAGGGTCTTTTCCAATGAGTCAACTCTTCCCATGAGGTGGCCAAAGTATTGGGAGTTTCAGCTTCAGCATCAGTCCTTCCAATGAACACCCAGGACTGATTTCCTTTGGGATGGACTGGTTGGATCTCCTTGCAGTCCAAGGGACTCTCAAGACTCTTCTCCAACACCACAGTCCAAAAGCATCAATTCTTCGGCGCTCAGCTTTCTTCACAGTCCAACTCTCTCACATCCATACATGACCACTGGACAAACCATAGCCTTGACTAGATGGACCTTTGTTGGCAAAGTAATGTCTCTGCTTTTTAATATGCTATCTAGGTTGGTCATAACTTTCCTTCTAAGGAGTAAGCATCTTTTATTTTATTTTAATTTTTTTTACATTTTTTTAATTTTTATTTTTATTTATTGTTCCATTTATTTTTATTAGTTGGAGGCTAATTACTTTACAATATTGTAGTGGTTTTTGCCATACATTGACATGAATCATCCATGGATTTACATGTGTTCTCCATCCTGAACCCCCCTCCCACCTTCCTCCCCATCCCATCCCTCTGGGTCATCCCAGTGCACCAGCCCCGAGCACTTGTCTCATGCATCCAACCAGGACTGGTGATCTGTTTCACACTTCATAATATACATGTTTTGATGCTATTCTCTCAGATCATCCCATCCTCGCCTTCTCCCATAGAGTCCAAAAGTCTGTCCTATACATCTGTGGCTCTTTTTCTGTCTTGCATATAGGGTTATCATTACCATGTTTCTAAATTCCATATATATGCATTAATATACTGTATTGGTGTTTATCTTTCTGGCTTACTTCACTCTGTATAATGGGCTTCAGTTTCATCCATCTCATTAGAACTGATTCAAATGAATTCTTTTTAACGGCTGAGTAATATTCCATGGTGTATATGTACCACAGCTTCCTCATCCATTCGTCTGCTGACGGGCATCTAGGTTGCTTCCATGTCCTGGCTATTATACATAGTGCTGCGATGAACATTGGGGTATATGTGTCTCTTTCAGTTCTGGTTTCCTCGGTGTGTATGCTCAGCAGTAGGATTGCTGGGTCATATGGCAGTTCTATTTCCAGTTTTTTAAGGAATCTTCACACTGTTCTCCATAGTGGCTGTACTAGTTTGCATTCCCACCAACAGTGTAAGAGGGTTCCCTTTTCTCTACACCCTCTCTGGCATTTATTGCTTGTAGACTTTTGGATAGCAGTCATTCTGACTGGCATGTAATGGTACCTCACTGAGGTTTTTATTTGCATTTCTCTGATAAAGAGTGATGTTGAGCATCTTTTCATGTGTTTGTTAGCCATCTGTATTTCTTCTTTGGAGAAATGTCTGTTTAGTTCTTTGGCCCTTTGTTCGACTGGGTCATTTATTTTTTTGGAATTGAGCTGCAGGAGTTGCTTGTGTATTTTTGAGGTTAATCCTTTGTCTGTTTCTTCATTTGCTATTATTTTCTCCCATTCTGAAGGCTGTTTTTTCACCTTGCTTATAGTTTTCTTTGTTGTGCAAAAGATTTTAAGTTTAATTAGGTCCTATTTGTTTATTTTTGCTTTTATTTCCAATATTCTGGGAGGTGGGTCATAGAGGATCTTGCTGTGATTTATGTCAGAGAGTGTTTTGCCTATGTTCTCCTCTAGGAATTTTATAGTTTCTGGTCTTACATTTAGATCTTTAATCCATTTTGAGTTTATTTTTGTGTATGGTGTTAGAAAGTGTTCTAATATCATTCTTTTAATTTCATGGCTGCAATCACCATCTGCAGTGATTTTGGAGCCCAAAAACATAAAGTCTGACATTGTTTCCACTGTTTCCCCATCTATTTCCCATGAAATGATGGTACCAGATGTCATGATCTTAGTTTTCTGAATGTTGAGCTTTAAGCCAATTTTTTTCACTCTCCTCTTTTGACACTATAGCTGTGACAAAAATAATTCAATACGCATTGATATTACCAAGCTAAGCACTCATCACAACATTCCAACTCACAAGAAAGCAACAAAAGAATTAGGGAATTAAAATGAAGCATATCATCATAGAATTTCATCACAAAAATAAATAAAAATGAGTGACAAAATTTAGTTTCTGAAAGATTCATTTGTTAGCCAATCAGAGAGAACCACTTACTGATGTGAGTTATTAAATCAGGATTGCTTAGATAACCAAAGAAACAGGTCTAGAGAACATAAACTTAAAACTATTAGCATTTCACCACATTGAGAGTAACATCAATGGTGATTTTTTTTTAAGGCAAATGATATTAGGTGGTTTTCCTTGTCTTCTTCATGAGTTAACAGATGCTACCAACAACTTTTAATTATTAATACTTACTTGAGGAAGCAATAACAAGTTTGAAGTGACTGAAGAATGAATTGTGTTGAACAGAATAGAGAAAAATATTTTCAAAGAATTTGACAAAACCTGGTGTAGAATCTGCTAAGGTGTCTTACAATTAATGGTGGGTAAGATAAATGTGGCACAGAAAAAAAGTTTAACTGGACAAATACACAAGACTTGGGACAATGTAAGGTGTTCAAGGCCTATGTTTATTTGTACTAATATTATACATCAGCAGGTATTTTGTGCAAAATATTTGAGTGTATCATGTGTTATTGAACTAATGAACTTGTTCACTATTGATAATGGAACCATATTCATTCTGTGAACTTTCATCTAAACAGTATGCTGAATGTTCTGACTTGCCCTACCATATAAGTAGTTAGAATATAAATTGGCTTATAAGTGGCAAAGGTTTATTTTTGAGCTCAAAGCCAAGACCGAAATTTTGCTGAATTAGAAGTTCCCTTGACCATTATTATTGAATGCTGACTGACTCTGGCAGTTAGCTTTTATTGCAAACTTGATAATGTCTTAGTAAATCAGTCTAAAATTATAAGGTTAATGAGTGCTTATACTCAAAACTTATACTACAGTAAAGTCATTCTGATGACAATCAAAATTTTGAATCACAAGTAATGGTAAGTTACTATATACACTCCAGACCTCTAGTAGTTCAAATAAGCAAAATCTCCATCTGTGCACACACACAAATTTTCAATGGGTTGCAGTAAATATGGAATTAAGGAGTTTAACTAACTGTCAATTATAAACGATTATTTTTTGGTACTTCCCTTGTGGTCTAGTGGTTGAGAATCCACCTTCCAATGCAGGGGATGCAGGTTCAATCCCTGGTCGGGAAACTAGGATTGCGTATGCCATGGAGCAACTAAGCCTGTGCACCGCAACTACTGCACTTGTGCACCACAACTAGAGAGCTCATGTGCCACAACATAAGATCCCTCGTGGTATAACTAAGACCTAACACAGCCAAATAAATAAATATTTTTTAAAGGAATGATTAATCTTCAATGTAATCACCCTAAATGGCAGATATGAAGAAAAAATCTAATAGAATTTTTCACTTGCCTTCTAAGGATAGATATGCTGAGTTAAAACTATATGCTTCTGGACTGATATCAGTATTTGGCAGTATCTATCTGTGTGAAAAGACATTTTCCAAGATCAGATACACAAGCCCATTAATTAGTAGTTCTCTACTACATGGAAGGAGATCCAACTAATTCATCCTAAAGGAGATCAGCCCTGGGTGTTCATTGGAAGGAATGATGCTGAAGCTGAAACTCCAATACTTTGGCCACCTCATGCGAAGAGTTGACTCATTGGAAAAGACCCTGATGCTGGGAGGGATTGGGGGCAGGAGGAGAAGGGGATGACAGAGGATGAGATGGCTGGATGGCATCACTGACTCAATGGACGTGAGTTTGAGTAAACTCCGGGAGTTGGTGATGGACAGGGAGGCCTAGCGTGCTGCGATTCATGGGGTCACAAAGAGTCGGACAAGACTGAGTGACTGAACTGACTAACTGAACTGACTACATGAAATTTTGTACTCATTATTATTACACTTGATGATGTAAATATCATCAGTTGAAATTTTGTGGAAATTTGGTTTCTCTTTTGTTATATATAAAACTTTCTGAAACTGAGCAGGGCTTTGTGGGGTTCCTGGGCACAAAAGTCTTTCTATTTCCCCTGTTTCTTGTTTGTAGGAAATAGGCTTCACACAGGCTCCATGACCATCCCTAGTTCCAAAGAGCATGTTCAACCAGTTGCTAATCAGGGAAAGGAAGGGATAGGAGAAGAAGGAGGAACAGTTAAGAAACAATAGTGCAATCTTGGGGTAGGGTCCAGTTTCCTCCTCAATGGATATATATAACAATATTTTTGAGTTCTTCTACTGGAACTAAGATGCCAACCAAATGGAAGATGTTAACTGTTTGATGAAACATTCTTCAATCCAGAGAAAAAGTCAGAGCTTGATAAACTTGAGAACCACAGAAGCCCCTCATAAGACCACATGATGCCAGATGATCTGTTCATTGAAGGAATGCAGGCCCTGCATGCACCCTGATCCTTTTCAGCAGCCTTACTCCTTGAACCATTACCAAAAACTCATCACAAGCTCCCTTGGAATGGGACACATGATTTTGAGGTCATTAGCCCACTGTGGCCTCCTTTGCCTGCAATGTCTTCCTTTACCTGGCAAAGCAATAAAGCTATTCTTTTCTACTTCACCCTTTACAGAAAAAGTTTGCTGACCTCTGATATAGAGGAAAAGAAAAGAAACACTAGTAACTATAATTGATGGACAAGTCTATGAAATAAATACAGTCCCTAGAAGCAGAGGGTGAAGAGGAGAGTTTTTTCTGGCAATTTAGTCTAAGGTAGGGAAATCCAAGATGTGTTCTATATGGTGGAAGATGTAACTGAATGATGGGACAAATATATGAGAAAGTGAATTAAGCATATACTCCTGATGGACTTGTAAAGTCAACTGGTGATTTTACAGGGGCTTCCATGGTGACCCAGATGGTAAAGAATCTGCAATGCAGGAGACCCAAGGTTTGATCCCTGTGTTGGTCAGATCCCCCGGAGAAGGGAATGGCTGCTCACTGTAGTATTCTTGCCTGGAGAATTCCATGGACAGAGGAGCCTGGTGGGTTACAGTCCATGGGGTTGCAAAGAGTCAGACACAACCAAGTGACTTTCAGTTTCATGTTTTCATTATACACCAAAAAAAAGCAGAAATGCTCAAATGTATTTGAGCAAAGTGTTCTGTGCCATAGGCGTTCCTAGGCAGATTTGTGTTCAGGTCTCAGGTTTAGCTTTATTCTTAAACCAAGTCTACTAGTGCTACATTTCCCATGCACATTTTAACCATTTGTTTTTAACATTTTCTGTCAATTGTGAGCAGTTTTATGTCTGTCTGTGGAGCTATCTGTTAAATATATCATGTCACATTGTAGAGGAGCAAAATTGCCACCCTAAGATATATATTTTTTACATGAGGATTAATGTAGGCTGATTATTTTTAAGAAGCAGAGGGCTCAGGAAATTTTTCCTTTTCCTTCCCCCTTAAATTCCTAAAAGCATTTAGATAAAGGGCCTATTCCAAGAACAGAGCTATCACTAGAGATGTTTGCAAAGAACATAAGCATGATGAGATGGGGGAAACTCAGCAGGGTCTCTGTGCCCCACCCTCTCTGCAGGGCCCAGGGAACATTTGTTTACCAAACATTTGCTTTTCCATCCCCATGTGAATTGCCTCCTTCAGCTTTGAAGTCCCAAATCACTACCCCCAAGATCTTTCTTTGTGTAGAGCTGAAGATGGTATTTAAGGTGAGACTGTCAGCCATTTTGGTGAGTTATTCAGTTTTCCTAGGTCTCTCCTATGTATACATGTTATTCAATTTTTGTTTGATTTTTGCCTGCTAATTTGTCTCATGTCAACTTAATTCTTAGACCAGCCAGAAGAACTTAGAAGGGTAGAGTAAACATTTTTCCTCTCTGTGCTATGCTTAGTCACTCAGTCATGTCTGACTCTTTGCAATTCCATGGACTGTAGCCCTCCAGGCTCCTCTGTCCATGGGGATTCTTTGGGCAAGAATACTAGAGTGAGTTGCCATGCCCTCCTCCAGGGGATCTTTCCAACCCAGGGATTGAACCCAAGTCTCCAGTGTTGCAGGCAGATTCTTTACCATCTGACACAACAGAGAATCCCATTTCCTCTCTGACAACATTCAAATGTTCACTGAACTATATAAGGATGGTATTTTAGGTGGTCAAATACTTAAAGCTATGTGGATGTATATTTTCCACTTAAATCTGGCAATTAAATATCTCTGTTTTATAATTCAAACATTAAGAAAATTCTATTGAAATTTGTTTTGTAAAAAAATAACAAATTGAAGTTAAAATAATACTCCCACCCCTAAAAATGTTCTTCCATTACCCCTCCCCCTTCTACTAAGCCCCACAGTTTTAATGCTAATAACTAGCAAATAGTCTAATAAAATAGCTCTAACATACAGAACTGCTGAGCATTAACTACAATGAAAGTAAGATAAATGGCAGCTCTAGGAATACTAGTGTTCAAATATATATATATTACTTTTAAAAAAATGAAATATTGTTCACCATTGACATGTAAAAATTCATATGCTGATCTACATTTCTGTTCCCTTATATGCACCACAACCTGAACCAAACTGCATTTTCCCTTTTATGGAATCAGATGTCAAGTAAAGAGTAAAGTGCTTTATAATAATCACTATCTTTAAAGATTTAAACTTCATTTTAATCCAGTTCATATTAAGACAGGGCTTAGTAGTAAAAAGTGGGAAGTATGTCTTTCCATTGAGCCTAAAGAGTTTTGAGAAGTGTCACTGGTATTACTGCTAAAAATAAAAAAAAATAAATAATACTTTCAAGAGAAGGATGGATAGATATTGTATCTCCTTATCATTCTTGAGTCAAATATTACTAGTTCATAGTTTAGACATTGGAAAGGAATTCAATGTTATTTCAAAATGTATTAGATCCTTAAACATTAATATTTCACCTGTGATGTTCTATTGGTCTAATAAAATAGTAATATGTGAAAGAAAAAAAAGTTCATTTATCTATTTCACCTTTCAGAATCCAGAAATTTTATGGTTTAAAAATTTGCCTATAGTCTGCTTGAATGATTTTATCTACAAATGTGCGAAAAGTCCAGTTAATAAGAAGTATTGATTCAGAGTAAATGACCAAAACTCAATTAAATCTCCCCCAGTTTGTGTGAGGGAGGGGTCTGAGGCAAGAAGTAAGGAAATTTCAGCCAAATTTCTATTCACAGAAATGTGAATTATAGCTCAAAATATATACAGTGATACAGTTTCTGTGAATGTCAGGGACGTAGTTTCAACTGCCACAGGATTTAGTCTTTCAAAAAATAATGGGAAGCTGTTGCAAGTTTTACAAGTTTTACTCTCATTTTACAAGAGTAAAATTCACTTCCCCAGCTGTAAGGGGACAACAGAGGTTGAGATGGTTGGATGGTATCACTGACTTGATGGACATGAATTTGAGTAAGCCCTGGGGGTTGGTGATGGCCAGGGAGGCCTGGTGTGTTGCAGTCCATAGGGTCACAAAGAGTTGGACACAACTGAGAGACTGAACTGAACTCAACTCAATTGTAAGTGCCTTGCCAAAAGAAAGGCTTATGAAGCAACACAATTTGATTGAACCCTCTAAATATAGCAAGACCTTCTAACTCTTCTCAATTTTCCTGACAGTGTCACACAGAATCTGAGCTTCAGGGGCTTAACATATTGACTGCATACCTTCCCCCAACTAATCCCCAAATTACTGGGCCAGGCAAACCCAGACTGATTCTGTGATCATTTTAAGGTGAAATGTGAAATGATCCCTTATTCTCCCTGTCGAAAAATTTTATTGCCACTTAAATCTACTGATAAGAAAATCATTGTTAAAATAAGATCATGATATCTCTGTCTAGAGTCTCAACATTATATTATTGTTTCAAAATCTAACAAAAAAAGAGAATCCAGAGGAGCTTCAGTGATTTAGCAATTACATTTCTTTGTCAAATATAACTGGTTTCCCATTAGAAATGCAAGTATGTTTCCATTTTCTTGGCAATCATACACACTCCAGGAATCTCAAATTTTGCAGAAATGTGACATTCTAAATTGTCACAACCATCCCTTTATTTAACTACCAAAGACTACAAGTGAATTTAACTCATAGATTATTGTTATTTTCTTGCCATATATTTGACATATTGACAGATTAGGGGGGAAAAGTCTCCTCAAACTAGCATATGAGACAATTTTAGGAGAGTCTTATGTAATATCTACCAGAAAGATATATGCACAAAGAAATGTAAGTATGCAGGTGATGTTTCTAGAGATAACATTTACAAAAATTTTCCCTCATTCTCATTTACTTTAAAAAAAATCAAAATAATATCCATCAAAAGTGTGGCAACATTTACAAATGTGAAGTGTAATTTGATCCCTATTTTTGCCCATAATATGTTTAGTTGACGGATTTTGTTTTAAAAGTCTTGGGAAAATATCAACTTTCAATTTTTGTTATAAATCACAGGGAACATTTTTCAATGATAGAGAGTACACTACAGAAAGTTCCTGAAATAGTAAAAATCCCTTAGTTAATTCCTACTCTCTTTAAAGTTTCTTAAGGTCCTTCTGCATGTTTTTCTGTCTCTCAATTAGCAAAGTGGTAGGCAATGTGTAAAAAGGAAAAGATAGGTATTAAATATTTAAAAGGAATTAACATCTGCTTAGCAACATAGTGTTATAGTGGAAAAGGCAGGGCTATTGGAATCTGCTTCTGGCTCTACTTCCTACTAGTTCTACAAACTCTGTCAGATTAAAGATGACTCTCAGTTTCATTATCTGTGAAATGAGTACAATATGAGCCTCTTAGGATTGTTGTATTATACCAAAGTCACTATAGTAAAGTGCCTGACACTTAACAAGTATCCTCTTCACTTGAACTTATGGATATATTTTCCCTAATTACATGAAGTGGAAACCATCTAAAGCCACCCACCATGTGGTTCTCTCTCTCCCCCTCCCTCTTCTTCTCTCTTTTTTGCCTCAATATTTTTGAAACTAGTAATTCCAATTACTTACAATAGTTCTTGCATATTTGAAAAGTTAAAATTACAAACCACTACAATAAATAGCACAGTAATATGATGACTGAAGGGAAAGGGCACAAGGAAGGCAGACATTATTTTCTACTTTTTCAAATTATTGCATAGCCTCTAATTGGGAGAAACCTGTTTTGATTATAGAAAAAATTCCTCTTAGCAACGTAAAAATAAATTATTTGTGAATTTAGTTGGTGTTTCCAAAAAAGTTGGTTTATAGAGCCAGAGATTTTGTGAAATCTTCAAAGTCTGAAAGCCAACATTAATCATGTTTATGAATGTCTAAAGATGACTAAGGCCAAATTGACAATTTAAAATTTTTCAATGAATTTACTAATTAAAATGTTATAGAATGTGTGTAAATTTGCTGAAATTTCAATGAAAAAAAATTTTTGGATTGAGGCAAGAAAGAGAGAGTTTAGATTGAATAAATTTAAAATTGGGAGTTTGATACTTGGTATTCATTTAAAATTTTCAAGTTTCCTTAAAATATTGTCCCCCAAAGTACTGCATAGATTACATGTCTGAAGAAATATGACAAATTTAATTTTAACTAATAAGTTATACAGAGTAAAGCCTTCCCATATAAACTCACAGACTAAATTTATACCACATTTTTGGACAAGGAAGTAAGGCCATAAAATACACTATTTACTATGCTTCCTTTTCACATGGTAATTGGGACACATTTGTCAGAGTTAAAAAGTTATGAAAACCTATGTTTATCTGAATTCTGATACAGACAGCACACTGTGGTTCTGGAACACCTTATGTCCTACGATTAATTCTTCTTTATTGTTTGGATCTATTTATTTATTTATTTATTTGCTCTTTTTTTTTTTTTTTTTTTTTAACTTGCTGTTGTTAAGAGACATTGGTTTCTCAAAGGAAAGCACACATTTGTTAGTGGTAGATGGAATGGTGTAGAAAAGATTTACCAGGTTCAGTTCAGTTCAGTTCAGTTCAGTTGCTCAGTTGTTTATGACTCTTTGAGACCTCATGGACTGCAGCACACCAGGATTCCCTGTCCATCACCAACTCCCAGAGCTTGCTCAAACTCATGTCCATTGAGTCAGTGATGCCATCCAACCATCTCATCCTCTGTCGTCCCCTTCTCCTCCCATCTTCAATATGGCCCAGCATCAGGATCTTTTCCAATGAGTCAGTTCTTCACATCAGGTGGCCAAAGTATTGGAGTTTCAGCTTCAGCATCAGTCCTTCCAATGAATACCCAGGACTTATTTCCTTTAGGATGGACTGGTTGAATCTCCTTGCAGTCCAAGGGATTCTCAAGAGTCTTCTCCAACACCACAGTTCAAAAGCATCAATTCTTCGGCACTCAGCTTTATTTATGGTCCAACTCTCACATCCATACATGATTACTGGAAAAGCCATAGCTTTGACTAGATGGACATTTGTTGGCAAATTCAAGTCTCTGCTTTTTAATATGTTGTCTAGGTTGGTCACCTGTTTTCTTCCAAGGAGCAAGTGTCTTTTCATTTCATGGCTGCAGTCACTATCTGTGGTGATTCTGGAGCCCCCAAAAATAAAGTCTCACTGTTTCCATTGTTTCCCCATCTATTTGCCATGAAGTGATGGGAGCAGATGCCAGGCCATGATCTTAGTTTTCTGAATGTTGAGTTTTAAGCCAGGTTTTTCACTCTCCTCTTTCACTTTCATCAAGAGGCTTTTTAGTTCTTCTGTGCTTTCTGCCATAAGGGTGGTGTCATATTTATCTGAGGTTACTGATAGTTCTCCTGGCAATCTTGATTCCAGCCTGTGCTTCCTCCAGGCCAGCATTTTGCATGATGCATTCTGCATATAAGTTAAATAAGTAGGGTGACAATATATAGCCTTGACATACTCCTTTCCCAGTTTGGAACCAATCTGTTGTTTCATGTCCAGTTCTAACTGTTGCTTCTTGACCTGCATACAGGTTTCTCAGGACACAGGTAAGGTGGTCTGGTATTCCCATCTCTAAGAATTTTGCACAGTTTGTTGTGATCCCCACAGTCAAAAGCTTTGGTGTAGTCAATAAGGCAGGTGTTTTTCTGTAACTCTCTTGCTTTTTCGATGATCCAATGAATGCTGGCAATTTGTTCTCTGATTCTTCTGCCTCTTCTAAATGCATCACTATGAACAAAGCTAGTGGAGTTGATGGAATTTTAGTTGAGCTATTTCACTTCCTAAAAGATGATGCTGTGAAAGTGCTGCACTTAATATGCCAGCAAGTTTGGAAAGCTCAGCAGTGACCACAGGACTGGAAAAAGTCAGTTTTCATTCAAATCCCAAAGAAAGGCAATGCCAAAGAACATCAGGTTAATATAAACTAAAATTTATTTTAAGAATACATAGTTCTTCTGTGATAACTGCTATCATCAAAGCTTAAAGGATGAAGGCTTAGGGAAAATACTGTTGACTTATTCAGTAGGCATATCGAGTATTTTCCAGACTGGTCTGAGTCCCTCAGATGTGGTTTGGCATTTGAAGAATATTTTGACCCTCCTTCTGGTAGTAGTTAGGCCTAAGAAAAATGTGACAAAAAGAAAGGAGTAGGCAGTGAAGAATATATTCACTTATCCATTAAGATTCCAATGGTTCTGCCAAAAGCAAACAGCTATTTTAAAATTGTCTTCAAGGGTAACAAATCACCAGGTGAAAAAATGAACAAGCTTGGAGCACTTAATTAGATCTTTTATCTTGATAAGCAATAAGTCAAGTGCATGCTTGTGTGTTTAGGGAAGGGAGGAAGTGTTATAGAAGGGAGATGAATTAACACTTAGAAAGCTCAAAGATTTAACAAAACCTGACATGAGATTTGCCAGATGGTTTGGTACTGGATTGTAAAACTTGAAACTAATCTTTGTTTAAGAGTTTTAATGGTTGTATATCTTTTATAAAGCCTCTTGCTCTTCTGCTATGGTGATTCTGCAAAATTATAGATCAGGCTTTAAAGAACAGCTTCTATGAACAGAGTCTTCTTAAATCTCAGCTAAACTGAGCAAGAAGATTACATGTTATTATGATGTAGCACACAGCACAGCAGGATTTTCCCCCAGCAAACATAATGATGTGAAAATGGATAAAGCTATCACTCTGTGCAAAGAGGTCATCTATTGAAGAACAATGATTTTCACACAGATTATATGTACATGTTGAAACATTCACATTGCAAAAGCTTTTTCTTAATGTTTCTTTGAAGAACTCTGATCCTGACAAGCAATCAGATCTAGATAATAAGACTCAGTGATCTTATCTCTAGGAGGTGGCTTGCCCCAGGGCACTTGAGAGAGATTGTGTCTGTCACAGACATTTACTGGAAAAAAAAAATGAAGTATAATATTTATTTACCAGGTAATTTATATTTAGTCCCAGCTTACAGATTTTATTTGAAGGAGAAGATATTTTTCTAAGTTTTACACAATTTAAGTTTACTGCACATTAAAAATACATATTCTTATTAGCACACAAAAGAACAAAAAGGTAATATACAGAACTATAATCCTGTATGTATTTTCATATTTCATTATTCCTACTAAAAGCTAATTAATGCATGTGTCATAATAATGAGACTCAAATATGCAGTAGAAGAGTTATGCCATAATCAGATTATTTAACACCAGATTGTTTGAATTTTCATTTTTAAATATCGACAGTTACAGAATATACCAATAAATTATGCTTAACACCTTTAAAGAACAATTTGTGTTTGCTTATCTGCTAGATTAATTCTTGCTTTCAACTCTCTGATAATGACTGGAAATTACTCCTCAAAGTAGACACGGATATTTCAAACAAATCACTGCTGATTATTTTGCAAGAACTAGACCCAAATAAAGACACAAGCATATATATGCATGGGCTTCGCAAGTGGCTCAGTGGTAAAAGAATCAGCCTGCTAATGCAGAGGACACAGGAGACGCAAATTCGGTCCTTGGGTGGGTGAAACCCCTTGAGAAAGAAATGGAAACCCACTCCAGCATTCTGGCTGAAAAAATTCCATGGACAGAGGAGCTTGGCTGCAATCCATGGAGTCCCAAAGAGTCATACATGATTGAGCACATGTACATGCACAGGCATACACATGCACACACAGACACACACACACAATTATATAATTCATTTAGTACTTTTCAAAGTAATTATAGTCATTGCAGTTACCATAAATTCCAAGAATACACCATGTAAGAAGAATGTGAGCTGATCTCTTAAATGATTTCAAATTCTTTAAAGGTGGCTATGAAAGCATTAAAAACTACTCTAAGCTTACAATTCAAAAATAACAATTATACCTTTTCAAATATTTTATAAATTGTTAGAGAAAGGATGGGGTTGGTAGTAAACCTTTGCTCTAAAGTACTTTTTCTAATAGGAATTGAAAGAGCTCTAAAGAGTGAGATTAACTGATTATTTAGCAGCTTAATGTAGGGTAATTTTTATATAAACATTAATTTTTATAATTTTTCTAAGACATGTAAGAGAAGAAATATTTCATGCATTTATTGCACATTTTAAAACATGTGTCTTTCACTTAGAAACATTCCCATGTATAAATCTCTTTAATGGAGAAATATATGATAATTTATTACATGTTATAACAATGTTTAAGTTGAAATATAAATATTATTGTGCAATTGGAAAGAAAAATACAGCAAGTCTGATCAAATGTATGCTAAAAATACTAAATTTGACTGCAATTTATCAAAAACTGTAGTTTTCCTATTATCCACAGAAATATACACAGTATAGATGAAGCTAAACTCCTGAAGATTTAACTCTTTCCTACAATGGAAAATATGACACAATAAAAATTGTTTAAGTTATTGGCATCTTTTTTGTCTCCAATAAAGGAACTAGATCAGTATATAAACTAGATGCCATCATGAAGAGGATATGCTGTATATCAGTAGTACTAATAACCACATTTCCTGACAATCTCTAGTAAAGATAAATTAACCTTCCTTAAGAACACACACATAAAACAATGTCTTTATCACTACCACCCATCTGTAATCTTGCTTGCAGTAAGTTTTCCTAATGATTATGTCAAATGCAAAATCTCTCTTTCAGTTACATATTAAAATCATGATTGGTAATTCCTAAATGTTAAACACGTTTGCCCTTAACTATAAATGAATTATAAGTATATCATCTGTGTCTATTCTAACTTGCCATCATTCAGACACAAAAATGATGACACCAATTGTTTAAATAGAGAATGGAATTATGGACTTCTAGTTTTTTCTTCTAATGTTTCCCCCATGAACACAAACTCTATGGGAAAAGGGTTGTCAGACAGCTGGTGGTCACAGCAATTATGAATTAGATTTCTTCTCCAAAAATCAAATTACAAGTCAAAATTTGCAAATTATATGCTTTTTGTCTCCTTATATCAGGACATTAGATTCAAGTGTGGGACAGAGAGAGTGAATTGTCCTATTTCATTATGGAAATCATGATCTCCTCAGGATTTATATCATAAGGCATAAAAAGAGACTTCTTCCCAACCATTAAAATTTAGTGAAATTTAAGTGAAATTTAAGTTTAAGTTTAAGTGAAATTTAAGTGAAATTTAGTGAAAATTAAGAATTTAGAAAATCTGTTTTCATTTCCAAATAAAGATTCACACACTTAGTAGATTCTTGTCTGAAAGAAAACTATCTCATGAGATTGCTGTCATGAAAGTCTTCTGAATTGTTCAAAGGTGCTACTTATATTGAATTTTTTTGGCAACATGTGTGTGTGCTTAGTCTCTCAGTCATGTCCAACTCTTTGTGACCCCATGGCATGATCAAATAGGGATCCTCATTGCCACTATGAGAACTTGACTTTGTAAGCATAAATTCAATATTAAAGAATTAAAAACAATCCATGTAGACCCTATTTAAGCTACTAATTAAAATTAGTTTTCAAGATCAAAAAGCTTACTAATAGGCTACTTTAAAAGCATTCATCAGTATTGCTTGCTAAACATACATATCTCCAATTCCTAGGTTGATATGAATAAATCAGTAATGAAATAAGGTGATTTCTACAGTTAAAAAATATGCTAGACTAAGGTATTGTTAAATCTTATTTCCTTTTGTAAGAACCTGCAGAATATTATATTAATATTATTACACTAAAGTCCTTCATAAAATAATGACATTTCTAATTCTTCAAGAGATCCTTCTGGAAATCTCAAGTGATATGCTAAGCAAATGTTTTGACCTGAATTTGTCTACAACCTACATCAATCAGCTAAAAACCTGAAACAAAGAATAAACAAAGGAATGGAGAATAATGCAAATAAGTAAGAATGGAAAAATTAAAAATATATAATTAGTGAAGAAGGAAAGAAGTTAGCTGTCTGAAATATTACAGGAAATACTGTAGGTGAAATAGAGACATAACCTATATAACTGTGCCCCTATCCTAAGTGATTACTGAATTTAGATGGATAGTAAGGCAAAGGGGAAATACCCCAATGTCAACAACAAGAACTAAATAGAGATCATATTAGCTTAATTATAGCAAATTTACCTTGACCAAAACAAAAGGAATAGCAAGCAAATATAAAAATGGAATGTTAAAAATGGAATTAATTTACAAAGAGTAGAAAATTAGCACTGGTTATTTTTGTATTAGAACTTTAGGAAAAGTTGCATATTATGACATTATAATAAAAGCAATAAAAGCACCAGCAAAGTAACAACATCACAATTATGCCTCTTTATAGGAAATTTTCTAAACCTATGTTAGATTAAAATTTCAAGTTTATTTCACAGTAGATCTTATAGAAAATGGTCTTTAAGGACTAGCTAAAAATGGGAAAAAATAAAAATGAATAATCTATATTTCTGAGAAAGCAAACATTTCATATATCAAGAAATTTATGATCATGTATTATTATTATTATTTTCCCATTGAATGTATTGAGAAAACATATATTTACTAGACTCATTGGAACCTTAAGAGAAATGAGCACTCATTATATACACACATGGGAACAATATTTAGACTGATGAGAAAGACAGGAACGTTGAGATCCTTTTGAAGTCAAGGGAAAATGCAATGGTTTGGCAGTGTTTAGTGGGTACAGTGATTGCAGAAATAAACCAAGTTAATATCAAAGATTTTGAACTATTATTTTTTAAGCTGCCTACTTTAACTCAAGCCTAACCTGATTAAATAATATACCAAATAGGGGTTTTCAAAGAAGATATGAACATAATGATTCCTCTAGCTCAAGACCTATGTGCTGCTTACTTAGCTGCTCAGTTGTGTCTGACTCTTTCTGACCCCATGGACTGTAGCTCACCAGGCTCCTCAGTTTATGGGAATTCTCCAGGCAAGAATACTGGAATGGGTTGCCATGCCCTCCTCCAGGGGATCTTCCTGACCCAGGGATTGAACTCAGGTCTTCTGCATTGCAAAGGGATTCTTTACCATCTGAGCCACCAAAGGAAGCACATTATGTTTTAAATTTCAAATATCTAATCAATTTGGCTATTTGCAACAAAATATTTTGTATATAAATAGTTTGAGTTGATAGGAAAAATAACAGAGTTTTGGAACACAGGGTTTAGAATCACACAGACCTGAATCAAATGCCTTTTGTGCATGTTAACTTATTCTAAATTCTTGTACAAGTTAGTTAATTTACCTGAATCTCTGTTTCCTCACCTTTAAAAGGGATTGGAATGACGATTAAACAGATATATGTGTACAACAATTACAATAGTACCTGGCATATATCATTAGTATTCAATAGATGCTGCCGTCTATTTCGTGTTAGTCCAAAGCAAATATAATCACCTTGATCCATAATCAATGTTTGGGCATAAGAGGGTCTACTTTAGTTTCCTATTGACTCCAAGAAGGAAGAAAATCATAGTCCAATACAGTACTTCAGTCATAACATATCACCTCTTTGAGAATGATTTTGTAACAATCTACATCTCATTCCGCATAATTTCACTTACAAGATATCCTATGAAACAGCCTCAGACTACATTATTAATTATATTTCTCTCTCTGCCTTCCTCATACTGGTCCATCCACACTGTCTTCCTTGTTTCCCTTTTACTACATAACCATGTTCTGACTCCTTGTTCTTGTGCATTTTGAAATGTCTTCCTCTAGATTTCCATAGGGCTTAATCCCTGGAGAAGGAAATGGCAACCCACTCCAGTATTCTTGCCTGGAAAATCCCATGAACGGAGGCGCCTTGCAGGCTACAGTCCATGGGGTTGCAAAAAGTCAGACACGACTGAGCGGTTTCACTTCACCTCACTTACTGCTTTCAGATCTTTGACGACATAGGAAGGAAAGCTATGTCGAACCCAGACAGCATTTTAAAAAGTAGAGACAGAAGGCGAGGGTGGGATGTTTCAAGAGAACAGCGTCGAAACATGTATATTATCTAGGGTGAAACAGATCACCAGCCCAGGTTGGATACATGAGACAAGTGCTCGGGCCTGGTGCACTGGGAAGACCCAGAGGGATCGGGTGGAGAGGGAGGTGGGAGAGGGGACCGGGATGGGGAATACATGTAAATCCATGGCTAATTCATATCAATGTATGACAAAAACCACTGCAATGATGTAAAGTAATTAGCCTCCAACTAATAAAAATAAATGGAAAAAAATAAAATAAAAAATACAAAGTAGAGACATCATTTTGTTGACAAATGTCCGTAAAGTTAAAGCTATTGAGCTTCCCTGGTTGCTCAGATGGTAAAGAGTCTGTCTGTAACGCAGGAAACCCAAGTTTGATCCCTGGATCAGGAAGATCTCCTGGAGAAGGAAATGGCAACCTGCTCAAGTATTCTTGCCTGGAGAATCCTATGGACAGAAGAGCCTGGAGAGCCCCAGTCCGTGGGGTCACAAAGAATCGGACACGACTGGGAGACTAGCACTTCACTTCACTTCACGGTTTTATTAGTAGTCATGTATGAATGTGAGAGTTGGACCATAAAGAAGGCTGAGCACTGAAGAACTGATGCTTTCAAACTGGTGCTGGAGAAGACTCTTGAGAGTCCTTGGACAACAAGGAGATCAAACCAGTCATTCCTAAAGGAAATCAACTCTGAATATTCATTGGAAGGACTGGTGCTGAAGGTGAAACTCCAATATTTTGGCCACCTGATAGAAAGAGCCAACTCACTGGAAAAGACCCTGATGTTGGGAAAGATTGAGGACAAGAGGAGAGGGGGTTGACAGAGGATGAGATGGTTGGATGGCAACACTGAGTCAATGGTCGTGAGTTTGGGCAATCTCTGGGAGATAGTGAAAGACAGGGAAGTCTGGTGTGCTGCAGTTAATGGGGACACAAAGAGTTGGACACGACCTAGTGACTGAACAGCACATATTTAAATTTGCAATTTTTCTGTATGTTCTCACAATCTCTAACTTCCTTCTCTATTTTATTCAATAGTACTTAAAATGTTGACTGTCTTCATTTTCTAAGCCCACTATAACAAATTGCCACAATCTTGACTGCTTGAAACAACAGAAAATAATTTCACAGTTTGGGAGGTCGCAAGTCCAAATGTGTTAGCAGATTTGCTCCCCTCTGGAGGCTCTCAGGGGAAATTTGTACCATGCCTCCTCTCTCCTGGCCTCTGATGGCTACTGGTAACCTTTGGCATGCCTTGACTTGGGGCTATATAACTCCTATCTCTGCCTCCTTCACATGGCCTTTTTTCTGAGTCTCTGTGCCTTCCCCTCTTCTTATAAAGGACCTATCAGTGCATCTAACTCACTCCCCACCCACAATACATGAGATTCTTAGTTATATCTGCAAAGATTCTTTTTCCAAATAAGGTCACATTTATAGGTACTAGGGATTGGGACTTGGACATGTCTTTTGGAAGGACACATATTAATCCACTAGATTAATTTAGTGTAAATGTGTTTATCTATATTTATTTATTCATCTATTTGTTCATTCTCAGTGTCCCCCTACTAGAATGCTGTCCATGACGAAGGTTAATTTTTTTTTGTTTATATTTGTGCCTTGTTTATATTTGTGCCTCTGGCACACAACAGGAGCTAATAAATATGTGTTAAATAAATGAAGAAGAAAATGTGTATGAGACACAGAGGTTATCAAGATAACTGAAGCCAAAAGTAGAAAAAAGAAAAAAGAAAAAAAACAGGAAAAGAGAATTTGAAAAATAGGGTCAGACTGTGTGAAGAAATACAGAAAAGAGTATAGCCTTTGAAAAGTATTTGCATGTGAAAGAAAAGAAAGGAAAAAAATAATCATGGTCACTTCATTTCCTGGAATAGGGACTGCTTTGAATAATTTATTTTTTAGAAATGAGCAAGCTGATGTTAAGGCTATGGGTTAAGGAGAAATAAGATCATTTTTTTAAAATTATTCAATCAACATTAACTGAGAAGCCACTATATGCCAAACAGAGTTATAGGGTGTAGAGTCAAAGAACATAGCTGTCTGAGATTGTGTCATCACTACTATACAATGTTTGATGTGTTCCCATTCAGTGTCATTATCTCAAAGATTTAGAGACATCCGAAAAGCTAACTAACCTTCTGCCTCTATTTTCATTATTAAGTATTTTACAGATACTCCCAACACACTGAGTGTCAAGAATAAAAGCTGAAAATAAATATGTTAGCTTGACTACACTAAAATGCATATGATTACACTAAAAAGCATGACAGATATAAAAACATCACGTAAAATGTTAAATGAAATTATCAAATGATATACTAAGAAAAAGCAAACTAATATGCTTAGCAATATATGCTTTAAAATATGCTTGATAGAAAAAATAAAGTTGCATCTGCTAAGAAATATTTTCTAGACCGAGAGGATGATCAACAGAGATTTGCTACAGTGCCAATATACAAACTTTCAAAGAAAATACTATAATGTGAATGCACACTATGTAATAGGCTGACAAAAATGTAACCATTGATGGTTTAGTATCTGTATAATACTTGAGCAATAATAACTGCAAATCTACTGTTAAATTTGAATTTTAAATGTCTTTGCTTCCCATTATTTCTATAGAAGCTTAAGACAGATCATATATTCATTCAAAGTGCTAAAATAATTTAATGTATAAAAACTACTTTTAAGAGTGTCACCAGGAGTTAGAACCTTAGTCATATTGCTATATTAAAATCACTTATATTTGGATTTCTGCCAACCAAACTTGACCATCTGAAATTATATTTCAGGTATATATATTCATGGTGAAAGTCACACAAATATGTGATTATATTGAAAACATATTTTACCACAATGAAAGAACTTCCATTATTCAAGTTCTTCCCTTGTAAATGTCATAAAATCAACACTTTCGGCATCATCTTTGAGATCACTTTTGTATATAAACTTGTTAAATGTGGATGTCTTTGTAAGCTGTCGAAAAAGTAGAGACAAAGATATTCATTTAAGTTCCTTTCTTAAGCCCTTTGAGATTCTCCAGAATACATTTCAGTCTCATCTCATCCATCCTCTCTCATTGCCAAATATGAAAATATGAATAAAAAAAGAAAATATAAATAAAATAATAGGAAAAATTAATAGGTGATGTCTTCCTCCCATGCAATATTCTGCAGCTATTTGCAATGATGCCAGATTTTTCTAATCAAAACAAAAAATGTTTGAGTGGCTGCCCTAGGATTCCCTTCTTTATAAACCCCATTTAGACTTGTTCTTCCTCAGCAAGTCCCCAACATAAATTTCCTTTCTCTATTATTCCATTAAATAGATTTTAGAGTTTTGTTTTCTCAGAACCATCTGTAGTCAATCACAGGCTAATTTGATTAATATATCCTAAAGTATTCATCTCTTTTATGCTAATTCTTATTAGGCTGAATTCATAGAGACTAATGTCTTAATCCAACTTAATAACTATAATCATGAACTATGTAGAGGCTGGAAATGCCAATGAGGGAAGAACCTAGAGAGAAAAAGAGAGAAGCAGGAAATTAGGGAGATAGGACCCCCCAGTCCTATGTCATCATTTTCCCAATCACGCCATTCATATCTAGTCACAGCTTTCTCATCCTCCATCACATAAATTATAGGAGTTCCTAACTCTCCTCATGGGTATATATGAATATAAAACCCACCCACGGAATGAGGTGACAATTGTTTCAGTCAGTTGTTCAGTCTCCTGGACTTTTCAAGCACTTTATGTAATCAGTTTTCATATATAAGTTTCACTCTCCTTGTACACTTCATCTAAGTCATCACCTTTCGCTTCTTATTTTCACTGACTGTAAAAATCCATATAAGGGGTTTTCAAACCTTTGATAACAGGAAAAGAATAAATACCCTCATGTTTATATTCAAGATTAGCCATGAGGATCCATGGGCTGTGGGTTTGATCCCTGGTTAGGGAATAAAGATCCTGCATGCAGTGTGATAAAAAAAAAAAAAAAAAAAACAAGGTTAACCATAGTTTAGAGCAAACAAAAATCACTTGAGCCTTCATCCCACACTAGAAACAAATCATTCATGTTATTTAATAAAGATATGATAACATTTTAAATCACATATTCAGAAGTGTCTGCAATTTTTTCTTTGCTGAAATGAAAATCTAAACTTGCAGATTACTTCACAGGATCTATTCTTTCAACAGTACTGGCAGAATTATAAACAGCATAAAACTTCTACTTTTATAACTAAATTCTTAAGATATTAAGATATATATTTTGTCTTAGGAAGGATTTCATTATTTGCTTAGATGTTGACAGTGTTTTCCATCACAACTTTAAATTAATTCCATTATAAATTCAACATTTTATAGTAGGTAGAATAATGACTCTTCCAACCTGTCCACATCCTAAACACTGAATTTGTAAAATGTTAACTTGAAAATTGGATTAAATTCAGGTACTTGCAGTTGGAGAGATTATCCTGGATTATCCAGGTGGATGCAATGTAATCACAAGTGTCCTTAGGAAGGAAAAAAAAGGAGGAGAGTCAGAGAAAAAGATGTGAAGAGAGAAGTGGAAGGCAAATTGATGCAGCCCTGAGCCAAGAAACGCAAGCAGTCTTTAGAAGCTGGATAAAAACAAGAAAACAGATTCACCCTAAGAACCTCTGGAAGGAATATAGATAGGCCTGTTGACACCTTGATTTCAGCCACATAAAAATCATTTGGGATTTTTGATGTCCAGAAGTGTAAAATAATAACATTTTTTGTCTTAAGGCACTGGTTTTGTGGTATATGTTACAGTAACAATAGGAAACCAATACACCTACCACATGGTGAATTTAAACCATATCTATTCTGAAATATGTAAATATATAGGTTAGACACAAAACATTTTAAATGACAATGACAGCCCTGAAAATACTGACTAGTGCTGATTTGTTGGGATGTAAGAAAATTCAGTGGGTTTGGCAGCACAGTATCTACATTTCCTCCAAAGCTCATAATATACAAAATTTCATGAGTACAGGTCACCATGAACTGTGCAGGACACTTAAGACTAGGATACTTCACATGAACATTCATTCACTCATACATTCAGTAAATATTTAATAATCACCTAATAAGTACTTCCCTGGTGGCTCAGAGGTCTGCCTCCAACGCGGGAGACCTGGGTTCGATCCCTGGGTTGGGAAGATCCCCTGGAGAAGGAAATGGTAACCCACTCCAGTATTCTTGCCTGGAGAATCCCATGGATGGAGGAGCCTGGTAGGCTACAGTCCACGGGGTCGCAAAGAGTCGGACACGACTGAGCGACTTCACTCACTTCACTTAGTAAGTACTATACACTGCTCCACATATGGACAGTTGTGAATAAGACCATCAAAATCTCTGTCTCATGGAGCTTATATTCTGCAGCAAGTGTGAAAGAAATTAAATCAACAAAATGCATAGTCTGTATGCTTTTAGAAAGGAGAGATTAAAAAAAAAAAAAAAAGCTTTCCTAAGTGAACAATGCAAAGAAATAGAGGAAAGCAACAGAATGGGAAAGACTAGAGATCTCTTCAAGAAAATTAGAGATACCAAGGGAACATTCTATGCAAAGATGGGCACAATAAAGGACAAAAAAGGTATGGACCTAACAAAAGCAGAAGATACTAAGAAGAGGTGGCAAGAATACACAGAACTTTACAAAAAAGATATCAATTACCCAGATAACCACGATGCTGTGATCACTCACCTAGAGCCAGACATCCTGGAGTGTGAAGTCAAGTGAACCTTAGGAAGCATCACTATAAACAAACCTAGTGGAGGTGATAGAATTCCAGTTGAGCTATTTAAATATTAAAAGATGATGTTGCTAAAGTGCTGCACTCAATATGCCAGTAAATTGGAAAACTCAGCTGTGGCCACAAGGCTGGAAAAGGTCAGTTTTCATTCGAATTTCAAAGAAAGGCAATGACAAAGGACGTTCAAACTACCACCAATTGCACTCATCTCACAAGCTAGCAAAGTAATGCTCAAATTTCTCCAAATGAGGCTTCAAGAGTACATGAACTGAGAACTTCCAGATGTTCAAGCTGGATTTAGAAAAGCCAGAGGAACCAGAGATCAAATTGCCAACATCCGTTGAGTTATTGAGAAAGTAAGAGAGTTCCAGAAAAACATCTACTTCTGCCTTATTAACTATGCCAAAGACTTTGACGGTGTGGATCACAGCAAACTGTGGAAAATTCTTCAAGAGACAGGAATACCAGACCACCTTACCTGCCTACTGAGAAATCTGTATGCAGGTCAAGAAGAAACAGTTAGAACTGCACATGGAACAGTGGATTGGTTCCAAATAGGGAAAGGGGTATGTCAAGGCTGCATACTGTCATCCTGCTTATTTAACTTTATGCAGAATACAGCATGTGAAATGCTGGACTGGATGAAGCAGAAGCTGAAATCAAGATTGCCAGGAGAAATATCAGTAACCTCAGATATGCAGATGAAACCACCCTTATGTCAGAAAATGAAGAGGAACTAAAGAGCTTCTTGATGAAAGTAAAAGAAGAGAGTGAAAACATTGGCTTAGAACGTCAACATTCAAAAAACTAAGATCATGGCATCCAGTTCTATCACTTCATAGCAAATAGAGAAACAATAGAAACAATGATAGACCTTATTTTTTGGGCTCCAAAATCACTGCAGATGGTCACTGCAGCCCTGAAATTAAAAGATACTTTCTCCTTGGAATAAAAGCTATCATCAACCTAGACAGCCTATTAAAGGCAGAGACATTACTTTGCTGACACAGGTCTGACAAAAGTCAAAGCTATGGCTTTTCAGTAATCATGTATGGATGTGAGAGTTGAACCACAAAGAAAGCTGAGAGCCAAAAAATTGATGCTGCTTAACTGTGGTGTTGGAGAAGATTCTGAGAGTCCCTTGGTATGCAAGGCGATCCAACCAGTTCATCCTAAAGAAAATCAGCCCTGAATATTCTTTGGAAAGACTGATGCTGAAGCTGAAACTCCAATACTTTGGCAACCTGATGCAAAACCTGACTCCTTAGAAAAGACCCTGATGCTGGGCAAGATTGAAGGAGGGAGGAGAAGTGGATGACAGAGGATGAGATGGTTGGATGGCGTCACCAACTCAATGGACGTGGGTTTGAGGAAGCTCTGGGTGTTGCTACAGCCCATTGGTTCACAAAAAGTTGGGCACGACTGAGACGACTGAACTGAACTGAACTGAGCTGCACTGAATGCTGTGGGACAAAATTCAATGCAAATCAGAGGGGCAGAAATTTCTAGAGAGTATGGTTGCTATTCTACATAGACAGATTAAAGAAAGTCTCATTGAAAATCTGATTTTGAGTAGAGACCTAAAGGAGTTTTTGTTTGTTTTTGTTTGTTTTTTAAGCAAGCTATAGGGATATCTGGGGAAAGGAAGTCCTAGGCAAATAAAGCAACAAGAATAATGTTCCTAACATAAAAAAGTGATATCCGAGATGTGTCTAATGAACAGTAAATGGGCCAGTGTATATAGAGTATAATGATTAAGGAGGATAGAAACATATGAGATTAGAGAAGAGACACAAGGCCTAGAAAATCATATAGGGTCTTTCAGATTATTGAGAACATTGACATTTATTCTGAGTGAGTGACAAGGAATTGGAAAATTTTGAACACAGGAGAGACATAATCTGATTTTGAGTTCTTAAAGGATTTCTCTAGATGCATGTAAATAGATGGGAAGGCAACAGGAAATGTAGGGACACCTGTTAGAAAGCCATTTTGATAATCCAAGAGGGACATGATGATGGTTTGGACAAAGGGGTTATCAATGAGCTAGTCAAAACCAGCTGGCTTCTATATTAAACAGAGCCCGCAGGAGTTGTTAAATGATTGGATATGTGATGATACAGAAACAGAGGAGTAAAGGCGGATCCCAAAGTTTCTTCAGGACCAATTGAGATGGCAAAATCTCAGGAAGAGCAGATTTGGAGGGAGGGAATCAGGCATTGAGTCTTGGGTATAATGTTAGAAAAGCCTGTAACACATTCAGGTAGAAACTCTGGAGTTTAGGGGAGACAGACAACGGGGGGATATACATTTGGAAGTCATCAGTATGCAGATGTTATTTAAGCCAGGAGGCAGTATAAGCCCACCAAGAGGGTGAGAATTAATAGGAAAGAGAAGTTCAAGCCCTTTCCCCTGCAATGTAGAGAGGCTGAGAAGATGATGATTCAGCAACAGACACCTGAGAATAAATGGCTTTGGGGCTAGAGCAACAAGGGACAGTAAAGTCCAAGAAGCCAATGGAAGAAAGTCATTCAAGTAGGAGTGAGTGACCAATCTAACCAAATGCTACAAGCAGATCAAGTAAGATGGGAATTTTGAACTGATCACTATATATAGCCACATAGAGATAAGTATTGATCTTGCTATAGCTACTTCAGTCGAGTAGTAGGGGAAACTCCTGATTGGAGGGGGGATTAGATGTCTGTCAGGCTATCCAAACATTTTTCAGATTTTTACAACCATATTACTTTTAACTGCTTTCTGAATAAGTTAAAAAAAAATAGCATGATACAAGCATGGAATTCATTTTTAATACTGCCTAATCCATTACATAAGTTACACATAAAGTAATAAATGTTTTCCTAACAAGAAATTGTGATATTTTTATACCAAACATCTTTCAAAGAACTGAACAATTTTTTACTATTTTTCTTTCTCCATGTTATTCTAATTATATGCTGAGCAGTTTAGACATGTCTTTTTTATACAATGTTTTTATGGTCAGTAGTAACATAGTTTTATGTTCACTTTTTGAAATTCAGATGGATTAAAATTTTCAAATGCTTGTGTCATCATTAGAGATGGGTATATACAGTAAAATAAAGCAAAAATGCTTCTGAGAAGAGGGTTACTTGAAGTAGTCTGCCTTTTGTAAAATGAAACCTGATTCCTTTATGTGTTTATATCCTTCATAAAAATGTTATACTATAATTATTAATATCCATTTGCTTTAAACGGCCCATGTTGTCTTGTTTATATACAGAGTGAAATGGAAAATTAAAGAAATAATTCAAATACTTTAAGATAAATAAGTACAGCTTTACCAGCTCCTAATTGAATGCTGTGTTTTTTACTCAATCTGTAGTTTCTATCAGCAGGAGAGTTTTACACCTATTACATGAAGAGATGCTCATTATATATTTTGAAGTTGAATTTTTTTTAAAGAAAAAATAAAGCTTTTGCTTCTGTTAGTGATAAATTTCAGAGAATGTGATCTTTTGACTTGGGTTTACTAAGTGGTTTCATTCTTATACTTTCTTATATATGTGGAGAAACATGAGAGATATTCTTGACTGAGAAACAACATACATGCAGGGGAAAGCTGATGGAGAAAAGAAGCATTATCTGAAAGCATTTCATATGAATTCAATTCATGCATTTAATATTAATAATGGCAGTGAAAGATGTACTTGCCCATTTTACATAAAATGTTTTATTTAATCCTGAAATAGTCTCTGATTTGAAACAAAAGAACCTTTTCTTTATAACTTTTAGTCTTAATGATTGTGAAGTTTGTTTGGCTTGTAATACATAGTGAAATTCATTATTTCTATCATTAGATGAGGGCTTTTTCAAGCTTGAGAAATATCTGTCTACATTAAGGAATATTCACCATTGTCCTTGGGAAGTCAGTATGGACCTTAATATATGTAAATTATTAAATAAGACTTAGAACCTGGAAACCATGGATTATAGGACATAAGTGAAAACTGCACAATTATCTGGTGAATTTTAAGCAAGGCAAAAAATCAATTTAGAGATACATTTTCAAATATATATTTCCAAATTACATGAATTTACCATAATATTTTGTCATATTCAAAATTTTTAAGTATGTAGACATCATCAAGCCACTGCATTAAGTAATACAGAATAATATCATAAGAATATGAATACTAAATAAATTCATGTTTTAATTTTTGAGATCTATCTGTAGCTAGATGTGATTCTATGGTTATAGAATATCTGAAGCAGGAAAGGATGGATGCAAATGATGAATATCAATTAAACATCTATAGACATCCTAGTTTACTGAATAATAGTCACTGGTTATTCACCGTGTGCCATTGAAACGCACACTGTTGTGTGTTAACAATAAGCTATAGGAGGAGGAAACAGACAGAATAGGCTCCATCTTGAAAGCAGGACTCCATCTTGGGCCAGTCTGTGGACTTGAGCTATATGCCCAGTATCTATGGAAATGACATACCAACTGGAAAACCAGACCCCCTGGGTGGAAGAATCCAAGGGCTCGTGCCTAGACTCTCTGTCACCTAAAACAATACCATAATTATCTGTGTAACTGGATAGAATCATGAATTCTATTATGCTTATTGGGGTGTGACCATAGGCCTATTGATAATTGTCCACTGTTAACTATCTAGGCTTAAGGCATATGAATCATGGGTTAACTTTGATTGTATCTTTCTTTTCCTTTGTTCAGACTAGTTTCAGGGAATTTGGGGAGGTGGGTTTGAGCACAACGCTTAGGGTATATAAGGTTTTCACAAAACCTGGTTGGGGTCCTTGGCTAACGGGAGACTGCCTTGGGCCCACCGGTGTAATAAACTGCACTCCACTCTCTGCACTGTCCTTCTGAATGAGTCTGTTTCCCAGAACGCGTGGCTATAACATTTGGTGCATTGGCCAGGAAACTCCTCACTTTGAGGAGAAAAGTCCTACTTGGGACTACTCTGAGGTCTTGTGGCTTGAATCTTCTAGAGGGGGGAAGGTGCCTCGCCCTTCTGGAAGGAGTCTGCTTCTCAATGCCTGGACCTTTCACGTTAGCAGGTAGTGGATGGCAGCAGGGGAACTGAGCGCTCAGGTGAGGAGGAACTCAACCGTCAGGGGGTTTCAGGAGAGGTCCAGGGTCAGAGGGGGCCTACCCCTCTGGGAAGGACTAGAAGGGACAAGGACACATAGAAGTCTGGACTAGGCAGGTGGTGGAGATTGCTTGGTACAAAGTTTGACAAGTGTTTTAGGGCTTAAGAAGGAAATTTGTGAATGTCATTTAGGAGGTGGTGTCCACGCCGTCTTGGGGAAAATTGTTACCGAGCAATCATTGGGGGATTGTTAGGAGAAGAAACTTGGTCTCTGTGTGCTCATATTCTGCCCTCCCAGAGAAAATGTCCCACCTGCTGTGGCATTCTTGACCCCCTTGGAATTGTCAGGCTAGAAGCAGGGAGATATATAAGTGAGTACAAATTGGCTTTTCCTGAGACGGCCTGGGATGTGGGATATGTAACCCATCTGTGTTTTCATCTGCACCCAATCAAGCCCACCAAGCCAGAACGGACTTTAAAAGTTAAGGGAGAAATAGTCTTGGAGCACGTGGTGTTCTGGTTGGGCCATGCCAACTGGCAGGTGAAGACATGCCAATCTCCTTTCTCCCTCTGGGATCTGGCAGGTTAAGGCCCTTCTCATCCCAATTAGGAAGGAGGCGGAATGGCAATGTAAGTATTTCTTTGAGTGAAAATATCAGAAGTGCATAGAGTACAGAGAACTTCATAGACAGAATGAAATGGAAAAGTAGAAGAATGTCTGAGAAGGTAAGCAAGATGTGAGGAAATGAATCTAAGGCTACTGTGCTGGAGTGCATTATTAAAAATTTAAAGGAGGGATTTGGAGGAGACTATGGGTTGAAGATGACACCTAACAGCCTCCACATACTCTGTGAGATCAAGTGGCCCCCTATGGGAGTAGGATGGCCACCAGAGGACACCATGAACGGAAAAACAGTGGAAGCAGTCTATACAGTAGTCACAGGAGAGCCAGGACACCCAGATCAATATTCGTATATTGACTCATAGCAAGGATTAGCTCAAGACCCTCTTCCTTGGGTGAGGTTCTGTATCCAGAAGGGAAAGGGAAAAATATTAATGGCACAAAAATTGATGATAAAAAAGAAATTCTACAGGATTTGGACAGGGATGACCTGCCACTCCCCCATACTGGATGATGACATGCCCGCCGCCCAGTACTCCACCAGGACCAGAGGCTGCCTTAAAGCCCAATCCAGGGCCAGGTGAAGTTCATGCAGCAGCTGCTGCTCCTCGGGCAGCTCTCCCAGAGATTGTAGAGCCACCATTTCGGCAGGCTCCGATCCCAGCGATGGAGAGCTCTGGTCAGTGCCCCCAGGATTCCACCTCAGCAGGGTCTCCTAGATTGTATCCACCTCTCCCGGGGAGCACTGATGGGAAGGGGGAAGAAAACACAGGAATTAGAGGCTGCACTCTGCCAAGGAACAGGGGGAAAGAACCCCACTACACATGCCCCTCAGAGAGCTACAACAGTCTCCAATTCAGGATGCACGTGGGCACTACTATCAGTCCCCTGTAGACTATTCTTACCAGCCGTTTTCCTCTGCAGATATATTAAACTAGAAGAGACACACTCCACCATACTTGGGGGAGCCACAGGCCATGATTAGGCTAACAGAGACTATTTTTCAAACCCACCGCCCTACATGGGATGACATAATCCAATTACTAGTCTCCCTTTTCAGCACTGAGGAACGACACAGGATCCTAACTGAGGCCAGAAAATGGTTAAGAAAAATGGCACCTGAGGGTACTGCAAACCCCCAGCAGTGGGCAGAACTAGCCACCCCGGATGAGAGGCCCAACTGAGGCTTTAACACAGAGGAAGGGAGGGGCCTCCTGGAGAGATATCGGACAGCTATTTTACAAGGCCTCAAGAGGGGGGCCCAAAAACCTGTAAGTATGGCAAAACCCTCCAAAGTGATTCGAAGGGAAATTGAATTGCTCTCTGAATTCTATGAAAGACTGTGTGAGGCCTTTAGAGTTTATATGCCAATAGGTCCAGAGACTGCTGGGCCTCAGATGGTGATAAATGCAGCCTTGTGTCTCAATCCTACCCTGAAAATATCAGATGGGGAGACACCAAGTGATTCATGAATTTTTATATATCCCTGAATGTCAGTACCTTTGTTGGGAAGAGACTTGCTGTCTAAATTGGGGGCACAAGTGACCTTTCCCTCCATGAAAGACCCACTCTTCAAATGGGCTCAACCACCTATTTACTCTTCCTCTCAGTAAACCCTCAAGATGAATGGTGGAGAAGGCAATGGCACCCCACTCCAGTACTCTTGCCTGGAAAATCCCATGGACGGAGGAGCCTGGTAGGCTGCAGTCCATGGGTTCGCTAAGAGTCGGACACGACTGAGCGACTTCACCTTCAATTTTCACTTCCATGCATTAGAGAAGAAAATGCCAGTGTTCTTGCCTGGAGAACCCCAGGGATGGGGTAGCCTGGTGGGCTGCCGTCTATGGGGTCGCAAAGAATTGGACATGGCTGGAGAGACTTAGCAGCAGCAGCAGCAAGATGAATGGAGGTCCAGGAAGGGAATGATCTTCCTACATAATCTCCAGGGAGAGAAACCGGATGGTCTAAACAGTCGAGAGAGAGAGTTAACTCAACAATTCCTTGAAGTCTGGGTGGAAGACAACCCCCCCCACACCCCGCACCCGGATGCTTGCAAAAGAGGTCCCAGTGGTAACAGAACTCAAACACGGTACAATTATGTCAGCACCCGCTTTAGGCCCACCAGACCTTGCTAAGCCATTTACTCTTTATGTGACTGAAAAGGACAAGGTGGCTATGGGAGTGTTGTCCCAGACTATGGGGACATGGGACAGACCCATGGTTTATCTCTCAAAACGGCTGGACAATGTTGCCACTGGTGGTTGGGATGCTGACAGGCAGTTGCTGCAGTTGCCTTACTGGTCCGGAGGCAACCAAGCTGACTTTGGGCCAAGATTTGATCGTGAAAGTCCCACGTGAGGTCAATACTCTCCTGCGAGGGGACCCCCATAAATGTCTGTCGACATCCCGGATTACTCAATACCAGGGACTGTTATGTGAAAACCCCCGTGTTACTATTGAGCCTTGTCAGGCCCTGAGTCTGGCCACTTTCCTTCCTATGGGAGAAGGTGGGCCCTCATATGATTGCAAGGAAATCCTAGAAGAAGTTTATGCCAGCAGACCTGACTTGAGAGACCAGCCAATCCTTGACCCAGATTTGGTCCTGTACATCAATGGCACCAGCCTGGTGAAAAAAGGACAATGACTATTGGGATATGCGGTAGTCATGGAAGAACCCATCATTGAGGCTAGCTCTCTGCCTTCACACTGATCTGCTCAACAGGTCAAACTATATGCTCTCATCCACGCCCTCCAGCTGCCAAAAGGTAAGAAGACAAACATTTACACAGACTCCAGGTATGCTTTTCTACTTTACACGTACATGGGGCTTTATATAAAGAGCAAGATCTTCTGACAGCTAACAGAAAGGACATTAAAAATAAAGAAATCTTGACTCTATTAGAGGCTGCATGGGAACCTGAAAAGGCAGCAGTTTTGCATTGTTGGGGTCACCAAAAGGAAGACACCCCACAAACATAGGGAAACCGACTAGCAGATAAAGCCGCAAAACATGTGGCTGAGAAATTTGGGGCTGCTGGTGGGGGAATCTATCAGAAACTTTGTATTCCCAAAAATGCCTGAGTTAACTTTGATTCCCCCACGGTATACCCTGGCCCAAAACCAGCTGGCTGAAGCAGAAAAGGCCACCAAAAACGAAAGTGGTCAATGCTGCTCCTGGACATAAACAAAAACCTTCAGGAATACACTTAAAAGGCACTCTAAGTGGACTTAAACGCTGCTGACACTCATGGTATGTAGCTTCTCAAGATGTTTGGAGGTTTTCCCCACCCTAACTGAAAAAGCAAATGAAGTGGCTCGCTCTCTGCTTCGAGAAATAATCCCCAGATTCAGGTTCCCAACCCATATAGAATCAGACAACGGCCCTGCCTTTGTAGCTGACTTAATTCAACAGGTATGTAAAGTTATAAATATCAAGTGGAAATTACATACGGCATATAGGCCCCAGAGTTCTGGGATGGTGGAACGAACCAACCAGACACTTAAAAGAGATACTCTCCAAGTGGATCATAGAGACCAGCTGCTCCTGGGTGGACTTGCTTCCAAGGGCTCTGCTCAGACTCAGGATGACACCATGGCTCCATGGCTATTCTCCATACGAAATTGTGTATGGGAAGCCCTCTCCCATAATAAAACAGGTGTTAACAAATTTGCCTCAGGTAAGGGGAGATGAGCTTTCGCAGCACATGGAACAACAAGAAAGGGTGCCATTCCCCCTTGGGGGACAGATTCACGAATTTGTGTCTGGGGATCAGGTATGGGTCAAGGACTGGAAACACGACTCCTTGGCCCCACATTGGAAGGGTCCATATACTGATTGTTCTAACCACCCCTACAGCATTTAAAGCGGCAGGTGTCACTCCCTGGATCCACCACATGAGGATGAAGGGAGCGTACCATGAAGACCCGGAGGATGCTGATTGGACTACACCAAAGGACCCCACTGATCCCTGTGAAACAAAGATCATCTTAAAGAAGAAAAAGGGATGAAGCTCTACAATCAACTGCTGCTACAAGGACTTGCCAGTATCATCTTGGGATTAACCATTGTTTCAGCACAAGGAGGGACCTGTGCTATAATTAAAGTTGAATATTTTGTGTATATATTCCTGAATTATCTGGCAATATATCAGCCACCCTAGATGACATGAAAGGTCAGGTAAAAGCTATGTCTGTTGATAACCTTCCTTTTTGGATTTTGGTCCTATCTTGGGTGAAGGGTGATTGGTGGAAAACTATATTTACCATTGTTATAGTTGCCTTAATAGTTCTTCTTTGTGAACCCTGCATTTTACAATGTATTATGAACTCTGTAACCCAAAGGTCAGTGTTGTTCTCCCAAATTGGTGGTCAGAGAGCCAGGGTGCAATATATCCCTATGAATGATGCTCATACTATGAAGTAAGAGCATCAAGAGAGGGGAATGAAAGAGGAAACAGAAAGAACAGGCTCCATCTTTAAAGCAAGACTCCATCTTGGGCTGGACTGTGGACTTTGAGCTATATTCCCAGTATCTATGGAAACCGAGCTGCTGGGACTGGGGAGGTGATAAGACACACTGCACCTGAAGTGAGTGCACTCTCCAAGCACCTGGTCGCCTGAGCTGCTCGGACCGGGGAACGGCACAAAACACAGGCCCAACCGAGTCTACACCTTTGTGGAATACCCAAGAAACTGAACCTGAGTTGTTTAGATCTGAGAAGTGCATGAAACTCAGAGTCTGCTCCCTGAGGAGCAACCTGAAGCCTGAGCAGTGTAGACTGGGAAAGCACAAGCCGTGAGCAGTACAAACCCAGTATGGCCAAGACACTGTGAGTACTCTCCACACACAACAGGTATATTTGTTTGCAGTGTTCCTCCCTCCCCACAGCACGACTGAACAAGTGAACCTAAACAAGAGACCACCACTGTCCCCTTGGGTCAGGACGGAAATGAGACACTGAAGAGACCTGCAAACAGAAGCCAAATAAAAAGAGGGAACCGCTTTGGAAGTGACAGGTGCAACAGATCAAAATCCCTGTGGTTAGCACCAACCACACTGGAAGGGGACTATAGATATTGAGAAGTATAATCTGGAACAAGGAACTATCTGAAACTGAACTAACCCCACACTGCCTGCAACAGCTCCAGAGAAATTCTTAGATATATTTTTACTATTATCATTTTTTTTCTTTTTTTTAAATCCTCTATCACTCTTTTAATTTTCATTTTTATAAACCACTATAGCCTTGCAAAAAAAAAAAGACCCTATTTTTAAAGCAAAATTCATATATATTTCCTATACTTTCTGTGATTTTTTTTAATATTGTATTTTTAAGAGTCTAACTTCTCTAGATTTTCAATCTTTGTTTTACAGTATTTGACATCAATTTTGTGCATTTAAGAATCCAATCTTCAGTACCCATTTTTACTCAGGAGGGTGATTACTGACTTGATTACTCTCTCCCCCTTTTGACTCACCTTTTTCTCCCCCAGGTCACCTCCATCTCCTCCCTCCCCCTTCTCTTCTCAACCCAATTCTGTGAATCTCTGTGGGTGTTCTGGGCTTTGGAGAACACTCAGGGAACAGAGTACTACCTAGATCTATATCTCTCCTCTTGATTCCCCCTTTTCTCCTCCTGCTCACCTCTATCTCCTTCCTCCCGTTTCTCTTCTCTATGTGACTCCGTGAACCTCTCTGAGGGTTCCAGACTGTGGAGAGCACATAGGGAATTATTTACTGGCCAGATTGCTCTCTCTCCTTTTGATTCCCCATCTTCTCCTCCTGGTCTCCTCTATCTCTCTCCTCCCTTTTCTCTTCTCCAAGTAACTCTGTAAACTTCTCTGGGTGTCACTCACTGTGGATAATCTTTTCACCATTAGCCTAGAAGTTTTATTATCAGTGCTGTATGGATGGAGAAGTCTTGAGGCTACTGTAAGAATAAGACTGAAAACCAGAGGCAGGAGGTTTAAGCCCCAAACCTGAGAACACCAGAGAACTCCTGACCCTAGGGGACATTAATTGATAAGAGATAATCCAAAAGCCTCCATACCCACACTGAAATCAAGCACCACCCAAGAGCCAATAAGTTCCAGAGCAAGACATAACCACACAAATTCTCCAGCAACGCAGGAACATGGCCGTGAGCATCAATATATAGGCTGCCCAAAGTCACACCAAACCTAAACACGTCTCAAAACTCACTACAGGACATTGCATTGCACTCCAGAGAGAAGAAATGCAGCTCTATTCACGAGAACACTGGCACAAGCTTCCCTAACTAGGAAACCTTGACAAGCCACTCGTCCAACCACACTCACAGGAGAAACCTCCACAATAAAGAGGAACCACAAACTGCCAGCATACAGAAAGGCCACCCCAAACACAGCAATCTAAATAATATGAAAAGCAATATAAATACTCAGCAGGTAAAGGAACATGATAAATGCCCACCAAATAAAACAAAAGAGGAGATAGGGAGTCTACCTGAAAAAGAATTTAGAATGATGATAATAATAAAAAAAAAAAAAGATCCAAAATCTTGAAAACAAAATGGAATTACAGATAAATAGCCTGGAGACAAGGATTGAGAAGATGAAAAAAAAAACTTTTAACAAGGACCTAGAAGAAATTAAAAAGAGTCAGTTAATAATGCAATAAATGCAATCAAAAACACTCTGGAGGGAACCAACAGTAGAATAATGAAGGCAGAAGATAGAATAAGTGAGGTAGATAGAGGTAAATAGAATGGTTGAAATAAATGAAGCAGAGAGGAAAAAAGAAAAAAAGATTCAAAAGAAATGAGGACAATCTCAGGGACATCTGGGACAATGTCAAATACCCCAACATTCGAATCATAGGAGTCCCAGAAGAAGAAGACAAAAAGAAAGGCCATGAGAAAATACTCGAGGAGATAATAGTTGAAAACTTTCCTACAGTGGGGAAGGAAATAGTCACACAAGTCCAAGAAACTCAGAGAGTCCCAAACAGGATAAACCCAAGGCAAAACACCCCAAGACATATATTAATCAAATTAACAAAGATCAAACACAAAAATAAATATTAAAAGCAGCAAGGGAAAAAGAACTAATAACACACAAAGGGATTTCAATAAGCATGACAGCTGATCTTTCAATAGAAACTCATCAGGCCAGAAGGGAATGGCAGGATGTACTTAAAGTAATGAAAGAAAAAAACCTACAACTCAGATTACTGTACCCAGCAAAGATTTCATTTAGATATGAAGGAGAATTGAAAAGGTTTACAGACAAGCAAAAGCTGAGAGAATTCAGCACCACCAAACCAGCTCTTCAACAAATGCTAAAAGATCCTCTCTAGACAGGAAATACAGAAAGGGTGTATAAATTTGAATCCAAAACAACAAAGTAAACGGCAGTGGGATCATACTTATCAATAGTTACCTTAAATGTAAATGGGTTGAATGCCCCAACCAAAAGACAAAGATTGGCTGAATGGATCCAAAAACATGACCCCTATATATGCTGTCTATAAGAGACCCATCTCAAAACAAAGGACACATACAGACTCAAAGTGAAGGGCTGGAAAAAGATATTTCATGCAAACAGAGATCAAAATAAAAGCAAGAGTAGCAATACTCATATCAGATAAAATAGATGTTAAAATAAAGGTTGTGAAAAGAGACAAAGAAAGACACTACATAATGATCAAAGGATCAATCCAAGAAGAAGATAAAACAATTATAAACATATATGCACCCATCATAAGAGCACCGCAGTATGTAAGGCAAATGCTAACACGTATGAAAGGGGAAATTAACAATAAAACAATAATAGTGGGAGACTTTATTACCACACTCACACCGATGGATAGATCAACTAAACAGAAAATTAACAAGGAAACACAAACTTTAAATGACACAATGGTCCAGCTAGACCTAATTGATATCTATAGGACATTTCACCCCAAAACAACGAATTTCACCTTTTCCTCAAGTGCACACGGAACCTTCTCCAGGGCAGATCACATCCTGGGCCATAAATCTAGCCTTGGTAAATTCAAAAATATTGAAATCATTCCAGTCATCTTTTCTGACCACAGTGCAGTAAGATTAGATATCAATTACAGGGGAAAAAAAAACTATTAAAAATTCCAACATATGGAAGCTAAACAATACCCATCTGAATAACCAACAAATCATAGAAGAAATCAAAAAATAAATCAAAATATGCATAGAAACGAACAAAAATGAAAACACAACAACCCAAAACCTATGAGACACTGCAAAAGCAGTGCTAAAGGGAAGGTTCATAGCAATACAGGCTTATCTCAAGAAACAAGAAAAAAATCAAATAAATAACCTAACTCTACACCTAAGCAACTAGAGAAGGAAGAAATGAAGAACCCCAGGGTTAGTAGAAGGAAAGAAATCTTAAAAATTAGGGCAGAATTAAATGCAAAAGAAGCAAAAGAGACCATAGCAAAAATCAACAAAGCTAAAATCTGGTTCTTTGAGAAGATAAGTAAAATTGACAAACCGTTAGCCAGACTCATCAAGAAACAAAGGGAGAAGAATCAAATCAACAAAATTAGAAATGAAAATGGAGACATCACAACAGACAACACAGAAATACAAAGGATCATAAGAGACTACAATCAGCAACTATATGCCAATAAAATGGACAAATTCTCAGAAAAGTATAACTTTCTAAAACTGAAACAGGAAGAAATAGAAGATGTTAACAGACCCATGACAAGCAAAGAAATAAAAACTGTAATCAGAAATCTTCCAGCAAAATAAAGCCCAGGACTAGACAGCTTCACAGCAGAATTCTACCAAAAATTTAGAGAAGAGCTAACACATATTTTACTCACTCTTCCAGAAAATTGCACAAGGTAAACTTCCAAGCTCATTATATGAGGCCACCATTACCTTAATACCAAAACCAGAAAAAGATACCATGCAAAAAAAAGAAAGAAAGAAAGAAAAGGAAGAAAGAAAGAAAGAAAGAAAGAAAGAAAGAAAGAAAGAAAGAAAGAAAGAAAGAAAGAAAGAAAGAAAGAAAGAGAAAGAAAAGAAAACAACAGGCCAATAGCACTGATGAACTTAGATGCAGAAATCCTTAACAAAATTCTAGCAAACAGAATCCAACAACATATTAAAAATATAAATCATAACCAAGTGGGCTTTATCCCACGAATGCAAGGATTCTTTAATATGGGCAAATGAATCAATGTAATACATGACGTTAAAAAATTGAAAGACAAAAGCCATATGATTAACTCAATAGATGCATAAAAAGCCTTTGATAACATTCAACATCCATTTTTGATAAAAGCTCTCTAGAAAGCAGGAATAGAAGGAACATACCTCGACATAATAAAAGCTATATATGACTAAACCATGGGAAACATTATCCTCAATGGTGAAAAATTGATAGCATTTCCCCTAAAGTCAGGAACAAGACAAGGGTGCCCACTCTCACCACTACCATTCAACATAGTTTTGAAGTTTTGGCCACAGCAATCAGTCAGAAAAAGAAATAAAAGGAATCCAGATTGGAAAAGAAGAAGTAAAACTCTCACTGTTTGCAGACAACATGATCCTCTACATAGAAAACACTAACGACTCTACCAGAAAATTACTAGAGCTAATCAATTAATACAGTAAAGTTGCAGGATATAAAACTGACACACAGAAATCCCTTGTATTCTCATACACTAACAATGAGAAAACAGAAAGAGAAATCAAAGAAACAATACCATTCACCATTGCAATGAAAAGAATAAAATACTTAGGAATATATCTACCTAAAGAAACATAAGACCTATATATAGTAAACTATAAAACACTGATGAAAGAAATCAAAGAGGACACAAATAGATGGAGAAGTATACCATGTCCATAGATTGGAAGAATCAATATTGTCAAAATGGCTATACTACCCAAAGCAATCTATAGATACAGTGCAATCCCTATCTAGCTACTATCGGTATTTTTCACAGAACTAGAGCAAATAATTTCACAGTTTGTATGGAAATACAAAAAAACCTTGAATAGCCAAAGCAATCTTGAGAAAGAAGAATGGAACTAGAGGAATCAACCTGCCTGACTTCAGACTATACTACAAAGTCACAGTCATCAAGACAGTATGGTACTGGCACAAAGACAGAAATACAGATCAGTGGAACAAAATAGAAAGCGCAGAGATAAATCCATGTACCTATGGACACCGTATCTTCAACAAAGGAGGCAAGAATATACAGTGGAGAAAAGACAAGCTCTTTAACAAATGGTGCTGGAAAAACTGGTCAACCACTTGTAAAAGAATGAAACTAGAACATATTCTAATACCATACACAAATATAAACTCAAAATGGATTAAAGATCTAAATGTAAGACCAGAAACTAAGACTCCTAGGGGAAAACATAGGCAAAACACACTTCAACATAAATCACAGCAGGGTCCTCTACGACCCACCTCCCAGAATATTGGAAATAAAGGCAAAAATAAACAAATGAGACCTAATTAAAATTATAAGCTTCTGCACAACAAAGGAAACTATAAGCAAGGTGAAAAGACAACCTTCAGAATGGGAGAAAATAATAGCAAACGAAGCAACTGAAAAAGAATTAATCTCAAAAATATACAAGTAACTCCTGCAGCTCATTTCCAGAAAAATAAACAACCCAATCAAACAATGGGCCAAAAAACTAAACAGATATTTCTCCAAAGAAGACATAGAGATGGCTAACAACACATGAAAACATGCTCAACATCATTCATTATCAGATAAATACAAATCAAAACCACAATGAGGTACCATTTCAAGCCAGTCAGAATGTCTACTATCCAAAAGTCTACAAGCAACAAATGCTGGAGTGGGTGTGGAGAAAAGGGAACCCTCTTACACTGTTGGTGGGAATGCAAGCTAATAAAGCCACTATGGAGAAGAGTGTGGAGATTCCTTAAAATACTGGAAATAGAACTGCCATATGACCCAGTAATCCCACTCCTGGGCATACACACCAAGGAAATCCGAACTGAAAGAGACACATGTACCCCAATGTTCCTCACAGCACTGTTTATAATAGCCAGGACA
Source organism: Odocoileus virginianus (assembly GCF_023699985.2). Classification (NCBI taxonomy): domain Eukaryota; kingdom Metazoa; phylum Chordata; class Mammalia; order Artiodactyla; family Cervidae; genus Odocoileus; species Odocoileus virginianus. The sequence goes on along the minus strand of NC_069708.1, from coordinate 41,983,513 downwards.
TGGAAGCAACCTAGATGTCCATCAGCAGACAAATGGATAAGGAAGCTGTGGTACATATACACAATGGAATCTTACTCAGCCATTAAAAATAATTCATTTGAATCAGTTCTAATGAGGTGGATGAAACTGGAGCCTATTATACACAGCGAAGTAAGCCAGAAAGAAAACCACAAGCAGTATACTAACGCATATGTATGGAATTTAGAAAGATGGTAACAATAACCCTATATGCGAGACAGCAAAAGAGACACAGATGTATAGAACAGTCTTTTGGACTCTGTGGGAGAAGGCAAATGTGGGATGATCTGAGAAAATAACATTGAAACATGTATATTATCAAGTGTGAAACAGATCTCCAGTCCAGGTTTGATGCATGAGACAGGTGCTCAGGGCTAGTGCACTCGGATGACCCTGAGGGATGGGATGGGGAGGGAGGTGGAAGGGGGTTTCAGAATTGGGAACACATGTAAACCCACGGATGATTCATATCACTGTATGGCAAAAACCACTACAATATTATAATTAGTCTCCAGCTAAAAAAATAAATTAAAATAATATAAAAAAAAAAGAAGAAGAAGAAGAAAACTGAGACCATGGCATCCGGTCCCATCACTTCATGGCAAATAGATGGGGAAACAGTGGCTGACTTTATTTTGGGGGGCTCCAAAATCACTGCAGATGGTGATGCAGCCATGAAATTAAAAGACACTTACTCCTTGGAAGGAAAGTTATGACCAACATGGACAGCATATTAAAAATCAGAGACATTACTTTTTCAACAAAGGTCTGTCTAGTCAAGGCTATGGTTTTTCCAGTGGTCATGTATGGATGTGAGAGATGGACTGTGAAGAAAAATGAGCACTGAAGCATTGATGCTTTTGAACTTTGCTGTTGGGGAAGACTCTTGAGAGTCCCTTGGACTACAAGGAGATCCAAACAGTCCATCCTAAAGGAGATCAGTCCTGGGTGTTCATTGGAAGGACTGATGTTGAAGCTGAAACTCCAGTACTTTGGCCACCTGATGCAAAGAGCTGACTCATTTCAAAGGATCCTGATGCTGGGAAAGATTGAGGGCAGGAGGAGAAGGGTACTAATGAGGATGAGATGGTTGGATGGCATCCACGACACAATGGACATGGATTTGGGTGGACTCTTGGAGTTGGTGATGGAGAGGGAGGCCTGGCGTGCTGTGATTCATGGGGTCACAAAGATTTGGACACGACTGAGCGACTGAACTGAACTGAATTATCTGTGCAACCTAATAGAATTATAAATTCTATTGTGCTTATTGGAATATGACCATAGGCCTATTGATAATTGTACACTGTTAACTGCCTAGACTTAAGGCATATGAATCACGGGTTAACTTTGATTGTATCTTTCTTTTCCTTTGTTCAGACCAGTTTCAGGGAATTTGGGGAGGTAGGTTTGAGCATGTACTCTTAGGGTATATAATGCCTTCACATATAGGGTATATAAGGTTCGCGGTCCTTGGCTAAGAGCAGAGTCTGCCTTGGGCCCATTGGTGAAATAAACTGCACTCCACTATCAGCATTGTCCTTCTGAGTGAATTTGTTTCCTGGAACGCGTGGCTACAACACTATAAAATCCAGACATTTTTCTTCAATTTTCATTACTTTAAGAGTCACTGGGGCCTTCAGGATTTTTGTAAGAATTTTAAGTGCTTTCATTCTACTTGGGATTCATACTGTTCATAAAATAAATTTCAAATTACTTTGTAAAAAAATTTTTGTTCTGATTTTGTGAATTTTTATCTTTAAAATAATGGGAAAACAAATCAATCTGAATTTTCCTCACATTTCATTTATCAATGGCTTATAATCTATCCTTGAAACAATGAAGGCTCAGTGTGTAAATATTGAGTGGTGGTGGTGGCTGGTGAGAGGTGTTAGAGTATGCCAAAAGCGAAACAAATATTCAGTAGTACCACTAAATATAGAACATTTTGAAAATTATACATATATGTGTACACATAAATAAAAATTCTTCAAGAAATTGTAATTATATACAACTCTTGTGCTGTTCTTAGTCATTCAGTCATACCCTATTCTTTGAACCATATGGACTATAGCCTTCTTGGCTCCTCTGTCCATGGGGATTTGCCAGACAAGAATCCTGGAATGGGTTGCCCTGTCCTCCTCCAGAGTATCTTCCCAACCCAAGGATCAAACCCAGGTCTCCTGTATTGCAGGTAGATTCTTTACCAGCTAAGCCACCAGGGAAGCCCAAGAATACTGGAGTGGGTATTCTATCCTTTCTTCAAGGGAACTTTCCCACCCAGGAATTGAACCGGGGTCTCCTGCTTTGGAGGCAGATTCTTTACCGGCTAAGTTACCTGGAAAGCCCATACAACCCTTATGTATCATATAAAAACATGTATTGCAAAAAACTGGCTCAGTTCTAAAAAAACTGTTTTGTTTCCTTTGAATGCCACACTGAAATTCAAGAATTCAACTCAAAAAATGACTATTACATTTATGCTTTAAATACATCAAGATGTTTCTAAAATGTAAATGGACAAGCCCCAAAGGATAAAAATTTATTTGGCTACATGACTACAAATTTAAATGGCCCTATCATTCAACTGACTTATAAGTTTTACTGTCTATTAGAAAATAGGTCACGTTCAAAGTGAGAGGGTTTTGGATCATCTCAATTCTGGATTGTAGCCCCAAAGATGCTTTTGTAATGAAATCAGAATGTGCTACTGTCTACATGCTGAGTTTTAACCTCTGTACTTTAATAGCTGCTGCTGCTGCTAAGTCGCTTCAGTCGTGTCCTACTCTGTGTGACCCTGTAGATGGCAGCCCACCAAGCTCCTCTGTCCACAGGATTCTCTAGGCAAGAATACTGGAGTGAGTTGCCATTTCCTTCTCTGACTTTAATAGCTAGGTGCATTATTTATACCAGAACTCCTCCAAAGAAAAGCACAGGGCACAATGTCTTTAACTAGGCTTGAATTAAGAATCACTTGTCATTTAGTTTAAAACAACTGATAGTTACAGTGAGGGCTGTGACTCCCCATTCCCACACTCTTCAAAAAAGTATGGAAAACTATTCCAAGGTCTGTGGTATAAGCCCTAGAGAACATTAAAGAATATGGTAGAGGCTATTAACTGAAGCAGGAATATTGTAATATCTTCATGTATATATTTGTTTCTCTTCTTCTACTCTCATGTAAAAGTAGTAGACAGCTTGAATTATAGAACTGCATATGGTTTTATAAGCAAGGATATAAAGGTTAACTTTCAAAACTGACAAATATTCTGCATGTTGAATCTGACTCTAATTCTTGAAACAATATTCCCCGCTATATTGCACATTGAATGACTACATGTGTTGGCAGGTATTGTAGGAATTGAAGGAAGTTAAACTTGGAAGATAAAGGAAGCTTTACTTTTCAAGCAACTCAGCACATTGCCTGAAAATATCTACAAGCATGTGATTTGACTAATCCATTAAATTCCTGTGGCATTTTCAGTGAGGATTTTAAAGCTCTTGTGAAATCCATTACAATGAATAATAAGAATCAAGTCAAAATCTCTAAATCTATTCTTTTTTTTTTTTTTTCTAGACCCAATCTGAGAAGTCAGCTCCTATGTACATCCTAAATTTTGGGAAACCAAGGTAACATTCCAATGATGAACCATATGTTGGCTGCACTTGTTCATTCTGCTTCTTCCAGTAAATTTGTAGTGTAGTGGTGTGTCACAGTGAAAAGGAGTACATAAAAATCAGTTTAGATTCAGTTTTATTCTGCCACTTTTTTTCTTTTTTGCCACACCAGCATGTGGAACTTCCCCCACGAGGGAATGAACTCATGCTCCCTGACTTGGAAGCATGGAGTCCTAATCACTGGAGCACCAGAGAAATCTGCCACCATTTTTTCTGTCATTTTAAGACAGTTACTTTGACTGTTAAATAGAAAAATTACAATGTTTTAACTAAAAAAGGAAACCAATCTAAATAATTTGCCTTCATGGAATTATAGATTGGAAAGTTCTTATTTGAGCAATTTTAGCTTATCACAGAGGTACATGAATACATGCATATTTTGTGTACATGTGTGCATTTTTCAGGGGAGAATATCTTCTTCAGTTATGCATAATTCATACCTGCTTCAAAAAGTTTGAAATTTTTAGCTAGAGGTTCCTAAAATTTGAATCCTTTTTGTCTGAACACACACACACACACACACACACACACACATATAATACACATGCAAACCTATTCTTTTTCAGTTCTTTTTCATTATAGGTTATTACATGATATCAAATATACTGCCTGTGCTATACAGTAGGATGTTGATTATCTAATTAACATTTGAATCTTACAGACCCACTAGGATCATTGAATTAATCATCCAAAAGTATGGCTTATTCTTCATTACTTTTCTGCAAAATCAGATTTCCACACACACCCTCACCCACCCACCCAACCAGTATATTGAACTGTATGCTAGGCTGTTTGAGCTTCCGGGATGGCTCAGTGATAAAAAATCTGCCCACAATGTGGGAGATCCAGGTTCAATCCCTGGGTCGAGATGATCCCCCGGAGAAGGAAACAGCCACCCACTCCAGTATCCTTGTCTGAAAAATCGCATGGACAGAGGAACCTGATGGGCTACAGTCCATGGGGTTGCAAAAGAGTTGTACATGACTTAGCAACTAAACAATAACAACAACAATGCTAGGCTGCAATAGTTTTGCAGGGAAGCTGCTTATTTACAATATCTATCTTTCTTTTCCTTGAATGATTAAAAGACACTTTAAAAATTCTTTATATTTTGGGTGCTTTTATGTTGAAACTAAGTTTCTTAGAATTATTCTGTTGTGGTTAACCATGTTTAATAGCTGCTGGGAAGCTATCATTTTTCGTTACTGAAATACAAGGAGCTATGAAGCTAGATTTTTGTTTGTTTTTTTGCTTTGTCGAACAAAAAGATGGTAAAAGTCCTAGATCTTAACATCATAAAATAACATTTATTTTGGATAGTTTAAGGACTTAGTTTTATGTAACCAAGTAGTTGCTCAGTCATGTCTGACTCTTGGCAACCCCATGGCCTGTAGCCCGCCAGGCACGTCTGTCCAGGCAAGAATGTGGGAGTGGGTTGCCATGCCCTCCTCCAGGGGATTTTCCCAACCCAGGAATCGAACCCAAGTCTCTCATTGAAGGCAGATTCTTTACCGTCTGAGCCATGAGGGAAGCTCTCATTCTTAGAGAATTAGATCTTTCCTTTCAAGTCAAGCACTTTCTTGGTTTCAGCATGCAATCCTCTCAAATCTTCATTTCCAACTATGATGTAGCTCTTTGTTTAATATTTGATTCTCTACATTTTCTGATTCTCACATGCATGTGTCATGATACCTGCAACCTAAAAAAAAAACTGAACTCAATTTCTCAATTGAACTCAATGCTCAGCCATTTCATTCTCCCATAAGCATTATTGTCAGAATAGTTTTCAAGCAGTGGAAACATCTTTGGTGGTCTCCATTCCAACAATGTGAACTCAAATCCAAGAAAGACTCTAGCAAAATCATCATATTCTCTTCCAAGTCAACCAATAACATCTTTACTTTTTGCTCTGTTATCCACTTTTGCTTACTTACAACTGGGTATTATAGGTTTATTATCTCTTTGTACTACTAATTTTAATCACTCTTGTATATAGTCTCTTGTTTTTAGGATCACCTTCAACACTAAAAATAAAAGTAGCTTCTCCTTTGTCCCAATTTCCATCCAAGATTCTGTGGACTATTTCATTTGTTTTTTTGTTTGTTTGTTTGTTTTTTCCTTAATGGGTTTGCTCTTATCTTTATTCTCATTTATCAAAGTTTCTTGTTTAGGTGAACAATTGTGCTCTGGATTTCTGCTTATCATTACATGTTTTAAATTATATATATATGTTTTTTTTTAATTGAGGCAATGCTGATTTATAACATTATATAAGTTTCACATGTGCAACATTATATTTGTACTTTGGTATACACTACAGAATTAAAAATATATTTGGAAATCAGATCTGAAAATCAGGTTTTCCAGGAAAAATTGTTTGTGCAAATTAAGTAGAAAAGCAGGGTCCCTTTGTACTCTTTTTTCTACATGTCTACTTTCCTGGTTAATATTGAAGTCATCTTGAATGTGTGACCTAATCAAGTTTGGCTGTTTCTTTTCAAGAAGGAGTTAAATGATTCTCTTTGACTTGTCAGATTATGTCATTATAACTTCTAATATATCCAGAAGAAGCTTAGAGAATCAATTACCTCAAACAAAGCAGGACTTCCCTGGTGGTCCAGTGGTAGGAATTCGCCTGACAATGCAGAGGACATAAGTTCGATCGCTGCTCGTGGAAGAGTTCGTATACTGTGGGGCAACTAAACCCATGCACCTCAACTACTGAAGCTGGGCACTCTTAGAGCCCTGTGCTCCACAACAAGTCAGATGATGAGAAGCTTTCACACCAAACTAGAGAGTCACCCCGCTTGCCACAACTAGAGAAAGCCCATGCACAGCAACAAAGATTCAATGCAGCCAAAACTAAATAAATAAATCAATAAAAACAACTAAACAAAATTAATGGCTCTTTTCATATTCTTTATTCTGAAAAATCACACAGGAAGAGTTATTTCATGGTTTAGCAAGACTTTAGCACTGAGATCAATACAGACCTACCTGCAATAAGTCCTACACTATTAGGATATATCATCAGAAAAAAATCTAATCTCAAAGTCAATACCCTGCATTGGTTAATGTTTTGGGAACCCCAGAAAGAAAGGTTAATGCCTTTCCTGGCATTATTTGGGTAAAATACTCCTTCAATTACAACCTGGTCATAGAAGATTAAGATAATGGAATAATTTCTTACAAAGATATATTTTTAAAAAATATAACAATTTCAAGATACTGACGTAATTTTCTGGGTAATTCAAATATAAATCTGTTAATCAATTGGATATTTTATGGAAAATTATCTTGAGAAAGAAATCAGTGACCATAATTATGTGGACATCTGCCTTAAATATTTTTTGAATAGACATGTCCAGTGAGTGCTGTATTTCCAAACATGTAAAGAGAAGATTCATTCATTTTAAACACAAAAAGAAACCTGTATCACCTTAAGAACAATTTCAGTCATTTTCTAAACAACTGATTATTTTTTTAATTCATCCACTGCTCAGATCTGTGTTCTTCACTGAAGCTAGCTACATAGCTAGCCTACAAAACTATGTGCTGAGATGTATATGGATTAAACATTTTGCCCACAAGGTTTTTTCTTTTGTTTGGTTTTGCTGCTCCTCTACTGAATTATTGAGCACTGTACATATAGTTTCACCAATAATCTAAAGTCAAATAGTTTTTTTAATTAAAATCTCTGTGAAGCCAACACACTTTTGGTGATAAAAAGATAAACAAGAACTGTAAGGAAACTCCCTTAACCTAACAAAGGACAACTATAAAATAACCACAGCTAACATCATATGGAATGGTGAAAGACCGCTGCTGTTGCTAAGTCGCTTCAGTGGTGTCTGACCCTGTGCGACCCCATAGATGGAAGCCCACCAGGCTCTTCTGTCCCTGGGATTCTCCAGGCAAGAATATTGGAGTGGGTTGTCATTTCCTTCTCCAATGCACGCTAAGTCACTTCAGTCATGTCCGACTCTGTGCGACCCCATGGACAGCAGCCCACCAGGCTCCTCTGTCCAAGGGATTCTCCAGGCAAGAATACTGGAGTGGGTTGTGATTTCCTACTCCAGGTGAAAGACTAAATGCTTCTTTACTAAGATCCAGGGTATTTGGCCTCCCACTTCAATCCACATTGTACTAGAGATTCTAGCCAGAACAATTAGGCAAGAAAAAAGTAACAGATGGCATCTAGATTGGAAAGGAAGAAGTCCAGCTACTTCTATATGAGAATGACATGGTCTTGTATATAGAAAATCCTAACTGAACTACTTTATAGTAGCAATTCCTATCCAAAAATGAAATTAAAATAATTCCACTTGCAATAGTATCCAAAAGATGAAATATTTAATAAATTTAGCCCAAAAAAGTGCAAAATACTTGTACAGTGAAGATTCAAAATACTGTTGAAATAAATCAAAGAACTATTAAATAAATTGAAAGATATTACATATTTATGCAACAGAACACTTAATATTGTTAAGATGACAAAACTTTTCAAATGAATCTATAGATTCAACATAATCTCTATCATAATTCCAACTGCATTATTTTGAAGAACTTGACCAGTTGATCTTTAAATGTATAGGGAAATACATAGAACTCATTCAAGCAATAAACAATATTGAGAAAGAAATACAACAACATTGGAGAACTCATACATTTCAATTTCAAAATGTTCTACAAAGCAAGAAAGAGCAGTACTAAAAATAAGAGACATATAGATCAATGGAGCATGATTGAGTCCATAAATAAACCTTCACATTTTCAATCAGTTTCTTTTGTACAGGGTTATACTAAGACAGGCTTCCCAGCTGACACTAATGGTAAAAATCTACCTGCCAATGCAGGAGACACAAGAGACGTGGGTTTGATCCCTGGTTTGGGAAGATCTCCTGGAGTAGGAAATGGCAACTCATTCCAATATTCTTGCCTGGAGAATCTCATGGACAGAGGAACCTGGAGGTCTATAGGGGCATAAAGAGTCAGATATGACTGAAGTGGCTTAGCACACAGCACATGCTAATCACAATGGGGAAAAAAGGTCTTCTCAACAGATGTTGCTAGAAAGAATGGATACCTTCATACAAAAAAAAAAAATAGCATTTTGGAATCCTTTCTCACATTGTATTAAAAATTAAATCAAAATGGGTCATAGACCTAAATTTATGAGCTAAGACTTTAAACCCTGATAAAAAATATAGGAGGACATTTTCATCAATTTGGGTTAAGCTAGCAGCACAAATATCAGTCGAAAAATAAATAGGATTGAAATTAATCAAAATTTAAAATTTTTATGCTTTAAATTATGCCACAATAAAAGTGAAAAGACAAATTACAGAATCAAGGGAAAATTTGCAAATAGTGTATCTGATGGTTGACTCTGTCTATAATGCATGCATAGAGAATTTTTAAAAGTTCATTAAAAAGGATAAATAAGAATAGAATTTTTTTCAAAGATTATGCACAAATGAACAAAAAGTGCATGAAAAGATGATAAATGCTATTAGTCATTGGGTAAATACAAATTAACACTGCTATAAGTTACCACTTTACACCTACTATAGGATTAGTTGCTTTTGTTTAGTTGCTAAGTCGTGTCCAGCTCTTTGCAACCCTGGGGACTGTAGCCCACCAGGTTCCTCTGTCCATGGGATTTTCCAGGCAAAATACTGGAGTGGGTTGCCATTTTCTTCTCCAAGGGAACTTACCAACCCAGTGATTGAACCTGCATCTCCTGCATTGGCAGGCATTGGCAAGCAGATTCTTTACCACTGAGCCACCAGGGAAACCCCATACTATAGGATGGTTACAACCAAAAAGACAAACAATAACATATTTTTGAGGATATGGAGAAGTTGGAACTCTCAAATATTGCTGATGGGAATGTAAAATGGTACAGATGCTTTAGAAAATAGTTCTGCTCAAAATGTTAAGCATATCACTGACCCAACAATTCCACATCTAGAGAATTGAAAACATGTCCATACAAAACTCGTACACAAATAAATGCTCACAGAGCACTCTTCACAATAGTCATAAAGTGAAAATAATCCAAATGACCATAAACTGATGAATGGATAAAAAAGAAAAAGTTATATATACACACGATGGGCTTCCCAGGTGCCACTAGTAGTAAAAAACTTGACTCCCAATGCAGAAGACATAAGAGACACAGGTTCGATCCCTGTGTCAGGAAGATCCTCTAGAGGAGGGCATGGCAACCCACTCCAATATTCTTGCTTAGAGAATACCCTGGACAGAGGGACCTGGAGGACTTCAGTCCATAGGGTCACACAGACTCAGACATGACTGAAGTGACTTTAGCACGCATGCACACATATATACAACGGAATATTGTTCAGTCATAAAAAGGAAGTACTGGATACATGCCAAAATATGGATAAACCTTGAAGACATTACACTAAGGGAAAGAAGTTAGACACAAAAGACCACTTATTATTTGGTTACACTTATATAAAATGCCCAGAAGAAGTACATCTTACAGAGATAGAAAGACCATTAGTGGTTGCCTTGGCTTACAGGGATTTGGTGAATGACAGCTAATTGATACTGGGTTTCCTTTTGGAATGATAAAAATGCTCTAAAATCTTTTGTGACAGTGGTTGCAAACTTTGTGAATACATTAAAAATCATTGAATTGTACACTTTAAATAAATGGATTTTTACAGTATGTGATTTGTATCTCAAAAACGCTGTTGTAAAAAGCAATTAAAAAAATTACTCAGTATTCATTTGTCAACCAATTTTTTAACACCTACTTTGAGTTTCTCAACCTTTAGTGTGCATTAGAATAAGCTAGAGTGCATTTAAAAATCCCAATACCCAGACAGTGTCCAGACCAATTCTATCAAAATCCCTGGGGGTAGGACAAAGGTTACCAATATGTACAACCAAGGTGAGGAACCACAGTGTAAATGTAAATAACACTTCTGGGCACTAAAACTGAAAGGTGACTCTGAATCTCCATTCCTTTAGTTGTAAAAATCAGCATAATACTATTGGTCTTTAGTGTTAATGTGAGTATTTGTATGAAAAAAAAAAATTGACCATAAAAAGTAACTAAAAATTACTAGGTTTTAAGGAGAAGTGTTAGTGGTAGAATTTGGGTGTTGGGTATATTGATGTCTACTGCTAAATTAATAAATTCACTGTTAAATTATTTGCTGAGTGTGTGAAAGTTTTCATTTCTTTGCCCCTGAAACAAAATTTGAGAATTGATTCTATTACAGGGACTACTATATTTTCTTACATTTTCCTTTTATTTGAACTGTCCTTTAGTAACCTTAGATTTTCTATTCTTTAATAACAGAACCAAACTTCTTTAGATGCATTATTCATATATATATATACTTTAAATATATAATGTTGTTTGGCAGGAAAAGCATAGATAAATGATAAAATATTAATAAAATTAATAGTTCCCCTTAAATATATCTGTAATATTGGGTAGGAAAAGATAGTATAATCTTTTATGCATCTTAGCACAGAATATTTTGAGACAATAATAACTACAACCTTGCTAGGAACTGAGGGTGATATGAACTATATAGATAAATATTATTTTACTTCTATATCCATATTTTCATGCAAAATATACCCTTTTTCTAAATCATGTGACATTAACCATAGAATAATTAGGCTGGAAAGTACTTTTATGAATTTCTTCAGCCTAAGTTAAAAGCAGAGACGCTACTTTGCCAATAAAGGTCAGTCTAGTCAAGGCTCTGGTTTTTCCAGTAGTCATGTATGGATGTGAGAGTTGGACTATAAGGAAAGCTCAGTGCAGAAGAACTGATGCTTTTGAACTGTGGTATTCGAGAAGACTCTTGATATAGTCCCTTGGGCTGCAACGAGATCCAACCAGTCCATCCTAAAGGAGATCAGTCCTGAAGGACTGATGTTGAAGCTGAAACTCCAATACTTTGGCCACCTGATGGGAAGAACTGACTCGTTTGAAAAGACCCTGATGCTCAGCAAGATTGAAGGTGGGAGGAGAAGGGGATGACAGAGGATGAGGTGGTTGGATGGCATCACTGAGTCAATGAACATGAGTTTGGGTAAACTCTGGGAGTTGGTGATGGACATGGAAGGCCTGGCGTGCTGCAGTCCACGGGTCGCAAAGAGTAGGACACGACTGAGCGACTGAACTGAAGTTAAAAGCTACCACCGTCTCAATCCATAAAGAATCTGCCCACAATGTGGAAGACCCAAGTTCGATCCATGGGTCAGGAAGATCCCCTAGAGGAGGAAATGGCAACCTACTCCATATTATTGCCTGGAGACTCCCATGGACAGAGAAACCTGGTGAACTATAGTCCATGGGGTCACAAAGAGCTGGGCACATCTGAAGCACGCACTGGGTCTATACTGCTCTCTGTTCATAATCCTCACTGTAAAAAGCTATTACAACTAATATTTTTACATGTGTCTCCTCCACAAGACTGTGAGATCCTTGAAGGCAGGAACTGTATCTTGTTAGTCATTGTATCACCCATTCAAAACTTTTTTCTTAGTGTTTATTTTCAACCAGATACAGTGGTAGGTGGTAAAAATTCAATGATGTTAATGTTTAGCACACTCCATAGCTTACAGTGAGCAGTGAAAAAGTGTTTATGGACCTTGAAGATGGAATAAATACAATAATATATTCCAGTGTATCAAAAATACAAAATAGCAAAGAGATTTTATTAAGAACCCATCCAATCAATTATTCATGAAGTTGGCTAAACTAATTACAAATAATAGATATGCAGTCTCTTTCTAAAGTTATTGGCCCAGAAATATATGGGGGTGGTGAAATTCATATAATAATAGTTGCCATTTGCAGTTTGGATTAAAACCTAAATGTAAGAAGATCACTAACTCTTTTCCTGTGAAATGAAAACTCTGTGTTTCAGTCTCCATCTGTTGTGAGGAGTACTGTGGACGAAAACATTCAGAAGAGTAAGAACATTTCTGAAATTCATTCTTAGGTCTAATTTTGTCATATAAATTTGGAGAATTTTTTTTTAATATCTCTGAAAGCATCGACCTATAGTCGCTTTTCTCCCATAAGAGTTAGAAGACTCACCTGAAGTCTATAATTTTCACAATGCTTCAAGGCATTGAACCAAGTTTAGACCTCCATTGTAAATGAATGTAACTGACGTCCACAGTACTTGAACTGTCTACTTCCAGATGCTCAAGCTGGATTTAGAAAAGGCAGAGGAACCAGAAATCAAATTGCTAATACCCTCTGGATCATTGAAAAAGCAAGAGAGTTCCAGAAAAACATCTACTTTTGCTTTATTGACTATGCCAAAGCCTTTGACTGTGTGGATCACAAGAAACTGTGGAAAATTCTTAAAGAGATAGGAATACCAGACCACCTTACCTGCCTCCTGAGAAATCTGTATGCAGGTCAAGAAGCAACAGTTAGAACTGAACATGGAACAACAGACTGGTTCCAAATCAAGAAAGGAGTACCTCAAATATATTGTCAAGTCAGGTACATCTTGTATATTGCCGAGTGTATTGCCAAGGAGTATGTCAAGTATATCGTCACCCTGCTTATTTAACTTTTATGCAGAGTACATCATGAGAAATGCTGGACTGGATGAAACACAAGCCAAAATCAAGATTGCCAGGAGAAATATCAATAATCTCAGATATGCAGGTGACATCACACTTATGGCAGAAAGCGAAGAAGAACTAAAGAGTCTTTTGATGAAAGTGAAAGAGGAGAGTGAAAAAGTTGTCTTAAAGCTCAACATTCAGAAAACTAAGATCATGGCATCCAGTCCCATCACACCATGGCAAATAGATGGGGAAACAAGGGAAACCGTGACAGACTTTATTTGTTTGGGCTCCAAAATCACTGCAGATGGTGACTACAGCCATGAAATTAAAAGATGCTTGTTCTTTGGAAGAAAAGCTATGACCAACCTAGACAGCATATTAAAAAGCAGAGACATTACTTTGCTAACAAAAGTCCATCTAGTCAAAGCTTTGACTCTTTCAGTAGTCATGTATGGATTTGAGAGTTGGACTATAAAGAAAACTGAAAGCCAAAGAAATGATGCTTTTGAACTGTGGTGTTGGAGAAGACTCTTGAGAGGCCCTTGTACTGCAAGGAGACCCAACTTGTCCACCCTAAAGGAACTCAGCCCTGAATATTCATTGGAAGGACTGATGCTGAAGCTGAAACTTCAATACTTTGGCCACCTGATGCGAACAACTGACTCATTTGAAAAGACCCTGATGCTGGGAAAGATAGAAGGTGGGTGGAGAAGGGGACGACAGAGGACGAGATGGACGGCATCACCGACTCAATGAACGTGAGTTTGAGTAAGCTCTGGGAGTTGGTAATGGACAGGGAGGCCTGGCATATTGCAGTCCATGGGGTCACAAAGAGTTGAACACGACTGAGCGACTGAACTGAGCTGAACTGACTTCCCCTAACTGAGTGAAGATAGGCAAGGGAGAGATTAAAGTAAGGGAGAGAGAATACAATGATACATTCCTATTTCTGCTACTGTATATTTTAGCAGCCTTTCATTCTTCCAAGTGGATTTAAACATTCTCAGTTTTTGTCCCTACAAACAGTTCATTTCCCAGAAAAGAAGACTGACTTACATTTCTCAATTTTTTTTCCTTCCATTCAACTTGAGAAAGTATTTTATAGATACAGTCTTCAGTCTAAAGAAAAGAATCAAGAATGTAGTTTTCTAGTCTTTTGTTAGCAAAACAATCCTTCAATGGTTTGCTATATAATCTAATAATAATTTCATAAAACACACACATAACATGTTTTAGACAAGGCACTATTACCCAGCTTTGAAAATTTGAAGGAAAATTGTCATGTCACCAACCTAGATCCAGAGCTGACCAGAAAATATACGGAACTTGATAGCACTGTGATTCAACTTCTAGTTTGGCTTTGCCCAAGAATGTGAACTTAGGAAATTCACTTCGTCTCTCTGAATCTAATTTTTCTCTTCTTTTAAATGAGATTATTGGGCAGAAGATATCTAAAATTACTTTCAATGGTAAAACTCAATGATTTGACGGTAAAAAAAAAAAAAATGGAAAGCTGGTAATTTGTCCTCAAAACTACAAAGAATAGGCACCCTCACAAGTTTATTTTCTGTTCAAATTTTGACACTTTTATGGTTTAAGAGATTATTGTGTACTCCAAATTTATTGCAAATAAGGCAACAATGTTAACATTTGAGTCACAGATTGATCTAGTCCTCATCCTAGCAAGCTATAACTTGTTTTCTTAAATAATCCCAATCAGAACTCATCAGATATGTACTTACCCATTTTCTATTATACAATGAATAATTTTATTTAAATATAAATTTATAAACAGATTGTAGTGATGTCCCACTCTCTAATTTTTTCCAACTGCCTCATTTTTAGGAGAGGAAGAAATCAGATGACCGATGATTACTATAAGAAATCACTAAATAACAAAACAAGTAACAAGATCTTTCCAGGAATTTAACTAGTCAAAGTCATCTATTATTAAAGAGCAAAGAAATACCTATAACCATTTTCTATGATACGAATTTTGTTTTCATCCTAAGGCAACACAGGAAATTAATAGTTATGAAGAACATGAATAAAAAGCAGACTTTGGAAAATGAGATTTGATTTTGACTCTTTCAAAAACAACACAGTTCCCTGAAATTAAATATCATTAGATGTTGTCTTGTAAAGTATACACCAAATATTTTACTGAAATAAATTATTGCTATATTTCCATTTTCAACTGAAATATGAGTAAATATTTCTCTTCGTGATTCTATGGCTGAGAGTCTCTAGATTGCTTATTTTCTCATTTAGACTAAAAATTATTCATCTGCAGTGTTATTCAATGTTTATTTTAAAACTTCAGAGAAGCTTCATTTTCAGCCATATAACTTCCAGTTTTTACAGTTTTTAGAGAATCCTTTTAATAAATAATGTTTAATATGGCACTTCATATTGAGTGAGGAAAAAGAAACAAAAATTAGCAGGTAAAACTACAGTATACAATTGAGGTTAAGATGTTTCAGCAAAAAGAAATGCAGGTGCAGGTTTAAATGACAGGAAAGTAATCATTTTAATGTTCATAATAAGGAGAGTTGCCAACATGATAATGAATAGAATCATCAATTCAAAACCCTTGGTGACATTTCCTGTTGTCATTCAGCAAACTAATTGCCTCTTTTGTCAGATGAATTTCTTATAACAGAAATGTTGCAAGAAATTCTGTTTGGGCAAAAGAAGTTCTGATATTTAAAAATTTCTACTTAGGCAATTTTTTTTTATATATAAGTAGTGTTCAGATAATTAAGGTGACATTTATCAGCAAGAGCTCCATGTGAAATGTTATACAAAGTATAGAATTGTGAAGTTTGTGGAAACTCATATTTTAAATAAAGAGTTTATAAAATTAGAAATTATTTTCTTTTATTAAAAAGCATAGTCATATCTACTCAAAATAATTATGAATCAAAAGTAACATCAAATTAAAAGTAGAACATCATTTTGTAAAAATAAGATTGATATAATTGCATTAACTGAATACAGTACAGTGTGTGTATTCTCTGAACACTTAATCTCATAAGTACTAATATACCAATGATAGCTTTTTTCCCTTTAAAGTATTGAAAATATATTTCATTATTATATGATGAAATAAAACAATGCAGTGGTTAGCTTCAGAACTTTAATAAGAGAAACAGATAGTATATAAAGAAATACTTGGAAACTCAATTTATATTTAAATATTAATATTACTGTATTTAGCTACACATTGTTTTAACACATATTTTCATAAGTTTACACAACGGAAGTAATGTCATTCACACATACTATCCTCACAGTAACTGAAAGAACCAGGTAAACATCCTTGAGCTATGTTGGGCATTCAAGTCTTTTTGCAAAGCAGATGATATAACTTTATTAGTTTGTCTTTTTTGGCCAAATTCCCTTTACAAATTCTGTGTGTCTAGTGATAGTCACATAATCCTTTTAGGAATTTCCTGAAAATTATTTCCTGCTATGGAAGATGCATTTATAACAGGAAGTACTAGAAATGCAAAAGTGCAAACAATGATTTTTTATTAGCTGGAAAGCCATCCTTAAGCATTTAAATATAATACCAGACACATTACCAAAGCAATTACAAGGCACATAACTACTCAAATCTGAGCGTGGACCAGTTCTAAATTGCTTTAAAAATCAATAATATATATCACTGCTCATAATTATGGAACATCAGTAGCAATGTAGGGTTGTATATAATTATGGTACATCCATGGCACTTTACAACAAAGCCAATGGCCCCTTGAACTGAATCTCTTTCACTTGTGCTGCCTAATTCTGTTTAAGTGGGGCATTACATATGTAATAGAGCAAGAAAAAAAGATGTTATGACAAATACCCTGTATAGACATCAAAATCCCATAGGCAAGATGATTTGAGAATACATTAAGGGTAGTACAGAGGCTGCTTTATTTGAGGGAGTCCATGTTCATTGTTAACAATATCAACCAAATACAAAATAAGATTGTGATCTCAACTCATTTTCATCTTTCAAAATGTACATAGAGATTGGCACTTATCAGAGCATATTTAAATTAGAGATTTTACACTAGGTCTGCAATGCAACTCTTTTTGTGTTCTTATATATCTGGAACTCTTTGTTACATCTAGTCATGATATTTTAAAATTACTTTTTCAAATCAATGACTCAATCTTAAAATATTATCATGAGGATAGTTTCTCATACATCATACTATAAATTGAGTTCTTGCATCAAGACTACTGTGTTTTTAACTCAAGAATTTGTGGTCAGATGGATATGTTAATATTTATTTGAAGCAACTGACTTTGCTTTTAGTCTTATTCACATTTCCATTGCTTTTTTATGTATGTTCATACTTTACTTCAAAGCTTTCACTCAAAAACATTCATAAATACATCATTCACTCCTGGCATATCTCAGACTATTTCTAATGAGACAATACACAGCAAAATTTAATTACTTATAATTAGTAAGAAAAATGAAGAAAAATAATTATGGTATGTTCCTCCCTAAACAATTTTCTACTCTGTCCTCTTTATGTGGGCTAAATGTTACTTTTCTAACATTCTGACTCAATAATAAAGTCCTTCTAGTTAGTAAACCAAAATAAAACAAAACAAAACTAGAAAAAAAAAAAGCAACGTAATGTAATGGATACAAGTATAACTGAATCACTTTGCTATACACCTGAAACAGCACTACTTTTTGCAAATCAATTATGTGCTAAGTCATTTCAGTCGTGTCCAACTCTTTGTGACCATATGGACTGTAGTCCACCAGGCTTGTCTCTCCATGGGATTTTCCAGGCAAGAATACTGGCTGTGTTGCCATTTTCTCCTCCTGGGTATCCTGCTGCCCCAGGGATCAAACCGCAGTTTCTTAGGTCTCCTGCATTGGCAGGCATATTCTTTCCCATTAGCACCACCTGGGAAGCCAGGTGGCACTAGTGGTATACTCTAATATAGAATAAAACTTAAAGTTAAAAAGCCCAGCAATCACACTTTTTATTAGTTTATGTCAGTAACTGGAAGGCAGTGCTATAAATATTATTTCTAAGTTTCTGTAAGGTGCAGGATACTTGAAAACTAGATAATAATACTAATTAAAAACTTTTCCTCATAAAATTATTGATTTAAAATTGGAAAACAGGGCTTACTACCTAATTTAAGAGGGATGTAAAGATAGCAATATAATTCAACTATTAAAGTTTTCTCTTTGGGTGAAGATGATTCATTTATATTTAGAAAGTATACTGTGTTTAAATGATAATTTAATTTTTAAAATTGTGAACTGCATGAACCGCAATGCTCATTGCAGTACTATTTACAATAGCCAGGATATGGAAGCAACATAGATGTCCATTGATAGATGAATAGATAAAGAAGTTCAGGTACATATATACGATGGAATATTACTCAGTCATGAAAGAAACAAATGTGAATCAGTTGAACTGAGGTGGATGAACCTAGAGTCTATTATACAGAGTGAAGTAAGTCAGAAAAAGAAAACCAAGTATTGTATATTTACACATATATATGGAATCTAGAAGGGCTTCTCCAGTGACTCAAGTATCTTCCCAACCCAGAAATCAAACCCAGGTCTCCTGCATTTC
The DNA here is from genome assembly GCF_023699985.2 of Odocoileus virginianus. Classification (NCBI taxonomy): domain Eukaryota; kingdom Metazoa; phylum Chordata; class Mammalia; order Artiodactyla; family Cervidae; genus Odocoileus; species Odocoileus virginianus. The sequence goes on along the minus strand of NC_069708.1, from coordinate 41,964,617 downwards.
AGTCAGATTCTTTACCATTTGAGCTACCCAGGAAGAGCAGAGAAGATTCTAAACTGCATTGCTATTTGGTCAGTCTTAAAATTCAAGCTATTGATCACAAAGATAAATAAGGTGAACAGAGACAACTATTTATAAAACACATTTCCTATGAAGTGCAACTATATAAGGATTTAAAACTGATAAGCTATTAAAAAGTATTCTTGATGTTTCCTTACTTAGAGCAGAAAGGCACTGTTGAACTGGTTTTCAATAAATAAGTTATTCTTTTCCATGCTATTAGTAACAAATACTGTTATCAATGGTTTCCCCGTTGGCTCAGACAGCAAAGAATCTGCCTGCAATGCAGGTAGACCTGAGTTCAATCCCTGGGTGAGGAGGATCCCCTGGAGAAGGAAATAGCAACCCACTCCAGTGTTCTAGCCTGGAGAATCCTGTGGAGAGAGGAACCTAGCGGGCTGCAGTCCATGCAGTCAAAAAGAATCGGACTATTATTGATATTGTTAAAATATTTCTTTATATTATAAAAATGAACACAAAAAAACTCTAAAAGAAAATTGGCATGATGGAAATAAAAACCTAAAAAAATAGAAAGGGTAAAATATTTTTAAGTTCTAACTGAGCTTCTTAATAGATGCTGATTATGAGAACAATAACAGAAAGAAAGTGAAGACCTATGATGATCAGCAGATTAATGGTAGAAGGCAAACTATTTGATAAGTTTAAGGTGAGGAAGAATAGGGCCTTTATCTCAGTAATAGGAAATTGATTCAACTCAGACATTCATAAAAGCTACTATCCTACACACCAGAAAGATACCTTATTGTATGATTCTCAAAGATTAGGGACATTGGGTGGATGACCCTTGCTGAGTTTCAGGTTTGGAAAATGTGCTCTAACCACCTTCTAAATAGTTGTGCTGTGCTTAGTCTCTCAGTTGTGTTCAACTCTTTTTGACCCCATGGACTGTAGCCCAGCAGGTTCTCTGTCTATGGGGATTATCCAGGCAAGAATACCTGAGTGGGTTGCCATCCCCTCCTCCAGGGGATCTTCCCAACTCAGGGATCGAACCCAGGGTTCCCGCATTGCAGGCAGATTCTTTGCCATCTGAGCCACCAGGGTGTTTTGATACAGGACATACTACAACCATTGGATTTTATATTCCAGAGATAGATATTTAGAAGTAGTAATGCATTAGTTAAATAAAGCACCCGTCTTATTTAACTGAAGTGAAGTGAAAGTTTCTCAGTCGTGTCTGACTCTTTGAGACCCCATGGACTATACAGTCCATGGAATTCTCTAGGTCAGAATACTGGAGTGGGTAGCCTATCCCTTCTCCACAGGATCTTCCCAACCCAGGGATCAAACCCAGGTCGCCCACATTGCAGGTGGATTCTTTACAGCTGAGCCGCAAGGAGAGCCCAAGAATACCAGAGTGGGTAGCCTAACCCTTCTCCAGCAGATCTTCCAGACCCAGGAATCGAACAGGATCTCCTGCATTGCATATGGATTCTTTACCAGCTGAGCTATCAGGGAAGCACCTACTTAACAAAGTATTTTCAAACATCTGTTATGCATGTCATTTAAAACCCATCCAAGAAGTTGAATTCAAGTACCATTGCTATCTTTTGATTTCTTATGCAACAGGAAGTCAGGACATTAATTTCATGATTTTGAACTTATTCTTTGTGTATGATTTTGAATCAGTAAAGTTCACCTATGTACAAAGAAACAGAGTGACTTCTCAACCCAAAGTTTTTGACTTGAGCAACTGAAAAGAGAGGATTGACATTTGCTGATTACAAGATTACTGAAACACCAGGCTTGATTGTAAAATGCTAACTTGGATTCATTTTAGAAATATTTCTCCTTGATTTAGCCTAGAGTTACAGCTTGATATGGTAGACCTTTGTCTATCATGCATGGTCCTCCCCTGAAGTATTTTGTTATGAGAAAGTAATAGATAAAGAGAACATATGATTGATCATTAAACAAGTAAACTCTTGAAAGTGAAAGGCAGTGTAAATATATTATACTGCAGCCACAGACATAAACCACACCATTCCAGAAAAAGAAGCAAAAGTAGATTAAGACAAAGACTAACTACTTGGAATTTAATTTGTCATGTACTAAATGGAATCCTTCTTCATGACATAGAAGAGATTTTATATAGGAACTCCTTAAATATATTTTCCTTAAGTATCTCCTGTAGTATCTTAAATCACTTAAACTATTTTAATACCATTATATAACAGAGTTAATCAATAATGGAATGAAACTTGAGAAAACTGGTGGTCAGATTTCCTACTTCCCAATCAATAGATAAATAGATGAATTTCTATCTACAAATACATGGCTAGTCACAGCAGATTTCATTCATTAAAGTTGAATAACAAATTTATGGTATAGATCTTACGTGTTTTTTTTTAACCTAAATCTGCTGACACTTTATTTATAGTTATGCTGCTCATTTATGTATTACTTTTTAAAAAATTTCCACAGCCATTAATTTTCAGTATTTTCCTCATCATATAACTACCTTTTTTGTTGTTTTTATGGTGCTTTTATCCTCTTTTGTTACTGGTTTCATCAACAACAATAACAAAATCTGTAATAAATCAGGTTTATTTATAGACAAGAACATTTTGTTCTTATTACTTCTGTTATGTCTGTTGATTCTTGTAAAATTAGTGTTGATATTAAAAGTATATAGTACTTATAAAAATCCTAGATTTACTTAGTGATAGAATTTTTTATAGTCCCTGCCATATTCACCACCCCAATACATTTTTGTCTTTTGTAAGCCTCTCACTTACAGTGAATAGGAAAAATCCTTGAACTAATAAAAGCAATACAAATTTTAAATATATATAAACTGCCTACAAAAGAAATGTCTGAGATTTCAATACACCCCTAATTGTTCTTAAATTTGCTCTTACATTATCTAAATTGTCAACTTGATCAAAATAAGTCACAAAAAAATCACTGCAAAAGAATGATTGTTTTCAAGCTGCATATAAAGTCTAATTAGGCTCCGTTTCATAGGATTATATTCCTCGTATAGGCACCATATAAGATGGCATCACAGTCTAAGATAGGAATGACATTTTATTCCAATTGGATATGCTTCATAAAAATGAAAGAGAAGAATCCATATAATGGAACTGTACAGATGCATTTTATTGTGTGTCAAATATCAGACTTTGTGATATAGATTTTAATGTGTCCCCCAAGTACATCTTCTGGGAGAAAATTGTATTCTCAAAAGAATTTCATTGTATCTCATTAGTAATCATAATATGACTATTATCAAAAGGGATGAGGTGAATCTTTAAGTGTTTTTAGACTTTTGTTCATGAAGCCTGAAGAAAGCTTTGCTGTTCTGAGGTGGGCTTCATAAAATTATCCATCAGTATTTTGTGGCTCTGTATACACTTATATATATAAAAACATTCATCTATTTTAAATAAGCAAAGGCTCTTGAAATAAAAGTTTAAAGTACAATTCAAAAGCACATTTTCTTTATAAGTTCCCTTCCACCATTCTAAACATTTTAGTGTTCCAAGTACTCATAAAGCATTCGTGAAGTGTAACTGAAATTAAACAAGCGAACGTCAGTCTTCCAGTATATAAGCTTTTGGGAGTGTCCTATGTTGAACTACAACCGAAAAGGACATAAAATTGAAGTATTTTTACTAGATTATTTGACTAATGTTTAAACCAAACCAAAAAATAAGTGATATCGTAATCAGTTTCTGGTGTAATGTGATTTTGTATTGGATGGAATTATTCAAATATAAAAATGTGTTCATTGATGTTTGTAAAAGCAGTGAAGTACTCTTAATCATCAGCACAAATTCTTTCCAGTTTTAAGTACATTCTGCTTCATTGACAATTAACATATGTGTTATCATTGACATGATGCCCATCCAAAAGTTGTAATGGCACAGTGAAAAGATAGTTGCCAAACAAACATAGGTAAGGTTTTAAACCACATCTACCTCTGCTTTCATTATCTTATGATTTCTTACTTTTTCTAATGCATTTGCGGTATCTTACCTTTTATGTTTATGCTATTTGTCTCCTGAAATTTTAGATCTAGAATGTTAAAAGCACATAGCCATATGTAAACTGTCTCAAGTTTTCAGAGATATAGCTCTACAGAAATGTATTGGATTGATATATCTATTAATATTCATATATAAATGAACTCTATATAAGATTTGCTCAAAAAGGTGAAAAACCTTTTTCTCTAGTCATGTCTACAATTATGGTGAAATAAACTAAATGTAATAATAATACATAATAACTCTTCAGTTTAGTTCAGTCGCTCAGTTGTGTCCAACTCTTTGCTACCCCACGAACTGCAGCATGCCAGGCCTCCCTGTCCCTCAGCAACTCCCAGAGTCCACCCAAAGCCATGTCCACTGAGTTGGTGATGCCATCCAACCATCTCATCCTCTGTCATCCCCTTCTCCTGGCCTCAATCTTTTCCAGCAGATACTAAAATGAAGCTTTGTTCACATTTTATCTCCAAAACAGAAGCAAAAGATTATAGATCAATAAATTGTTTCACAACCAAATTACACTAAAAAATAAATATAATATGCCATGTTAACAAAATAAAGAATATTATTTCGGGGCTGGTGCACTGGGAAGATCCAGAGGGATCAGGTGGAGAGGGAGGTGAGAGGGGGTATCAGGATGGGGAATACATGTAAATCCATGGCTGATTCATGTCAATGTATGACAAAAACCACTACAATATTGTAAAGTAATTAGCCTCCAACTAATAAAAATAAATGGAAAAATAATTTAAAAAATAAAAAATTCAAGATCCAATCATATTAATATTTGCATATATGTCAAATTATCCAAGGTGAATTCCTGAAATTATTCTTGCAGATGACCTTATAAAAAATGTTTTCTAAGTGGCTGAAGAACATGTTTGTGAAATAAAATAATTTCCTAATGTATATTTTATGTAAATCTAGATGTGCTTGCAATAGGTGTGCTAAGTAAGTGGTTGTATTGTAGTCTATCATAAACGTTACTCCTTTACCTTAAGAAGAATTTCAGTAAGTGAGGAATATAGCTACATAGAAGGAAAAAAGAATAAAATCTTTAGGTTTGTGTTAGGACAACAAATACCATTTTTGAAACAAATTATTCGAAATTTTGTAAGTATTTTTTAACACAAACAATAACATACCATAGTCTATTCTGTACTAATGGAAAACTGCAGCCTATTCTAAAGAGAATTAAATAGGTAAAGCTCCCAAACAAGTTCCTATCTTCTGAAGCTAAAGAAAAAACAGGAACATAAAACCTTGTTTATTTAATACATAAAGAAGTAAAAATAAAGTAAAGGTATAGTTTAACATGTCAAATTCAAATTACATAATACTGTACATTTTATAACAATTTGGGTACTTAGCTGACCTTGTTGAGCAGCTGTTAGATTTAAGATTGTATAATTTTAAGGTTAACTGAATTTCTTAGACTTATATTTCTAAAATTGCCTCTACATAAGTAGACGTTTTGAGATGAATATTTTATTCTGTCAGTAAGGATTGCCACCACCTTCCAAGCTCCCAGCTCTTACCTGCCTCCACTTTTGCTTCATCATTTTTGTTACCTCTTCCCCTCTCCTTGGACTTTGCCTGTGACTAAGATGTTTCTAATTAACAAAGTACAAAAGAAGCTTCCCTGACACTCAAGAATGTCCTACTAACCTTCCCTTCATTAGAAGTTTTTCCACCTTAGAAAAGTAACTTTGCTTCTACCTTTTGACTACCATTATTCAAAAGAAATATAATGCAAATCTCAAATGAAAGCCATGTATTCAATTTTAAAATTTATATTAGCCATGCTATAAAAAGTAAAAAGAAAGGGGTGAAATTAATTTCAACAATATAGTTTATTGAACCCAATACACAAAAATTATTTTAAAATGTCATCAATATGAAAATTATTCATGAGATTGTTTTTCACACTAAATCCTTACTATCTGATATATATTTTATACTCAGCACATCTCAGTTCAGACCATTATCATTTCAAATGTTTGATAATCATGTGGCTAGAAGTTTCAGTATTGCCAAGATTTCAAAGATTTTAGGAAGTTTTCCTGGCCTGAAGACCCTGAAATTTATTAGAATACTATGTACAAGTCTAGACAGAGTCTATAATTTAATAGAAAAGATTACAGAACTATATTATTGTACAACTAATTTATAAATACTTGTACTTGCTTGTATTTATCTCAAATCTATGCTGCACTGAATACAAAAAAAAATTTAAAATTCAGTTATTTTACCTGACAATAAGTGTAGAAAATAAGTTATTGTCTTTTAGCACAGCTCTGATACTTCTCCAGTGTTCTGCTCCAAAGTTGTCAACTTGTCTGGCAGTTTTGGTAATTTCCCTCTTGATAAATAGGTGTGTAGTAAACTAAGAAATTCAATTAATCTTAAGTAAATGACTTATCACTAAAAGAAGTCAAACTGTCATCAAGTTCTCTGCTGGATTTTAGAAAAACCTGTGAACTCCTTGCCAATAGTTTAAACAAGCAAGCAAGATTTACAAGAAATGTTCTTTTTCCCCCCACTTCCTTCATTATTTGTCATTGTACAACCAAACTTTGTTGGCCCAAAGCCCAATCAATAGCCACAGTCTTCTTTTCTAATACACATTAAGGTAGAATCTAAAAAGAAGTCCCCTGGAAATGAAATTTGAAAAGGTTTCCCAAAAAATCTGAAGACATAAAGTTATCCAGAAAATGTTGCAATTAGAGACTATGATCAAATAAGAGGATTAAATTTATCAGGTTTTATTGTCATTTAAAAAGGTATTTCTTTTAGGCCTAAAGTAATTCAAAAGTCCCATTCACAATTTTATTTCTGCTGATGGTTTTTAAAAAAATGTATCATCTCAAACTTCAATTTCTTCCTCCTCAAATTAAAATATTAATAGACCCTCAAATAACAGTTATCTCTTTCCCATTTAAGAGAAATCAATATATACCCCTATATCATATACCCTTACACCTATTAGCAACATTCTATGAATATATATTACTAAAGCAATAGCTTAACCTCCAACTTTTCCACACTGCAAATTCTATGTGGCATTTATGGTATATTAACAGGTCTTCTACAATTTTAAGAGTGTACTTAGACCAAGAATTACCAGAAGAATTCTGCAATGTGGACTTGCTCATAGATACCTCAAAAGTCCACGCTAAAATGCTTAATGAAGAGAAAGAAGAAAAAAGAAATAAGCATTTTGAGAAAATAAAGATCTTAATTACTGGGGGAAAAAAACAGTATTGTCTATTGTTCCTTTCTGTGATATATTTTGACTTAGCTACAACACAATTTGCTCATATATAAGGGCTCTACACTGCCCCTGCCATCTCCAAAAAGCAAGAAGTTGTACACAGCAACATTTTCCAGTTTAATAGACTCCCAGAGTGAAATAAAAGATTGTTGTACCTGACTGGAATGTCTTTGGGGATTCTCAGTTGTCAAAATTAAATTTCAAAATAATAGTTCAGTTTTCATTGGCTTATTCTTCATCATAGGCAGGAAGAAAAGAAGACTATACTAAAACACCCACTAAATGTGATGTTTATTAAAAAAACCTAGGTCTTAGGATTTTAATGATGAAAATATATATATATATATTCAGGGGTTGTCTGTTATGTGCAAAGCACATTTGCAAGGCACTAGACCAGAGGCAATGGGACATTTTAATGCTTTTGCATTCTGCAAGTGGATATACTATACATTTTTTAAAAAGCAAAAACTTTGGAACAGCTTGACATTTTTATTTGAAAAATAGTTTCTAAGCATGTGGAACTGAACCATCTTTCAAGAAATTATAAAACTGCTTAAAAAAAAACCCAACAATATTAAGTCATCATGGAATGTATTCAAAAACCCATTGGGGTAGGGGAATCCTGGAACTATACAAAATTAAAAATGACTTCCAAGTCTCTATTTCTCAAGGAAATTAGTAGTTTTGTAATGATAGTAGTGTATAAGACCATTTCATTCATCTATTTATTTACAAGTTTCAAGTACCTGCGTGTGTCAGGCACTGACAGAAACTTGGTTCTGTGTTTTGGTTCTGTTTTAACTGACAATATTGAATAAGAGTTTAAATCTGCTACCTCTAATTAAAATGCAGACTTAAAAAAAAATCTAGCCACAATTATATCTTTTTAAAATAAAATAACTTGGGTATTTTCTACATGTGCCATTTATAGAGCAAAACCATCTTATTTGATACAAGAGTGTTTTGCTAATACAGTTTTAAGTCTCTGGGAAATGTAGACTTAACTTGCTACGTCAGATGATTTCCATGAAGTCTAAATTCTGTTCTACAGTTTCCTGCAAAACAGTTTCCTGTTTCTATAGTTTCATCACAAAAAGCAAGATAAATTATAAAAAAAAATAAAACATGTAACAGCTGCAGATATTTGGATTGATAAATATTCATCAAGTGACTATAGCAACACTTCTCCAAAAGTTCCAATTCTTTATCATCTGTTCAAGGGTTGTCTTCACACTTTCAAGATTCCCTTTGTTTATACTTAATGAATATAAAATTGGAGCAATTGTATATATATTTGAATTAAATACAAGCAGTCATTTACTTTGCACAATCATCTCACTGTGAAAAGGTTATGTTCATGTGAAAGCCAAGCTTATTGCCCAAACTGACACGATGGTGATTATGTAATGATTTTAAATAGATAAAGCAATCAAAATAGATGAATCAATAGTGCTTAGACAAAAAAATGTGGGGTAGAATGGTAGCACTGTTTGGCAATTCTGCAAAGATGTTATATATAATCCAGTGGCATGATGTCACTTAGATTTTCTATATGCAACAAGCAATACTGCAGCTCCAGTTCAAAGTTTAGAAGCTTAAATCAATTGGCCAAAGTCAAGGTAGAAGATAATCAACACAAATTTTTAACACATCAATGGTATCATGTCATCCCTCTCCACTGATTTCACGAAAAATAAAGAAAAATTCAGAACTAAAGAATGAAGTTCCGTGAAAGCCTAGTAATACTGACATTAGGATGGCTGGCTATCCAGGATTACACATTAAGAGGAGAACAAATCTGAAAGTGTTTGGGTGATACTTTCTGAAAATGTAAAAGTACAAAACAACCAAATAACCAAGATAAAACAGCCAAAGATAACTAAATTTGTAATGGTATTTTAAAATATCACATATTTATTTACATGTAAAACTAATAGAACAACAGCAATTCTTGAAACGAGCTTTGTAAAGTACATATCCCATCCTTTTTTTTCTTCCTTCTCTTCAATTAATTGGACTTGTTTGAACATTACTAACTCTATATTACTCTATCTAAGACTAGCTGAAAGTGAAAGTGAAAGTCACTCAGTTGAGTCTGACTCTTTGCGACCCCATGGACTATACAGTCCATGGCATTCTCCAGGCCAGAATACCAGAGTGGGTAACCTTTCCCTTCTCCAGAGGATCTTCCTAGCCAAGGATTAAACCCAAGTCTCCTGCATTCCAGGAGGATTCTTCACCAGCTGAGACACAAGGGAAGCCCAAGAATACTGGGGTGGGTAGGCTATCCCTTCTCCAGGGGATCTTCCTGATCCAGGAATTGAACCAGAGTCTCCTGCATTGTGGGCAGATTCTTTACCAACTGAGCTATCAGGGAAGCCCTATGACTAGCTGAAATAACCACGACTTTGAGGACTTCAGTGTCCTTGATGGTGAAAAGCAGAACACTAATGTATGAGTTATGTGTTGTCACATCAGAATGATGCTCAGGTTATACTCTGGAAAAAAAAAAAAAAAAGGTTTCCGAAGTAGATTTAATTTCTATTGTTTTCTGAGAGAGAATGATAATTCTAGGAAATTGGTTTCTATCTACTCTTATAGAAAGAAACGGTCTTCCATGGGGGCTCAGACGATAAAGAATCTGCCTGCAATGCAAGAGACGTGGGTTCAATTCCTGGGTCAGGAAGATCCCCTGGAGAAGGGAATGGTTACCCACTCCAGTATTGTTAGTGTCCTGGAAGGTAAAAAGCAGAAGAGAAACCTATGAGTTCTGTGTTATCACATAGAGATGATGTTCAGGTTATGTTCTGGAAAAGAAAAACAAAAAAGTGCTTTTGAAATAGATTTAAAATCTTTTGTCTTCTGGAAGAGGATAAAGATCCTAGGAAATTGGTTTCCATCTCCTACTATAGAAAAGAAAACCTTGGCAAATGAAATAAGCAATGTGAAAAGACAGCCTTCAGAATAGGAGAAAATAATAGCAACAAAGCAACTGACAAAGAATTAATCTCAAAAATATACAAGCAACTCCTGCAGCTCAATTCCAGAAAAATAAACAACCCAATCAAACAATGGGACAAAGAACTAAACGGACATTTCTCCAAAGAAGACATACAAATGGCTAACAAGCACATGAAAAGATGCTCAACATCACACATTATCAGAGAAATGCAAATCAAAACCACAATGAGGTATCATTACACGCCAGTCAGGATGGCTGCTATCCAAAAGTCTACAAGCAATAAATGCTGGAGAGGGTGTGGAGAAAAGGGAATCCTTTTACACTGTTGGTGTGAATGCAAACTAGTACAGCCACTGTGGAGAACAGTGTGGAGATTCCTTACAAAAACTGGAAATAGAACTGTCATATGACCCAGCAATCCCACTGCTGAGCATACACACAGAAGAAACCAGAACTGAAAGAGACACATGTACCCCAATGTTCATCACAGCACTGTTTACAATAGCCAGGACATGGAAGCAACCTCGATGCCCATCAGCAGACGAATGGATAAGGAAGCTGTGGTACATATACACAATGGAATCTTACTCAGCCGTTAAAAAGAATTCATTTGAATCAGTTCTAATGAGGTGGATGAAACTGGAGCCTATTATACAGAGTGAAGTAAGCCAGAAAGATAAACACCGATACAGTATACTAACGGATATATATGGAATTTAGAAAGATGGTAACGATAACCCTATATGCGAGAGAGCAAAAGAGACACAGATGTATAGAACAGTCTTTTAGACTCTGTGGGAGAAGGCGAAGGTGGGATGATCTATGAGAATAGCACTGAAACATGTATATTATCATATGTGAAACAGATCGCCAGTCCAGGTTCGATGCATGAAACAGGTGGTCAGGGCCTGGTGCACTGGGATGACTCTGAGGGATGGGATGGGGAAGGAGGTGGGAGGGGGGTTCAGGATGGGGAACACATGTACACCCATGGCTGATTCATATCAGTGTATGGCAAAACCACTACAATATTTTAAAGCATTGTACAATATTGTCAGGAAGCATTTTATAAGAGCCTTCTTGTGTGCTGTTTTGTATCTGTCATGAATCCTCTGTTCCTTATTAATTTCTGAATATTCAGGAATTTAGAAGAGTGGTACTACACTGCTTCCAGGACTGAGGAATGCATGCATTTCTTTCGTTAGTTTCTCCATACAGTGATAAGTAACTATTTACGCCCCTCTTCCTTTTTATGAACCATAAGGTAAAAGTGATTATTTACAACCCTCTCTTTGATATGGATTGCCTTATGTTCCCTTGATAATTTGTAAGTCTGGACTTTTGATCTTTATCTTTGCTGAAAAAAAAGCTACCTTGTAAGACAGTATATATTCCCACACTATGTTGGGTAAAACACCCTTGTTCCATCAGAGCTTGGGTCCCCATGTCTGTCTTTCTTTCTTTCTTTCCTTCTCTCTCTCTCTCAGGCTAATTTTTTGGAGCGCAGAGGCCCGCTGAACTCACTTTCTTGCCCAGGCTTGCAAGACCCTCATGAGAGGGCACCCTGTGCCTAACTGAAGCAGTGCAAGCCCCGTGTCAGGGGATTTATTGGTTTTCTGCATAAACCAAGGAATATCAGCCTCTTTCTCTCTCTCTTTACTTTATTACTGTTGACTCTGGACCACCAGGTCCCGGTACATTAAAGGACCTCAACATAAAGTAATTAACCTCCAATTAAAACAGATATGTTTATATTAAAAAATAAATAAATAAAAAGATAAGTTACTTTGCACATGTGAATAAAACAGAGACAACATCTATCAATATAACTCCCAAACATCCTAAAAAATAACTAATGATCTTAATGTAAACTATAAAATTAATATACAATGTATATTTAATAATTAATAACAACATGTCATATTTTATCAAACTTTTGAAATATGTCAAATGAAGGAAGCAAAAAGAAAATGGGAATTAGGAAAAGTAGAATGGAGAAGTGAGTTGCACAGAATTTTAAATTCACATATGTGTATGTGTATGAAAATGTTAAGGGAAACTTTTGAAGTAAAGATTGAAATCATCCTATATAAGGCTGTCATGATTTAAAAATTAAAGGACAGTAAGTAAGGATATCACATTATCTAGCAAATTCACTGCAAAAAAATACAAGAAGGTATTTGTAAAATGAATTAAATATTTTAAAGGTGTAGTATGTGGGCATGCCTTGTGTATCTGTGTATGGGTGTGAAATTCACAGAACTTTTGCCCAAGTATTTCAGTTAAATGCCAAATCTATGAAATACTTTGGTTGTCAAATTGTGCTCTGGTTGTTCCAGTCATTATAATAGACTGATTTACTCCCTGTCCTTGCACCTGACCTACAAAGAGCCGAGCCACTTGATTTTCAGAAGCACTTTTATACATGGCCATAGTTGCACTCATCTCACACGCTAGTAAAGTAATGCTCAAAATTCTCCAAGGCAGGCTTCAGCAATATATGAACCATGAACTTCCAGATGTTCAAGCTGGTTTTAGAAAAGGCAGAGGAACCAGAGATCAAATTGCCAACATCCACTGGATCATTGAAAAATCAAGAGAGTTCCAGAAAAATATCTATTTCTGCTTTCTTGACTATGCCAAAGCCTTTGACTATGTGGATCACAATAAACTGTGGAAAATTCTGAAAGAGATGGGAATACCAGACCCCCTGACCTGCCTGTTGAGAAACCTGTATGCAGGTCAGGAAGCAACAGTTAGAACTGGACATGGAACAACAGACTGGTTCCAAATAGGAAAAGCAGTATGTCAAGGCTGTATATTGTCACCCTGCTTTTTTAACTTATATGCAGAGTACATCATGAGAAACACTGGGCTGGAAGAAGCACAAGCTGGAATCAAGATTGCCGGGAGAAATATCAATAACCTCAGATGTGCAGATGACACCACCCTTAAGGCAGAAAGTGAAGAACTAAAGAGCCTCTTGATGAAAGTGAAAGAGGAGAGTGAAAAAATTGGCTTAAATCTCAACATTCAGAAAACTAAGATCATGGCATCCGATCCCATCACTTCAGGGGAAATAGATGGGGAAACAGTGGAAACAGTCTCAGACTTTATTTTTTTGGGCTCCAAAATCACCTGAGATGGTGATTGCAGCCATGAAATTGAAAGACGCTTACTCCTTGGAAGGAAAGTTATAACCAACCTGGACACCATATTAAAGAGCAGAGACATTACTTTGCCAACAAAGGTCCATCTAGTCACGGCTATGGTTTTTCCAGTGGTCATGTACGGATATGAGAGATGGACTATGAAGAAAAATGAGCACTGAAGCATTGATGCTTTTGAACTGTGGTGTAGCAGAAGATTTTGAGAGTCCCTTGGACTGCAAGGAAATCCAACCAGTCCATCCTAAAGGAGATCAGTCTTGGGTGTTCATTGGAAGGACTGATGCTGAAGCTGAAAGTCCGATACTTTGGTCACCTGATGCCAAGAGTTGACTCATTGGAAAAGACCCTGATGCTGGGAGGGACTGGGGGCAGGAGAAGGGGGCGACAGAGGATGAGGTGGCTGAATGGCATCACCGACTCAATGGACATGAGTTTGAGTAAACTCCGGGAACTGGTGATGGACAGGGAGGCTTGGTGTGCTGCGTTTCATGGGGTTGGGAAGAGTCAGACACGACTGAGCGACTGAACTGACTGACTGACATAGTAAGACAGTGGTGTTTTATAGTTATCTGATGAGTTTGAGACAATCTCTAAAAAGTGTTCAGCTAAATTTATACATCCAGTTATTATCATAACATTTTATAAATCATGTACATCTACCTTGTCTGATAAGATGTACCCAAACAAGTCCACATATAGAACAACATTTAGCAATGCTGCAGAACTTTAAGCAGTGAATAGTCACATCTTAAAACTTACACATAGTATTAGGACAGGTGGAATATTCAAATTATAGGTGACTAGAAACATATTCTTAAAATATAGCTATTCTTCAAATTTAACTTTGTTGAGTTTTGTTTGAATACGTATGTGTACTCTAACTTGGCATCCCAGAATACTACTTAATGAACGCATTGTATCAATAGAAATATTGCAGTCAAAGTTATTTTTAAAAATGCTAATATGTTTAACTAAAGCACATGGAGTCATTTAAACTATTAAATGGTAATTCACTTGATGTGAGGAAGAAAATGGTATTTGAAAGCCAACATTGGACTTAAACGATCTTTTTGTTGAATCAACTATCTTATAAACAATATAAAATTTAAAATGGGAAAGGAAAAATTTCATTGTCAATGTAGTCTATACCCTTATTTTTTAAAATTAAAACTCTGTCTTTGCCTGGCTTAAATTAAGATGTGATCATCTCTTAACAACATTCCCTTGCTTTGCTTTTATATTTTTAATAAACTAAGTGATTTATCACATTCCATTTTATACCTGCTGATCAGCAATCCATCAAGATATGGTCCTGTATTAACATGGCTTGTTAATTTGCAATGTTAACACTTTGGTAAATGACATAAACAATGAAAAATAGAATCTGAAATTTAAAAAAAAATCTATGCACCATTCAATACTACTGTTTACCAGTAAAATATGCCCTGCCATTCATATCAAATTTCAATTAATTTAATTCACTCATGTGAGAAAAATTTTAAGAAAAAAGTTAAATCAAGTTAGGGTACTTTTCTACTCTCCACCTGTTTCCTTTCCTTTAATAATAACTATAAGCATTCTATAAATGCAAGTCATTGTATCCAGACACAAATGAAACAGAATGATGATATCTGATTCCTCCCCTAGAAAAAGAAAGACAGAGTGATAATGGATAATAATCTATATTACCTACATGAGCTGTTCTTATTACAGAGGGAAATGGCAACCCACTCCAGTACTCTTGCCTGGAAAATACCATGGAGCCTGGTGGGTTACAGTCCTTAGGGTTGCAAAGAGTCAGACACACTTAGCAACTGAGCATACAAGCATGGGCGATTGTTACAGTTCTGTTTACATACTCACCTATCTTTTCTCTGTAACTATAGAAGAAAAATACACATTTTACTAGCATATCTTCATTTTGAAATGTTGCCACTATGAACCGTGAACGACACCTGGATTCTTGGTCTTTGGAGGAAAGGAGTTTGATCCGGGGCCAGTAATGGGGTTTTGTTGCTCAGAGCTTGTGTGTAATAAACTTTTATTAAAGTATAAAAGAGATAGAGAAAGCTTCTGACATAGACATCAGAAAGGAACAGAAACAGTTCCCCCTTGCTAGTTTTTAGAAAAAAGTTATGCACCTATTCTGTTCAGCTCAGTTGCTCAGTCGTGTCCAACTCTGAGTGAACAATGGACTGCAGCATGCCAGGTCTCCCTGTCCATCACCAACTACCGAAGTTTACTCAAAATCGTGTCCATTGAGTCAGTAATGCCATCCAACCATCTTGTCCTCTGTTGCCCCCTTCTCCTGGAACCTTCACTTTCCCAGCATCAGGGTGTTTTCAAATGAGTCAGTTCTTCTCGTCAGGGGGCCACAGCATTGGAGTTTCACCTTTAACATCAGTCCTCCATGAATAGTCAGGACTGATTTCCTTTAGAATGGACTGGTTGGATCTCCTCGCAATCCAAGGGACTCTCAAGAGTCTTCTCCAATATTACAATTCAAAAGCATCGATTCTTTGGTGCTCAGCTTCCTTTATAGTCCAACTCTCACATCTATACATGACTACTGGAAAAACCAAAGTTTATACCAGGTGGACCTTTGTTGGCAAAGTAATGTCTCTGCTTTTTAATATGCTATCTAGGTTGGCCATAGCTTTTCTTTCAATGAGCAAGCATCTGTCAATTTCATGGCTGCAGTCACCATCTGCAGTGATTTTGGAGCCCAGAAAAATAAAGTGTGACACTATTTCCACTGTTTCCCCATCTATTTGTCATGAAGTGATGGGACCAGATGCCATGATCTTAGTTTTCTGAACGTTGAGCTTTAAGCCAACTTTTTCACTCTCCTCATTCACTTTCATCAAAAGGCTCTTTAGCTATTCTTCACTTTCTGCCATAAGGGTGGTGTCATCTGCATATCTGAGGTTATTGATATTTCTCCCCCAGCAATCTTGATTCCAGCTTGTACTTCATCCAGCCCCACGTTTCTCATGATTGTAAGCTGCATATAAGTTAAATAAGCAGGGTGACAATATACAGCATTGAGGTACTCCTTTTCCTATGTGGAACCAGTCTGTTGTTCCATGTCCAGTTCTAACTGTTGCTTCCTGACCTGCATACAGGTTTCTCAAGAGGCAAGTCAGGTGTTCTCCTTCAGAATTTTCCACAGTTTATTGTGATCCACACAGTCAAAGGCTTGTCATAGTCAATCATGCAGAAGTAGATGTTTTTCTGGAACTCTCTTTTTTTTTTTTTTTCCAATTATCCAACAGTTATTGGCAATTACTCTCTGGTTCATCTGACTTTTCTAAAACCAGCATGAACATCTGGAAGTTCATGGTTGGCCTGGAGAATTTTGAGCATTATTTAACTAGCATGTGAGATGAATGCAATTGTGTGGTAGCTTGAACATTCTTTGGCATTGCGTTTCTTTGGGATTGGAATGAAAACTGATGTTTTCCAGTTCTGTGGCCACTGCTGAGTTTTCCAAATTTGCTGGCATATTGAGTGCAGCACGTTCACAGCATCACCTTTTAGGATTTAAAATAGCTCAACTGGAATTCCATCACCTCTACTAACTTTGATTTTAGTGATGCTTTCTATGGCCCACTTGACTTCACATTCCAGGATGTCTGGCTCTAGGTGAATGATCGTGATTATCTGGGTCATTAACACCTTTTTTGTATAGTTGTTCTGTGTATTCTTGCCACCTCTTATTCTCTTCTGCTTCTGTTAGGTCCAAACGATTTCTGTCCTTTATTCTGCCCATCTTTGCATGACATATTCCCTTGATATCTCTAATTTTCTTGAAAAGATCTCTAGTCTTTCCCATTCTATTGTTTTCCTCTATTTCTTTGCACTGATGACTGAGGAAGGCTTTCTTATCTCTCCTGGGTATTCTTTGGAACTTTGCACTCAAATGGGTATACCTTTCCTTTCTTCCTTTGCCTTTCGCTTGTCTTCTATTCACAGTTATTTGTAAGTCCTCCTGAGGCAACCATTTTGCCTTTTTGTATTTCTTTTTCTTGGGGATGATCTTGATCACTGCCTCAGGTACAATGTGATGAACCTCTGTCCATAGGTTTTCAGGTACTCTGTCTATCAGATCTAATCCCTTGAATCTATTTTTCACTTCCACTGTATAATCGTAAGGGATTTGATTTAAGTCATACCTGAATGGTCTAGTGGTTATCTCCACTTTCTTCAACTTCAGTCTGAATTTGGCAATAAGGAGTTCATGATATGAGCCATAGTCAGCTCCCGGTCTTGTTTTTGCTGATTGTATAAAGCTTCTCCATCTTTGGCTGCAGAGAATATAATCAATCTGATTTCAGTATTGACCATCTTGTGATGTCCATTAGAGTCTTCTCTTGTGCTATTGGAAGGGGGTGTTTGCTATGACCAGTGCATTCTCTTGGCAAAACTCTATTAGCCTTTGCCCTGCTTCATTCTGTACTCCAAGGCCAAATTTGCCTGTTACTCCAAGTTTTTTCTTGACTTCCACTTTTGCATCCAGCCCCCTATACTGAAGAGGACATCTTTTTTGAGTGTTAGTTCTAAAAGTTCTTGCAAATCTTCATAGATCCATTCAACTTGTTTCTTCAGCATTAGTGGTCGGGGCATAGACTTGGATTACTGTGATATTGAATGTTTTGCCTTGTAAAGAAACAGAGATCATTCTGTCATTTTTGAGTTTGCATCCAAGTACTGCATTTCAGACTCTTTTTTTTTTATTAATATTAATAGCACATTACTATTTAAAGAAAGGAAATATCTCAAAACTCAGAGAGTGGCACCAAGACCCTCACCCACAGCATGCATTTGGAGATAACATTGGCAAAAGCTGAGTAATCCAGGGCCATAAAACAGTTTACATGAATCTTGAAGAAAGGCAGATTTCCAAGTAAATACATAGTTCATTAACATAGCTTAAGAAAAATGTTTCCATAAGAAAAATGCATTGGTTATCTCAACGTTTGAGAAAAGTTAAGTTCAGGTGGAGCCAGGTGTTGTCATGCCAACACAGAATTTTAGAAGAAACCTCATTTTAGTTTTGTATAGAGAAGAGAAAAAAAAATAAAGAAAAAAAAACCTTCTGACACTTCTGGTTCGTTTCCTCCTGCCAATTAAGAGAGAGAAAGAGAGAGAGAAAAAAAAAACAGCAACAACAACCTGATACTTGCAGCCTATTTCCTCTGCTTGGGGACCCCTATATTACCTATTGGGCACCCTGTGTTACAGGAGCCCTGCCTGTTACCCTCTCAATTTCATGTAAATTTCCTCGTGTACCTCTTAGATTGAATGCTAAGAGAGGAGATGAAACACAAGCTACATATATATTAATACTAATACTAAGTGAACATTTTAGGACAACTAGACCTTACAGCACAGAGTTGATTGTGTTTATAAACTTTGTTCATGAGGCTTGAGGGGAATATAAATTCACAGGAAAACTAATTTTGGGGGAAAAAAGCCATTTGTTTTGTATATTTAGTGTTAAGCTTTCTTTCATGTCTCAAGACTTGATTTTTCTTGACTGGGTGTTTCTTACACAAGAAAAAAGTTGTAAAAGGACCTTCATTTCAACATTAGAAAAAAAGTGTTGTAAAAGCACAGCCATTATTTTTGTTTTTATGTACTGTTTTATTTCATTTTCTGTTCTTGGGTGAACTATGCAAGAGCTCAGATAAACATATCTCTTTTAGTGGGTTCCTCTTCAATAAATTGGGGCTTCCCTGGTGGCTCAGAGGTTAAAGCATCTGCCTGCAATGCAGGAGACCTGGGTTCGATCCCTGGGTTGGGAAGATCCCCTGGAGAAGGAAATGGCAACCCACTCCAGTATTCTTGCCTGGAGAATCCCATGGATGGAGGAGCCTGGTGGGCTACAGTCCATGGGGTTGCAATGAGTTGGACACGACTGAGCGACTTCACTTCACTTCCTCAATAAAATTCATAACTAGTAAACTCTCTTAGATATAACTTCAATTAAAAGTTGAAGACATTTCTATTTCCAGTTTTTTAAGGAATCTCCACACTGTTCTCCATAGCGGCTGTACTAGTTTGCATTCCCACCAACAGGATAAGAGGGTTCCCTTTTCTCCACACCCTCTCCAGCATTTATTGCTTGTAGGCTTTTGGATAGCAGCCATCCTGACTGGCGTGTAATGGTACCTCATTGAGGTTTTGATTTGCATTTCTCTGATAATGAGTAATGTTGAACATCTTTTCATGTGTTTGTTAGCCATCTGTATGTCTTCTTTGGAGAAATGTCTATTTAGATCCTTGGCCCATTTTTTGATTGGGTGATTTATTTTTCTGGAATTGAGCTGCAGGAGTTGCTTGTATATTTTTGAGATTAATCATTTGTCTGTTTCTTCATTTGCTATCATTTTCTCCCATTCTGAAGGCTGTCTTTTCACCTTACATATATGCTTATATGTTTGTATGCTTATATGCTTGCTTATTTGCTTGTATTCTTACATACTTATATGCTTGCCATATGACCCAGCGATACCACTGCTGGGCATACATACCGAGGAAACCAGAACTGAAAGAGACATGTGTACCCCAATGTTCATCGCAGTACTGTTTATAATAGCCAGGACATGGAAGCAACCTAGATGCCCATCAGCAGATGAATGGATAAGAAAGCTGTGGTACATATACACAATGGAATATTACCTAGCCACTAAAAAGAATTCATTTGAATCAGTTCTAATGAGGTGGATGAAACTGCAGCCCATTATACAGAGTGAAGTAAGCCAGAAAGATAAAGACCAATACAGTATACTAACACATATATATGGAATTTAGAAAGATGGGAACGATAAGCCCATATGAAAGACAGAAAAAGAGACACAGAGGAAAGAACAGACCTTTGGACTCTATGGGAGAAGGTGAGGGTGGAATGATCTGAGAAAATAATATTGAAACATGTATATTATCAAGTGTGAAACAGATCACCAGTCCAGGCTGGATGCATGAGACAAGTGCTCGGGGCTGGTGCACTGGGATTACCCAGAGCGATGGGATGGGGAGGGAGGTGGGAGGGGGGTTCAGGATGGGGAACACATGTAAATCCATGGCTGATTCACGCCTATGTATGGCAAAAACCACTACAATATTATAAAGTAATTAGCCTCCAACTAATAAAAATAAAGGGAAAAAATAAAACTTTCAAACCAGAAAAGAATAAAATAAATTAAAAAAATAAAAGTTGAAGACATGCTCAGTCGTGTCTGACTCTTTGCAACTCCGTGAAATGTAGCATGCCCAGCTTCCCTGTCTGTCACCAGCTCCCAGAGCTTGCTCGGACTCCTGTAAATTGAGGCGGTGATGCCGTCCAACCTACTCATCCTCTGTTGTTCCCTTGTCCTCCTGCCTGCAATGGTTCCCAGCTTCAGGGTCTTTTCCAATGAGTCAGCTCTTCGCATCAGGTTGCCAAAGTATTGGAGCTTCAGCTTCAGCATCAGTCCTTCCAATGAATATTCAGGACTGATCTTTAGGATGGACGGGTTGGATCTCCTTGCAGTACAAGGGACTCTCAAGTCTTCTCCAGTACCACAGTGTGACAGCATAGATTCTTCAGTGCTCAGCCATCTTTATGGTTTAACACACACATCCGTACATGACTGCTAGAAAAACCATAGTCTTGACTATACAGACCTTTGTTGGCAAAATGATCTCTCTGCTTTTTAATATGCTGTCTAGGTAGGTCATAGCTTTTCTTCCAATGAGCAAGCATCTTTTCATTTCATAACTGCTGTCACCATCTGCAGTGATTTTGGAACCCAAGAAAATAAAATCTGTCACTGAAAATTGAAAACACTTTTTCCCCTTCTATTTGCCATGAAGTGATGGGACTGAATGCCATGATTTTCATTTTTTGAATGTTGAATTTTAAGCCAACTTTTTCATTTTTGTCTTTCATCTTCATCAATCTTCTCCTCTTCACTTTCTGCCATTATAGTGGTATCATCTGCATATCTGAGGTTGTTGATATTTCCCCCAGAAATTTTTATTTCAGCTTGTGGTCTTCCACCCCAACATTTCACATAATGTACTCTGCATAAACATTAAATAATCAGGGTGACAGTATACAGCCTTGACATACTTCTTTCCCAATTTTGAACCAGTTCATTTTTCCATGTATGATTCTAACTGTTGCTTCTGCATACAGGTTTCTCAAGAGATGTGTAAGGTGGTCTGGTATTCCCATCTCTAAGAATTTTCCAGTTTGTTGTGATTCACACAGTCAAAGGCTTTGACATAGCCAACGAAGTAGAAATTTTTTTGGAATTCTCTTGCTTTTCCTGTGATCCAGTGGATGCTGACAATTTGGTCTCTGGTTCCTGTCTTTTCTAAATCCAGCTTGTAAATCTGAAAGTTCTCAGATCACATACTGCTGAAGTCTAACTTGAAAGATTTTGAACATAATCTTGCTAGCACCTGAAATGAATGCAATTGTGTGGTAGTTTGAGCATTCTTTGGCATTGCCTTTCTTTGGGACTGGAATGAAAACTGACCTTTTCCAGTCCTGTGGCCATTGTTGAGTTGTCCAAATTTGTTGGCTTATTGAGTGCAACAATTTAACAGTATCATGTTTTAGAATTTGAAATAGCTCAACTGGAATTCCATCACCTCCCTTAGCTTTGTTCATAGCAATGCTTCCTAAGGCCCACTTGACTTCACACTATAGGATGTATGGCTCTAAGTGAGTGACAACACCATCGTGGCTTTTTGGGTCATTAAGACATTTTCTGTACAATTCTTGTGTGTATTCTTGCCACCTCTTCTTAATCTCTTCTGCTTCTGCTAAGTTCTTGTCATTTCTGTCCTTTATTGTGCCTATCTCTGCATGAAATATTCCCTTGGTATCACTTAAAGGTGAGCAAACTCTAACAATATCATATAGTGGTGGTAGTTTAGTTGCTAAGTCATATCTGATTCTTGCAACCCCATGGTGTATAGCTCACCAGGCTTCTCTGTCTATGAGATTTCCCAGGCAAAAATACTGGAGTAAGCTGCCATTTTCTTCTCCAGGGGATCTTCCCAACCCAGGGATTGAACCTGCATCTCCTGGCAGATTCTTTTACTGCTGAGTCACCAGGGAAGCTCAATATTATCTGTAGATAATCTTAATATCAGGAATTTTTTTAAAGGGAAGAAAATGAGCTTAATTTTCATGAAAAATCATGATATTCATTCACATCTACATTAGCAATCAAAGAGGAGAGGGGAAAACAATGTCTGTGTAAATGCATTTTCAAGGACATATGCCCTCCTACTGCTATTAACAATTAGCCAAAACATTTGCATCCAGATTGAACATTCTCCTCTGTCCAATAAAATTCAAATGTGCTGTGCATGTGTGAAAATCCTAGGAAGATTGTTGGTGAAAAAATAAAGTTGATGATAGTACTCACCCTTAGATTTCTTGTTGCACATGATCAAAATTTGAATCTTGGCATGATTATTTTTGTATGTGAGTGCTGTTTAATACATTATGCATATGATTGGAGAAACTAATTAAATAGATTAACATTAAACTAAATATTTGGATCTGAGTACAATACAACAAATTATTGGCCATTGCATATTGCAATTACATTGTATTCCTTTAATTTCATGGTTCTGATACAATAGACACTTCTTTAAGTCAAGTCTAGTATAAAAACTAGCAATTACAATTTGACAATCTAGGCTACTTCAATATTCAGAGAGTATACTACACACCACATTTGATGCTGTATTTCCAATGCACATATTAAAGGGTATTTCCACCAAGTGCCTATGCTGCAACAATTTTATGAAGTTGAAAATAAATTCTGATGCTAGAATAAAGCTGAAGTGGAGCATGCCTGTGTTTATAACAGGACATGCCACTAAAACTTTCACAAAACATTATGCTAAGTGAAAGAAGCTAGAGACAAGAGACCATGTATTTTCTGATTACATTTATATGAAGCACTCAGAGCAAGCAAATATATAGAGATAGAAAACAGATTAGTGGAGGTTTGCAGTTGGATTGGGGAAAGAGGGATGATTGCTAATAGGTGATTCTAAAGTTAATTGTGATGATGGTTGCACAACTGTGCAAATATAATAAAACATTAAACTGTACACTAAATCTGTAAATTGTATATCATGTGATTTATATCTCACCAAATATGTTACCAAAAAAGGACTTCATATACCCAAGCACATAGAGAAATATCTTATGAGATGTCTGTATGCTTCACTGCCTGCTGGAACTAAGGGCAGTTCTATAATTTACAACCATTAAAGCCACTTCAAGTTGATCTTTGCTACTGCAGACATTTTTCAACTTGAATTGCAAGCTCGCCAAGGTGACATTTTTAAAGGACAAATGAAAAGGCTTCCTTCATTCTACAGTTTAACAAAAATTAGCTGATTATTTTGTAAATATACTTCATATTCATACATATATAAAAATATTGATACACATATGTGTGTATGCATAGGTGTCTATGTATATATTTGCATATGGTATAAGAAGAATGTCTGGTAAATCCCAAAGACAGAGAAGCCGGTTGAGCTACCATCCATGGGGTCTCAAAAGAGTCAGACATGATCTAGTGATTGAACAACAAGTGTGTAAAACGACCAGCAGAGGGAAAGTTAGACCTATTACAAGATTTGTTTTCTTATTATGAAGATAAACATGTTTAGGAAGAAAGAAAATAGAAGCTACTCACCCCAGGCCCCCCACCAAGTTAGTAATAGAGCAGGTAACAAAGGGATCCTGATTTTAAAAGGAGATAAGTTGATATCATTCCTCACTCAAAAACCATTGAAAGTTTCTCATCTCACTCTTATTAAAAGTTGGGGTCTTTAAAGTGGCCTGCAAGTCTCTACAACAGGGGTTTCAGTATGCAAACAGTTTCTGTGAAGGGACAGGTAGTAAATATTTCAGACTTTGCAGGGCGCTAATGTGCATTTTGCTCATTTCTGCTCTTGTGGGAAGAAAGCAGCCATAGGCAGCACATAAAATAATGAGCATGACTGTGTCTCAATAAAACTTTATTTATGAAATTGAAATTTGAATTTCATAAGATTTTTGCCTGGGAAGTAATATTATTTTTCTGGGATACTTTTCACCATTTAAAAATGTAAAAATCATTCTAAATTCTTAGGTTGTCCAAAACAAAGCATAGTTTGCTGACTCCTGCTGTCTCTCCTGCCCTATCTCCACTTCCTCTTCTCCTAGCTAGATCAGCTCCAGAGAAGCTGATCTTCTTTCATTTACCTCATGCCTTTGTAATTTTGTTCCTTCTCCAAGGAACCAGCTTACCTCAGACAGTCGCATGGTTTACTCCCTCATCTCTGTCAAATCTTCGCTCAGTTGTGACCTACAATATCCACAAGAAGTTTGGCTTTTATTTCTTTGCTTTGCTAATGCTGCTGCTACTGCTAAGTCACTTCAGTCGTGTCCGACTCTGTGTGACCCCATGGACCGCAGCCCACCAGGCTCCCCCATCCATGGGGTTTTCCAGGCAAGAGTACTGGAGTGGGGTGCCATTGCCTTCTCCGGCTTTGCTAATGAGTAGTTCTTAAAAGCTAATGTGGGACTAATTAGCATTCTAGTGTCTAAATTTGAACACATAAGACTTCTTTGCCATGTTCTTGTAATTTGTAAATGAAAACCAATTATTGCCTGAATAATAACAATGAGCAACCTATCATCCCTTCCCAAATATTTTTGTTTAGAGCTAATGATATTTTTGCTTATATATCTTCAAATTACAGTATGCGTGTACTTGGCTGTATTATTTCTTTCTCATCACCAAAGACTGAAAGCTCAGATTTTCTTCACCAAAATTATAATTTCCATTCCAATTACTGTACTCAAAAGGCAGATTCTCCAATTGACTTCATGTATTCCACCGCACGCACACACACACACACACACACACACATACACACATGCACGCCCGTGAACTTATACACACATAGGCATCGTAATCATAGAACTAAAGTCTGAGTTATGGAGTAAGTAAAACTTGATTAGTACTAGTAAACTGTTCTCTCCAAGATACATATGATAATTTCCTTGGGCAGTGCTCACAATAATATTTACATTGAAACATAAACCCTACTCTTGCACAAGCACTTGAGGGACATAGTCCAGCACTCTTATTGGAATAATAAAGCAGAATATTAATGAAACGTAGTGCCTTACTTGCAAAAAAATTAAGCCTTTTCACACAGGACCTTTTACTGAACAAAAGCATCATGGCTCATATTGTAAAAAGCACTGTTACTATACTTGAAGAAATTATTTTTTCTTGGATAGGATATTCATTGAATGGAAATACTGCAATTAATTTAAGCTATCATTGTGACAAATTGGATGTGATGAGACAATGAATGATTCTAGTCTCCCTTTTAGTTAAGCTACATTGAAGTGAGGGACAGACACAGGATAATAATAAACTCTGGACTCAGAGAAGACCAATAATAAAATTGCATTATAAAATACATTACATAAATTAAATATAAAATATATTAAATATACATTAAATAAAAAAAAAAGTCCAAACAGACAACCATCTTTTAAAATGATGGAAACTGTCTCAGATATCTTAGTTTTATTTTCAAATATCTTTTACTTTGTAACATCTAAAACAGATATGTTTCTGAGAAAACTTTTTTTTTTGAGGGCTGTTTTTCTGAAACATAGTATCATAGCAATAAGTTTTATTATGAAGAAAGTATAGTCTGTTCCAGAATGTGTATTCTGTTCCCCTCTGAAAGAGCCGGTCCATCTACATGTATAAGTATAGGTACATGTATAGGTCATGTACACTATATGTATACTGTCCTTATATTCTAAGGTATCTGATTTCTAATAAAAATGCATTTATCAAAATAAACAGCTAGAAATATCACATCTTCCTATAATACAAGGTATTCATGAAACTTTTGAAATAAATTTTCAAAAGTATCTGAACTTTACTAAGATTAATGTAAAAAAAAGATTAATGTGAACAAAACTTTTGGACTTGGTAGTAGCAAAATATAATCATTCACAAACTGTAGAGAAAGTTGTAACTAGTCAATGCAATAGTGTTAGACAACCTTGTAAGCTAATTACTATGATTTTAAAAGTAAAAACACTTACTCAATATGATTATATTCTCTTTATATATAAATCAGTATACAGTGTTATTAATTGGGGGATTATTTTTCATGAAACTGAAAAAAGCAAAGTGCTTTACTTTTAAGAAACCCTCAAAAAACCTAAATCAGGAACACTGAATTTGTATTGTTTTGCTTCTAAACATGAACTTACTGATGACATTTTTAAATGTTAAGACATGTCAGATTTTAAAATATTAATGGAAAAAGACAAATTCTTCTTAATTTAAAGGAAGTTTACTTTTCCTATTAATACTTTAGAGCAAACTGTGAATGAAGTTGCAAGTTAAAGAAATAAAAATTATTCCATGTTACAGTAGGCTACTTTCTCATCAGACTGAAGAGGAAGTTTCTAACTCTTGCTGTGTATCACGTAAGTAAATCCTCTTAATTATGTATTTTTTCTGTCTTGATTTAACATTCAAAGCCATAAAAATTTTAGTCTAACCTTAAGACTTTGAAAGGTAAAATGAACACTACATGTTTTTAAACCCAATAAACATTAATCACAACTTAACACAATAGAATAAAACTATTCACTTTCCAAATGATGTGATGTAAGACATTAGAAAATTATCTTGTCCAGATAATGACTCAGTAAGATCAATTCAAGTGATTCATACATGTATTGTTTTCAGTATAACATTCTGCTAAGTGGTAATGTATTTTGCACTCAACTGAAATTTTCTCCAGGAAATTCATTGAAGTATAGAAAATATTTGAACTTGATATACAAATACTATATTATTATTGCTTTAGCTTTAAAAATCTGAGAATAACCTCAATTTCTTCAGCTCAAAAATTACTCCTAGGTTGACATATGCACAAATCTAGTAGAGGTGATGTAATTACAGTTGACCTATTTCAAATCCTAAAAGATGATGCTGTGAAAGTGCTGCACTTCATATGCCAGCAAATTTGGAAAACTCAGCAGTGGCCACACTGCTGACTGGAAAAGGTTAGTTTTCATTTCAATCCCAAAGAAAAGCAATGCCAAATAATATTCAAAATATCTCACAATTGCACTCATCTCACATGCTAGTAAAATAATGCTCAAAAATCTCCAAGCCAGGATTCAAAGATACATGAACCGTGTACTTCCAGATGTTCAAGCTGGTTTGAGAAAAGGCAGATAAACCAGAGATCAAATTGCCAACATCTGCTGGATCATTGAAAAAGCAAGACATCTTCAGAAATACATCTATTTTTGCTTTCTTGACTATGCCAAAGCCTTTGACTGTGTGGATCACAACAAACTGGAAAATTCTGAAACAGATGGGAATACCAGACCACCTGACCTGCCTCTTGAGAAACCTGTATTCAGGTCAAGAAGCAACAGTTAGAACTGGACATGGAAAAACAGACTGGTTCCAAATAGGAAAAGGAGTACGTCAAGGCTGTATATTGTCACCCTGCTTATTTAACTTATGTGCAGAGTACATCATGAGAAACACTGGGCTGGACGAAGCACAAGCTGGATTCAAGATTGCCAAGAGAAATATCAATAACCTCAGATATGCAGACGACACCACCCTTCTGGCAGAAAGTGAAGAAGAAGTAAAGAGCCTCTTGATGAAAGTGAAAGAGGAGAGTGAAAAAGTTGGCTTAAAGTTCAACATTCAGAAAACTAAGATCATGGCATCCCATCCCATCACTTCATGTTAAATAGATGGGGTAGCAATGGAAAGAGTGAGAGAGTTTATTTTTGCAGTCTCCAAAATCACTGCAGATGGTGAATGCAGCCATGAAATGAAAAGACACTTACTCTTTGAAAGGAAAGTTATGACCAACTTAGACAGCATATTAAAAAGCAAAGTCATTACTTTGCCAACAAAGGTCCATCTAGTCAAGGCTATGGTTTTTCCAATAGTCATGTATGGATATGAGAATTGGACTATAAAGAAAGCTGAGCATCAAAGAATTGTTGCTTTTGAAATGTGGTGTTGGAGAAGACTCTTGAGAGTCTCCTGGACTGCAGGAGATCCAACCAGTCTATCCTAAAGGAGATCAGTACTGAGTGTACATTGGAAGGACTGATGTTGAAGCTGAAACTCCAATACCTTGGCCACTTGATGTGAAGAACTCACTCATTTGAAAATACCCTGATGCTGGGCAAGATTTAAGATGGGAGGAGAAGCGGATGACAGAGGATGAGATGGTTGGATGGCATCACTGACTAAAGGGACATGAGTTTGGGTAAACTCTGGGAGTTGGCAGTGGACAGGGAGGCCTGGCAAGCTGCAGTCCATGGGGTCACAAAGAGTTGGACACGACTGAGTGAGTGTACTAAACTGATATATGCAACATAAGATATTTTTGACGTAATTATTTATTTCCCCAAATTTTCATGGAAACAATACAATCACTCATTTTCGTTCAGCAAATCTTTAGTAATACCTATCACATACCAGGTATTCTGTTTGTTCCTAGAGATTTACCGGTAAACTAAGCAGATATTGTTACAGTCTTCATGAACTTTTTTAAAAGCAAGAATGTCTATTCACATTAGGATAGAAGAATGCATTCTAACTTTCAGTCCAAATAAGCAGATGTATGTGTTTCTTCTATGTTTCCTCAGATAATTATATTCTACAAGCTGTAGAAGGGCATCTGTGCACTAAATAAGTTAAAATTATTTTTTCTAGGTCATACTAGCTACTGAACCACAAAGAGATTATTGACTACATCAAATAGTATTGATGTAATATAGGTTTCATCAAAATAAAAATACATATTCTGATCACAAATAATTAGAAATACACATCATAGTTAATGTGAAACATATATGAAAGCTAAGTATCCCAAAGAAAATTTCAATGTCTATTTTTTCCATAATAATAATAAAACTGAGTTAATAATAAAAGTTCCTTAAAGAAGACAGACTAATGTCATTTAGTCTACTGATCTAGTAGGAAGACACTAAAATGTGGCTCAGACTAGATGATGATTTAAAGGAGTCTTTTAAGATATAGGAACACAGGAGTAAATATGTGAAATAGTTTGCAACAATAATACAAAGAAGAACCTTGCCAATATGTGCAACACTAATAGATTACCAAGCTTCAAAATTTTGTATTGATTTTCCTAGTGTCCTATAAATGTATATATTACATATGATATCTATCCTTCTAGTAAGAGGTAAATAATATTAAGAAACCAGATTTTAAATTTGAAAATGTTTTTAGATAATATGAGTATATTACTCATAAAATGGTTACACTCTAACACTACAAAACTACCTTAAAAATGTTAAGAAATTAATTAGAAATATGTATTATTTTTATATTAATCTCTATATAATAATTGGGTAAAAATAAGAAGAATTCTTTATTTTTATTAACTTATTTTCTGGATATATAGGGCAATATTAATTCCAACAATAACAACTAGAATAGCTATTAATGTAATGTTTGGACTCTTAGGTGTATTTGTATGAACATTATGCTCTCTTATTACTGATGATATCATCTGTAAAGATATGTTTTTTTAATAGCAAATCATTGTCTTAGAAAATGAATTTTGATGAATAATCTGTCCTCTCTTCAATTATTCAGTTAATTTGTGAAAAATATTTTCTGATGACCCAGGAATCATCTTAATGAACTAATACTGAGAAATTTCAGATAAAAGCCCTTTTTTTTTTAGTTATCTATGTCTTCCTTCCCTGTTCAAGGCACACAATTCCCGGAACACCATTTCTTCACCCAAGTATGTTGCTAACTGACTGAAATCCCAGGAGAATGAATTCAGAGATGTCAGATCAATTATTTCTTTTCTCTTTGTGCAAATACTGCTGAGCTCAGATCTCCACCAGAATGTTTTGCATTCATATAGCATTTATTATTTTCTTAAGTTGCTTCTACATGTGTTGTAATTAACTTCAATACCTTACTTGGAAACCCATTGGTGCTGGAGTCTGAAGAGTAGTGATTTTAAGAAGCTACTTACAAATCTTCACATACAACATACAGAATGAGCCTAATTTGAAACAAAATATTCTCTACTGAGACCATGTAACTCTCTTGGCCATTTATTCTTTTCTAATAACCATATCCCCTCTTCTACTTTAATCTGATTCAATAATCACAATAGCAGTAACATAAAACTAATAGCTTTTGCATGTACAATATTTTACATTTGGATTGAGGTATACAATTAAATGTGAAAAAAAAAGTGAAGAGTAAGTATGTGACTGCTCTTGATGCAACATTTAAATCCTTTTACAGGATTTAAGACTAATATTTCAATTATCAAAATAAAATTTTAGCATTATTATAATCAAGTACAATAAATGTAATTAGTCTAATTTAACAGTGGAGGAAAGAAATGAATCCAGCAATAGGGATAGTCAAAATTTTTGCAATTTAGGTAAGTCACTCAACTTCTGATATAAAAGTATCAACTTCTATATTGAAGGAAAATGAGAACACAAATGAATTTTGCAAAACATTTGCATAGAATATTGTATATATTTATTAATATTTATAGCATAATTTAATAACCATACATTTTAGTAATAAAGAGATTTAGTGGCTTGGCAATGAATACATCAAGTAAAATATACACATTTCCCAGAAACAGTAATTAATTAAGCCCACATAATTTATCATATTATACTGAAAAAGCTTTCATTCATCATATGGAATCAGCTTTCAGTCAATTATGAGCATTTCTGTACCAGATATGCCCATTAGAAAGGTTAAAATGAAAAAAGAAAAGACTTATCTAGGATTAAAACTGAATCAAATGTTGTAAGTAATCAAAATCTTGCTACTTGACAACAAAATTCAGCTTTCCTAATTGAAACACTGACATCATTAGCAGTGAAACTTTTTGTGTACATAGTTCAAACAAAACCAAAAGAAGTAAACTCCTCCTAAAACATATTTTTTAAGATATTAAAAAATTGTGTGTGTTCTCTCACACTTTAAACTTCTTTCCTTTAAAATCTAACCTGAAAGAAATACACATACACACACAGAGATCTTCATTCTGGTGAAACTATTACAGATCAAAAGAGGGAATATTTATATTTTCAGCATTTAATTAAAAATTTGTGATTACCATAATATATTCATTGAAATGTAAGAGTTCTGCTTAAACAATAGCAGAATAAAAATGCAGATGTGCTTAGGAAACAGCTTGTCCTCTTTTGTTTTTCAGTTATGATGTCAACCTATTTTTTTGAATAATTTTATGGAGGTATGACTGACATATATATTATTCATTTTTAATTGTTAAGAATTAGTTTGGGGCCTTCTTGACTGATTCATAAAGTCAGATTATAACTAAACTTACATTTGAAAAAATGAGCGAATGTCCTATAACTATTACTTTACTATAACATCTTTTGTGAAGATCAGGCACTTATCATTAGGTTAGTAATAGTTTTGTTCATTAAAAAAATTCATTTAAGATGTTTGCAATAACCACTGTTGCCTACTGCTATATGTTATGTCTATAAAGCAATGAGATGGAATTCAATAAGGCATAAAATCAATGCCATTACTTATAGTTACACCTATGTAGCAGTGCTAAACAGAACTTTCCTTTGTGTTTGAATACAGAACAGTATGCTTGTGGCAATGTCACTTTTTGAGATTTTTATATGAATATAAAACACATACAACCAACATAAATAACTTTCTTAGATGCATATACAGTTGTAATTTTACTAACTCTACCACTTTGACTGAAAGAACACAATGTTGCTTATGTAGAATATACAATTATGAGCATTAGCCTGTTAAAATATCTTCATGTATGATTGGGACCATCTATAGTGGATCATGAAGCTAAATATTATCTGACTCTACTGTATTGTTTTTTCAAATAATTTAATACTAAATTTAATATTTATTCATTCATTCATTCATTCAGAGTGCATGATCAAACAGTATGTACATAAAATACGTATATCCATCCATGAAATAAATATTTACTGAGTTCACATTATGTGCCAGATACTTGTTAGGCACTGGAGATGCAGTTATGAGTAAGACAAACACATTCCCTAATGCACACTGAGTACATAATCTAGCAGGTAAGACAAGCAACAAACAGGAAAACAAGCAGATGAATGAATTGAAGATTACAAACTAATGCCCAGGGCCAGATATGGACCACAGACATGTTTTGTTTGGTCAATACATTGTTCCAAAAACATTGTTTTGCCACATTAAAAAATATGGGACATTTATACAAACATTTAGAGTCCATTGTTTATTGAAGATCTTAGACTATTTTTAGCATTACAGTTCTGTTTACAAGTAGCCTGATACCAAATATTTCTTGCCCAGTTTAGACTCAGAATGTCACATCCAACTGGCCAGAGTCATTGCCAAACTTCCAAGAGCTTTATAAGCAGACCCATTTAACCCATTTATTTTACCTGGCTGGCTCCTGTGGCACTGGAGTTTGTAATCTCTGAAGTACATCTTAATTACAATTGTGACACAGACAATAGAAGAAAAAAAAATGAGGTATTAAGGTGAGATCTACTTAACAGAATAGTAGGGCTCTGGACAACTTTTCTGAGGATGCTGAAACCTGAAGTTGGAGAAGAATGGAAGGGGCAGCAGTATGCTAGGAAGAAAGCATAGCAAGGGCAAAGACACTGAAGCAGGACAGAGCTTGCTTTATTTGTTTATTTGTTTATTTTTATGTCATAAAAATAAAGAAAGGAAGTCAGTGTGCCTGGAATACATATTGAGTAAAGAGGAAAAGGGAATGAAATGACAAGTCAGTAAAATCATGTAAGTTGTTTTGTGTGTGTGTGTGTTTTCAGTTGCTCAGTCGTGTCTGACTCTTTGCAACCCCATGGACTATAGCCCACCAAATTCTTCTGTCCATGGAGTTTCCCAGGTAAGAATACTGAAGTGGGTAAGCCATTCCCTTCTCCAGAGTCTTCCCGACCCAGGGATCAAAGCCACATCTCCTGCATTGCAGGCAGATTCCTTACCAGCTGAGCTACCAGGGAAATCCATGCAGGGTGTTGTGGATCATAGTAAAGATTTGTTGCTTATTCTAAATATACTGGAAAGTCATGCTAATCTGAATCATATTTTTCAGCATCACTCTAGCTATTTTGAAAAGAAAGGAGTTGTGAAGAGATGTGAGAAATTTAGTTGGGGAGATTTTAGGAAACTAATACAATAGTGTGTACCAGATGGAAAATGGCCTGGCAGAAGCAGTGCAGATAGTTAGAAGTTGATGAGTAAGACAGAATTTTGAGAGAGAATTAATAGAGTTTAGTGGTGGAGTGAATGGAGACTGAGTAGTGGAAATAGAGATAAACTGAGCTGATATTTGTACTCTTTATTGAGAAAGGCATGATGAAGGAGGAACGAGGTTTGTACAGCAGAGAGGCAGTTAAGATTTAAAGTGCCTGTGACTTATGCCAGTGTGGATATAAAGTAGGCAGTTAGATACATATCTTGAGAGATGAGAACCATCAGCATATAGATAGTATTTAATGCCTTAGAAAATAACACCAAGACAGATCACAGGGGAAAAGTAGATAGTGCTCCAGCACCAAGATCTGAGGAACTACAGTATTTACAGGTTGAGTAGATGCTGTGACTATGATACATTGTATGTTTCTTGCTCACTAAGAGATTACAGTCTAATTATACAAACACACACACATATAGATAGATATAAAATCACTGGATTATGATAAACTGGGGAACAGTAACAGTATAGTGTGGCAGATAAGAGAGAGGGGAAGGAATATTTGTCTAGGTGGGGGAAATCAAAGATGAATGCATGGTAGAGAAAGTCGATGTGGTATTAGAGAAAAAAGTCATGCATAATGGGCTCCAGTTTCATCCATCTCATTAGAACTGATTCAAATGAATTCTTTTTAGTGGCTGAGTAATATTCCATGGTGTATATGTACCACAGCTTCCTTATCCATTCATCTGCTGATGGGCATCTTGGTTGCTTCCACCTCCTGGCTATCATAAACAGTGCTTCGACAGATCACCAGCCCAGGCTGGATGCATGAGACAAGTGCTCGGACCTGGTGCACTGGGAAGACCCAGAGGAATTGGGTGGAGAGGGAGGTGGGAGGGGGGATTGGGATGGGGAATACATGTAACTCCATGGCTGATTCATGTCAATGTATGACAGAACCCACTTCAATATTGTAAAGTAATTAGCCTCCAACTAATAAAAACAAATGGAAAAAAAAAAAGTCATGCTGGTCAACAGGCAGAGGTGATGGGGACAAAAGGAAAGGATATGAGGTGAGGATAAATTTTTCCACAAAATAAGGATGCAGCACAAATGTGCTCACGTTACAGGAACCACAGGTCACCCAACTGGTTAAAGCATAGGGTGAATGAAGGGTGATACTTTGAGGTTACAGTTTTTTTAAATATAAACTTTAAGTACTCAAAGAGTATCACTTGGCCTTTGTTCTCACTATACCACCACTTAGTATGATATTCGTTGATTCTTTTTATCTCTTTTATTTGTAGAGTAATTTCTAGCCAGGTTTATAAATATAGTACCCATGGTAAATATGAAAGAAACAACAAAGATTATGAACTAAAAATTTATCATAGAAATCACTTTGAAACTAGTTACAAGTAGACCAAGGAAACAACTAGTTCAAAATTCAGTACTTTCAAAAATTGTTTCTGAAATGGTCCCATTATGCTAATTTCAGACATAGGAATAATAATGTGGTTGCATTTCTAATTGAATTTGTTTTTTCAAGAGGTAGGTGCTTCTTTATATTCATTTGTCCTTTGAAGATTGATGTCATAAATTGCCTTTCTACCTCCATTTCAAATTATTCATTTGTCTATCCACTTGGCATCATTTTTTAATTTTAAAAAAAATTGCTTTCTTTTACAGGGAAGTGGTAATGGGTTACAAAGGTATATTCCACTGTAGTTTTACCTTTTATATTTAAAAGTTAAAAGTATATCTATACTAATTATTTGGAGAAAAAAATATTGTTTCCCTCTAATCATATAACCTCCACCCAAACCCAACTTAATGTTCAACTTTCTTTAATTTATAAATATTTAAATATTAAATATTAAAATATTTAATTTATAAATATTTAAATATGAGTGAAAAAGTAAAACCACCTAAAGAAGAAAAAAAAATGATGCTATCATTGTTTAAATAAAGGAATTACATTTTGTCCCAACTATAAATTGTTCCTAAAAAGCACTCTAAGAGGTAAGAGAAGCATTGTGTAACAGATGACACACGGATTAGGAAAGACATGTATTGAGAGTACAGACACCCTAGTGACTTGACATAATGTTTATAAAGATCTAAATTATTTAGTTGAGTGTCAGAGCTGATTTTTTAAAAAATTAGAAGGTTTGTCTGAAAATAAGTATCATGTAACACGTAGAAGCTAATTATTATAAGATATTGACTAAGTTTGCTTATTGGACAACGCTACATGTTCATAGTATCAACACAGTGACTATGATCAAAGAATTTCATAACTGACTGAAGTGAAAAAATACATGAAAGTGTACTAGACCTCTGAAATACATTTTTTTTACATAAAGGCCACATGATTAAAAGGTGTCACAGTTCAGTGTATACACTACAAATATTGAATGTTTATGGAGAATTCTATTTTATTAATTTTGCTCAGCTAAAACACTTAAGTCTGAGAGAAGAAAATTAAGGTTAAACAAA
Organism: Odocoileus virginianus; assembly: GCF_023699985.2. Classification (NCBI taxonomy): domain Eukaryota; kingdom Metazoa; phylum Chordata; class Mammalia; order Artiodactyla; family Cervidae; genus Odocoileus; species Odocoileus virginianus. The sequence goes on along the minus strand of NC_069708.1, from coordinate 41,928,308 downwards.
TTTTATTTTCACCTATTATAGTCATGTCATAACTGTCACTTAATGAAAGACAAGTCATTTTTTTCAACAAAACTTTAGCTTCCAAATTCATATGGCCTGTTTTCATTTATGGGTCTTAAAGACATTACTTTTACAATGAAACATCACTAGATATATAATGCTCAAGGTCAAAGAGTATAAAATATGAATTTTGCAATTAGCATCTAAAACAACTTCATCAGAAATGAAATCCTACTTATTGTTAATCTCCATTTTAACTATACTTTTTTTTTCTTTTACCTGAACATCTAAGGAAAAGTTAGAAAAAGGTGCCATTCTACAAGTGATTATTTTTACTTGAAAATACATATTGTGGATCCCATAGGGATAACTTTGCATTATTAGAAAAATATCATAGCATATTTTTCTTCCCCTTTTCATCTTACTGCATTCTGACGGTGTGTTTTGAAGCAGTTTTATAATATATAATATTGATGTCCTTGACAATCAAGACCACATAATTATTTCTTCCCTCCAAAAGTACAAGAAGACAAAAACATCCTTATTGTGTAAAAACCTCTAGTTCACTTTTGTAAAAAATTAAAAATGTGTCCTCCCTCACAGATAAATGAAGAAATATATAAAAGATTAAAAATCCATAAATATACTTTAGGTATTGATACACATTTAAGAGCACACACAATTTTTTAATCAAGGGGCTACCCATTCAGTCTAGCTTGAAATCATGTATTCTGCAAAGAATTTTATTTGGAAAGAATAGAAATAATGGAAATAATAATGAAAAACAATGGGAGCTACTATTAATGAGTTAACTTCAGTTTAGGAGATTATTGAATTGCTTTGGGCCTTCCACAATTCCCCCATTTTCTCTAATTTTCTATTCATTTTAATGAAGTACTTTTAGTTTGTGTGGATTATCTATACCTAATAGTATATTCCAAAAAGTTATGCCACACAGGAATTTGCTGCTGGTAAGGTCTAATTCTATCACATCACTTTGATTTTTAAAAAATTATTTATCAGCTTGTCTCAATACTGCTTACAACCAAACTAAAAATTGTACAGGCCTAGTTTGCATAAAAAATTCAATAAATTTTGGAATATGACAAAATTGAAAGAATATGCTTCTAGAACTATTGATTTTTAAATATATATTTTAAATTCATATTGTAAAGCACATGTGGAGGAAGGCTGTAAGACTGAAGGCTCATCAGGCAAGACTGCCCAGAAATGGAGATAGCAGCTAAAAAGTTGATATCATTGTTTTCTGATTTTGAGGCCTTTTAAGCATGCTTAGAAACTAATGAATACATGTGCATATTCCACCCTCTCCCTTTCTTGTGGGTGGGATTGGAGTTTTTAGATTGCAGGCTGCTAGTAAAGCAGAAAACCATATTTAAATTTCAGCATTTACAGTCTTGTTTAGTTACATGTTAGCTAGATTTTTCTTTTTCCTGACATCTTGACTTCTCTGCTTTAAATGAAAGATTTTTATGAAGCATTAGGATAATGTACATTATTATGGCAGGAAAACCCCAATTGCCTTGTTTCTAAAGGGTATGTGGTTTCATAATGCTGTTGGTGGTAGATCTGTGTTGTAGGTTGGAAATCTATAGTAAAAGTAATCCGTGGCTCAAGAAATAAGGTAGGTGCCAAGTACCTGCATATAAATGGGACATTTGTGGCTGTTAAGAGACTACTGGTTTAAAACAGCAGTATTGCATGACCTTAAATTCATTAGACATTTACATAGCCCAGCTCTAATCTCAATGTTCCCTGCATGTGGAACTGCAAGAGCTATAAATGTTATTACACATTGCTTATTAATATGCAAAAGTAAACCTGTATACTCAGAGCATATTGCCTTGGCTTGTTAATGAGCATTTCATGGACTGTGTAGATGCTGAGCTACATTTTGATAGAAACACTGAGTTGTTTCTTCAGGCCTTATGTTTCAGCATGCTTGTTCTCACTTTGATGTATAAATTAGAACACTACATTGCAGGGACCCAGGGGTTACTAGAGATGTTGAATCTTTCCTGTGAAATTGAATATAGTTCTCTTAAAATGCACTTCTGAGACATTTCTTTCTTCATTTATTTAATGCATAGAAGAATTTCTGCTGCACAAAAATCAACCTCTACATTTATAATTACTTTTATTTTCCTTGTTTAACAAAAAGTTAATTTATCACTTTTCCTATGAATTGCATGAAAGAATAAGATCTTGAATTTTTAAGAACTTCCACCAGTATACACAAATCTTTTTTTTTTTTGTTCTTCTGGAGAATATTTCTGTAAATACGATATTAGTTTTGATACTTGAAGAACAATAAAAGTAAAACTTTATAAATCTTGAAAAAGTTATAATCTATGAACAATTCACCTATTCCTTCATTTAACACATATTAATTGTTAAAGTAAGGACATTTTAATCTTGTCTACATAGATAGCTCTAATATCAAGTAGAAATAAGAATGAGTGATAAATGGTGCATGCGTGTGTGCTAGGTCACTTCAGTCATGTCCAGCTCCGAAACCTTATAGACTGTAGCCAACCAGGCTCCTCTGTCCATGGGATTCTCCAGGCAAGAACACTGGAGTGAGTTGCCATTTCTTTCTCCAATAAATGGTACTGGAACTCAATGAATAGAGAGGTCACTTCCAGCTATTATAATTTAGAATACTTCATGGGAGAAGTTCAACTTCAATAAAACATTGGAAGGGCGGATGACATTTGGATAGAAGTGTAGAGATTGGAGAATAGTAAAGGAGAGCTTTCAAGAAGGAGCTTTGCAAATAGATGCAAAAGCAGAGAGCCAAAAAAACCCCACAAGGCATGTTTAGACAATGTCTAGGAAATAAGCTTGGATGAGACAAAGTGTTTGCATAGAGGAAGAAGCAGAAAAAATAGTGAGAATGTGGAGAACTTTGAATAACTTTGATCTTTGTCCTTTAGACAATGGGTTTTCAAAAACCGAAAAATTTTAACTTTGTAAAAGGTCTTCCCAGCTTTTTAAATGGAAACTTTGCAGAATCAAAGCCACAATAGAGAAAATAGATAAAAGTGCTGCTATTGTGGTTGATGTAGAAGTAGTCCCCACTCCCCTGTACCTAACCCACATACACTCACTGACATTCCTGAAACATTTAGGATGTGCAAATATTTTTAAAATGTCCATTTAAGATAAAAAGTGTCATTATAGGTTCTTGTGCAGAAAAATTGAGCAATAAAATAAATGTTTCAGATGAAAGAAATCTACCTCCAGTGTTAATAATCCCTTGCACCAAATAAATAAGTTGCACTGAAACAACTTGAGTAATTCTTCAAGGAATCTCCAAATGAATAGGTTCAAAAATTAATAAAACTCAGATGTCTTGACCCAAAACTCCTTCCCAAAAAGGAGAAAAATGGCTGAAAAAATTAATAGCAAAAAATTTCTTAACTCATGGTTAAAAGTTTAATAATAGTGAATTAAATACCTAAATGAAGTATCCTGGTATAATAAAAAGAGAAACTAATAATTTTTAGAGTAATATAAGCAAACAGCATGATGATATAACAATGACATATGAAAACATCATAATGAATCTCTTTAAGTAGAAAGTGAACATGCCTATTCAAATTATCCACACAAATGATAATAAGTAACAATTATATGATCAAAATCATTAATGTTTTAATTCAGTTGTATTTTCATTGGGGGAAAAGCAAAATGCTAAATATTTCTTAAACTTTGGGGAAAATTATTTATTTAAAAATTTTAAAACAGTATGACATGACACTATAATAACGATAAAGTAATATTTCTTACCACAGTCTCATCTTACTCCCAGATACTACCCGTTTGTCAAGCCTCCTGCAATCCTACAAACCCACCATGATGTATATTATCTGGCTTCTGGACAAATAAAACACAGATTTCCTGTCGTGATCATTTGCAATTTTTGTCTTGTATATATATATATATATATATATATATATATATATATATATCTTACTAAATTATAAGATTCATAAGATCAAGGATTGTAACATAATTTTTTGGTTTTGGTTTTGCATTTTTTACAATGATTAGTTGATCAACAGTCAGTGCATTTTAGGGAAATGAGCATTTGAGTGACGGTTGCAAGATAAATGTTGGCTCCAGATATGTCACTAAGTATGTGACTTGGAAAAACTATCTTATCTTTTAGGATTTCAATTTTCTCTTTTATAAAATGATGGCATTGAACTACATATTGTAAGGCTCTTTCAACTTAGTGATTCTATGATTAAAGAAAACAATGAATATCTAATGATTGCTTTCTTTCTTATGCATTTCCTCCTTACATGCTATCTTATAATTAAATAACTATATGGAATATTGATTATTATTTGAGGAAATTTACTTTCATCAAATGACATTACATTTTGTTTGAGACTATTAGATAAAGTTTTTTTGAACTGAGTTTCTAATAGAAAGACAACCATATTTTCATGAAAAACTTTCTTATTGATAGCTAGAAGCATTCGGGTAAGATATGAAAATTTTAGGTAGATGCTTTGTATTTATTTATTTATTTTTTACTCTGAGTGTTCAAGTGTTTTGGGAAAAGACATACTAACTTCCTAAGTATTTTTAAAAAAGGAGAAAAAAAAGCTATTTAATCTTCAGTGATTCAAATACAGCACAGAATGTTTAAGGCTAATACAGAGTTAAGTTTTCATAGCCTCCAAACCTATAGAGAGAATGTTAATAGTAAAATGCCACTGATTCAGATTAAACTAAATCAGACACATAGTAATCTTTCTTTTGCCAAGAAGTCTAAGGATATAGACACTCTTTTCAGGTGAAAATATTTTGTTTGTGGAGTCACCAAACTTTCAGAAAACCCCAAATGCTCACTGGATTTACAGATTAACCTGCCTTAAGAAAGGTTATCTGTGTGTCTTGGTTCCACTATGAAAACAAAGCAGAAACTGACAGAGATAATGAGAGCTGTCAAGTAAATGATGCTTCTGAAATTCAAAATTTTATCTTTGATTTTTTAGATGTGTAATTTATACTGGCATTCGTATTGTGAATTCTTAATCTTGGATTTTATTTTTCTCTTTCTTTGAAAAATCTAAGATTTCTTCTTCCAGTTGAATTACTTAAACCACATGGACAACTCTCTTCATTTTCAATAAGCTGGGATTTCTAGTTAGCTTTACCTATAGGCATAAGTTTAAAATTAAAACCCTTTTAAACATATAATTGATTTATATTTAGGGACTAAACAATCTGTTAACAAATGATCATTTGAATTATGAAGCAACTTTTAAAACAGAGTAACTGCTAAGAAGAATTGCAGCTCAGTTGGCCAATAGCTGAATTATATAATGTCTTCTTCAAAAAATGGACCATCAAAGAAAAAGTTGCTCAGTTGTGTCCGACTCTTTGTGAACCCATGGACTACACAACCCATGGAATTCTCCAGGCCAGAATACTGCAGTGGGTAGCCGTTCCCTTCTCCAGGGGATCTTCCCAACCCGGGGATCGAACCTAGGTCTCCTGAGTTGCAGGTGGATTTTTCACCAGCTGAGCCACAAGGGAAGCCCAAGAATACTGGAGTGGATAGCCTATCCCTTCTCCAGAGCATCTTCCTGACCTAGGAATTGAACAAAGGTCTCCTGAATTGCAGGCAGATTCTTTACCAACTGAGCTATCAGGGAAGCCCAACAAAGAAAAATTTAATCATATTTTAAAATTTGTAATGGTAATAAAACATTTATATAGCATTATTCAATTCTTAGAAATACACATTTTAGACAATATTGATGATTTTAACCATAATCACCTATGCATTTTAATTTTATATCCTTACTCCTTACAGCTTATTCAAAACCTAAAGGAATAAACTTTTTTATAGCAAGGTTAACATTTAGTAGTTCAAAGGATAGAGGTTATGTTTGCAAGTGCATTACTGAAATTCTATTTTAAAATTATTTCCTCTCATAGTTTCCAAAAAACAAAGAAACAAAGAAACAAACAAAAACAGTTTTGTGGTAAAGGTTAGAACAGGAAACAGAACACTCGCATTGTATTCATACCACAATGGTAAAATTTTATACCGATAGATTGCTGCTGCTGCTAAGTCGCTTCAGTCGTGTCCGACTCTGTGCGACCCCATAGACGGCAGCCCATCAGGCTTCCCAGTCCCTGGGATTCTCCAGGCAAGAACACTGGAGTGGGTTGCCATTTCCTTCTCCAATGCATAAAAGTGAAAAGTGAAAGTGAAGTCACCCAGTCATGTCCGACTCTTAGCCACTCCATGGACTGCAGCCTACCAGGCTCCTCCATCCATGGGATTTTCCAGGCAAGAACTGATAGATTGAGGGAAACTTTTTTTTTATCACATTGAAGTATGGAAGGTAAGACTCAATGCAGCAGAAAACTAATCACTGGATAATAGTGTTTTGCATTTTTCTTCTGGAATCTAGATTGCCAGGAGAAATATCAATAACCTCAGATATGCAGATGACACCACCCTTATGGCAGAGAGTGAAGAGGAACTAAAAAGCCTCTTGATGAAAGTGAAAGAGGAGAGTGAAAAAGTTGGCTTAAAGCTCAACATTCAGAAAACTGAGATCATGGCATCTGGTCCCATCACTTCATGGCAAAAAGATGGGTAAACAGTGGAAACAGCGTCAGACTTTTTTTTGGGGGGCGGGGGCTCCAAAATCACTGCAGATGGTGATTGCAGACATGAAATTAAAAGACTTTTACTCCTTGGAAGGAAACTTATGATCAACCTAGATAGCATATTAAAAAGCAGAGACATTACTTTGCCAACAAAGGTCCGTCTACTCAAGGCTATGGTTTTTCCAGTGGTCACGTATGGATGTTAGCGTTGGACTGTGAAGAAAGTTGAGCACCGAAAAATTGATGATTTTGAGCTGTGGTGTTGGAGAAGACTCTTGAGAGTCCCTTGGACTGCAAGGAGGTCCCACCAGTCCATCCTAAAGGAGATCAGCCCTGGGTGTTCATTGGAAGGACTGATGCTAAAGCTGAAACTCCAATACTTTGGCCACCTCATGCGAAGAGTTGACTCATTGGAAAAGACCCTGATGCTGGAAGGGATTGGGGGCAGGAGGAGAAGGGGACGACAGAGGATGAGATGGCTGGATGGCATCACTGACTTGATGGACACGAGTCTGAGTAAACTCCAGGAGTTGGTGATGGACAGGGAGGCCTGGCGTGCTGCGGTTCGTGGGGTCTCAAAGGGTCGGACATGACTGAGCGACTGAACTGAACTGAACTGAACTGAAGTCTCTGCTGAACATGTGCTTCAGTTCCTTTTTTAATATTCAAAATTGATGCATGCTGATTGAAAATACAGTGTCTTCCCAAGGCAGTCAGTCTTGAAAATACTAAATTCCTTTTCTTATCACATTGTTAATTCTTCTGAGTGAATCCCAAGTCCAGCTTTACTGAATACACTCGCCAGTCTACTGTCATTGCAGCACTTTAATTTAAAAAAAAAAAAAAAGGAAAAACTAGAGAACTAAATTGTAATATATTTCCTTTCATACTTATGCAGACATTGTGAGAAAATCTATGCTTTGAATCTGGTGTCTTTTCAGGGACACATCTCGGACTATATGATGCTGACAAAGTTAAGCAACAGCCAAGACATTATTATTAAGCAATTTTTACTCATTTGACTTGTCAAAGAACTCTGCTTCCTAGTAATCACAATTATATTTTCTCTTTATCAGTTCATGTTGTTCACACACAAAAACACTTTGCAAACTATCAAATAATCTTAATAAATTAATTTGATTGGTGGTTTTCTATGTATATTGTAAAGGTTACTATCTCAAGGAAGTTAAACTTTTAAAATCTGGTGATACAATATTCTATCTAAATATTATACTTCAGATGTTCTATGTCTTAATTGATCTTTGCCTTTATAGCTCCTCTTTGGGCTACCATTCCTCACCCTTCTCTTGAAATGTTATACTAGGATTACCCGGCATCCAATTTTTTTGTGGAAAGCAGTTTGTTATGAACAACAACAAAAAATAGTTAAAACTGTAGTTTATGATATGAAACCACACATTTTTAAAAAATGTTCTTAAATTTTTCAATACCATTCCAGTAACTGGGGTGAGCTTGAGTCACTATACAGCAGGAGTTGAGAAAGAAATCAAAGAAAGTGACCAGTTAGGCTCAGCAGTTACAAGGATAGCCAGGCTAGCATGTGGGCTAGGTGGTCGAGAGCAAGTAATGCCACTCCCAGCAAAATTCTTGTGCTAATTTTCTGCTTCAAGTTTTTACTTCTGACTTAGTCTCTGCCTACACCCAACAGCAGTTCAGTTCAAATAGTCACCTTTTCTTACAGTATTGTGAATTACCTGGTCTCAGTAATTTACTGTCCTTCTGCTAAAACAAAGATAAAATTATTTATTCTCTATTTAAAGGTGTTATATTTAACGAGCAGCTTGGAAATGTAACGTCTGTGAGGCAGTATTGTCATAGCTGCTGCATTTTTTATAGATTTCTTTATTCACTTTATTTCATATATATGTATACATCATAGCAATATTGCACTTTTTGTCCAAGCTGCTCATGGAGATTTAGGCACTGGATCCCATTAACCGGATGTCACACAGATCAAAGGGTGTCACAACAGCTAAATCCTAGGGAACAGCTTGGAAAGTGTAAATGATGTTAGCTATAGAATTAATTCATTATTTGAATCTATTTAAAGGGACAAGTAACTAAACAGAAATAAGCCTCTTTTGATTTTCTCCAATTTGAAAAGTTTTATGATAATATATTAATCAGCAAGTATTTGAAGAGTTCCCAGGCCTTTACATGGTAGCATAACTTAGCAAGATAAATACTTATTCATTAAATATTAACACAAATAAAGTATTTGAATTAGCACATATTTGATTAAAAAATATACTGTGTGCTACTACCAGTTTTGCTCAATTGTCTTTATATTTCTTACATTCGCAGGAATTATTTTGCTAAGACTGCAGAGACATTTACAGTGTATGCATATGTGGTAAGTCGCTTCAGTTGTGTTCAACTCTTTGCAACCCTATGGACTGTAACCCGCCAAACTCCTCTGTCCATGGGACTCTCCAGGCTAGAATACGGGAGTGGGATGCTATGCCTTCCCTCAGGGGACCTTCCCCACCCAGGGACTGAACCCACATCTCTTATGTCTCCTGCACTGGCAGGCAGGTTCTTTACCACTAGAGCCACCTGGGACTCCCATTTACAGTAGGAACATATAAATACAACTGGAATTGTGCAACGGTCATAAGAGAAAACTTTAAAATACTTCAGTATACAACTTTAAAATGAAACAAGGGAAAAGACATGGCTGTAGTCTTGTAGGAAGGCTAAACATCCTAAAGCTGATTCTTCTCCTTAAATTAATCCCCAAAACAATAGTAACATTTTCCTAGAACTAGATAAGTTGATTTTTAAACTTCATTTGATCCAATAATCTCACTTCTGGGAATATGTATGAATGATGTCTGTGCAATGCTATTTATTACAGCACTCTTTATCATTTTAAGATTGTAGTTAAATCCTTGTATCCATCTACTGGGGACTGTATATAACAAATAGGATAGATACTATGAAACTGTTTATATCTACATAAAGAAACTTTGAAACACACATAAGAAAACAAAGTGATTGCTTAGAGAGGCAAGGATAAGTGGGATAAATGGGGATTGTTAATGGAAGTAAGGTTTCTAGGTGTGTACCTTGTTACATGGTTTTGATTTTTGAATCATTCAAATACACTACCTATTTAAACACAAAGAAACTAAATTTTAACTATTTAAACACAAAGAAACTAAATTTTAAAACATTAAACACCTGAAAAAAGGGAAAGGTTGCAGAATATGTAATCTACTAAATGCTGTAAATGGTAATCCTGCCAATATGGTAGAAATGTTTCAAAAACATATTTGATTTAACCATAATTTGAATTAATCTGTTGAGTTCAGTCATCATTTATTTTTGACTACTTGTAACTTGATTCTGGTTTTCAGAGAAATTACAGACAAGACCTCTCCTTTTCAGCTAAACATCATACCATACATTGCAACTGGTTTCGATGACTGTCAAGGACAGTAAAAAACTCTGGAAAATTTTTTAGCATGTAAATATAAACAGATCTTTACTGAGTGACAGCAGGAGACATAGCAATAAGCTAAATGATTGAATTTTCTATAAAAATGTCACTCTGGCCCCTGTTTGCAAGTTGCTAACAGTCGCAATTTATTCAAAACACATATTGCCTTTCTTCTACGGGAAAAAAAAAAAAAAGGCAACAACTGCCTTTTTCTTTTCCTATAGTGATTGCAGGCCGAAGGTTTAACAGAATTCAGAAGTGAGAGAATAAAAAACTTAGCAACCACAGTTTCACTTACATTAAGGTTACTCAATTTGGGGGAATTGTATTCAAAAAATTAAAATGATTAATCTAGCTCAGCATATGGCCTACAATTGAAGACACCTGGCTCACAGCTTACTATAAGTTTGATACATGAGGTTCTTCGGCATTTACTGCCACAAAGTTTGAAGGGAACATACTGAAAAGAAGAAACAGCAATAAACTTTGGCAATAATTTCTCTCACAGTTTCTGCCAAGCAGGAAAGATACGTCATTCATATTTCTTAATTGGATTCATTTCCAACAAATACAGACTTTCTGTAAAAGTTTCTAAACAGCTGTACACATGAAATTAATAACAATGCAAAGCACTTATTGAACCAAGTTGTGAATGAACAATTCACAATTCACAGAAATGACAAAGAAATCCAAGAACAAAAAAGTAATTAAAGTATGAGAGCAGTTTTTAGATATGTTTCTCTAAAATAAATATGAACTACAAGGTAGTAGTTTCCTTGATTCATCTCACACACTAGTAAAGTGATGCTCAAAATTCTCCAGGCCAGGCTTCAGCAATACATGAACTGTGAACTTCCAGATGTTCAAGCTGGTTTTAGAAAAGGCAGAGAAACCAGAAATCAAATTGCCAGTATCCACTGGATCATCGAAAAAGCAAAAGAGATCCAGAAAAACATCTATTTCTGCTTTATTGACTACGCCAAAGCCTTCGACTGTGTGGATCACAATAAAGTGTGGAAAATTCTGAAAGAGATGGGAATAACAGAAGCCCTGACCTGCCTCTTGGGAAACCTGTATGCAGGTCAGAAAACAACAGTTAGAACTGAACATGGAACAGACTGGTTCCAAATAGGAAAAGGAGTATGTCAAGGCTGTATATTGTCACCCTGCTTACTTAACTTATATGCAGAGTACATAATGAGAAACGCTGGGCTGAAAGAAGCACAAGTTGGAATCAAGATTGCCGGGAGAAATATCAATAACCTCAGATATGCAGATAATTCCACCCTTATGGCAGAAAGTGAAGAGGAACTAAAAAGCCTCTTGATGACAGTGAAAGAGGAGAATGAAAAAGTTGACTTAAAGCTCGACTTTCAGAAAATTGAGATCATGGCATCTGGTCCCATCACCTCATGGGAAGTAAATGGGGAAACAGTGGAAACAGTGTCAGACTTTATTTTTTTGGGCTCCAAAATCACTGCAGATGGTGACTGCAGCCATGAAATTAAAAGATGCTTACTCCTTGGAAGGATATGTATGACCAACCTAGGTAGCATATTAAAAAGCAGAGACATTACTTTGCCAACAAAGGTCCGTCTAGTCAAGGCTATGGTTTTTCCAGTGGTCATGTATGGACGTGAGAGTTGGACTGTGAAGAAAGCTCAGCGCCAAAGAATTGATGCTTTTGATCTGTGGTGTTGAAGACCCTTGAGAGTCCCTTCAAGGAGATCTAACCAGTCCATCCTAAAGGATATCAGCCCTGGGTGTTAATTGGAAGGACTGATGCTGAAGCTGAAACTCCAGCACTTTGGCCACCTCATTTGAAGTGTTGACTCATTGGAAAAGACCCTGATGCTGGGAGGGATTGGGGACAGGAGGAGAAGGGAATGACAGAGGATGAGATGGCTGAATGGCATCACCGACTCAATGGACATGAGCTTGAGTAAACTCTGGGAGTTAGTGATGGACAGGGAGGCCTGGCGTGCTACGATTCATGGGGTCGCAAAGAGTCAGACACGACTGAGCGACTGAACTGAACTGAGTGTCTTTGATGTGGGCAATATGGCTTGGCATTATGGATTTAGGAGCTCACAGATCCTTATGTATTTGCAATGATTAAATATTAGAGGGCATTTGGAGCTTCACTGGACAAACACAGCCTGCTTAGTTGAATTTGACATTCCTAAGAACATTTTCAGAATTGTACCTGTGCTTTTAACATGGATAAGGCTCTAGTTAGTGGCCCAAAGGAAGAAAAATATGATGAGCAAATTCCAACATGATGTTTCAGCTTTGCCTTTTGGTTTAAATGGCCAACAACATGTTTATTTAAATAAGGGTTTTTAATATTTACTAAAAACAAAATCAAAATAAAGACTCATGATATCACAATCATTTATCTTATTCGTTCTATGTGACATACCTTAGAAACACACTAAGAACTTAATTATATTCAGAATTAAGTCTAAATCAACCTAAATTTGTTCCTGTGCTCAATTTCTGATCACATAACTTCACAACATAAAACATAGCTTTTCACTAGTTTCATTAGTATAAGTTAAAAAATGCTGTTGCAAGAAGGAAAAAAATAAATAAATCCTTAGAATCAATGAGACAGCATATGTTATATTAATTTTTTCTTAAACATCTGGGTTTTAGGACTGATATAATTGACTATAAATAAAATGTATTGAACTATGAATATATAATATAAAATATATATGTGTAAATATGCATTCATATACAAATATAATACACATATATATAGAGAGAAAGCACAAACAAAGATTCGTGTCTAGAAATTCTGTGTAGTTCAACTTAACACACTTTTAGCTAATAGAATTTTAATCTGTAATTTGTATATTAACAGAGTGTCAATTCTGCTAAATAAAGAACTTTTCTCATGAATATACACTATCATTAGAGAAGTAAAAGGCTTAGGAAGAAGTAAAAAGAAAATTTGTTGGTGTCAGGGAAACAGTTTAGTGAAATGCATTTCTTTACTTTTTCCCTGAGGACTTTTTAAATTTTGCTTTCTAACCTGCAAGGAGAAAATAAATAAAATTAAAGGCAGATTAAAATAACATTATCAATATTTTACACCTTCTTATTAATTAAAATATTACCACAAGATGTACATCTCTGTCTAATAGTGATTGGCTTGTGTTTGGCAGATCTATTAAGTTCAGTTCCCATGTTAATTCCAACTTCATGCAAATTTTCATCTAAACTACATACACACACAAACAGACACTACCCTGGGCCCTCTCAGCTATATGTAAGCTTAGCTGCTCATTCAATCTTCTCAGATAGTCTCTGTGAGATCAAGTAGATATAATGTCCTCAAAGTGCCTTGTTATCTTAGCTCAAAACAGTGAAAGAAGCTTTCATATATATATATATATATATATATATATATATATATATATATATAAAATTCAGAATGGATCTCTACTTCTTCCATCCAAGAATCAGGTGATGTTCCCCTGATTATATTAACCTTGGATAAAGATTGATCTAGCAAGTGACTTCTATTGTTGAATATATTAAAAATTTAAATTCACCTTGTATATATAAGGAAAATTCCTTGTTCTTGATGCCCACTGTGATCAAGCAGTGACTTGTTGGTGACTATTTCTGATATTTGCAAATTTATAAGTTTTAATAGTTACATTGCTTTCAAGAATTTGCCAAAAATGTAAAACATGTTAGCTTTATTTTTTTCCCAACAAAAATATGTTTAATGGTTGCCTAAAACCATTCAATGATCCTCTTTCTCCAGGGAATTGAATCAGTTCAGTTTCAGTTCAGGCGCTCAGTCGTGTCTGACTTTTTGCGACCCCATGAATCACAGAACGCCAGGCCTCCCTGTTCATCACCAACTCACAGAGTTTACTCAAACTCATGTCCATCAAGTCGGTGATGCCATCCAGCCATCTCATCCTCTGTCATTCCCTTCTCCTCCTGCCCCCAGTTCCTCCCAGCATCAGGGTCTTTTCCAATGAGTCAACTCTTCATATCAGGTGGCCAAGGTATTGTAGTTTCAGCTTTAGCATCAGTCCTTTCAATGAACACCCAAGACTGATCTCCTTTAGGATGGACTGGTGGGACCTCCTTGCAGTCCAAGGGACTCTCAAGAGTTTTCTCCAACACCACAGTTCAAAAGCATCAATTCTTCAGCGCTCAGCTTTCTTCACAGTCCAACTCTCACATCCAGACATGACCACTGGAAAAACCATAGGCTTGACTAGACGGACCTTGGTTGGCAAAGTAATGTCTCTACTTTTTAATATGCTATCTAGGTTGGTCATACATATCCTTCCAAGGAGTAAGCATCTTTTAATTTCATGTCTGCAGTCACCATCTGCAGTGATTTTGGAGCTCAAAAAAATAAAGTCTGATGCTATTTCCACTGTTTCCCCATCTTTTTGCCATGAAGTAATGGGACCAGATGCCATGATCTTAGTTTTCTGAATGTTGAGCTTTAAGCCAACTTTTTCACTCTTCTCTTTCACTTTCATCAAGAAGCTTTTTAGTTCCTCTTCACTTTCTGCCATAAGGGTGGTGTCATCTGAATATTTCAGGTTATTGATGTTTCTCCCGGCAATCTCGATTCCAGCTTGTGCTTCTTCCAGCCCAGTGTTTCTCATGATGTACTCTGTATATAAGTTAAATAAGCAGGATGACAGTATACAGCCTTGACATACTCCTTTTCCTATTTGGAACCAGTTTGTTCTTCCATGTCCAGTTCTAACTGTTGCTTCCTGACCTGCATGCATTTCTCAAGAGGCAGATCTGGTATTCCCATCTCTTTCAGAATTTTCCACAGTTTATTGTGATCAATGCAGTCAAAGGCTTTAGCATAGTCAATAAAGCAGAAATAGATGTCTTTCTGGAACTCTCTTGATTTTTTTATGATCCAGCAGGTGTTGGCAATGTGATCTCTGATTCCCCTGCCTTTTCCAAAACCAGCTTGAACGTCTGGAAATTCACGATTCATGTATTGCTGAAGCCTGGCTTGGAGAATTTTGAGCATTACTTTACTAATGTGTGAGATGAGTGCAATTGTACACTAGTTTGAGCATTCTTTGACATTGCATTTCTTTGTGATTGAAATGAAAACTGACTTTTTTCAGTCCTGTGGCCACTGCTGAGTTGTCCAAATTTGCTGGCATATGGAGTGCAGCACTTTCATAGCATCATCTTCCAGGATTTCAAGTAGCTCAACTGGAATTCCATCACCTCTACTAGCTTTGTTAATAGTGATGTTTTCTAAGGCCCACTTGACTTCACATTCCAGGATGTCTGGCTCTAGGTGAGTGATTACACCATCGTGATTATCTGGGTCATGAAGCTCTTTTTGGTACAGTTCTTCTGTGTATTCTTGCCACCTCTTCTAATATCTTCTGCTTCTGTTAGGTCCCTACAATTTCTGTCCTTTATCGAGCCCATCTTTTCGTGAAATATTCCCTTGGTATCTCTAATTTTCTTGAAGAGAGCTCTAGTTTAAAGCAAATCTGAGTCAATGCTATTGCCATTTGAAGAAAATTTCCAAGATTTTCTAGGAAAGAGGGAGATTTCCCAATGTAGAAATCTCTGGCTTGTCAATATCCATAAGCAATTTCACAATGTGTACAAATTTAATTATTAGGAAGCACAGAGTAACTACTGTTAAAGTGCAGGGCACAAGTTTTAAATCGCACAACTTTTAATATTATGGATCTTCTAATTTTCAAACTTCAATATGAGGAAGTGACAAGTAATCACTCAGTTAGGATTTCTCATGGTCTTAAACCTTTAATTGGACTTAATTTCAGAGTATAGAGACCACTACATGAAAAAAAAGTTACTTCTAGATGAGAAATACTGCAAACATTGCCACACTAATGCAGAATGAAATATTTTTATTTTTGTCAAATACTAACTAAAAGCATAACTTTGGGGGGATATATACTTCTAGACAACAATCTAAAGTATTCTGATATAAATTGTTATTGGAGAATAAAAACATATTTTGTATTAAGAATTGAATTCTGAATACATAGTACAACATTTCATAAAGGTAACCAGAGAACAAAAAGTCAGTCAAAGAAGCAAAGACATAAAATACAGAGAAAGCCTGAAAAGTAGTGGATATTGGGTGAGCAAGTGCATTAGCTTTTATAAAAACACTAATGGCAAGCTAGGTATTTCTATGGCAAAAATGCCATGGGGATATGGGGATTGAAAGATATCAATTGAATGGCTTTCAAGTACAGAGATCTAAGATTTGACCTTGCATTTTCTTTAGAATGAAATTTCCCACATAATTCCATTGTTAATCTATGTTCACTAAGTGAAACAAAGTGTTACCATATACACTGTAATGAAAATGCTTTCTTCTTGAAAAAAGTAATTTTAATATATCTGTGTTGATAGTAATGTACTTGTGTTTTTATGTGTATGCCATTGCAAGCAATCAAATGAATTTTTAAGTATTTTTAATCTCTAGATTTTAGAAATTACTGTGATACTCTCTCCAGGCATATTTTTAATAGTAATATATGTATTTTTTTTCTCTCTAAAGCAATGAAGTACTCATGAAGGTACAGCACATTTTCTTGGTGAATTCTGTTGGCAAAATCAAACTGTTCTAAATGCTGGATTACTAGGGGCTAAGATAATTGGAAAGTATGATCATCCAATTTGTAGACAGCCTAGTAATGGAGATGATAGAGCAGTTGGAAGTTAGAATCGGAGTCTCAAATTATCTCAGGGTATAAAACGAGGAAGAAATAAGACTTATCTCTGAAGCAGGAGATAGATGGGCTCCAGATTAGACATTTAGATCCAGCCTCCTCTTTACACTTCCTTATAGAAATAACAGGAACAGGCTAAATAGTTGGCATTTGCCTCAGGTGGACACTTTAAGATAAGATAACAGTAATGGCAGGGGCAGAGAGAGGAGCTGAGCCCTGGGCAAATAAAAGATAAAGAGGCCACATATTTCTCATTCTCAAGGTCAAGGAGGCCTTCCCAACTACACATGTGCAGAAAGGTCAAAAAAGGAGGGGCTCCACCCCATAGAAAGTGATGTCAACCTACCCATAAGCCTGTTCACTAAGCTCTATCTGGCTAAAAGACGCCCCTGCACACTGGGGAGGACCCTGAATAAAGCCAAATTCAGAGAAGGGAAAACAAAATCATTGGCCAGAGGAAACCAGGGAGAAATGTGCAACATAAATGATTCAGACTACCACGAGGGTGTGACTATGTGGGTAGGTCTGCTTGTGTCTATTCACATGTATTCTTTTTCCTTTTAATAAACACTTTACTTGTTTCAATATTTTCTGTCTCTTTGTAAAAATTCATTTCTACAAAGCTGCTGGGCCAGGGCCTTGTCACTTAGCCACTGTCCCTTGTGGTCTAGTGGCTAGGATACAGCACTCTCAGTGCCGTGGCCTGACTTCAGTCTCTGACCAGGGAACCAAAATCTTGTTTCAACCTCCTATAGGCAGAGGCCATCTGAAATCATTTCCACAGTTTGAAAGTATTTTGCTTTAGAAGGAAAAGAGAAAAAAGGGAGTTACTATTCAAAGGTACCTTGATATCCTCAAAGTTACATATAAGCAATTAAATTGAGTTACACATGCATATCATAGGGCCTCAGAGGATTTTTTAAACAATGGATCATGGTTCAAATTGCAATTTTTATTTTAAATACCTACTTCAAATAGATTCGTAATGATTGCTAAATTTATCCCTGTTTCATGTATTTATTACAAATATTTTTCAAACAAAAGGTTTGACAAAATGTTGTTGTCCATTTTTTTTCAATTATTTAAGCCAGTATATGATGAATATTTGAAGAGTAAAATACAAATAAGTGGAAAGGAATAAAGCTTCATGAATAAAAATTTCATATGTAATTTATGTTTAATCAAAACAGGAATATTTAGGGCAAAAATAAAGCATGAGTATAAGCAAATTTGTATTAAATGATTTATACCAAGCAATAGCAAAACTAAATGAGGAAATGTGGACATTTTAATGTTTTGGACCAAAATGAGTTTTAAAATTTTTAGAGTTAATCACTTTCGTATCACCATATATTTGTCCTACAAATGCTGATGGGCTTCCCAGGTAGCTGAAATGATAAAGAATCTGCCTGCAGTGCAGGAGACCTGGGTTTGATCCCTGAGTAAGGAAGATTCCCTGGAGAAGGTCATGGCAACCTACCCCAGTATTCTTGCCAGAAGAATTCCATGGACAGAGGACCCTGGTGGGCAACAGCCCATGGGATTCTCAAAATGTCGGACATCATACACAAAAGCTGATACACTGGAAAATTGAGTCACTTTCTCTGAAAAATCAGAGGATATCCTATGCCTCCTTTTGGCATCACTAGACACAGCATTCTTGGTGGCAATCTGCAAATAATTTTCCAAGGCTACTGCTTTTCACACAGATATATTCTTAAAGAATTTATAGTTGAAGGGCTGGATACACGTTACTGAGCTTCTAGAAGGGAGAGTGGTTAGGTACAAAATCATGTGAAATGTCTGGGCCTATTTACTCTTACAGTGGTGGGGAGATGTCTTTGTCCCAAGAATAAGTGCAGTTTCACTGAGGAAATTCTTAATACCACTGTGGAACCCATTCATCTGAATCTTAAATGATCAATTCAAACATGGCCCAACTCATATTGACATGGTAATAACTTTCTTCTTTAGTTCAAACTGTACATAACATCTCATAATTAAGTGTTTTCTTCTTGCTAAAATAGTTACCTGTAGGAAAAGAAGAAGTGAAACTCTTGCTGTTTGCAGATGACATGATCCTCTACATAGAAAAACTTAAAGACCCTACCAGAAAATTACTAGAGCTAATCAATGAATATAGTAAAGTTGCAGGATATAAAATTAACACGCAGAAATCCCTTGCATTCCTATACACTAACAATGAGAAAACAGAAAGAGAAATTAAGGAAACAATACCATTTTCCATTGCAATAAAAAGAATAAAATACTAAGGAATATATCTACCTAAAGAAACAAAAGACCTATACATAGAAAACTATAAAACACCAATGAAAGAAATCAAAGAGGACACAAACAGATGGAGAAACATACCGTGTTCATGGATTGGAAGAATCAATATTGTCAAAACGGCTACTCTACCCTAAGTAATCTATAGATTCAATGCAATCCCTATTAAGCTACCAATGGTATTTTTCAACAGAACTAGAATAATTTCTCAATTTGTATGGAAATACAAAAAACCTCGAATAGCCAAAGTAATCTTGAGAAAGAAGAATGGAACTAGAGGAATCAACCTGCCTGACTTCAGGCTCTACTACAAAGCCACAGTCATCAAGACAGTATGGTACTGGCACAGAGACAGAAATATAGATCAGTGGAACAGAATAGAAAGCCCAGAGATAAATCCACGGACCTATGGACACCTTATCTTCGACAAAGGAGGCAAGAATATACAATGGAAAAAAGACAACCTCTTTAACAAGTTGTACTGGTAAAACTCATCAACCACTTGTAAAAGAATGAAACTAGAATACTTTCTAACCATAAACAAATATAAACTCAAAATGGATTAAAGATTTAAATGGAAAACCAGAAACTATAAAACTCCTAGAGGAGAACATAGGCAAAACCCTCTCCGACATGTATCACAGCAGGATCCTCTATGACCCACCTCCCAGAATACTGGAAATAAAAGCAAAAATAAACAAATGGAACCTAATGAAACTTAAAAGCTTTTGCACAACAAAGGAAACTGTAAGCAAGGTGAAAAGACATCCCTCAGATTGGGAGAAAATAATAGCAAATGAAGCAACAGACAAAGGACTAATCTCAAAAATATACAAGCAACCCCTGCAGCTCTATTCCACAAAAATAAATGAACCAATCAAAAAAAGGGCCAAAGAACTAAACAGACATTTCTCCAAAGAAGACATACAGATGGCTAACAAGCACATGAAAAGATGCTCAACATCACTCATCATCAGAGAAATGCAAATCAAAACTTCAATGAGGTACCATTATACGCGTCAGGATGCCTGCTATCCAAAAGTGTACAAGCAATAAATGCTGGAGAGAGTGTGGAGAAAAGGGAACCTTCTTACACTGTTGGTGGGAATGCAAACTAGTACAGCCACTATGGAGAACAGTGTGGAGATTTCTTAAAAAACTGGAAATAGAACGCCATATGACCCAGCAATACCACTTCTGGGCATACACACCGAGGAAGCGAGGTCTGAAAGAGACACGTGCACCCAAATGTTCATCGCAGCACTGTTTATCATAGCCAGGACATGGAAGCAACCTAGATGCCCATCAGCAGATGAATGGATAAGGAAGCTGTGGTACATATACACCATGGAATATTACTCAGCCATTAAAAAGAATTCATTTGAATCAGTTCTAATGAGATGGATGAAACTGGAGTCTATTATACAGAGTGAAGTAAGCCACAAAGATAAAGACCATTACAGTATACTAACACATATATATGTAATTTAGAAAGATGGTAATGATAACCCTATATGCAAAACAGAAAAAGAGACACAGATGTATGGAACAGACTTTTGGACTCTGTGGGAGAAGGCGAGGGTGGGATGTTTTGAGAGAACAGCATTGAAACATGTATATTATCTATAGTGAAACAGATCACCAGCCCAGGTTGGATGCATGAGACAAGTGCTCGGACCTGGTGCACTGGGAAGACTAAGAGGGATCGGGTGGAGAGGGAGATGGGAGGGGGGATCAGGATGGGGAATACATGTAAATCCATGGCTGATTCATGTCAATGTATGACAAAACCCACTACAATATTGTAAAGTAATTAGCTTCCAACTAATAAAAATAAATGAAAAAAAAAAGTGAACACGGAAACAAACAAACAAACAAAAATATAGTTACCTGGTTTAAAACGTGCAAATTATGCTGAAAAAGAAAAACAGTGAAACGATACCTAGTCATTAAAGCACATTCTCAAATAGATTCTTCTCACTCTTCAAAATGTGAAGATGTAAACCTAGCCCCTTGGCACACAAGAGTCACATTTCTCCATATCTATAGAGATCACTACTATCTCCATTTGTACTCCCTAGAGAAAGACGGA
This sequence comes from Odocoileus virginianus, assembly GCF_023699985.2. Classification (NCBI taxonomy): domain Eukaryota; kingdom Metazoa; phylum Chordata; class Mammalia; order Artiodactyla; family Cervidae; genus Odocoileus; species Odocoileus virginianus. The sequence goes on along the minus strand of NC_069708.1, from coordinate 41,907,061 downwards.
TGTCTTTAATGAATTACCTTGTCAGGTCCTGAAGGATATAAATTACATGTCCTTGCCTGCTGTCATATTGAGCAATTATATAACCACATCAACCTACCTAGATTTTAGAATAATTATGTATTCTCAATTATGTATACTTGAAAAATGCAAAGATAGACATATCTGACAACAGAGAAAACAAGAAATGTGAGAACAAATCTATGCTGCTGCTGCTGCTAAGTCGCTTCAGTCATGTCTGACTCTGTGCGACCCCATAGACGGCCGCCCACCAGGCTCCCCGGTCCCTCGGATTCCCCAGACAAGAACACTGGAGTGGGTTGCATTTCCTTCTCCAATGCATGAAAGTGAAAAGTGAAAGTGAAGTCGCTCAGTCGTGTCCGACTCTTCGCGACCCCATGGACTGCAGCCTACCAGGCTCCTCCGTCCATGGTATTTTCCAGGCAAGGGTACTGGAGTGGGGTGCCATTGCCTTCTCTGGAACAAATCTATACTGGCAGCCTAATCTGGGAGTTTAAATGAAATATTCAAACAGTTGTAAGGATGTACTTCACATGCTTCTGCTATCATTGTTGGATTCATAACTCCACAGTCTTCTAAACTGCCTTCCCGTTTTAAGAACTAGAAATCCCTGAACCACTTAATCGACTGTAGAAAAAAAAAAAAAAAAGCAAAAACCTCACTAAAGCATTACTACTTATGTTAATATGATAGCAACTCAATTTATTCAAGTGCTGATCAATACTAAACAATCAGAGAGATTCATGAATTATGTATTTCAAAAAAACCCTGGTGCTTTTTAATGGAATGTCACAAGGTTAACCAACTGGTAGACATGGATTCCCTTGGGCACAATTTCACATGCAGTGCTTACTACTCCAGTCGATGGAAGAACAATAGCAAAATAGAGCTTTGTTTGAAATACATAACGAAATGCTCTCATAAACCTCAACCTTCAGAAATCATTATACATGAGACTTTGATACTGCAGACAATTACCGGATCTCCATTTGTCTGGCAGTATCATCTCTTGTTGCTTTTTCTATTCCTTAACCATGTCTCAGTAATTATTGATAGCATAATTGTCATAGATTGCCCTGTTAATACAAAGACATTAGCAATTAAAACAACTTGTTATGTACTTCCTACTTCAGCGGTCTCTAGTCTATCTCAAGTCTGTCTCCATTTCTCAGTAATGCTTACTTTTAAAAAACCTGAAGGCCTAGACTTCACTTTCTTATGTCTGAGTCACTCATGTAACCATTTCCCCACTTTTTGCTTTTATTTGTATTCACATCAGTAGAGTTTTACTCTACCATTTTAAAATCAGGACAATTACCTTTGAAGTTAAAGTTAGAATATCAATATCAGAACTGGCATTTTCTAGGTGTTTGTAAAGGCTGCCAATTGATATGGTTAGAAATTTAAGTAATCTATTAGCTCTTAAGATTATTTGAAACCCATTCTTACAAGAAGTTCCTCTCATGCAGCCCTTATTATTGGAAACTTTACCATTATTCAGAACTCTGAAAAATTGCATTGTTATGGCTTACCATGCCCTCAATAAAATGGTGGCAATGTATCTAAATCATATCTGAAAGTGTTCATTTCTCTGTATAGCTCTTCATACACTCAATGGTAAATCTTGACATTTCTAATGTCTACCACTCTTAGCAATGCTATACAATGAGTCTATTCCTTCCAAATGTTGTTCAAAATAGAGGCTGTAGAAAAAAATGAATGAAGTAGCTATGTGACTTCACCAACATTATAAAGGAGATGCTGACCTTGAAAAAAGCTGGGAGCAAATTGCAAAAGATTTATTGCAATAACAATAAGATGCTGAATCAGTCTCTGAGCAGTCTGTCAGTTCGTTTAATCAAACTGCAAATCACGTGCAGCCACATGTTTATGCTATATCCCCTTCTCAACATGAAGGAAAAGGTTTAAAAAGACAACTTATTTAGGATAGGTATGGCCCCACTAACTCCAAAGGAATGTAGAATGTAGGCTTTTATTTTATTTTAGATGTTCCCAATAAGCAAGGTTCAAGAGACCAAGAAACATTAAAAGATGAAATGACTAATACAATATAGATGTATATAATCATATGATGCAAAAATGATTTAGCATCTACCCATATTAGACTATCCAGAAGTCAAATGAACATATAGTATTTAAATTGATAGTTATTTAGGAAGAGTAAATGTTCTTCAGCTTAATGAATGTATACCATAATTCTATCTGCATTAAAGCATGTTATTACCTCCTATATTATGTGCATAGTTATATCAGAACTCATATGTGCCTTGAAAATACTTTATATTCAAGGTGTAGAATTGGAAAACCAATATGTTTATGCTTCTTATGAACATTGCTTATAACATTTGTATGTATCTGAAAGGATTGCTGAACACTACCTAGTAACAAGAAATTGTCTTCAGATGCTCAGATGAGACATCTCCTCATTCCAAGGGTTGTTTCGTTATCCACTTTTCTCTTTAGTAGAACAATATGCCCTAAGTTTATTTTGTTTTAGTAACTTCTTCTTTTCTGTTATCTGAGCATAACAATGTGAAAATATTTTGGGGAAGCTATTATATGAAGAACTTTAAGATGATGATATTTTGTGGGACACTACCTTTGATGGATATGAAAAAATAAATAATCCTAAACATGTAAAGGGAAAGAAATCCCAATTCTGATAGAACTGGGGAAATAAAGTAATATAAAAAGTTATTGGAGCATTTTCCACTCAACTTGCAGAAAGAAACACACTTAGCACTAGGGAAATCCAGTCAGTTACTATCTCTGTACTCTGGCATTCTGATTTGAATCTATATGATATTTCCCAGATGTACATTGGCTCCTCCAATCACACACTAGCTAATAAATCGAAAGTGTCTTTGAGCTTTAGAACATAATTGTGGGGAACTGTAATAAGCAAAAGTAATTTCTTTTAGCCTGTTTCTTACTTATTTAAAATGAGAATTGTCCGATAATTCAAGGACTAGCTAAATGAGCAGACGTGCAGACGATTCAATGATTTCCCAGGATGAGATCAAAGTATTAAAAAGAAGAAGAATTCCTTAGAAGGAGGAATATTTAACACTTAATCTAAAATAATGACATAATTGTTATCATAGTTTTTAAAAAAGTATTAACAAAAGAGAAACAAAAAAATTGCTGCAACTATTAAGGCAATTGAAAATATTCAAAGGAAAAGATGTGTTGCTCAGAATTGTATGGTCTGCTGGTTCTATAACCATGAAACTTATTAAATCCATTTAATCTCTTACTTTAAAAGCAGTTTTTATAATTATATATATATATATATATATATATATATATATATATATGTCATTATTTACTTTGACCTGAAATGGCTGACAGCTTTAACTTTCCATGAAATGTAGTCAAACTACAAATCTCACACTTAAAATTATTGGGGCTTTAAGAGAACCCAAGTGATCAAGACTGTCTTTATGCAGTTAAATTGTTTACTAATCAAGTAAGAAATTTCAAGCTAACTAATTAAAATCAGTGTTATTTAAATCCCATTAATCATCCAGCATAGTCATTATTTGCCATTGCAAGAACATACTTGGAGGGTAAAACAACAGTATACATGCTATAGGATGAGTAGCTTTTTCAGCTGGCTCAGTCATAATTCCAACATTAAATGATGAAGAAAAAGATCAACAAACATTTGGAAATAATTATCATGAGTCAAATATTAAATAATTATCATGAATCACATGCAAATTTGTCAGAAAATACACTTGATATATTAAGATAAAGAAATTTGTGTGGTTGTCTTTCTCATAGTTCTGAGATAACTAATAAAAGAAAAACTTGTACTTTTGAGTGCAAGAAAATATGAAATACAAGGGCCAAAATGAGTATGTCCTCTAAAAATGCTTATGTTTTACAGTTCATTTATTATTTTTGAGTTCAGATAGCTCCTTAATATCAATAGATAAACTTTTCATGAACATTATTTTCAATTAGGCAGTTATCACCATTTCTGTGGCCTAAAAAGTAATCCCTTTTAGAAGATACTGTGAAGAGAGGTTCAGTCCCTAATTAACTTATAAGATTCTGGATCCTTAAAAGCATATTTAATGTTAATATGTATTGGTTAATGATAGTAATTCCATATTGATTTTTAATATTAAAATCCATAGATAGTATATGCCTTTGCCTTTGATATTATATTTTTAATTAGCCATAATATAATTAGCATCAAGTAACTTTCAAACAAAGTCTTCCTTACTACTTTTGGTATAGAAGACAGTTGTTTAGCAAAAATGTAAAACATATGTAATTTTTAATAGCTACAATAAAGAAAGCAAGAAGAAATTTGAAATTAATTTAACCCAATATATCTGAAATATTCTCACTTCATTATGCAACCAAATAGATTGAGAGCTACAAGCTATTAGGTATAAAATAAGCTACAAGGATATATTATATAACTTGAAGAATATAGCAATTATTTTATAATACCTATAAATTGAGTATAACCTTTTAAAACTGTGAAGCACTACATTGTACACCTATAACTTATATAATATACATCAACTATAATTCAATACAATTTTTTTAATTATTAAAGAGATGTTTTAAATTCTTTTATCCATACTAAGTGATCAAAATCTGGTAAATACTTTACACTTATAGCATATCTCAATTCAGTCTTGATGTATTTAAATGCTTAACAGTCACACATGACTACTAGCTACCATACTGGCCACCACAGATGGAAAAGATTCTCTGCAACAATATTTTACTTTGATAGACATAAATGAATTAAGCCTCTGAGGTTCCAGCTCTGTGATATTTTTGCTCTGCTTTCTTTCATAGGTGCTATTTGGAAAGAAAAAAAAAATAAAAGATGTTCTGACCATAACTTAGCATCCCTTCTTTAGTTATCAATGTCTCAATATGCCAGATGGTTGAAATTCTTTGGATTTTTTTTTTTTTTTGCTTTTGCTTCTACAATATGATGGTGGGGGTTGTAAAAGATTTAACAAAGCTGAGCACATACTGTCCAGTAATGGTAGAATTCCAGGGTAAAAGAACACAGGGAGCCATAGAAAGTGGGTGGCATTTTTTTGTTTTGCAACCAAGTTAAGAAGAGAATTTAGACAATAAATTTCTATCACAAGACGAGTCAGATTGGAGGTGGTGGGGGAGACAATTTTAACTTGATTCTTCACAACCTAATGAAAGGTTAATTTTAATTTCAAACAAGTAATTCAGTTCAGTTCAGTTCCTCAGTCGTGTCTGACTCTCGGCAACACCTTGGACTGCAGCATGCCAGGCCTCTCTGTCTATCACCAACCTCCGGAGTTTACCCAAACTCATGTCCATTGAGTCGATGATGCCATCCAATCATCTCATTCTCTGTCGTCCCCTTCTCCTGCCTTCAATCTTTCCCAGCATCGAGGTCTTTTCCAATGAGTCTGTTCTTCGAATCAGGTGGCCAAAGTATTGGAGTTTCACCTTCAGCATCAGTCCTTCCAATGAATATTCAGGACTGATTTCCTTTAGGATTGACTGGTTGGATCTTGCAGTCCAAGGAACTCTCAAGAGTCTTCTCCAACACCACAGTTCAAAAGCATGAATTCTTTGTTGCTCAGCTTTCTTTTTAGTCCACCTCTCACATCCATACATGACTACTGGAAAAACCATAGCCTTCACTAGATGGATCTTTGTTGGTAAAATAATGTCTCTGCTTTTTAATATGCTGTCTAGGTTGGTAAATAGTATTTAACTTATATCAATTAAAAAACTTATGAATAAATGAGTAATTGATTCAGATGGTGTTAATGAAAGTAAGCTAACTTCATTTATAATCAGAACTATAGCTTCAAGTATTCATATAACTATATCCACCAATGTGCCATTATGCATTGGCACTTTTAAAAACACTCCTAACTAAACAGCCTCTTGATGAAAGTGAAAGAGGAGAGTGAAAAGGCTGGCTTAAAACTCCAGATTCAGAAAACTAAGATCATTGCATTCGGTCCCATCACTTCATGGCAGATAGATGGTAAAACAATGGAAATATTGGGAGACTTTATTTTAGGGGCTCAAAATCACTGCAGATGATGACTGCAGCCATGAAATTAAAAGTCGCTTGCTCCTTGGAAGGAAAGCTATGACCAACCTAGACAGCATACTGAAAAGCAGAGACATTACTTTGCTAACTGTAGTGTTGGAGAAGACTCTTGAGGGTCCCTTGGACTGCAATGAGATGCAGCCAGTCAGTCCTAAAGGAAATCGATCCTGAACACTCATTGGAAGAACTGATATTGTAGCTGAAGCTCTGATACTTTGTCCACCTGATGCGAAGAACTGACTCATTGAAAAGACCCTGATGCTGGGAAAGATTGAAGGCAGAAGGAGAAGGGGACGACAGAGGATGAGATGATTGGATGGCATCATCTACTCAATGGACATGAGTCTGGGTAAACTCTGGGGGTTGGTGATAGACAGGGAGGCCTGGCGTGCTGCAGTCCATGGGGTCACAAAGAGTCGGACACGACTGAGCGACTGAATTGAATTGAATAAGTTATGATTAATTCCATCTCTGGTAGTCCAACCAAGTGCCTGTGATTCTCAAGAGGTGCAATTACTGCATCCTAGCTACATACACCCCTGAATTTTCTTATTAGTATAGTCAAATCTCTTTTAATTTTATACATATAAATTATTAGTCAAAAATTTTTATCTCTTGTTAATATTAGACTATTGCAATGAAGAAAGATGCTCAAAAGTTAATTCAATCATATTAACTGAACCCTTCTAAGTTTTCCGAAAACCTAGATCACTTTGATTTAGAATGGGTGACCACAAAAAATACTCCAGTAAGTAATATAAAGTAAGCTACTCATATGGTTTTACCAAATTCTTCTTTCCTCTGTAAAATGTGTTTTGTAAAGTAGTGGTTGTTACATATTCACATCTTCAAATCAAGTAAAACAAAATTTAATTTGGAGCTCGGAAGTAGGCCTTATTAGTTTAAAAGTGAAAGTCTCTTAGCAATGTCTGACTCTTTGTGACCCCATGGAGCCCATGGAACTTTCTAGGCCAGAATACTGGAGTGGGTAGCCTTTCCCTTCTCTAGGGGATCTTACAAACCAAGGGATAAAACCCAGGTCTCCCGCATTGCAGGTGGACTCTTTACCAGCTGAGTCACAAGAGAAGCCCAATAATATTGGAGTGGATAGCCTATCCTTTCTCCAGGGGATCTTCCTGACCCAGGAATGGAACCAGGGTCTCTTGCATTGCAGGTAGATTCTTTACTAACTGAGCAACCAGGGAAGCCCAAACACATCCCAAAATAATGGTTAGATAAACTTTTAGAGTTCTTTGACCCCTGTTAATGCAGATATAAGAAATAATGCTGTGCAAGGGGAATGTAAGCTTAACATTTGTACATTTCCTAGTTTGTCATTTACATGACTATGTATTTAAAAATTCATCTTGTGTTTAAAGGAGTCAGTTCTATATTTTTTTCTGGAGTCTAAAACTATGCAGAGCAAATGTGATTTAGATTAATTTTCAAAGTAAAATATTCCTTGTGGTTGGAATTTTGTAAGTTTGTTTCAATTTATTTCTTGGGTTTATTCTATACTCTTCTTAAATGGGCACAGAGCTTAGATTAGGTGCAGTTTTCAAGGTTGGACTACACCTCTCTTAACCAGTAGGGTAAGCCAAGATCACATTGCAGTAAGGTTTTCATGAGACACAGCGTCAGCACTTAGCACAATTTAAAAATAAATAATAGTAAATTAAGAATTGCATACTTTGCAAAAATTTCTGGTGGCTCCTACCAGTTCTGACAAAGTTCCATCTGACCATATATTTCCTAGATGAATGCACCATACATAACAAGATACCCATTTCAAATATTATAATATTAGTGTTAACTGTGATCATTCATAGCATTAACATGATCCAGGCCTGCAACCATAACAGTGATCCTGTCATTTAAGCACTGCTGTGGTCCTGAACCATTTTAAATCTATATACCACTAAAATTATTTTGTAATATGAAGTTTTATCATATAATAGCATCTCAAGACCCAATATTTTGAATTGCTTAACAATGTCAATTGTTTTTCTTCATTAATCTTGAAATTATTAATTTATAATTTATAATAACATTAAATATCAGGAAAGTATGATCTTTACCAACAGAGAAGAAAGAAATGTTTCCAGTTTTACTTTTCAAATATAGCCAACTGTGTTTTAACATTTTCTTGAGAATGTGAAATGCTTGACATGTGCCAGCATCAACAAATCAAAGAATCTTAGTATTTTAGAGCAAGATATACCCTATATAAAAATCTAATCAATCGCCTCACTTGAAAGATGAAGAAATGAAGCTAGTAGAATTGAGAAGTTCATTTTCCAAGGTAGAAGCTGTGCTGATACTAAGTGACAAGTGTTCTAATGCTGAAATTAAAACACAATACTGGTTGTTTAGAAATTAGCATGAGTCTACTTGTTTTACCTTCAGTTCAGTTCAGTTCAGTTACTCAGTTGTGTCCGACTCTTTGCTACAATATGGACTGCGGCACACCAGGCTTCCTTGCCCATCACCAACTCCCAGAGCATGCTCAAACTCATGTCCATTGAGTCGGTGATGCCATCCAACCATCTCATCCTCTGTCATCACCTTCTCCTCCTGCTTTCAATATTCTGCAGCATCAGCGTCTTTTCCAGTGAGTCAGTTCTTCACATGAAGTGGCCAAAGTATTGGAGTTTCAGCTTCAACATCAGACCTTCCAATGAACTCAGGACTGATTTCCTTTAGGATTGACTGGTTGGCTCTCCTTTCAGACCAAGGGTCTCTCAAGAGTCTTCTACAACACCACAGTGCAAAAGCATCAGTTCGTCGGTGCTCAGCTTTCTTTATAGTCCAACTCTCACATCCATACATGACTACTGAAAAATCCATAACTTTGACTAGACAGACATTTGTTGGCAAAGTAATGTCTCTGCTTTTTAATATGCTGTCCAGTTTGGTCATAGCTTTTCTTCCAAGGAGCAAATGTCTTTTCATTTCATGGCTGCAGTCACCATCTGCAGTGATTTTGGAGCCCAAAAAAAGAGTGTCTCTCAAAATGTCATTGCTTTCCCATCTAGCTATCATGAAGTGATGGGGCCCAATGCCATGATCTTAGTTTTTTGAATGTTGAGTTTTAAGCCAGGTTTTTCACTCTCCTCTTTCACTTTCATCAAGAGGCTCTTCAGTTCCTCTTTGCTTTCTGCCATAAGGGTGGTGTCATCTGCATATCTGAAGTTATTGATATTTCTCCTGGCAATCTTGATTCCAGCTTGTGCTTTAATTCACCCCAGCATTTCGCACGATGTACTCTGCATATAAGTTAAATAAGCAGGTGACAATATATAGCCTAGATGTACTTCTTTCCCAATTTGGAACCAGTATGCTGTTCCATGTCTGGTTCTAAGTGTTGCTTCTTGACCTGCATACAGATTTCTCAGGAGGTGGGTGAGGTGGCCTAGTATTCCCATCTATTTAAGAATCTTCCAGTTTGCTGTGACCACACAGTTAAAGGCTTTGGTATAGTCAATAAAGCAGAAATAGATGTGTTTTTTTTTTTAACTCTCTTGCTTTTTTGACGATCCAGTGGATATTGCCAATTTGATTTCTGGTTCTTCTGCCTTTTCTAAATCCAACTTGAACATCTGGAAGTTCTCGGTTCACATACTGTTGAAGCCTGACTTGGAGAATTTTGAGCATTACTTTGCTAGTATGTGAGATAAGTGAAATTGTGCAGTAGTTTGAGCATTCTTTGACATTGCCCTTCTTTGGGATTGGAATGAAAACTGACTTTTTCCAGTCCAATGGCCACTGCTGGGTTTTCCAAATTTGCTGGCATATTGAGTGCAGCACTTTCACAGCATCATCTTTCTGGATTTGAAATAGCTCAACTGGAATTCCTTCACCTCTACTAGCTTTGTTGGTAGTGATGCTTCCTAAGACCCACTTGATTTGGCATTTTGGGATGTCTGGCTCTAGGTGAGTAATCACACAATGGTGGTTATCTGGGTCATGAAGATCTTTTTTGTACAGTTCTTTTGTGTATTCTTGCCACCTCTTCTTAATATCTTCTGCTTTTGTTAGGTCCATCCCATTTCTATACTTTATTGTGTCCATCTTTGCCTGAAATGTTCCCTTGGTATCTCTAATTATCTTGAGGAGATCTCTAGTTTTTCCCATTCAGTTATTTTCCTCTATTTCTTTGCAAAGATCACTGAGGAAGGCTTTCTTAACTCTCCTTGCTATTCTTTGGAACTCTGCATTCAAATGGGTTTATCTTTTTTTTCTTCGTTATCTTTAGATTCTCTTCTCAGCTGTTTGTAAGGCCTCCTCAGACAATCATTTTGCCTTTTTGTATTTCTTTTTCTTAGGGATGGTTTTGATCACTGCCTCCAGTACAATGTTAGGAACCTCTGTCCATAGTTCTTCAGGAACTCTGTCTATCAGATGTAATCCCTTGAATCTATTTGTCACTTCCACTGTATAATCATATTAAATTTGATTTAGGTCATATCTGAATGGTTTACTGGTTTTCCCTACTTTCTTCAGTTTAAGTCTGAATTTTACCTTCGTGGTTCATATCAATTACCTTACTAAACATAGTAACTGTACTTGTTTAATTTTAGTAATAAATATAGTGACACCTATCAGGACTTGTTTTTCCCAGATGTCTTTCCATTGCAGGGAAATACATAATGAAAATTAACAACAAGTTTCTTTTTTTATTTACATATAGCACTAGTGCTCTCAAAGATGAATGCAAACTCTCATATCCGTTATACTTCATTCTTTTACTTATTTGATGAGCTCTAATACTTCACATATCAAACTTTACATATTCATAGTTTGTTTCAAATACATTACCATACTCTATCGCATCTTCTTTAAATTCTGCAATAATTGTGCTATTGACATTTGCATATTTGTGAAGTTAATAGTTTTTTGTTTGTTTAAGACAGTGAAGAAAAAGTTGGAAAGCCTAAGAAAGCGGCTAGTTGTCAAACTACATTTTTCTTCCACTTCTCAACCTGAGATTAATAGTACATTCCATCATTTGTTAATGTCTTACAATTATTGAAAAAAATTAAAATTTTGTACACTTTCTGAAGCATTTCATATTTAATCTTTAATAATTGGTATTTTTATAGGCTGTTAATCATGTACTAGCTTTCATACACAGTGAAATTTCTCTAATTCAAGTCATCTGCCCATTTGCTTTAAGGAACATTGATTGACATTTCTTTACTTCTTAAAAAAGCAATATCCCTAAGGACACTCACCTATTTAGCATGACTTATAAAGTATTCAGTTTAGTCTCATTGTCCTATTATATCACATATTCCAAAGTACTCCATATCATCCTTGTGACAACAACAGTAAAGCTTATCACACCATTAACTTTATTTATATGACATTCAGACAAATGCTTTTATTATTTTGTTTGTTTGTTTTTAACATTTATGTATTTTAATTGGAGGCTAATTACTTTACCATATTGTAGCAGTTTTTGCCAAACATTGACATGAATCAGTGATGGGTGTATGTGTGTTCCCCATCCTGAACCCTCCTCCTCCCTCCCTCCCCATCCCACCCCTCAGGGTCATCCCAGTGCACAGTGAGCCCTGAGCACTCTGTCTCATGCATCAAACCTGGATTGGCAATCTATTTCACATATGAAAATATACATGGTTCAATGCTATTCTCTCAAATCATCCCACCCTCGCCTTCTCCCACAGAGACAAATGATTTTAGATGTTAATGTGTACTTCTGCAATTTACATAGTTATGTCAAAGAAATACAGAAGTCTCCTGGATATTGCTAGATTACTCTATTGAAGAAATAATAATTCCTCAAAGGTTAGGTGTGTATATATGCAAAGATATGCCTTATTTGGAAGTATGGTTACCTACAAAATGAATTAAGTCTTTATTAAGTGTTTGAAATCTACCCAATCTTATTTCCTCTCTATATCCCAACTCCTTAAGTGTGTGAGAGCGGAATGATATCAGGGCATCAGGCAGACCTGAATTTCAGCCCTAGCTATGTCACATAATAGATCCATGACCCTGAGAAAACTGTTAAACTATTCTAGGTCGTGTTTCTCCATCAGGGAAACAGATAGTAAATAGTACCCACCCCAGAGGATTGTAACAAAGATAAAATTAAATAAATAATGTAAGGAGCTCAGCCTGTCAGATATTTTTGCTTTTTCTAAATCAAGCCATTCCTTACAGTATTCTCTGCTTATAGTGTTGTTTTTCATCTATTGTTCCATTATTTGAATGGCTGCTGCAAATTAAAGGTATCACATCATAGTCATCTCTTAAGTCAAAGTCTGCATCTTACCTCTTCTATGATGCCAATATCCTGTTCTGTGTATCTGTGTATGTGTATGTGTATTGATCAACACTAGATTAATTACGTATTTTATTCCAGCTCCCCATCTCTGTATCACTCTTCATATATCATTGTTATATGAATCCTTCACAGTAGAAAATGAATTTTGAGAGGAAAACATGTACAGGTGTACATGAGACACAGGTGTTTCATTTTGCTGACATATTTTTCATCAGAGTCGATCCCCCTCCCCAATTTCCCAATAAGGTATTCAAGCAGGGTTGCATCCAGGTTGGGGGGGGGGTGCTAATAATTATATGAGAGATACTTTCTAGTGTTTTAGTAATATTACTTTAATAATACTATATTTGTAATTTTACAAAAAATGTGTGATCCATGTTACACATTGATAGAGCAACCTACTCTGTGACTTGAAATTAGAGGTGTGCTTTTATTGGTATCAAGGTAAATCATTGTCTGTATCCAATAATTGCTCCTGGTAAAGTTTCCAACTTGTGCTATCATCTTCAAACTTTTCTACTCCATGATAACAAATAATGTTGAAAGGGAAATTGTTTTCAGCTAAAAGGTTGTTCTTGTTTGACTCTTTTTTAGTACCAGTTAGTTTTATAATTTTGACAAAAATGACATCAACAACAGCAAAAAAAAAAAAAAAAACTTATTATTTGTATTTGTTTTGTTAGATAGTTAGAATAGGAAAAAAGAGTCCAGAATGGTGGTGGCTAAAAAACAAAGAAGGGAAAAGCCCATGAAAGTAGAACAAAAGAAAGTCGGGGGACCAGAGTGAGAACCTGAGGTGAGGCAAACAGCCCTCCTGGCTGGCCCAGTTTATATAGGGCAGGCTCAGGGGGGAGGAGAAGAAGAGATATTAAAAAATGGAGCCACAATTGAGCTGGGGGCTTCTCTTTTCTTCACGTCTTTTGGGTTGGCATGACCTCATGCCTCTAGGATGTATTTCCCCTTGCTTGTCAAATAAAATTGAGCTATAACACAGAGCTGTAACACTGGCCCATCCATCCCTTCAAAGTTTTGATGCGGTGAGACAGAACTGAGGAAATTATAAACTTCCCCATCAGTTTCCTATTACTACTGTAAATAATTTACTACAGACTTAACTGTTTAAAAAAACACAAATTTATTATTCTGGAGGTCAGAAATCTGAAATGGATCTCATGTGCATAAAATCAAGGATTGCCTTCCTTTCTGGAAACTCTAAGGGAGATCTGTTTCCTTGCTTTTTCCAACTTCTAGAGACCACCCACATTTCTTAAATAACAGTCCTCTAGTAATTTCATAGTCAGCAGGGTTAGGCTGAGTCTTTGCCACACTGCCATCTTTTGTCCTCCCTCTTCTGCCTCCTCTTCTACTTTTAATTATCCTTGTGTTTACATTGGGTGCACCAAGATAATCCAAAATAACCTTCCCTTTTTTTTTTTTTTTTTGGCTTCAATGCACGGCATGCAGGATTTTAATTCTCTGACCAGAGATTGTCTTCTTAACCCCTGCAATGCAAGCACAGAGTCTTAACACTGGACTATCAGGAAAGTTTCTAAACTTCCTATTTAAAGTCAGCTAAAGAGTAAGTTTAACTACATATGCAACCATAATCTTCTTTAGCTATGTATCCTGACATATTCACATTTATCAGAGGTTAGGATGGGGACATACTTGGGAGGCCATTATTCTGCCTACCACAAGGTTCTTTGGGAAATCACTGAGCTATAATTAGAGTTTATTCATGTAAGCTGATCATTAAATAAATGAGCTACAGTTTCTGGGTCAGTGATTCATTCCTTCATTCAATGATTACAATTTTCTCTATTTGCAATAGTTCAATAAAGTTGCTGTGAACACTGAAATAGGCAATACTGAATCATTATTCCTAGGGGAAGATTCTGTGTGAGTGTGTGCATGTGCATATATACATACACACACACACATATATGTGTATATATATATATATTATATATATTAGGCTTGAAATATGATAGCTGGACAATAAAGAAGGCAGAGAGCTGAAAAATTGATGCTTTCAAACTGTGGTATTGGAGAAGACTCTTGAGAGTCCTTTGGAAGGCAAAGAGATCAAACCAGTCAATTTTAAAGGAAATCAACCCTGAACACTCCTCAGAAGGACAGATGCTGAAGCTGAAGCTCCAATAATTTGACGACCTGATTCGAAGAGATGAATCACTGGAAAGGCCCCTTATGCTGGGAAAGATTGAAGGCAGAAGGAGAAGAGGGTATCAGAGGATGGGATGGCTGGATGGCATCATCAATTCATTGGACATGAACTTGGGCAAACTCTGGGAGGTGGTGAGGGACAGAGAAGCCTGATGTGCTGCAGTTCATGGGGTTACAAAGAGTTGGACATGACTTATAACTGAACAACAACAGGCCTGAAATTCCTAGTAGATTCTATTTATTTGACAAAAGAGAAAATGAGTTTCATACACATTAAATGATTTGCCTCAGGACAACCATTAACAGGTACCACAGTTGAGATTAAATTTCATTCACCTGGCCCCAGTCAGCGCTTGTGTTACACTGCAGTACCCCTCCACCACCCCTATCTTCTGGTCATTTCCTAGAACTGAGACAAGGCAGAAAGGCATCTGGTGAATCTCAGCTGAGAATGCACACACTAGCAACTCAAACTTCTCACCACTCTCTGCATGTCCACAAATGATTGTGAAAATCCCACAATTCTTGCTTTGAGGGGTACAAATAAATTTTAGTGAAGTATATTTGCAAATGTAGACTGCAAATAATGAAGATCAGCTCTATTTTCTAAGCACTTACTGTGTAGCAAGCATTGTTATATGTTCTAGAGAGAGAGACAGAAACAGATTTGGTCTTACAACACAGAGGATAAGTTAAAGAATAAGAAAATAGATAGGTAGAGACATCCATGGAAGTTCTATGTGGGTGGCACTAGTGGTAAATAACCCACCTATCAATGCAGGAGATGCCTGAGACTTCAGTTCGATCCCTGGGTTGGAAAGATCCCCATGATGATTGATGATGGCAATCCACTCCAGTATTTGTGCCTGGGAAATTCATTGGACAGAGGAGCCTAGCGGGCTACACTCCATACAGTCACAAAGAATCGGACACGACTGAGCAAGATCATGGAAGAGCTGGACTGATATCTCCAGAAATGTAAATATGCAAGAATACACTGAATGACAATGCCAATGAAACAGCCATGTAATCTCATTTTCTCTAACCTTGAATAATTTCATTTTCTTTTGCTATTCCCAGAAAGTAGGTTTGGGGGGAGGGGGGGAAATGAGTGAGGCTTAACACAACTCTGAAGAATTAGCATAGTCAGCTGCTCAGCTGAGCAAAAGGTTTAATGTAAAGCACCATCAGTCGGGAAAGTGGTACCATGCTATACAGACAGTGTTGCTGTTCCTTTTTATAACTGTCCTCATTCTGCCAAAAATTCTTAGAATCACTCATTAGCAGCCTTTAAACAACTTGAAGCTGATATACCCTGCAAATATTACAAGCAAATCTCAAGAAAACTTACCTAAATCAAAACACTTGTAAACACATATCTAATGTTGAATTTCAAAAAGTAAAGCAAATGGTGCCTAAAACGAGTATACTATCTATACAAGTGAAAAAGGAAAAGAGAAAGAAAGAATTTAAGATTTCTATACTATTGGGATTCAGCTAAAACATTTTATAAATATTTTGCAATGTGAGCAGATCTTTGCAATGCTTAAACTAAAATATTGTAAGGATGCCAAATTTTCCAGCATCTCCATTTTAAAAGAAAAAATCAATTTTCAGTAAGAGACAAATTTATTCAAAACTATTATTATTACAAAAATTAAAATAAGAATGAAGGCTTAGAAATATATATATTTCTGTTCAAAGAGCAGGTGAGAATATTAATTTTTTTAAAGCATGCAGGAAATAGTGAAAATAGTTTTAATAATCTGTTGAGTTCACAGGAAAAAACTACTCTACTTTATTTCCAGGAACAAGCATAGTGCTAATGAGAACAGTAATAATAATAGTTATAAGGCAGTAATTTTCCTTAGTGAGGCAATCAAAATAAGACAGTTTAAATATGATTATAGATAAAAATTTAACCTTTTTATTACTATAATGAAAAATTGTGAAAATGTTTGATTAAGGTTTTGGAGGTCCAAAGTCTTAACAGAAATAAAGCTAGTCCTGATTTTGCCTAACTGGAAATATCTAGCTTCAAGCTTTAGTTTAAATTCCTTTAAAAAATTAACAGTTATACCTTTCTGTGTTTCTTATTTTTCTGGAATTTATGAACTATATCAGGGAATGCAATGGCATCCCACTCCAGTACTCTTGCCTGGAAAACCCCGTGGATGGAGGAGCCTGGTAGGCTGCAGCCCATGGGGTCGCGAAGAGTCAGACACGACTGAGCAACTTCACTTTCACTTTTCACTTTCATGCATTGGAGAAGGAAATGGCAACCCACTCCAGTGGTCTTGCCTGGAGGATCCCAGGGACTGGGGAGCCTGGTGGGCTGCCATCTATGGGGTGGCACCGAGTCGGACACAACTGAAGCGACTTAGCAGCAGCAGCAGCATGAACTATATATTAAGGTGGGATTTATGTGACCAGTTTGTTTACACTTGTTTCTTTACCCTTCTTTCCTTCTACCCTTCCTTCCTTCTTTATTGCTCTCTTCTTTCTGTTTTTGAAGTATTTATTATGTGGTCAATAAAGATGAGAACTGTTATGGAAGCAATGAGAAATACTTTCCTCCAAATGACACTCAGTATCACATTCTATATTGGTGAAGCTAGAAGGAAATAAATCTCATGAAGTTCACTCTTCTGATTTTGCAGTTAAAGAAATCGAAGACCATGAAGTGGAAATAATTTCACAAATATCACATGGCGATTCAATAGTAGAATTAAAGCTAGAGTGACTATTTCCTTATTTCTACTCAGGTGTTCCTTCAATTGCATAACTGCATTATGCTGTCTTCTATTCATGCAAGAAGGATGCACTGACTGCTTACTATGGTCCAAGAATCACGTGAAAGCTATCGGGAAAAATGCATGGATTTTCTACAAAGTTTACTATGATCATGGGGCTGACTCATCTCAGTACTCAAAGTTTTGAGATTAAGGTTTTAAATGATAGTAATTACTATTTAATTTTAGGTATGTGAAACAACTGCTAATGACTTAAGTCATGTATAAACTCACCAAAGAAAGTTGCATACTAGTGTAATTATTTTCAGACCATAATACTAACTATATGTTGTTGGTGTTCAGTCACTAAATCATGTCTGACTACCTGGGGCCCCATGGACTGCAGCATATCAGGCACCAGCTATATGTGAGTAGCTTTTGTCATGACGTGCACCATCAACAAAAAGATGAGAACAGTTAAAGCTGTGGAGAGTCCTGAAAAGCTGTCTGGGATAGCGATGAGGAACTCTATGAGGGCTAGTAACAATTTTGTCTTGCTCACCTTTATTTCCTTGCACAATTCTCAGCCCATGGTAGGTCCTAAAGAGTTTTGTTCTTTGAATGATGTGTATGAAAAGGTTTACTAGCAAGATAAATGAAAGACAATGAGTTTATTTCATTGAACATTACTCTTTTAGAAGATAGAGGGAGTTTATGAAATTATTTGTAATATTCCAAGTGAAAAGAGCTTCCTTTATCAAATAAGTCCATTCCTCCCAAGATTTTCAGCCCATACTTCTAACACACTAGATCTAACTTTGCATCTAGGAGACCATTTGAATGCACCGAGAAAGGTTTTTCTGTATTTTTAGTGCCAGAAAATAAAAACTGAGGATCTAGAAATTTTTAGTAATCTAGTAATTTTTAGTACAGATGGGCAGATGTCAATTTATTGTATTTACGAAATGGCAACCCACTCCAGTACTTGTGCCTGGAAAATCTCATGGACCGAGGAGCCTGGTCGGTTACAGTCCATGGAGCCACAAAGACTCGGACATGAGTGAGTGACTTCACTTTCACTGTGTATTCAGATCAGAATATTGTGTTAGCTGGCAGGAAACAAAAATGCCAAATGCCAACAAAATTAGATGATTCATATTGGGTTTTACTGAAATAATATCATTTGAAAATTTTACATGTTTGACAAGGGAAACTTTAGTCCCACAAAGGCTATGGGGCTCCCGTTATATTTCCCTTTTGGTATAATTCTGCTTTTATGATGCTGATCCTTTTCCAACCCTTTTAATATGTCTGTTCCACATTGTGAGCATCAAAGTCCAATCTCAGTAAAATTCAAAAGAGGAACCATTTAATTGATCACAGACCTTACTGGAAAAGTTCCCGAACAAATTATAGCTGGGTCCTTTGCTTCCCTTTCTGGGTGATAAACATTGGCTTCTCACTACATTGCACTAGGAATGATTGCTAAGTTTGGCTCATCTTCATTTGATAATAACAATAATGAACAGTTGCTATAGTCTTTCATTGGTTTTCTCTCGGAGACAGGCAAAATTTTAGAAAAAGTATTCAAGTAAAATGATGCATAACCTTTTTAGATACCATAAACCTGCTGCCATTGGAACAATATCTGAGCTAGAGGTTAAAAATTTCCTTCTACAGACTTCCTTTCTCTTCATCTTTTACCAGTAAGTTTCTCTAATACCTCCTTTGCTCATTTAGAGAGATAGTTGTAGTTAAAAGGATGGTGCCACAAGTCTTCCAGCTGGATTCATTTCACTGATTTCATTGATTTCACTATTACTTCATTTCCATGATAAAGAATGAATACCAGCAAGAGGGCACTCATACTTTCCCACAGCCTCTAATGTACTATCCACTATGTATTATGTACGATCCACTATGTCTTTGTACACAAGTGCTTAATACAGTGGAAAGAGTCATGGTCTACAGTGGATATACCTGAAACATGGACTTCTTTTTACTAAATGTTTGGTTTGGGAAAATTGATAATACTGAAGTTCCATTTACCCATTTGTAAAATGAGAAGTTTGATAGTTACTCTCATGAATTTTTGTGAGGGTTAAATCATATTTTTAAAATGTCATTGAAATTTGTTCAATACTTCCAAGTTTGTTTTATGGTTCTGTTTGAATTTGTTTTGAAGAACCAGAATGACCTTGGAACAGATACTTTATTTAAGTTGAAGGAACTTAAAATATGCTTGAAGAAAGTAAACTTTGCTCAAAGGAAAAAAAAAAAAAAAGAAATCTCTAAAGCAATATATAGTCTGAGTCACTTTCTGAAAGTTTCACTGTTGCTTTTCTTCAAGACATTTTTTTTTTTCACACTATGGTATTGAGGTGCCATAGAGGGGAATACGATTTGCTCATTCAAATAGAAATCCCATACAAAATATTTGCTCATAATCTTGCTTCTCAGAGATGAGTTCAAGAACCATCTGTTGTCAGGGATGCTGAGATACCTTTTTACAATGCAGCTTCTTGTGCGTGACCTCTGACCTACCAAATCTATGTGTTGTCAAGATTCTCAGGTGATTTTCTGAATTCTAAAACATTGAGACTACCTATTCTAAGGAAATAAATGTCTAGTTATTATATCATTTCAGTTTAGGCCTCTATGAGGAGATTTAGGTAAAAACAATAAAAAGCATTTCAAGGATCTTTGAATTTGGAGTCCAGAATTGTATGAGGAAGAAAATAATCCGACCTTAGAGTTACGATCAAGAATGAAAGTATTCCCATGCATATATCAAACAATTTGGCTCTGCCTCATTTTTGGTATTGATTTTTAACTTATAAGATCTATGTCCTTTCAGTATATAGATATAGAGACACATTGGGAAAAGCTGTTAACATGAATTGGTTCAGTGGCTGTGATGTCATATCACAAATTAGCTTTTAACTGCAGAGTAAATTCCAAGAGTCTAGTAGGGATATGAGAGTAGGACCATAAAGAAGGCTGAGTGCCAAAGAATTGATTCTTTTGAACTCTGGTGTTGGAGAAGACTCCTGAGAGTCCCTTGGACTGCAAGGAGATCCAACCAGTCCATCCTAAAAGAAATCAATCCTGAATATTCATTAGAAGGGCAGATGTTGAAGCTGAAGCTCCAATACTTTGGCCACCTGATGCAAACAGCTGACTCTTTAGAAAAGACCCTGATGCTGGGAAAGATTGAAGGCAGGAGGAGAAGGGGATGATAGAGGACGAGATGGTTGGATGGCATCACTGACTCAATGGACATGAGTTTGAGCAAGCTCCGGGAGATGGCGAAGGATAGGGAAGCCTGACATGCTGCAGTCCATGGGGTTGCAAAGAGTCGAACATGACTGAACAACAACAACAACCAGAGTAAATAGAATTAAGAATATTGCAATACTATTATGAAATAAAACTAAGAAAGGAGGAAATAAAAACAATTTTTCTAAATACAGAAAATAAAACAATGATTTTAGTTGGAATTAACACCCTTCTAGAACTAACACCCAAAAAAAAGATGCCCTTTTCATTATAGGGGACTGGAATGCAAAAATAGGAAGTCAAGAAACACCTGGAGTAATAGGCAAATTTGGAATTGGAGTACAGAATGAAGCAGGGCAAAGGCTAATAGAGTTCTGCCAAGAGAACGCACTGGTCATAGCAAACACCCTCTTCCAACAACACAAGAGAAGACTCTACACATGGACATCACCAGATGGTCAACACCAAAATCAGATTGATTATATTCTTTGCAGCCAAAGATGGAGAAGCTCTATATAGTCAGCAAAAACAAGACCAGGAGCTGACTGCAGCTCAGATCATGAACTCCTTATTGCCAAATTCACACGGAAATTGAAGAAAGTGGAGAAAACTACTAGACCATTCATGTATGACCTAAATCAAATCCCTTATGACTATACAGTGGAAGTGGGCAATAGCTTTAAGGGAATAGATCTCATAGGCAGACTGCCTGATGAACTATGGATGGAGGTTTGTGACATTATACAGGAGACAGGAATCAAGACTATACCCAAGAAAAAGAAATGAAGAAAAGCAAAATGGCTTTCTGAGGAGGCCTTACAAATAGCTGTTTAAAGAAAGGAAGTGAAAAGAAAAGGAACGATATACACATTTGAATGCAGAGTTCCAAAGAAAAGCAAGGAGAGATAAGAAAAACTTCCTCAGTGATCAATGCAAAGAAACAGAGGAAAACAACAGAATGGGAAAGACTAGAAATCTCTTCAAGAAAATTAGAGATACCAAGGGAACATTTCATGCAAAGATGGGCTCAATAAAGGACTGAAATGATAGGGACCTAACAGAAGCAGAAGATATTAAGAAGATGTGCAAGAATACACAAAAGAACTGTACAAAAATGATCTTCACAGCCTAGATAATCATTATGGTGTGATCACTCACCTAGAGCCAGATATCCTGGAATGTGAAGTCAAGTGGGGCTTAGGAACACTAAGAACAAAGCTAGTGGAGGAGCTGGAATTCCAGTTGAGCTTTTTCAAATCCTGAAAGATGATACTGTGAAAGTGCTACACTCAATATGCCAGCAAATTTGGAAAACTCAGCAGTCGCCACAGGATTGGAAAAAGTCAGTTTTCATTCCAATCCCAAACAAAGGCAATCCCAAAGAATGTTCAAACTACTGCACAATTGCACTCATCTCACAAGCTAGTTAAGTAATTCTTAAAATTCTCCAAGCCAGGCCTCAGCAATACTTGAACCATGAACTTCCAGATGTTCAAGCTGGTTTTAGAAAAGGCAGAGGAACCAGAGATCAAATTGGCAACATCCACTAGAAAAAGCAAGAGAGTTCCAGAAAAACATCTATTTCTGCTTTATTAACTATGCCAAAGCCTTTGACTACGTGGATCACAATAAACTGTGGAAAATTCTGAAAGAGATGGGAATCCCAGACCACCTGACCTGCCTCTTGAGAAACCTGTATGCAGGTCAGAAAGCAACAGTTAGAACTGGACATGGAACAACAGACTGGTTCCAAATAGGAAAAGGAGTATGTCAAGGCTGTATATTGTCACCCTGCATATTTAACTTATATGCACAGTACATCATGAGAAATGCTGGACTGGAAGAAGCACAAGCTGGAATCAAGATTGCCGGGAGAAATATCAATAACCTCAGATATGCAGATAACACCACTCTCATGGCAGAAAGTGAAGAGGAACTAAACAGCCTCTTGATGAAAGTGAAAGAGTGGAGTGAAAATGTTAGCTTAAAGCTCAACATTCAGAAAACTAAGATCATGGCATCTGGTCTCATCACTTCATGGCAAATAGATGGGGAAACAGTGGAAACAGTGGCTGAATTTATTTATCTGGGCCCCAAAATCACTGCAGATGGTGACTGCATCCATTGAATTAAAAGACACTTACTCCTTGGAAGGAAAGTTATGACCAACCTAGATAGAATATTAAAAAGCAGAGACAGTACTTTGCCAACAAAGGTCCGTCTAGTCAAGGCTGTGGTTTTTCCAGTGGTCGTGTATGGATGTGAGAGTTGGACTGTGAAGAAAGATGAGTGCTGAAGAATTGATGCTTTTGAACTGTGGTGCTGGAGAAGACTCTTGAGAGTCCCTTGGGCCTCAGTTGGATTGATCTATGTTACTCTCACCTTCTACAGTTCCAAAATAGGTACACTCTTCCAGCACTTTAGTCATCCAGCTGCAAACAACTCCCACCATTCTTGAAACATCTTGATTAACAGTCCCATCACCAGTGAGTCTACCTACCTCATCTGGGCTCATATTATATCTAAAAAAACTGACCTTCCAGAAAATAACCATCAGATACTTACTGATGTCACAATTTGTCTTAATTTGTTTACACAGACAAGTCTATTCCCCTCCATCACCTCAGGGTTCCTCTGTGACTGCTCTGCAGACACTTGGAAAATAAAGTGGCTAAGGTAGATGAAATATGGTTATATAGCCTATCTTATTATTACTCTTTTTTTTCAGTTGGCTTTCTGTGTTCCACTCATTATTAGATATGGAATGATCAATGTCTGCCTCATTTTTAGCATTGGTTTAAAGGAAAAGAAGCAGGGTACACATTTTTTTTTTAAGAAGTACATTGCCACTTTTCCTGGTCACAATGGGCAGTGTATCTGATCCTATTTTATCACTCCTGCATGGCTTAAATTTTATCTCTGAAAAATTTCTGATAATTTATTTTATATCAATGGCTATATCTTGAAGAGCCAATGCATATTTGATCCCTGAAAATTTATAATAACTGGACTTTGCAAGTTTGATAAACTATTATTGATAGGCATGTCTGACACATTAAAAGACAATTCTTCACAACACTCTAACATCTCTAGGTTGAATCTTTGTAGACACTATAAATTTGTTTTTTTAAACTATATGTGTAAGAAATTGATTTTAATGGAAGTGTGGGGATTTAAATATCTATCATTTTAATGTACCTTTAGGGGCTTCATGATTGAATAGATAAACGGTAGTTAAAGTAAGCAAAACTTTTGTAATGCTAAGAAAAGAAAACTAGTTTGATTCACAGCAGTGGTCAGTTTGTAATAGTAACTGTACCAATTAGCATCAGAAAAACAGCTCCTCTTCCATGGGGTAATGACTGATACAAATAATCACAGGGATAATATTAAATGATATTGAGTCTAGCTTTCCCTGATGTCTCCGTTGTAAGGAATCACCATGCAATGCAGGAGGTGCAGGAGATATGGGTTTGGTCTATGGGTTGGGAAGATTCTCTGGAGGAGGGCATGGCAACCAACTCCAGTATTCTTGCCTGGAGGATCCCATGGACAGAGGAGCCTGGTGGGCTACAGACCATAGGGTACAAAGAGTTAAAAATTACTGAGCTGACTTAAAGTGAAGAGGAACTAAAAATCCTATAGATGAACATGAAAGAGGAGAGTAAAAAAGCTGGCTTAAAACTCAACATTCAAAAAACTAAGATCATGGCATATGGTCCCATCACTTCATGGCAAATAGATGGGGAACAATAGAAACAGTGAAACAGACTTGATTTTGGGGGGCTCCAAATCACCACAGATGGTGACTGCAGCCATAGAATTTAAAGATGTTTGCTCCTTCGAAGAAAAGCTATGACAACCTTGACAGCATATTAAAAAGCAAAGACATTACCTTACCAACAAAGGTCTATCTAGTCAAAGCTATGGTTTTTCCAGTAGTCATGTATGGATGTGAGAGTTGGACCATAAAGAAGGCTGAGTGCCAAATAATTGATGTTTTTGAATTGTGGTGTTGGAGAAGACTCTTGAGAGTCCCTTGGACTGCAAGATTAAACCAGTCAGTTCTAAAAGAAATCAGTCCTAAATCCTCATTCTAAGGACTGATGCTGAAGCTGAAGTGCCAATACTTTGGCCACCTGATGCGAAGAACTGACTGATTGGAAAAGACCCTGATTCTGAGAAAGATTGAAGGCAAAAGGAGAAAGGGATGACAGAGGATAAGATGGTTGGATGTAATCAGTTTGAGTGGGCTCTAGGAGTTGGTGATGAACAGGAAAGCCTGGCTTGCTGCAATCCATGGGGTCAAACAGTTGGACATGACTGAGTGACTGAACTGACTTTTTGTTCAAAAATAAAATTCTAAATCTGCTGTCAATAGATGCTTCTTAATTTGGTCTTTTTCTAAGAGACACATAGTAATAAAATGGTCCTTCAATGAGTATACTAATATGTGTGAAGTGGTAGTGAAAATCAAAGTTAAATAAAGGAACCTAGTTCAAATTTTATTCAGGCATATTTATTCATTGCCAATATGTCCCAGTAGGTCTATTTCCTTGTTATAGAGATTCTCCTCTATGAAAAGTTAAAGTTATGAGACTACTTTAAAACTTCCTCTTTACCTTTTCTGTAATGGGAAATGCAAGGCTTTGGGGATACCAGTTAAGAGCTCTTGATGGCCAGATATTGGGTATTTTCTATCTTTTAAATGCAAATACTCTTATACTTTTACATTTTGAATTTTTCTTGAGCAACTGGTTTCCTTTAACATTTTGTTTTGTTTTCCATTTCAAAGGCAAATAAGTCACATTGACCTTACTTTTTAATCCCAAGTACTTTTCTCTTGAACTGGAGGAGTAACAATGACCACATTAAACTAAGGTAGAAATGTCTTACTGATGAGGCTTTGAATGATGAAGTAAAATTTTTCATATGAAGTATCTCACTGGACTCCCACAAAATCCTGCAAGTTTGGCACATGCCATCCCCATAGGCCACTTTAACAGATGAAGTGACTAAAAATTTACAGTCAGGATATGACAAGGACACTGATCTTGTCCATTCCTTATAAAGAACACTGTTTTACTTCTGGGTCCAAAACAAATATAAACAGATAAAGTTAAGCCAAATTTACAACTTGTATATGGTTTAGGAACTAATGAGGCATTTATATAAGCTCTCGACACACTTCAAATCATCCTCATAGCAATGTTAAATGTTGAAAGGTTCACTTCAGTTCAGTTCAGTTCAGTCGCTCAGTCGTGTCCAACTCATTGCAACCCCATGAATCGCAGCACGCCAGGCCTCTCTGTCATTCACCAACTCCCAAAGTTTACTCAAACTCATGTCCATCGAGTTGGTGATGCCATCCAGCCATCTCATCATCTGTCATCCCCTTCTCCTCCTGCCCCCAATCCCTCCCAGCATCAGGGTCTTTTCCAATGAGTCAACTCTTCACATCAGGTGGCCAAAGTATTGGAGTTTCAGCTTCAACAACAGTCCTTCCAATGAACACCCAGGATTGATCTCCTTTAGGATGGACTGGTTAGATCTCCTTGCAGTCCACGGGACTCAAGAATCTTCTCCAACACCACAGTTCAAAAGCATCAATTCTTTGGCACTCATCTTTCTTCACAGTCCAACTCTCACATCCATACATGACCACTGGAAAAACCATAGGCTTGACTAGACGGACCTTTGTTGGCAAAATAAAGTCTCTTCTTTTTAATATGCTATCTACGTTGGTCATAACTTTCCTTCCAAGGAGTAAGCATCTTTTAATTTAATGGCTGCAATCACCATCTGCAAGGATTTTGGAGCCCAAAAAAGTCTGACACTATTTCCACTTTTTCCCTATCTATTTGCCATGAGGTGATGGGACCAGATGCCATCATCTCAGTTTTCTGAATGTTGAGCTTTAAGCCAACTTTTTCACTCTCCTCTTTCACTTTCATCAAGAGGCTCTTTAGTTCCTCTTCACTTTCTGCCATGAGAGTGGTGTTATCTGCATATCTGAGATTATTGATATTTCTCCCGGCAATCTTGATTCCAGCTTGCGCTTCTTTCAGCCCAGCTTTTCTCATGATGTGCTCTGCATATAAGTTAAATAAGCAGGGCGACCCTTGATGTGCTCCTTTTCCTATTTGGAACCAGTCTGTTGTTCCATGTCCAGTTCTAACTGTTGCTTCCTGACCTGCATACAGGTTTCTCAAGAGGCAGGTCAGGTGGTCTGGGATCCCCATCTCTTTCAGAATTTTCCAGTTTATTGTGATCCACATAGTCAAAGGCTTTGGCATAGTCAATAAAGCAGAAATAGATGTTTTTCTGGAACTCTCTTGATTTTTCGATGCTCCAGTGGATGTTGCCAATTTGATCTCTGGTTGACGTTTTTAATTAAATGGTTGTCTATGAAGTAGAATCAGGAGCATGGGTCTAGGTTCTACTAAGTATTACTTCTGTGACCTTGGCCAAGTTTCATACTATTTTCTGAGCCTTCATTTTGTCATTTGAAAAATGGAAATAGCAGCATCAACCTCAACTATTCTGAAAATCTAAATGACAGTGACTTAGTAAGCACAGATGAAAATGCTTAGCATGAAACTTAAAAGGTATCAAACACTCATTTCAATGTTAGCTGGGCCTTCTGCCACTTATCTGAAGAATTATTGCCACAAAAGTGCGAGTTAGTCAAATCTCTTAGGGTTTTGTCATTTTCAGAACATCCCTCATCATGCCATACTATGAAATTTTTAATAATTACAGACATATAGGTCACTAATTATGAATCACCATTAAGAAGAATACAAAATGCTATGAATCTGATATGAAGCCAATTTTGTAGCTATTTTTAAAAATAATAGGTTGACTTCTGGGTTTTATTATCATACCATTGCCTGTTGAGTTAACATAGTTCGTGGTCCTATGACTCCTCATGCACTTAAAGCATGTATTCAATATGCCAATAAAACATAAATTGTCTTCTTCTAACCTAATAAATAACACACTCAGGAGTTCTGAGAAACACCTGAAATGTATTAAAGCTGTTTCTAATAACTTTCTAAATTCAGATTACAACTCAAACATGATTGGTATTGTAATTAAAATTAGCACACATGAAATAAGAAATTCTGTGAATAAAAATAGATTTACCACTCAACGAACATATATTAATAAAATAAATATTCACAGAGCTTTCTTTTCACAGTAGAAAAATATTTCTGCATCTAATTTCAGCAGTAAAAATAAAATATTTTTTTTACTTTAATTCAATAAGTTCACAGCAAATAAGAAAAATTTCTTACTTCATAAAGCTTTGACAGAGAATACACTAGAGAGCCTAAATAGAGAGGAGAAAGCTAGCATTCTTTGGGAAATAATATTTTTAAAGAATCAAAATTATAAATATAATGGAGTTCAAATACATTACAGGTAGATATAATCTGCAAATTTATTTTTTAACATAGTGTTTGTTATGGTTTAGAAAGAAAAAACTAAATTCAGTAAAATATAGACAAGTCTATACCTATTAGGTTGACTGAAATTTTGAGGAATGTGTTTGTCTGGGAGTTTAGTTTCTGCTGTATTTCAGTAGCCTTAGTATAAACCTAGAACTGAATTGAGAGAGAGAATGAATGATTCATAACTGGGCTATACATATAACACTGTTTTCTGCACAGCTATTTTTCCCCTCCAAATTTAATATCTTCACCATGATTTTTATTCTTCTGTGATTTATAATATATTAAAGAAGGAAATTAATGAAGAGTTGAAAATTAGCACACATTTATATATCTTTTCTAAAACAAATCATTTTCATGACTAGTATTCTTCCTTCCAACAAAACTCACATATAACTATAATTTAATAAATGGTCCCTTGTAAGAATATTTCCCATTTTTCCTGCAATAATCAACAATGTTCAAAAATATTGTGACCACCAGTTTTTATAATTATGTGAAATCTAAATTCCACACCATGAGTCAATTCATACTATGTAAACAAGCAGGTTTACAAGGCAGGAGAAATGGAAGATGGGATATTCATTTTAACTGCTTTGGGCTACTAAAGAGTGAGGGACAAATTGGGAAGAATGAAAACAGGATTTTACTACTTTGTTACTCCTCAGTGTGTCAGTGTTGGTTTTCACTGGATCCGGAGGGAGAGACTAAAGTAGATTGCTTTATATGATAGCTTAATTGAAAGTGTTCAGAATAGAGTTTACATTTTTTAAAGTGTTTGTATGAGAATCTTAACAGATTTATTGCTCTTTCCCATCTTGCAAGATGGCGGGTGAAAAGGCTGAGAAGCCAGATACTGAGAAGAAAAAACCTGAAGCCAAGAAAGTTAATGCTGGCAACATGGCTCAAAAGGTGAAAATGGTGAAGAAACATAAGAAGGGGAAGCCCCACTGAAGCCGAAACCCTGTCCTGGTCAGAGGAATTGGCAGATATTCCCGATCAGCCATGTATTCCAGAAAGGCCCTGTACAAGAGAAGTATTCAACAGCTAAATCCAAGGTCAAAAGAAAAAGAAAGTTCGGGTTCTTGCTACTGTCACAAAACCAGTTGGTGGCGACAAGAACGGTGGAACCCTTGTGGTCAAACTTCGCAAAATGCCTAGGTATTACCCTGCTGAAGATGTGCCTCGGAAACTGTTGAGTCACAGCAAGAAACCCTTTAGGAAGCACGTGAGGAAGCTGCGCTCCAGGATCACTCCTGGGACTGTTCTGATCATCCTCAAGGGGCGCCACAGAGGCAAAAGGGTCGTTTTCCTGAAGCAGCTGGGCAATGGCTTGCTGCCTGTGACTGGGCCTCTATCCCTCAATCGAGTTCCTCTGCATAGAACACACGAGAAATTTGTCATTGCCACCTCCACCAAAATCAATATCAGTGGTGTGAAAATCCCAGAACATCTCACTGGCACTTACTTCAAGAAGAAGAAGCTGTGTAAGCCCAGACACCAGGAGGGTGAGATCTTTGACACAGAGAGAGAGAAATATGAGATCACAGGGCAGTGCAAGGTTCATCAGAAAGCTGTGGACTCACAAATCCTGTGAAGAATCAAAGCTTTCCCTCAGCTCCAGGGCTACCTCCACTCTGTGTTTGCTCTCACAAATGGAGTTTATCCTCACAAAGTAGTATTCTGAACTTCTTGCAAAGAACCTAATTAAATAACTTGTCCGTCAAAAAAAAAAAACAGATTTATTGAGGTATAATAAAAAGGCTATAAAGTTCACACTTTTATGTGTATAATTTATTTATTTATTTATTTAATTTCAACACTATCAGACATGGTCTTTTGGTTATTCACTTGAATGCTCAGAGTTATTTACCCAGACTCTAACTTCTTATCATGTTTTAATATCCTTTAACTTTAAAAACTCCCACCCTAACATTTGTCTGACGTTTTGGGGATTGTTGAGACCAACAACAACCAGAAAACATTGTACACTCTTCAGATTGAAATCCCATACATCCTCACAGCTTCCCATATTGCTAGAAAAAATAATGCAAATTTGCATAGTTTCATTATATTGTTACTGAGAGCAAAAAAAGAAAATAGAATATCAACTGCATGTATTCATGTGTCTCAACAATTGACATTTTGTTCCGAACCATATATAATAAATAATTGATTAACATATAGTACATTTTCATCAGCCTAGAATTTAGAACATATTATGTTGGAAATCCTTCCTGGGTCATTTATCATGTTATAATCATAAAAAATCATAACCAGAGAATGTGCTAATCATTGGACAATTGCACTCATCTTCCATGCTAGTAAAGTGACAGTGAAAATTGCTCAGTCGTGTCCAACTCTTTGGACCCATGAACTGTACAGTCCATGGAATTCTCCAGACCAGAACACTGGAGTGGGTAGCCATTCCCTTCTTCAGGGGATCTTCCCAACGCAGGGATCGAACTCAGATCTCCCACATTGCAGGCAGATTATTTACCAACTGAGCCACTAAGGAAGCCTGAGGATACTGGAGTGGGTAGCCTATCCCTTCTCCAGTGGATCTTCCCAACCCAGGAATCATACCAGGGTCTCCTGCATTGCAGATGGATTCTTTACCAGCTGAATCACAAGGGAAGCCCTCCATCTGACCTACCCTGACCCCATGCTAATAAGGTCATGCCTAAAATCTTGCATGCTAGGCTTCAACATTATGTGAAAAAATAGCTTCCGGATGTCCAAGCTGGGTTTAGCAAAGGAAAAGGAACTAGAGATCAAATTGACAACATTCTCTGGATTATAGAGTAAGCAAGGGAATTTCAGAAAAAAATATCTACCTCTGTTTTATTAACTACACTAAAGTCTTTGACTGTGTGGATCATGACAAACTATGGAAAGCTCTTAGAGAGATGAGAATACCAGTCCATCTTACCTGTCTCCTGAGAAACCTGTATTTGGGTCAAGAAGCAACAGTTAGAACCCAGTATGGAATAACTGATTGGTTCAAAATTGACAAAGGAGTACAACAGGGCTGTCTGCTGTCACCCTGTTTGTTTAATCTATACACTGAACACATCATGAGAAATGCCAGGCTGAATGAGTTACAGGCTGGAATCAAGATAGGCAGGAGAAACAACAACCACCACAGATATGTGGATGATATCACTCTAATGGCAGAAAGTGAAGAGGAACTAAAGAACCTCTTGATGATGGTGAAGGAGGAGAGTGAAAGAGCCGACTTAAGACTAAATATTAAAAAAAGCAAAAACAAAACAAAAAAAAAACTAAGATCAAGGCAGCCAGACCCAATACTGCATGGAAAATAGAAGGGGAAAAGGTGGAAGTAGTGACAGATTTCCTTTTCTTGGGCTCCAAAATCACTGTGGAAGGTGACTGCAGCCATGAAATCAGAAGACGATTGTTCTTGGCAGGAAAAGTGATGACAAACCTAGACAGTGTGTTGAAAAGTAATTCTATATTTTGCATCTGATTGTCTGTCTTTGCATCCAACCATTTATCCCTCCATTCATCTATCCTTCAGCCTATGATTTAGTTCTATTGAACTAATCTCCATGCTATAGAAATTAGTATGAATAAACTCTTGAACATTTATTGTGTAAAAAAGAAAAAGAATATCATCTAATGGTGTTGATACAAACAGAGGTAAGGGGACCATCATGTTGTGAAGTTCATTAAAAAATATTTCTTAAATTAGATTAGAATGTAAACCAGCAAACTTGATACAATATGGTGTTACATTGGGTTCCAGTGAAATTTGAGCCAGAAATTACAAGGAAATTATAATTAACTTACAACATGCAATGGAACATTTATTTTCATTCAAAATACTATTTGCTTGTCATACATAGTAGGTATGATCCTAAGTACTGTATGTATAAAGACAGTTATGTAAAAGCCTTACACTTGCAAGATTTATAACCTACTTTCCTGGTATTTAGGTTAAATACTCTTTTATGGAAAGCAAAGTACTATTATTAAAAACTCCATTTAAAAACATAAGAAAACTGAGGCTCAGAACTGTCCATTGACTTGTCCCAGGTCACAAAACTAGAAAGCTTCAAGGAGCAAGAATTCAGATCCAAACAGTCTAGCTCCAGAGTCCGTACTTTCACAAAAATGGGCTCTGTGTATAGAGTGTTTTCTATAGTGAATACTTAATAAGTAAAGAAAGCATTAGAACATAATTCCAGTAGACTATGGAATTTTATGCTGGGAAATCATTCGACCATGTTTCAAATTTATGTCAATAAAATGATAAGCAATATAAAAAAAAAGACAAACCTTCCATTCACATCAGTATCTTGCTGTATGCTATGAAAATATAGTTTTTGAAGTATGAATTCCAACTTTCCTACAAAGTAAAAATAATTGCATTTCTCATAGCTATAACACTAAATGTTGTCCGTGCGTGTGTGCTTAGTTGCTCAGTCATGTCTGACGCTTTGTGACTCCATGGACTGTAGCCTTCCAGCCTCCTTTGTCCATAGAATTTTCCAGGCAAGAATACTAGAGTAAATTGCCATTTCCTACTCAAGTAACCGAAAAAGAACAAATGAATGAACTTGTCTTTCAGTTCATCAAAACTTTGGCATGTAAGTATCAATAAGAGCTCTAATTTGATGCCAGATGTTTGTTAATTTTGGAATTTAAATCATACCAATAATCATTAAGGATAAACTTAATATGATGAACAAAATGGTTTTCAGTTGTGTTAAAATCATTAATTTTATATAATAAATTATGGAAAATGCTATAAAAATATGAAAAGGAGCAATCCTTTTAGTAAATATAAAATGTTGGTGATATTTTTATTTTTAATAAAAATGCATTTTTCTCTACAGATGTCAGTCTTCCATCTAGAAATGCAATTCATATCTTTTAAAGACTCAATCCACTATTGCTATAATAGGAATTTGAATTATGTGAATCCCCTTAAATTCCCTAGGAGAGCCCTTAAAACTGCATTCAATGTGAAAATATAACAGTTAATGCCATAAAATGAATTTATTTTCTGGTAGATACTTTCAGATGGTATTTTTAACAAAAAAAAAGTGTTATCTTTAACCAAAAAGTCAGAAACCAAAAAGTGGCGGCCAAAAGTTGCCACATTTAGCTTCTCTGGATAAGAAAGTATGCAAAAAGTAAGTACATTCATTTTTAGTACTTACTATAACAAAGCTTTGAATTGTCTGGTAATAAATATGTGCCTCATAAATGTTCAGTTCAGTTCAGTTCAGTCGCTCAGTCATGTCCAACTCTTTGCAAGCCCATGGACTGCAGCACACCAGGCTTCCCTGTCCATCACCAACTCCGGAACATACTCAAACTCATGTCCATTGCGTCCGTGATGCCATCCAACCATCTCATCCTCTGTCATCCCCTTCACCTCCCACCTTCAATTTTGCATCAGGGTCTTTCCCAATGAGTCAGTTCTTTGCATCAGGTGGCCAAAGATTGGAGTTTCAGCTTCAACATCAGTCCTTCCAATGAATATTCAGGACTGATTTCCTTTAGGATGGACTAGTTGGATCTCCTTGCAGGTCCAAGGGACTCTCAAAAGTCTTCTCCAACACCACAGTTCAAAAGCATCAATTCTTTGGTGCTCAGCTTTCTTTAGAGTCCAACTCACACATCCAAACATGACCACTGGAAAAACCATAGCTTTGACTAGAGGGACCTTTGTTGGTAAAAGAATGTCTCTGCTTTTTAATAAGCTGTCTAGGTTGGTCATAGCTTTTCCTCCAAGGAGAAAGCATCTTTTAATTTCATGGCTGCAGTCATCATCTGCAGTGATTTTGAAGATCCCCAAAAATAAAGTCTCTCACTGTATCCACTGTTTCCCCATCGATTTGCCATGAAGTAATGGGACTGGATGCTATGATCTAAGTTTTCTGAATTTTTAGTTTTAAGCCAATTTTTTCACTCTCCTCGTTCACCTTCATCAAGAGGCTCTTTAGTTCCTCTTTGCTTTCTGCTATAAGGGTGATGTCATCTGCATATCTGAGGTTATTGATATTTCTCCTGGCAATCTTGATTCCAGCTTGTGCTTCATCCAGCCCCGCATTTCACAAGATGTAATCTGCATATAATTTTAATAAGCAGGGCGACAATATACAGCCTTGACATAGTCCTTTCCCAGTTTGAAACCACTCTGTTGTTCTGTGTCCAGTTCTAACTGTTGCTTCTTGACCTGCATACAGATTTTTCAAGCAGGTCAGGTGGTCTGGTTTTCCCATCTCTGTAAGAATTTTTCAGTTTGTTTTGATCCACACACTCAAAGGCTTTGGCGTAGTCAATAAAGCAGAAGTAGATGTTTTTCTGAAATTCTCTTGCTCTTTCAATGATCTAACGGATGTTGGCAATTCGATCTCTGGTTCCTCTGCCTTTTCTAAATCCAGCCTGAATATCCGGAAGTTCACAGTTCATGTGCTGTTGAAGCCTGGATTAGAGAATTTTGAGCATTACTTTGCTAGTGTGTAAGATGAATGCAATTGTGCGGTAGTTTGAGCATTCTTTGGCGTTGCCTTTCTTTGTTATTGGAATGAAAACTGACCATTTCTAGTCCTGTGGCCACTGCTGAGCTTTCCAGATTAAATGTTAAGTACCTTGACTTTACTAGTTAAAACTGGATACCTTTTTTGTTTCATTTATTTTGAGTTGTATATGTAAACCCGAAGTCCTGCAGTCTCAAAATTTTAAAATGAATGAGTGTTTGAGAGAAAGAACACTTTTAACATGACCAAAGTGAGAAAGTAGCTGTTGAGGAGGAGAGAAAATGTGTTTTCTTGAAAACAGAAGTCTCACGTCACTTTGTAAGCAATAATTAATAGTATTTCGGAAGGATATATTTTCAGATGATCATACGACATCTCCAAACCTCAGTCAATTAGACTATCCATCATTTCTCCTGAACTATGAAAGTCCTGCAATTGAAGACATTCACAAGTTGGTATATAACTAACTAAGAATCAACATCTGATTTTGAGATTAATATTTCTTTAATCTGAAAAATGTAGTCAGCAAACATTCTTTTCCCTCCTGTACACCCAACTGCAATGAATCCATCCATCTTGCATTTAAGGTGCATCCACAAAAGCAGGACTGTGTAGCCCAAAGTGGCTCCTGTGCATATATCTACTTTGATCTTGACAATTCAGTGAGCTGAATAACATCTGCTTTTTTCAAGCCTGTTAAAACCTTCTTTTCTAGCTGCTTGAAAATGCATTGTGTGAATGTTTCTAAATCCAACTTCCAAAAATCTGTCTCTGTATTCTTACCACAATAGGTTTCAAACTTCTCTCTGGAAGATGGATAGGGGAAACTATTTATTCTGACTTCTTAGAAACAACAACAACAAAAGAGAAAATATTATTCACCTTTCTATATGTTACCTGAAAATGTAAGCCATAAATATACCCTGGTTAGGTTATACTATGCCACATATCAGCTTTTAATGTATAGCATGGTCACACATGGGGAATTCCCAGGTGGTCCTAGTGGTAAAGATCCTGCCTGCCAATGCAGGATATATAAGAGACGTGGATTCCATCCCTGGGCAGAGAAGATTCCCTGGAGGAAGGCATGGCAACTCACTCCAGCATTCTTGCCTAGAGAATTCCATGGACAGAGGAAACCAATGGGCTACAGTCCACAGGGTCACAGAGTCAGACATGACTGAAGTGACTAAGCAGGCATGCACACATGATCACAACACATCCCAGAACAAGTGAAAATACAACTAAGCAAAGGGACAATGCTAAAGTACATAAAAAACAGAATCATCTTGAATGTATTGATGATCAAAGAAGCTGGAAGCTAGATTGATCCAGAGGCCCAGTAGTGACTCAATCTATGTGTATAGAACAAGACGAATTATGACAAAAAGAGAATGGCTGAAGTGGAATCCCAGCTTTTCCCAGGAAACCTGAAACACAAATATATGATTTGCAATGACGCTAAGGAATGCAGTGGTGTGGCTTAAGCTGACTAGTACCTGCTTGTGAGCGTAACAAGATATTTTTGTAATGATATATTTTAAAATTTTTTTGAGATGTTATCTCCTTTGCTTGATATATCGGCTCTTATAATATGCAGTAAAAGGCTATATAAATATGCTAAAGTGATTACAGTGATAATAATACTGCAGTTTATATTTGGAAATGTAAGATTATTATCAGTTCTTTCAAGATTTAATTTAAAGTTTATCTTTTTTGGTTATTGCTAAATATAATCCCTAGGGATCCCTTCTGTAATTCAATGAAAGATGAAATGGGCACGAGACGACTGAGAACATGTGACCATATAGATGTGGTTACATACCATATACATTATTTGATGCAAATAAAGGAGTCCCCAAATAACTCATTTTCCTGTCTAATGCTTTGACTTTTAGTATTATTGTACTTACCTTAATCAGAAAACATTGTAGTGGCAACTGCACTAAATCACAGGGCATTTCTTTAAATAACAAGAATTCACTCGCTTGGTCTTGACCATAGATTGATAAGAAATACACCAAATGCTTATGTATTTTCCTCACAGCTACTAGCAGGTAGATAACCTACATGCAGAGAATAACGACCACCACAACAAATACAATGAACACCTGTGTAATCAAAAGTATAAGGTGGGAAAAAAGCAAACTCAAAGTCAGATGCTAAAATTGTACAGATTTTTAACTGCCACATATTTACACTTTAAAAGTCTATGTAAATCCATGGATGATTCATGTCAATGTATGGCAAAAACCACTACAATATTGTAAAGTAATTAGCCTCCAACTAATAAAAATAAATGAAAAAAAAGTCTATGTTTACTTAGCAATATAACAAAGCCATGGAAACTTTCTTCCTCCTCTTACCTATATTATTAGTTATGTATTTAGAAATTCAGGAATCCCTTTCTAGACTTTTTTTTTTTTACTATATATATCCATTAAATATACAGATATATGATCTCAATTTATCTGGAAATGGAGGAGTTGCCAACATTATAAAGCATTTACAACTAAATTTCTTTTTGGAAAATAAATCAAAACAAAAACAAATCCTCTAAACAACAGTATACATATATTCATCTCAATTCCGCGTTCAGCTCCTGTCAGTGAAAACTTTAATGACAACACAGTCATCAGAATTACACTGTCACAGTTCGGCAGAGATTTTGCTAATTCTTTTCAAGTCCATTTCATTATTTGTAAAAAATAAACATTTTGAAAAGTCAAATCCTGATTTACAAGTGGGAAATTTGAATAAATTACATCCTTCCTACGTTCAAGGAACTTTAAAAGAATTTCATTACAACCCATTGCCAGACAACTAGGCTCTATCTTTAGGAATTTCAACAACATATTTATATTAAATCGACAAGTTGAACAAATACTTTGCTGAGTATTTCAGCCTTGTAAGATTTTAGATAAGTGGAATTTTTCTCATTAACACTATCAGTCATCTATAAATACAAGATTATACATACCTAATACATTGATGCTGCTATTTTAGACCTCCAGGAAGTTATGTCTATTATAGTATGTTTGTCAGTAAAGCTCAACCACTTAAAGGCAAATTAAAATTTTATATTGGATTTGTATATGATTGAACTTTTGTGAAGATTATACATCATTCTGACTGATAAATTGACAACTTGCTAGTTCTGTGAAGTTTTTTTTTTTTTTTCATAGAGAACGTTTGCTTATAAATTATAACAGCCAAGGGATTTTCATTCTGTGTGTATTAATTTTCTTTTTCTATCTCTAGGTTTTAGATTTATCACATGAGCCAACTGTCCATGAAAGCTTAAGAAGGAAAGATAATTTAGTGCTCTGATGAAGGACTCAGAATATCAGTATATCTATTTTGGAAAAATATTCATTCCTAAACACAAGATTTGAAATATCTTCAAAATTATGGGCCTTACGGGAGAGCAAGCCTAGCAGTCTCCTAAAGACATTTTAGGCCCTCTGCTAGGCATACATTCAATGATTTACACCCCAGTCCTCTACATTTTATAAACCATTACACAGTTGCACTGACAAGGAAACAAATAGAGCAATAACCACTAATTGCAGTAATTGCTGTGAAACTTTACTGAAAAAAAGTCAATAGAAGTAAAATGTGTTAAAGAAATTATTTGTATATTTAAGCACTGTTGTTCTTAGTGTGCTAACATACCAGAAACAATAATTAATTTCTAAAAAAATATACTCTATTACTTTTTAACTATATATGTATCAATATTAATATACAAGTATCATCCCTTTCAAGAAAAATGTAGGGAATTTTTATTCAATAACAGCATGAAAGTATCTATAATCTGAAAAATGCATAATTATATGTAAGTCACCTACAATGGTACAATAAACTGAAAATCACTGAAATATGTTATTTAAAAAATTAACAATGGTACTGCTTCCTGAACTACAGAGTTTTGGGTTTTTTTTTCAGAATTATTTGCATTTGGAAATAGCTACTCACTAGCAAAATGTAGTTCATTAATAGAAAATCACTGTATAGTATAAATGTTACTATAAAAGCCCATATTAGATCTTCATTAGAAGAAAATAACAGATGTGTTTTCATCTGAGTCATGTATTTTACATAGAGAACTCTTGAGAAAGATGCATTTAATACAGATTAATTTTCCACTAACACCTATACATGTGTTTTTAAAAAGTAAACATAGCTGATATTTATTCAAGACAAAAATTCTGATCATTCAGTAAAAATATGACACCATCCCATGCCACAGTATATATTAATTTAATAACTGAATATTTTAAGATATTATAGGCTTTTTATAGACACTATTTCCTAATTTTGAACATTAAACTTTAATGCATTACATGGGAATATTCACACTCATGTCCTTACCACATATATTTTAGTTAAAAAGTATTTTGGTAAATCATTTGTTTTAGAATTATATCACATTTATGAAGTTACTTTTTAAATTATAATATTTGTTATTTATATGGTACTCATTCACCCTTTTACAACATCAAATATATACAGTGTATTACTGTAAATTGAAGTTCAAGGAATATAACCCAGAATTATTTACTCCTTTACTGGCCTAACTACCAAAGTTCATCAACTTACACTGCCTTTTACTAATGTGAAAACTTAAGGAGTGCTTCCTTGGTAGGCCAGTGGTTAAGAAGTTGCCTTGCAATGCAGGGGACACTGGTTCAATCCCTGGTCCAGGAAGATCACACATACCACTGGGCAGCTAAGCCTGCACACCACAACTGCAGAACCCATGTACTCTGGAGCCTGTGCTCTGCAACAAGGGAAGCCACCAAAATGAGAATCCCACATGGCAACTAGAGAGTAGCCCCACTCGTCACTACTAGACAAAAGCGCACACAGCATTGAAGACCCAGCACAGCCATAATAAAAATAGATAAATATTTTTTAAACAATGCATATCTTTAAAAGAAACTTAGGGAGAAGCAGATATCCTGGACTGTGATTTCAAAACCCTGAAAATTTGTATAACCAAATTATGGTATGGTTTGCACTGGATTATTATAAGACAAAATATCAAGGCGAAAGTAGAAAAATGCTCTTATCATGACAGTACCAATAAGGTGATGGTTTAAGAAACAACTTTACTTAGATTTTATATTTCATAGTCTACTATATGAACAAGTCTACTTTTCAAAGTGTTATTTTTTAAAAAATGATCAATAACATAAGCAGTAACTCCTAAAACATTCAAAATCATGAACCATAATGCTAAAGTTTTGAAACTACTGAAAAAAATTGTTTTCTATCATTTTCAAAATGCATTAATCTTTACTGCAATCTTTTCCCCACCAGAAAATGTAAAAATGTAAAACATCTCAGTTACTATTTAGAAATACAAAAGCTTGAAATCTACTTATTGTAGCATTTTAAAGTTTTTTTGACATGATTTTTCAATATTAATCAAGACCTCATTGTAAAATGAGCAAACAAATCAGGTAAGATTTCTTTTTGTGTAATAAGTGATAAAATAAGGTTTTACCATGAAAAATTATTAATTAAATATTTGATAACATTTTTGAAATTCAAGTTTTCTCTTGATTTTCAGAAACACTTAATGCTATCTGAAGGTAATAACAGCTTCAAAATGTACTCCTTCTTCCTGATTTCTTTGCAAAGAAGATTCCTGAAATGGCATATGTTACAAAAGTTCGAAGAATAACTCACCTAATGTCAGATTGAATTGGTAACCTAAACGAAATAGATATGGTAATCCCTGAAATATGATGGATCTGGGAACATTATGACAAAAGGATTTAAATGATATAGCAGCCCCAAAATCTCATATCCATTATAAATGCCTCATCTCCTCCAATTT
Organism: Odocoileus virginianus; assembly: GCF_023699985.2. NCBI lineage: Eukaryota > Metazoa > Chordata > Mammalia > Artiodactyla > Cervidae > Odocoileus > Odocoileus virginianus. Next base: position 41,866,609 of record NC_069708.1, on the reverse strand, counting down.
CTGATGTCACATATTTTAGATTTTAACTACATAGAGGGAGAAATTTCATCCTCACTTGACTGCCCAAAATGAGGTGGAGATGAGTAGTAATACAGTGAACTGAGATGGAAAGGCAGTTAAAAGGGAATGGGGGGAGGTTTTGAGCATATAAAGTATTACTGATTATGTTCACTTAATTACCTGTGGGAGGGATGATAAAAGGCACATTGGACTTTGAATATAATCTTTAAGCACTTCATAATCAGTAAACTTGCTTTTCTAGTGCTCTTCTAAGGAGCAGAGTCACTGAAGTCTCCTTTAATCAGTAGTCATCCCTATCCTGTCTTGTAGCAGATGTGCATTTTGCCAACAAACTAAGCCAGATTCTCCAGATAGATAAGCTACTCCTGGGGAGTGTAATAATCATTTCTGGAAGCTACATTAATTCTTTCAAGCACTGAAGCAGTAATTTTCAATGGTATCCTCTGGCCCACTGAAAAGACAAGAAAATGTCAAAATCAACAGTGTGTGTAGGTTGCTCAAAATGGCTCATTGAGCGTCCATTTCAACCTGGCATAATTTTTAGTTTAAGCAAAAAATCTCAAAAGGAGAGAACAGAAAACAAGTTATTGCTCTGCCTGTGTTTGGGGCCTCCTTTGTACCATTGTTTACACCTGTTGAGTCTTAGGGAAACTATTCAGAAGACCACAAAGCATAAAGTAATTTGTGACTATTTCAGCTTCATGGGGTTCAAACAAGGAAATATGCAAAAGAACTCATACACAGTAATTCATTGAGAAGAGAATAGAGCCTAATTTGAATGAGGAAAAAGTAGAAGGAGATGAAGGTAAATAGAAATGACTCATATTGGTAATTTGAAGGAAGATTGTATAGAGCTAGTCTAGACTATTTTAAGGACCTTAGGTTTTCTTTAAATGAGGAGAGATACTAGAGATATGAACAGAAGGATTAGCTGCTTTCTTTTTGAGAGTCTCTCTGTGGAAGCTTTTTTGAGAATAGAGTGTGGAAAGCAAGTGGAAAAATACAGAGATGATTATGAAACTATTGAAATAATTCAGGTGAGAGATAGTAGTGGCTCAGGTTAGGGTACAAATAGTGAAAGTGATGAGAAATTGGTTGCTTAATAAATTCTAGGTCTGACTTAAAGTCACAAGTAGAAAGCTTTAAAATAAATCAGATTGTCAAGCTGTCCCTAATTTTTTCTATCACTGTCTTACAGAATATGAAATATGTAATGGAACTCACAGAGAAACTTTGGGGAAGTTTCAGCCAATTTTCAGAGACTTCCCTTACTGTGATGTTAAATAAATTTTAACATTTACTTTTGTTTCTCTTAATTAGTTAATAAACTTTTGATGGTACTTACTGTACAGGAAGCTTTACACTAGACACTGTGAGATAATTAAATAATAATATTTAGAAAACTCTGTACTCAGGCTGGAAAGGGAAGGCTAGTTGATAGAAAAGCTGCTAGAAGAACTATTAAGGAATTTAATGAGAAAGAGACAGCTCAGTCAGGATTTATCTATGACAAACTGTAAGAGAGAAAATGAAATTAAATGGTAAAGGCCTATAATTTTTAGCAAAAAACATTAACATTAAAAATGCATAACTCAGATGGTAAGAAAATTATATAGCATATTTTCTTGCAATTCAATGTCATTGAAATGGACACACACACATAAAACAATAACTTAAGTTTAATATCCTAGCCGAAACATTGAATGTTAACTCAGTTCTCTCCGGAATATTATAGTTTGGTTTATATAAGTGATTGTGAGATACTTAACTATATTTTTGCAGCTATTCTATAGGATTATATGGATTTTCTAATGCCTCTTTCATGCATGGACTAACCACTAAGCATAATTGATAAATCTAATATTCATGGATGAAAGAAAAGAAAAGCGATACGGTATCACTTTCATGCTTCTTTTGCTATAACATATTCATGATATAATAAACCTAATTTATGACTCACATTTCTGTCTTTCTTGGGTATAACACACACAGTCCCTAGGGCTATTTAACTTGTTCTGCATATTTCCTATCCTTCAACTAAGAGGTAATCAGTGAAAATTTCTTTGGCCACCCCATGCTCTATATTATTTGGCTTCTGTACAGCTAGTAGATGGAAATTTAGCTACTGTGAGGGCATTTAGATACCGATTAGGAGTTTTGTTATACAGATCAACAAGATCCTTGGCTTTTGTATTCCAGTGAAATAAGAAAGCTAAATTTTATTAGATCATACCAATAATCACCATGTTGCTATGACAATGCTAGAATCATCAGGACACATATATACATAAATATAATATCCAAATAATCCACATTATGTATATGCACACATTTATGTATGTGCTATGGGTATACATGTATACACATGGATACTCTCACACACACTGATTTTAGCACAAGATAGAAGTTAGAACATATTCCTCAAAAAAGATTAGACATGGTCACAAAAATGGCACTAAATAACGCTGATGATTGTGAGAGGTAAATATTCATCACAATCACATTTCCATGAAATAAAAGGCAGAGGTTGATCAAACAGGCTTAACTGCAAGCACATGCAATTCCCCCTTTTGAGCCTAAAAGCATTTCTTTGCAGCTTCAGGGCAGATACTTGCCTCCCAGTACTGGCTTTCCAGGCAAGCAATAGGACCCCCAGGTAATGATAACCAAACTCATCTTGAAGCAGATACAGCTTCTACCCTCATATGAAGGAAGAAGAAATCAGACAATAAGGTAGAATCACAAGCTGTCTTTTCTTCCTTCTAACCACACCCTACCCTATTTGATATAAGAACTGCTGTATTCAAAAACACACACTCACAGTGGTTTAATGCCTAAAATTGGGAAAGTATTTTTTGGGGGGAGGAATGGGGGGAATATTGTTCCTTCAAGTCCCAAGGGAAACCCAAGAAGCTACTACTTTGTTTTATTCATATCACTTGATAAATCCATACAATTTTATCTCATGACTGGATAAGTGTTCCTTGAGTATAGGGGAAAATATATTGCTCGTTACACTCACATTATCTTTTTACTTAAGTGGATGATTTGAAAACTTCCTATACACTAGCAATGAGAAAACAGAAAGAGAAATTAAGGAAACAATACCATTCACCATTGCAACAAAAAGAATAAACTACTTAGGAGTATATCTACCTAAAGAAACAAAAAACCTATATATAGAAAACTATAAAACACTGATGAAAGCAATCAAAGAGGACACACACAGATGGAGAAATATACCATGTTCATGGATTGGAAGAATCAATATTGTGAAAATGAGTATACTATCCTAAGTAATCTATAGATTCAATGCAATCCCTATCAAGCTACCAATGGTATTCTTTACAGAATTGTAACAAATAATTTCACAATTTGTATGGAAATACAAAAAAGCTCGAATAGCCAAAGCAATCTTGAGAAAGAAGAATGGAACTGGAGGAATAACCTGTCTGACTTCACACTATACTACAAAGCCACAGTCATCAAGACAGTATGGTACTGGCACAAAGACAGAAATAGAGATCAATGGAACAGAATAGAAAGCCCAGAGATAAATCCACCTACCTATGGACACCTTATCTTCGACAAAGGAAGCAAGAATATACAATGGAAAAAAGACAACCTCTTTAACAAGTGGTGCTGGGAAAACTGGTCAACCACTTGTAAAAGAATGAAACTAGAACACCTTCTAACACCATACAGAAAAATAAATTCAAAATGGATTAAAGATCTAAATGTAAAACCAGAAACTATAAAACTCCTAGAGGAGAACATAGGCAAAACACTCTCTGACATAAATCACAGCAAGATCCTCTATGACCCACCTCCAAGAATATTGGAAATAAAAGCAAAAATAAATAAATGGGACCTAATTAAACTTAAAAGTTTTTGCACAACAAAGGAACTATAAGCAAAGTGAAAACACAGCCTTCAGAATGGGACAAAATAATAGCAAAGGAAGCAACAGACAAAGGAATAATCTCAAAAATATACAAGCAACTCCTGCAGCTCAATTCCAGAAAAATAAATGACCCAATCAAAAATGGGCAAAAGAACTAAACAGACATTTCTCCAAGGAAGACATACAGATGGCTAAGAAACACATGAAAAGATGCTCATCACTCATTATGAGAAAAATGCAAATCAAAACCACAATGAGGTACCATTACACGCCAGTCAGGATGGCTGCTATCCAAAAGTCTACAAGCAATAAATGCTGGAGAGGGTGTGGAGAAAAGGGAACCCTCTTACATTGTTGGTGGGAATGCAAACTAGTACAGCCACTATGGAGAACAGTGTGGAGATTTCTTAAAAAACTGGAAATAGAACTGCCATATGACCCAGCAATCCCACTGCTGGGCATACACACCGAGGAAACCAGATCTGAAAGAGACACATATACCCCAATGTTCATCACAGCACTGTTTATAATAGCCAGGACATGGAAGCAACCTGGATGGCCATCAGCAGACGAATGGATAAGGAAGCTGTGGTACATTTACAGCATGGAATATTACTCAGCCATTAAAAATAATTCATTTGAATCAGTTCTAATTCTAATGAGGTGAATGAAACTGGAGCCCATTATACAGAGTTAAGTAAGCCAGAAAGATAAACACCAATACAGTATACTAATGCATATATGTGGAATTTAGAAAGATGGTAACGATAACCCTATATGCAAAACAGAAAAAGAGACACAGATGTACAGAATAGACTTTTAGACTCTGTGGGAGAAGGCAAGGGTGGGATCTTCTGAGAGAACAACATTGAAGCATTGAAACAAGTGAAACAGATCACCAGCCCAGGTTGGATGCATGAGACGGGTGCTCAGGGCTGGTGCACTAGGAAGACCCAGAGGGATGGGATGGGAAGGGACGTGGGAGGGGGAATCAGGATGGGGAACACATGTAAATCCATGGGTGATTCATGTCAATGTATGGCAAAAACCACTACAATACTGTAAAGTAATTAGTCTCCTACTAATAAAAATAAATGAAAAAAAAAAAAAAAAAAACTTGCCTAGTATTCGCCATTTTTTTTTTCCTGTAAAGGGATAAATAGTAAATAACTTAGGCTTTGTAGACCATGATTTTTGCTGCAAATACTCTGGTCTGGCATTGTATTGTGAAAGCAGCCATAGATGACATATAAACAGATATGACTGTGTTTCAATAATACTTTATTATGGACACTGAAATCTGAATTTCATATAACTTCCACACATCACAAAGCATCATCCTTTTGAACTTTCTTCAACACTTTTAAAATGTAGAAACATACATGTATATCCATGGCTGATTCATGTCAATGTATGACAAAAACCACTACAATATTGTAAAGTGATTAGCCTCCAACTAATAAAAAAATAAATAAATAAATAAAATGTAGAAACAATTCTTAACTCACAGGAAAACTAGATATAGCTCAGGAATCATAGTTTGCTGATGCTATATTTACAATCTGAGATCCTCTCTTCCACATGTAAGATTGTGACTAAAAGCAGAGTGGAACTGGAAGACAGGCAATGAGGTGTACGCATGCTTCTGCACACACAACATAGTTAGATCCTAAATGAGACATGGCTATATGGTAACACAAATAGTTGTTAACAAATTTACCAGAACATACATAGTTGAGTAAAAGCCATTTTCAAGTGATTATCCTGAGAAGTTGTAGTCATTACTTACAAGGAAGCTTCCATTGCTCACACCATTTTTGGAATGTTTAATTTCAAATTGTATTTCAAAGTAACTGCTATGAAGGCAACGGCATTTCGGAATCTGTACATTCTGGTATATTTGTTTAAACACTATTAGCATTACCTTTATATAATGTCTTACTTGGTGATGAAAGTGAAAGTGAATTCAAAGTGTCAGCCGCTGAGTCGTGTCCAGCTCTTCGCTACTCCATGGGTGTAGCCCACCAAGCTACTCCATGTAATTCCCCAGGCAAGAATACTGGAGTGGGTAGCCATTCCCTTCAGCAGGGGATCTTCCAGACCCAGGAACTGAACTCCGGTCTCCTGCATTGAAGGCAACTTCCCTGGTGGCTCAGACGGTAAAGCATCCGCTTGCAATGCCTGGAACTGGATTCGATCCCTGCGTCCGGAAGATCCCCTGGAGAAGGAAATGGCAACCCACTCCAGTACTCTTGCCTGGAAAATTCCATGGATGGATGAGCCTGGTAGGCTATACAGTCCTTGGGATCACAAAGAATCGGGCACGACTGAGCAACTTCACTGGTTCACTTACCATCTGTGCCAGATGCATAACATTTCCATTTATAATTCCATCAAATATGAACATTGATTTATTCATTCTTTTAGCTAAATTCTGAATTATCTTTAAAATCAAAAAAGATGTACACAATTTTATTGACATTTATTTAATATATACTTGAAAAACAAACTTTAATATAATTTAAGGTTGAGACTCAACTGATAATGCATAAAGGCTTCAGATAATCTTTTCCAGTCATTTCTGTGGTAAATCCCTTTCAACACTCCCCATCAGCTCTGGCAGCAAACATTAATAGTAAGAATGAGACAAACAGATGCCAAATACCTACTAAAGCCTCTAGGTAGTTGCCTCAGCTTAACCATTTGGCTAATTTTATGGTTGTTGCTATCCATGCTTTTCATAACCTGGTAAAGTATAAATGTCTCCTATTTTGTATAAAATGTAAATATCTCTGTACTATTAAGATGATGCAATGTAACATTTCCATTAAACCTAGCAGATTTTTTCCAATGAGACCAATTTTTCCCAATGGTATAGACCCATACCAGGCTTAGCATTTTAAGCCCACAAGTTATTTTAAGCATGAATTTTATGAAGTAAGGCATACATTAATTTAACTACTCGTCATGATATTGATTGTACCTAGCTCTATTCAAATGCTGGTATAAATGTATACTTTCAAGAAGACCACACTTGCAAAAGTTGTTTTAAAACCTTCTTTCAAATTATTTAAACACATTTTGTACAAATTCAGTTTTCTGTATTTTGTTTTCAAGAGAAAAACAACTTATTGAAGTCAAGAGAATATGGTTTCTAAAGCAGTACGGATGTGCAGAACAATTTTACATATGGGTTTAACTTCTCTTTGCCCATTTAAGGAAGTATCATATATTCACAGCTGGAAATTCTTTAGTAAGAGGTCTTCTAGGGTAAAACCAGCTGCCATTTTACTGTCTCCCAAAGACAAGCCACTCAGCAGCACATCAAAACATTGCAATGTTAAACAAAAATAACACATGGTCTTTATGAACACACAGCTGTTCGATGCATTCACTACCAATTCATTATTTTCATGCAAAGCAAAGAATCAAGTTGTGTCTGAATGTTTTAGAATAAAAAGGATATATACTAGATGTACCTATTAGGTCATAATGGCCATGAACGTCAAGGTTACCATTTTTAACCTATCATAAATATCAAGAATTACCTTTTAGATATTAGAAGATTCACTAAGGTGACTTTAAAATTTATCAGAAATATTGCTTATGGAAAATATTTGACCAAGAGTTGGAAGGTCTAGATTCTAAAACTGACTCTACTGCTAACAAGATTTGGACTTTGGGTAAATCACTGTTGTTCTTTGGGTTTTAGAGGCTTCATCTGTAAAAAGTATTGTTTTTTCTGTTTTTATCAATCAAGTTCTCTCTATCACTCTGTAACAGAATTTTCTCTTTCTCTGTATCTATCATCTATCTATCTTTCTAATTTCCTGTGCTGTGCTTAGTCTTTCAGTCATGTCTGACTGTTTGTGACCCCATGCCCACCAGGCTCCTCTGTCCATGGAATCTCCAGGCAAGAATACTGGAGTGGGTTGCCATGCCCTTCTCCAGGGGATCTTCCCAATCCAGGAATCCAACTCAGGTCTCCCATACTTCAGGTGGATTCTTTACCATCTGAGCCACAAGGGAAGCCCGCCTTATACATTATACAGTCATTCTAAGGTATATGAAAATAGGGAATGGTATTATCTAAATTTTTTCTCAGAAAAAATCTTTTGCAATGTAAAATTTACAGTTTCCTCAGATTGTCAAATACTTCAAGGCCATAAACTTTATTTTCTATATACTAGTGTACACTTTGTGTATTAGATTGGTCTCTTAAACAAAGAGGTTGGTCACACAAATTAAGTTAGATTTTTTTTCAGAAATATTTGCCTTTTCCAGATGAACTCCAATTTATACTGTTAGTTAAATGATATACTAAAATACAAAGGCCCTGGATAAAAATAGTAATTGTTGCTTTTTCACTAGCTTTTGATTTTTCAGTATTCATCTAAAAGAGAAATAAGACCTGTATATACCAATCTTTTAGGATTATTTAAAAAAATATTTGAACACACAAAACCAATCTTTTTCATACACGTGGGAAAGAAATGGGTGGGTTATAAACTAATGGGGTAATGAAAGAACTCTTTGGGATAGTAAAGCAGTACCGATATACCAATCATTGTAATGAATTGATAACATATGTAGGGGTGAACCACAAGGGAAGCCCACCTTATAAGTTAAACAGTTATTCTAGGGGATATGAAAACAGGGAATGGTATCATCTAAATCTTTTCTCAGAAAAATTCTTTTGGAGTGTAAAATTTACACTTTCCTCAGATTGTAATTTGGAAAACTCAGCAGTGGCCTCGGGACTGGAAAAGGTCAGTTTTCATTACAATCTCAAAGAAAGGTAATGCCAAAGAATGCTCAGACTACTGCACAATTGCACTCATCTCACATGCTGGCAAAGTAATGCTCAAAATTCTCCAAGCCAGGCTTCAACAATACTTGAACCAAGAACTTCCAGATGTTCAAGCTGGATTTAGAAAAGGCAGAGGAGCCACAGATCAAATTGCCAACATCTGCTGGAACATGGAGAAAACACGAGCATTCCAGAAAAATATATATTTCTGCTTTATTGACTATGCCAAAGCCTTTGACTGTGTGTATCACAATAAACTGTGGAAGATTCTAAAAGAGATGGGAATACCAGACTACCTGACCTGACTTTTGAGAAATTTGTATACAGGTCAGGAAGCAACAGTTAGAACTGGACATGGAACAATAGACTGGTTCCAAATCAAGAAAGGAGTATGTCAAGGCTGTATATAGTCAGCCTTCTTATTTAACTTATATGCAGAATACATCATGCAAAGTGGCGGGCTGGATGAAGCACAAGCTGGAATCAAGATCACCAGGGTAGAAATATCAATAACTTCGGATATGCAGATGACACTACCTTTAATGGCAGAAAGCAAAGAAGAGCTAAAGAGCCTCTTTAGATGAAACTGAAAGAGCGGAGTGAAAAAGCTGGCTTAAAGCTCAACATTCAGAAAACAAAGATCATGGCATTCGGTCCCATCACTTCATGGCAGATAGGTGGAGAAACAGTGGAAACAGTGGCAGACTTTATGTTTTTGGGTTGCAAAATCACTGCAGATTATGACTGCAGCTATGAAATTAAAAGACGCTTGCTCCTTGGAAGGAAAGTTATGACCAACCTAGACAGCATATTAAAAAGCAGAGACATTACTTTGCCAACAAAGGTTTGTCTATTCAAGGCTATTGTTTTTCCAGTAGTAATTTATGGATGTGAGTTGGATTATAAAGAAAGCTGGAGCACTGAAGAATTGATGCTTTTGAACTGTGGTGTTCGAGAAAACTTTTGAGAGTCCGTTGGACTGCAAGGAGATCCAACCAGTCAATCCTAAAGGAAATCAGTCCTGAATATTCATTGAAAGGACTTATTTTGAAGCTGAAACTCCAATACTTTTGCCACCTGATGCAAAGAGCTGACTCATTGGAAAAGACCCTCATGCTGGGAAAGATTGAAGGTGGGAGAAGAAGGGGACGACAGAGGATGAGATGTTTGGAAGGCATCACCGATTCAACGGGCATGAATTTGAGTAAACTCGGGGAGTTGGTGGACAGGAAGGCCTGGTGTGCTGCGATTCATGGGGTCGCAAAGAGTCGGACACAACTGAGCGACTTAACTGAATTGAACTGAACTGTAGGGGTGAGAGAATGTCATGTTATTGGATATGTCTGTATGCACAGAATAAGAAAATAGAGAAATAGGAGATATAATCACTTAAGACATTTTAATAATCACCAAAGATGGCATATTTTTGGGCAAATCTCTGTAAATCGGTTCAATGTTAAAAATCTGAAGGCCAATTCACATTTGGGGAATAATGCAACTTACATATTTTCTATTTTAAGTGAAAGTTGATAATTTGGGAATGTACTTTTTCTCTGCACAGTATCTTATATGTATTTGTTTATTATGATGAAAAAAAACATTATTTTTCCATTTAAAAACACACATTCCTATTAGAGTATTCTTTTGTGAGAATTTCCAAGATAATAGTGCATTTAAAATATTGAAATACTTATTAATTTCTTGTAATTATGTTATAATTCTATTTTATTTCATAAAAGATCAACGGAAAAATTTTCTAATAATTTTGTGTAATATAATCCCATCACAAAGTGCAGTTAGTTCCATTTTAATTATATATTGAAAAAAATTAATCTGAATACGATTGAATAATATTAACAGTTTTGGTAAAATTATAGCTTTCAACAATTATTTCTCTATAAAAATATTCCATAATATTACTTTCAAGAGAAAATAATTTGTTAAATAAGAAAATTGTTAATCTAAAATATATAATTATATTTATGATTATATGAATTATAATTATAAATATTTATAATAATATATATTATAATTATTTATAAATATATATAACTATATATATAATTAATTATACAAAGAATATAATCTAACTTTTGGGATAAACTTTTAAGTTTGTAGTAACAATTAAAGTCAACTGTATCAGAACTATTCATATGAAAACAGAAGCAAAATAAGTAGAACATACTGAGGCAAAAATAAATCAATGATAAAAAGTCTTCCATTTTATTCTTAGAGTGATGATGACATTGCCTCAGTGTATGTAAAAAGACATATACTTTTCATTATTTCAAAACTTCCTTAAGAGTGGTTTTATTCTAAGCCATTTTGTTGCTTATTATTGATAGTATATTTGAGTTTTAGGAAAGAATACTTTGCTAAAAAGTTAAAGTCCAAAGTCATAAAATTATTATCTTAATTATTTTAGAACTGGATCATAAAATATCCTGCATAATTTTTCCAAATAACAATTGTATTTTAATATTTCCATTATTCTTACCTGGAAGCTAGGAGAATAGCATTAGAGTACTTCTTTTGAAGGGAAATTCAACCATAACCATGTCCAATCTTAATCATGGGAACAAATTTATAATTTTTAATATAGTTAGTTAAAAGGAGATAGAGAATTTACTCCTTATCTACAAACACAGTTGTATTTACTGTACTCATATTTGGCTAAAATTATTATTTATGTAAAATAAATTATTGGTGGAAATCTCTGCTTGTTTGAGTTTGTTCTGTTTTCTTTATCAGTGCCTAAGCATCAGAGGTGTATCCATAAAATCAACTAGTCAGAGTTTTGCTCACATTCACCTGTTATCTAAAGATGATAAGTCGGTGTTGATTTATTTGTAAATATACTTTACTTTTGATCAATATAACAATCTGTATCATTCATGTTATAATGAATACTCAATCTGCTGAGAAATGTACAGAAAGGAAACCTAATGTTAATTAGAAAACAAGATGCTAATTAAATATAACTTTAAATATGATAGAAATTGAACATATAAAATACCATTATACTTCATTGTATGTGATAATACCTTAGTTACCTAGAACCCATTTTTCACAGATTTTTTTCAAGATGTCAGTGGACTGAGTTCTAGATAACTAAGATATTCACATTAATTAAGGAGTGTAACTTCAGAGTAGTCTGTATATGATCTAGCCCTCATCATACATGATTACTTTCTTACCTGGGAAGAGTAGAATCTGTTCGCCTGTCAATTGTCTCATGTTTTTCAGTCATAAGTTTAAGCTTTGTTCTCTAGCAAAGAGAACTAGAGCCAATACTAGAGGTTTTTTTGGTTTTTTTTTTTTAATTAGATTTGTATTTCAATGCTGTCATGTTCAATCTGCTTACTCTGACTAGTGGGAGCAAGCCAGCTACTCCTATAGCCTTAATCCAAGACCATGCAACTTTGGTAGGGCTTAAAAAAAAGAAGAAAGAAATAATAAGAAAGAAAGATATGCCCTGCTATATTATTTTTAATCAACACCAGTAATGAAATCACAGTTATCATAAATGGGTCACTCTTCTACCCTACTGATTCCATGAATACCTCCTAATCTCTCCATCCTCAAGCATGACTAGTGCTAACTTCATATTCTTCAAGTAAAAAGTTTGAAGCTGTCATTTTTTTCTGAAGATCCATTCTCTCTGCTCTTCTAAGCCATGTGAATTTTGGAGGAAATATTTTATGTTTTTCTTCTAATTTCTTGTTATTTATGTAACATTTTTAGTAACAAAGTTGAGTATTTTTACATAGACTATTTCTAAGCATATTTGTCTGATAGAAGTTTTATGAGAAATATAGTTGTCTTTCCCCCAAAAAAAAGATAATTAAGAGTGCAAGTAAATATCAATACACAGAAATTAGTTTTTTGATGGTTGATCCCAGTATTCTATTTGGGGGATAACCTATCTTAAATAAGTGTACTGCACGCAGTACAAATGATGAAAATCATTAAATAAAAAACTAATTTATCAAAATATCATAGTCACCAACATGTCAGTGTTATTGTATTATTTGTTTATGGAAATGTGCTATCAATCAGGCAATAGGTTTACTGATACCTAGTAAATGTTCAGTACTGTGTTAGGTATGGCGATAGAACAGAAAAAACTGAACTTATAAATCCTAACCTTCAAGAAGCTTATAATTTGGTTGGAGAGAAAATAAGCATGTCACAGGATGTGTGTGTGTCTGTGTCTGCATATGCACACACGTGTGTGTGTGTGCGCGCTTAAAAGAGGTTGTTATTGTTATTTAGTTGCTAAGTCATGTTCGACTCTGGGACCCAATGGACTGTAGCCCACCAGGCTCGTCTGTCCGTGGGATTTCTCAAGCAAGAATACTGCCATTTCCATCTCCAGAGGATCTTCCCAACTCAGGGATCAGACTTGTGTCTCCTGCATTGCATTCGAGTTCTTTACCACTGAGACACCAGGGAATCCCCAAAGGATACACAAATAAAAATACACAAATACACGCAAGCACTCACACACACTCACTCAAAATGTTTTGATACATACTGTAAAGAAAGGATTAGTCTGAATGGACCAAAACTACAGATTTAAGATATAGTATAATTATGTGAGATGTAATATAAGCAAATTCTACAATAGCAATACAGAAAAAATAATAGAGATGATAAAACAAAATATTCACAAAATCATTTAAATCATATATTATTCTTCAATTAAAGAAAGGTTGGAATGCAATATGTCAATGACCTTTGCTCCTGATGAGCTTCTATTCTAAAGCAGGACAGTATAAACAGTAAGTCTACAATATTCATATTATGTATTTTCATTTTGGGAGAACACACATGAGATAAAATTACCATTATAAAGTACACAATTCAGTGACATTCAACACATTTGCAATGTTGTGCAGCCACCACCACTTTCTAGCTTCAAAACTTTTTCCTCACCCTGAATGGAAATCCCATATCTATTAAACAGTCACTCCCCATTCTTTCACCTCCCAAGCCACTAGCAGCCACTAATCTGCTTCTCTTCTCCGTGCATTTGACTATACTGAATGTTTCATGAATGGTATATAGATCCTTGTGATTGGTTTCTTTCACTTAGCATAATGTTTTCATGGTTCATCCATTTTGTAGCATGTAAAATTACTTCATTTCTTTTTTATGACTGAATAAAATTCCACTGTATAGATAAATCACATTTTGCTTATCCATTCATCAGTTGATGAATATGTGTTTTGAACTTTTGGCTACTGTTAGTAGAATATGCAATATATTAATCAATGTATTGGATGTATATGATAAAATCATACATACCAACATATGTACATATATAATAGATCACACCAACATATATATATATATATATATATATATATGTATATATATATATATATATATATATATATAGCAAGAATACTCGAGTGGTTAGCCATTTCCTTCTCCAGAGGATCTTCCCAACCCAGGAATCGAACCCCAGTGTCCTGCATTGCAGTCATATTCTTTACTGACTTGGCTATGAGGGAAGGCCCTATGTTAACATGAGTATTCTATTTTTTCTGCTTATATTGTTAGTCTTTTATTTAGGCAAACCTGATGAAAAGGTAATGAGAAAGCTATGGAATGTTCTGGGAACAGCAATAGTGGCATGGGTTTAAATGGACAGTCTGAAGGCTTATTAATTCAGTGTATCTGTTCACATATAAACATTAAATTCAGATAAGACACCATCTCCTACATCAAGATATACCTATGGTATAAATAAATCTCATAGTCCTTTATGCAAAAGTTTTTTCTCCTACATTTTCCCCTTGTAGACATTTGTTAAAATTATAGCATTTCAAAAGCTCATCTGTTTGTAATTTTAATTTACTTCATATAAACTTACAACATACTCTGGGGATTTTGACATCCTTAGTTCTTATTTTTCTATGTTTTATAAGGGTTAACATAAGTTTCCAGTAGTAAAATAATAAATTTAAACTTCTTATATCCTAAATAAAAACTCCTCAATAAAATAGGTAGTTATAGACATTGAATACTATATTTACCTTCTGTTAGCTTCACTAATAAAAACTAAAGTAAAAAGCACTGTATGATAATTGGCCAAATGTTGCAGAAATTCAGTACACACTGAATAGGCACAGCAACAGAAAATTTTATTCTTGACATTAATAACAAATGTAAATATAAATGAAGTCAGATTAATTACCAGAAAGGAACATTACTCCTACAACCAAGGAGAAGAGAAGATGACTGTAACAGGCCTATTTCTTTATATTTCCCTGAAAGCAGCCTTGTTAAAACAGTTTTGTCAGCCATCCTGCAGATTTTCAGGTCCTGAGGAAAATTAGTTTTTTTCTAATTCTGTCAGCTTTACATTTATCACTTCGCAGAAACACAATTTTAATATACCGGCACCCCCCTACTCCACTTCTTTTTATTAAAGACAGTGAGAGAAAAGCCAAGATTGTAATCTGAATTTTAACAGGATCCATAGAATAAAGTTTTTTTTAATATGTATATTATTCATTTAACCTTCAGCTTTCCATCTGTAAAAGGATAATTCAAAACAAAGGTAGTCATAGCAACTTTTCTTTAATCTTTGAAATAAATCACAGTCCTTATAGGTAAAAGTTAACAGAAGATACACTGTTTCAATTTGTTTGGCTGCTAAAAGCTTTAGGTTGTATTTGTTCAAAATTACTTTTCATAAAATATGAACCATTCTACTGTTAACATATCACATTGTGAAACTAATTAACAAGAACACAGTCTTGGCAAACTTGATAATTCAAAAAGACTCTAAACTTCAACAAATTTCACCTTGGTGTACTCAGTATGTTCATCTTTGCAAGTAGATCTAAGCTGGTTTGCAAAATGTTTACTTATTCCTGCAAATGAACATAGGTACAACTTTTATGTGGCCAATGTCACCTTTGATTTAATGATATCTATTGCCTCTTGTTAACAAGGGCTCTGGCACTATTTTTCACTTTTACATTTCCAGGACCAAGCCCAATATTTAGCATATGATGTATTCATTACATGTTTGAGGTATGCATAAGTTAATTAACGAAAAACATAAGTTATTGCTCCCAAATTCTACCCACACTAGGCTGCGATTCACAGTAGTGGAGAAGTAGTCTCTATAAAGTTAAAAGCATGGAATTTCATGCTGACCAGACCTAAGATGAGGCATTGCTCCACCATTTATTAGCTGTATGGTTTTAAATCACTCAACCTCAAGTACTTCATCTAAAATATAGAGGTGATAATAATACTTGACCCATAAAGTTATTATGAAGCCAAAGAAAGAAAATATTTCTCCCCCAGTGAGCCCAGAGTAAGTGTAATAGAGGATGAGTCTGGGAAGATGGTGGTAGTTTTTGAAACTTCCAGAATCTGCATAGAAAAGCAGACAGAGCACCTAGTTTGCAAAACCAAAAAAATGGGAAAATATTTGCAAGTGCATTAGGTGACAAAATATTCCCATGATTCTCAAAATAAAAGTGGATGGGGAAAAATCACCAACAATTATGAGGCCAGCATGTTATCAAGGAAAAAGCAGAAGTGAAGGATGGCTGATGGACCTGAGAACAAGGGAACCCTGAAATAGTAAAATGCATTCACTGGAAAGGACAGTGAACAAAGTTGAGAGAGCAGCTGAAGTTGATAAGGGATTAGCCCACTCCAAACATGAGTGAATATAAGAGGCCAGCGTTTGTAGCATAAGGGACTGCAGCAGTGTAGCCTGACCCACTTTTGAAAATGACCAATCAAGGGTCCCTTCCACGACAAGGCCCTACACTGAGACAAAACCTCTGGGTGTGGAATCAAAATTGAGCAAGATAGGAACAATAATGATGAAGCAACAGAAGATCCAGATAAAGTAGGGGAGAGAAAGAATATCATGTTATTTCAGAAAGGAAGCCATCATTTTTAACACAATGATGGAAAAAGGAGCTCTCTGAAGTAGGTAGCACCCATGAGCTACCCTGTACACTGCTCCATCTAAAAGTTCAAAAAAATCTAATAATTTTACATAAGAGTAAACAGTAAAATATTATTTAGGTAAACTTATACAAAGTTATTATAAGACAAAATAAAATAAGGAGGATAGTATTCCTACAGTTCGTAAAAATGTATTAAAACTATACAACTTACTATTTTAAAGTGAACTAAAAGACATTAAGAAAAGTACACAGGACATGAAAGAACAACATAAAGCCGACTTATAAGTTGTTAAAAAAAATATAAGGTGACAGATTTCAGGAAAAAATAGAAACAAATTCACCTCAAAAATGTTCCTTTTAAACGTTAACAAATAAATAGAAGTAAGTTAGAGGAAGAAAATATGATATCGTTTATATGTGAAATCTAAAAAACAAGAGTATAAATGAACCTATCTATAAAACAGAAATAGAGTCACAGATTGTAGAAAACAAACTTATGGTTACTAAAGGGTAAGGGGTAAGGGCAGGGAGACAGATAAATTGGGAGATCGGAAATGATATGTACAAATAGATAACTATATATACAAATAGATAATACTATATATGCAAGTAGATAACTGATACAATATATACAAATAGATAACTGATACTATATATACAAATAGATAACTGATACTATATATACAAATAGATAACTGATAAAGACCTATTGTATAGCACAAGGAACATTACTCAATAGTCTGTAATGGCCTATATGAGAAAAGAACCTGAAAAAGAGTGGATATATATATATACATGCATAAGTGATTCACTTTGCTGCACACTTGAAACTAACATAACATTGTAAATCAACTATACTCTAATAAAATTTTATTTAAATAAGAGATAAAGGTTAAATGATAGAAAATCTTTAGAAGCAATAAACAAATTAAGAGAAATGATAATGGTTTAATAGAAAGTGTCAGTTACTGAAAATAGGTAAAGAAGATTCAGTAAACAAACAATAGGACTCACTGAGGAAGACAGTCCAACCAAAGGAACAGAACAAATACAAACTGAACAAAAAAATTGAAACTACATATTGACAGAAAATACCATGATACTATGGGCCTGAAAATGTCAACCTAGAATGACCTACACCATTATATTTTCTTTAAAAAGTACCAGAATTAACAAAAGAAAAAGAGAAAAATCTCAGAACATCTAAGAGAGTGAATTATTTGGGAATAAAACATATCATCATAAGACTTTTCAGTAGGAATTATGCCAGAAGGAAACAAAGTATATGGTAATTTTATATCTAGTAAAACTGACTTACAGTTATAAAAATCATAAGCTATGTTTATCAATATGGAAGAACTCAGGAATATTGTTTCCACAAGTAATCCAAGATTCCATTAGAGAATAAGCTTCAGACTGGAGAGACTTAAAAATAGACACCAGTATTCAATACTAAGCATTAAACATATAGCTATTGTAGAAAGAAGTCTAAATTAAGACTAAAACAAAGAGAATGTAGCAAGTATATTTATGTGCTATATAAATATAGATATACTAAAACTATTTTTAAAATAGTGCACAATGAGGGAGTATAGCCAAAAATATTTTAACTCTTTCAATGATTATATTAGTCATGTTAGTATATGTATTATTATTCTGAAACAATTGAAGGTGCAATATGGGATGAAGCAAATGATATTTAGAGACAATTCTGATACTTTTCATACCTTATGTCCCTGAGAAATAGGATAATAGATCTGAAAGAAGGCATGGATAAAATACAGAAGACATTATATTAAAAAGCCTTATAATCTTGAATTTGAAGTATCACTGTAAATCTATGAAGTGTTTTAAGTTTATATATATATATATATATATATATATATATATGCCTACCTATACACATACACACATTTTTCTTATCTCTGTCCACTGCAAAGACCTATAAGAATGACCCAAATAGTATACTACCCTCTAAAAGAAAAGAGGCCCTCTTGGAATACTGGCATATTTAAGATCTAAAGCAGGAAATCTACAACTCTCTCAGCCATGTCCAACTCTTTGCGACCCCATGGACTATACAGTTCATGGAATTCTCCAGGCCAGTCATGGAATTCTCCAGGCCAGAAAACTGGAGTGGGTAGCCTTTCCCTTCTCCAGGGGATCTTCCCAACCCAGGGATTGAACCCAGGTCTCCCGCATTGCAGGGGAATTCTTTACTAGCTGAGCCACAAAGGAAGTCCAGGAATACTGGAATGGGTAGCCTATCCTTTCTCCAGCAGATCTTCCTGACCCAAGAATCAAACTGGGGTCTCCTGCATAACAGGCAGATTCTTTACCAACTGAGCTATCAGGGAAGCCCAAATAAGGGAGAAGTAAAGTAAATTAAATTGGAAGTTTCCCAGTCATGCTTGACTATTTGCAACCCCATGGACTGTATCCCATCAGGTTCCTCTGTCTATGGAATTCTCTAGGCAGGAATACTGGAGTGGCTTCCCATGTCCTTCTCCAAGGGATCTTTCCAACCCACGGATTGAACCCTGTGTCTCTCACATTGCAGAAAGATTCCTTACCATCTGAGCCACTGGGGAAGTCCATTCCACAAGTAAGTGAGTAGCATTTCTTTTATAAAAGTGTTGCAGGAAATTAAAAGAAATATAGAATAATAATATCATCATTTTGAAACCACAGTGTATTAATGGATTTGGGGACTGAACATTTCTTACATCACAGAAAATATATAATCAAAAGATAAAAATATCAGTAGACATATTTTTCCCTGTTCTATCTGCTAACTACAGCCCCAAATACTGAACATGATATATAAAACTAACATAAGGAGTGTCTGAAAGTTGGAGAGAGATCAGTCCAGGAACCTCAGAACCCAAAGAAAGACATGGTGGTGAGGCCCTGGGTTTTCTTTTTGCCTTGTGTATCCAGACTGTATACTGGAGAAGTCAGTAACCTGGAAACACCAACAGACATAGACCAGAAGAATCCCATCAAATGCCTGCTCTCAGTAACCAAAGTTCCTGGAAAGGGACAGCTGAGCAAAAAAGAAATTGTTAGACAGCAGCCTCTTGACTCAGTCCTACACCACAGAAAAGTACGTGGTTGCACCCCTAGTTTTCCACCTTTGGCAGACCGTTCTTAAACTCTTCTCCCTCTCACCTTTCTTCCTGACTATTACCATTACCCTTCCAGAGTGATCTCAGACAAGACAGTGTGGGGGCAGTAATGAGTCATTCCCATCCATCCCAGCCAGGGAGGGACCAGCAGAAGATTAGAGGAGAGGGTGGAACCCCCACCGCATCCTAGCAGTAATAAGGAATCACCGCTACTAGCTCACTGCTCAAGGCAGAGTGGAAAACATAGACTTATTCCCTCCACAACAGGCAGTAGCAAAATGCCCCTCTCCCTCCCCATGGGGTAGATGGTGTCAGAGAAGACCTAGTGAAAAGTCTGGTCTCTTAGCATTGCACTAATGCAATGCTTAAGGAGGCAAACTAAGGAGGCCAGCTTCCCTCAGCGTTAGTGAAAGCCCCTTAGGAAGTAGTAGTAAGGCAACTCTGCCTCTCTCAACTAGGGTGGTATTAAGAGAGGCCTCTTAGGGAAAAGGGACTTCTAACCCCACCCTATAACAAATCCCAGCCCCCACAGGGTATCAGTGAAATTAGTGGGGAACTGAGACTTCCATACAAGACCTTCTAGAACTAACACCCCAAAAATACATCTTTTTCATAAGGGACTGGAATGCAAAAGTAAGGAGTCAAGAAATACCTGGAGTAACAGGCAAATTTAGCTTTGGACTACAGAATGAAGCAGGGCAAAGGCTAATAGAGCTCTGCTGAGAGAACGCACTGGTCATAGCAAACACCCTCTTGCAACAACACAAGAGAAGACCCTACACATGGACATCACCAGATGGTCAACTCCGAAATCAGATTGATTATATCCTCTGCAGCCAAAGATGGAGAAGTTCTATATAGTTAGCAAAAACAAGACCAGGAGCTGACTGTGGCTCAGATTATGAACTCCTTATTGCCAAATTTAGACTTAAATTGAGGAAAGAAGGGAAAACCACTAGACCATTCAGGTATGGCCTAAATTAAATCCCTTATGATTATACAGTGGAAGTGACAAATAGATTCAAAGGATTAGATCTGATAGACAGAGTGCCTGAAGAATTATGGATGGAAGTTCATGACATTGTACAGGAGATAGTGATCAAGACTATCCCCAAGGAAAATAAATGCAAAAAGGCAAAATGGTTGTCTGTGGAGGCCTTACAAATAGCTGTGAATAGAAGAGAAGCAAAAAGCAAAGGAGAAAAGGGAAGGTTTACCCATGTGAATGCAGAGTTTCAAAGAATAGCAAGGAGAGATAAGAAAGCCTTCCTCAGTGATCAACACAAAGAAATAGAGGAAAACAATGGAATGGGAAAGAGTAGAGATATCTTCAAGAAAATTAGAGATACCAAGAAAATATTTCATGCAAAGATGGCACAATAAAGGACAGAAATGGCATGGATCTAGCAGAAGCAGAAGATATTAAGAAGAGGTGGTGAGAATACACAGAAAAACTATATATATATATATATATATATATATATGAAAAAGATCTTCACAACCCAGATAATCATGATGGTGTGATCAGCAACCTAGAGCCAGACATCCTGGAATGTGAAATCAAGTGGGCCTTAGGGAGCCTCTTTATGAGCAAAGCTAGTGGAGGTAATGGAATTCCAGTTGAGCTATTTCAAATCCTAGAAGATGATTCTGTGAAAGTGCTGCACTCAATATACCAGCAAACTTGGAAAACTAATCAGTGGCCACAGGACTGCAAAAGGTCAGTTTTCATTCTTACCCCAAATAAGGCAGTGCCAAAGAATGCTCAAACTACCACATAATTGCACTCATCTCACACACTAGTAAAGTATTTCTCAAAATTATCCAAGCCAGGCTTCAATAGTACATGAAATGTGAACTTCCAGATGTTCAAGCTGGATTTAGAAAAGGCAGAGGATCCAAATATCAAATTGCCAACATCCTTTGGATCATAGAAAAAGCAAGAGAGTTCCAAAAATACTTATATTTTTTGCTTTATTGACTACTCCAAAACCTTTGAATGTGTGGCTCACAACAAAATGTGGAAAATTCTTAAAGAGATGGAAATACCAGACTGCCTAACTTGTCTCCTGAGAAATATGT
This sequence comes from Odocoileus virginianus, assembly GCF_023699985.2. Lineage (NCBI taxonomy): Eukaryota > Metazoa > Chordata > Mammalia > Artiodactyla > Cervidae > Odocoileus > Odocoileus virginianus. The sequence goes on along the minus strand of NC_069708.1, from coordinate 41,844,715 downwards.
ATGCAGGTCAAGAAGCAACAGTTAGAACTGGGCATGGAATGATAGACTGGTTCCAAATCCAGAAAGGAGTACGTCAAGGGTATATATAGTCAGGCTTCTTATTTAACTTATATGCAGAATACATCATGCAAAATGGCAGGCTGGATGAAGTACAAGCTGGATCAAGACTGCAGGGAGAAATATCAATAACCTCACATATGCAGATGACACCACCCTTATGGCTGAAAGCAGAAGAACTAAAAAGCCTCTTGATGAAAGTGAAAGAGGAGAGTAAAAATGCTGGCTTAAAGCTCAACATTCAAAAATTGAAGATTATGGCATATGGTCCCATCATTTCACGGCAGATAAATAGGGGAAAAAATGGAAATATCGATAGATTTTATTTTGGGGGGCTCCAAAATTACTGCAGATGGTGACTGCAGCTATGAAATTAAAAGACATTTGCTCCTTGGAAGAAAAGCTATGACCAAACTAGACAGCATACTAAAAAGCAGAGACATTGCATTGCTGATAAAGATCCGTCTAGTCAAAGCTATGGTTTTCCCAGTAGTCATGTATGGATATAAGAGTTGGACTGTAAAGAAAGCTGAGCGCTGAAGAATTGATGCTTTTGAACTGTGGTGTTGGAGAAGACTCTTGAGAGTCCCTTGACCTACAAGGAGATCCACCATGTCCATCCTAAAGGAAATCAGTCCTGAATATTCATTGGAAGCTGAAACCCCAATACGCTGGCCACCTGATGGGAAGAACTGACTCATTGGAAAATACCCTGATGCTGGAAAGATTGAAGGCCGGAGAAGAAGGGCATGACAGTGGATGAGATGGCTGATGGCATCACCGACTTGATGGACATGAGTTTGAGTAAGCTCCGGGAGTCGGTGATGAACAGGAAAGCCTGGCGTGCTGCAGTTCATGGGGTCGCAAAGAGTCAGACACGACTGAGCCCTGAACTGATTGATTGACTGAATCCATCAAGTTTACCTCTTCTTACTCATTCTTGAATATGTTGTTGTATTTTACATTAAAAATTAAAACCTTCTCAAAGTATTATTTACCATGCTTAATTGTGTGAAATTGTAATACTTCATTCTACTACTTCAAATCGAATGTATCAATGTTTCTATACCCCAAGATGCTGACAGATTTTTTCCTAATGAATTTCTCTTATGCCTTCAGTACTTATTCCCCAAATTAAAGTGGTTTAAAAGACTCTGGCAAGTTGCTTAATTTAAAAAAAAAAAAGAATAAGTGAAAAAGTTATACTGACCATTTTACTGAAATGAATATATTTCACATTTTTATTCTCTAATATTTGACATAAAGATATTAGGAGGTATGTGAACAATCTATATCAGGTTAATTCTCTCAATAAATAAAAACAAAGCTAAAATGATCAAGATTTTAAAATTTAGATTTGTTATAAGTACCTTCTATTTTTCATATTAAAAGTAATTGTAAAATCTCCAAGCAGTTCATTTATTCAAATGCTGCCTAATCTCTGATCACTTGAACACATAATCAGCTTCACACTTTTGCCCACTTGAGAATTATTGATTCTTCCTATTAAAACAAATACAGATTCAGGTGATACATATTATAATTATCACAGCTAATGTTATTACTGCATGTAAATTGATTAGTATAATTAGGATATGGTTATCTTTATGAGAGAGAGAGAAGTAAATTTTAAATAGGGGTTTTGGAGAAAAGAAAGATTAAGACAATATAACCCTCAGCGACCAAATAAAGGGAAAAATAACTTAGTGGTATATGTCATTATTACTTATGCATGTTTCAATATGTATTAGCTAGCGGTTTTGAGATAGCCAGGTTTTGAATGACTTCAGTATAAGAAGAGGGGAAGACTGGATGTAGGGAAAAGAGAGGAAGAGGAAATAAAGGAGGCCAAGAGAGAAATGGGGAAAAAAATGGAAAGTTAAAGAAGAAAAAATAAGTTGAAAGGAGGGAAATTAAAGGGAGGAAAAGAAGGATGAGAGAAAAGGGAAGGGGAAATAAATACAAGTTTCCATACAAAATATTATACGTTATGATAATCATGCTATCTATTGCAACATTGCTATTCAAGAGAAGTATGCTAATAAGTGGAATTCTATCCCAAGATTTCTTTCTCTGTGTTTTAAACTTTTAGCTTGTAAAAACAATAGCTTTGATATATTCACAGCTAATAAATTAAATAACAACAAAATCATCATCACACCATGAGAGACACACAGATGAATAATACTAGGTTTCGCTCCAAGGGAATTTATTTTTCCATTGTGAGAGTTTTATTATAGACCATAGTGTGTTTCAAAAATGTTTCAATTCTTAACCCTCAGTGAAGTGCAAGCTACTTAATTCTTTTTTTCCCACTTATTTTTATAAGTTGGAGGCTAATTACTTTACAATATTGTAGTGGGGAATACATGTAAATCCATGGCTGATTCATGTCAATGTATGGCAAAAGCTACTTAATTCTTAAATGGTTTATTATATAATGACCTTCACACAGAAGAAAAGCAAAATGAATTGTTGACTGAGTACTATATTTTATTTCAGTATGTAATGTCTGGTTCTGAAAAAAGAATGATTTACTAGATTAAGACAAAAATTGACTTTCATCACAAATTCTATGCATTTTTGATATGCAAATAAAAGCCACTTTACCGTAATATTTGGACTTCCCTGGTAGCTCAGTGGTAAAGAATCTGCCTGCCAATGCTAGTGATCCAGGTTGGGAAGATCCCGTGGAGTAAGAAATGGCAACCCACTCCAGTATTCTTGCCTGGGAAATCCCATAAACAGAGGAGCCTGGTGGGCTACATTCCATGGAATCACAAAAGAGTTGGACACAACTTAGCAACTAAACCACAACAATGCAATAAGAGAGAATGATCACACCCAAAGGAGCTCATGCCCCATTTACAGAACCTAGGACTATGTTACCTCACATGGCAAAAGAACTTTGTAGATGTAATTAAATTCCTTGAGATGGAGGATTATTCTGGATAATGAAAATGGGCCATATCTAATTACATGAGTTCTTAGAAGAGGAAAACATATCTGTATTTTCTTGGATACAGTCAAAGGGAGCTATCAGAATAAGAGTGGGAGAGAAGGACTCCCTGGTAGTCCAGTGGTTAAGACTTCACCTTACAATGCAGGTTCAGTCCCTGGTCAGAAAGTTAAGATCTCACATACCTTGCAGCCAAAAATAAACACCAAAACATAAAATGGAAACTATATTGTAGCAAATTCAATAAAGACTTTAAAAATGGTTCACATCAGAAAAAAAATAAATAAATAAAACAATATTGAGAAAGATGCAAAGTTGTGGCTTTGAAGATTGAGGAAGGGACCATGAGCCAAATGAGCCAAGAAATGTGAGCCAACTATAAAAGCCAGTAAAAGCAAGGAAACAGATTTACCCCTAGAACTTCCAGAAAGGAAAATGGCCTTACTGCCATCCTTTTAGCCCACTGAGATCTGTGTTGGGCTTCTAATCTTCAAGAATGTAAGATAATATATTTCAGTTGTTTTAATCCACTAAATTTGTGATAATTTATTATGGCAGCAGTAGAAATTTAAAACACATGCACATATTATTCAGTGTCTGCATACTGACATTGACATAGGATCAATGACATACACAGATAATGTGTTATAAAATGGTTGATACATAGATAATTTAACTTAGACTTAGAAAATTTATGATTCAATAATTTAAATCCATAATAACAATTTTCCTGAGAAATTTGAATTCTTGAGGGTTTTGTGTGTATAACACAAAACATACCTCCAAAAAAATAGCAGTTGGAGCTGCCAGCATTTTTAGATGACCTTGTCTGTTTCTTCCTTACCTTATTTCACGAAATCTACTTTCAAGAAAAGGCTGAGGTTTACTGTGCTGAAATAACTTAATTGAGCTAACCGCTGAAAGAAATAGATTCCCGAGGAATGGAGCCAGATAAGTAAGTGGAAGAAGAGGCATCTGCTGTCCTCACCATGGTGGGATATATCCCTGTGGGAGGCTGAAAAACATCTGTGCTTCATGAAACCATTTCATGAAAGAATTATGCTTCTCCACCAGACATTTCAAGTTCTTAAAATGATGCACTTAAAAAAGACTGTTTTTCATACTAGCATTTCACTTAGCATTTGGCTTATTTTTATTCTGAATTAATTTAAATGTTCCTATAAATTAGATTTCAAGTTAGACATGATGTTTTTCTAGTTTTACAAACAGTACCCTTTCCTTCTGAAATGGTAGTTTGTGAACTTAGAAAACAAGAAAGACAAGACTGGTGTATTTAAAAGGTAAGCCCAAATGTAAGGAAAACAAACAAAAAATCTTCATGAAATCCCCAAGTTCATGATTGAGCATGGCAATATTCTTTGAAGAAAGCATACAGTACAAGGAAAATAGAGATTTTTAGTATTTTTCCCTGTATATCATAAATTAAACTTTTGAGTATGTAAACCTACTAGACTTCCATTCCTGATGATATGGCAGAATGAGTTCAGTTAGTTGTTCAGTCATGTCTGACTCCTTAAGATCCCATGGACTGCAGCACGTCAGGCTTCTCTGTCCATCACCAACTCCCAGAGCTTGCTCAAACTCATGTCCATCGAGTTGGTGATGCCATCCAACCATCTCATCCTCTGCCATCCCTTCTCCTCCTGCCTTCAATCTTTCCCAGCATCAGGGTCTTTTCAAATGAGTCAGTTCATCACATCATGTGGCCAAAGTTATTGGAGCTTCAGCTTTAGCATCAGTCCTTCCAATGAATATTCAAGGCTGATCTTTAGGATGGACTGGTTGGATCTCCTTGCAGGTCAAGGGACTCTCAAAGAGTCTTCTCCAACACCACAGTTCAAAAGCATCAATTCTTTGGCGCTCAGCTTTCTTTATGGTCCAAAACTCACATTCATACATGACTACTAGAAACACCATAGCTTTGACTAGATGGACAAAGTAACATCTCTGCTTTTTAATATGCTGTCTAGGTTGGTAATAGCTTTTCTTCCAAGGAATAAGCATCTTTTAGTTTCATGGCTGCAGTCACCACTCACGGTGATTTGGGGGCCCAAAAAATAGTCTGTCACTTTGTCCATTGTTTCCACATCTATTTACTGTGAAGTGATGGGACGGGAGGTCATGACCGTTGTTAGTTTCTTGAATATTGAGTTTTAAGCCAGCTTTTTCACTCTCCTCTTTCACTTTCAAGAGGCTCTTTAGTTCCTCTTCACTTTCTGCATAAGGTGGTGTCATCTGCATATCTGAGGTTATTGATATTTCTCCCTGCACACTTGATTCCAACTTGTGCTTCATTGAGTCTGGCATTTCACATGATGTACTCCGCTTATATAAGTTAAATAAGCAAAGTGATAATATACAGCCTTGATGTACTCCTTTTCCAATTTGGAACAGTCTGTTGTTCCATGTCTGGTTCTAAATGTTGCTTCTTGACCAACATACAGATTACTCCAGAGGCAGGTAAGGTGGTCTGGTGTTCCCATCTCTTGAAAAATTTCCCACATTTTCTTGTGATCTACACAGTCAAAGTCTTTGGCATAGTCAATGAAGCAGAAGTAGATATTTTTCTGGAATTATCTTGTTTTTTCTACAGTCCAACAGGTGTTGGCAATTTGATCTCTGGTTCCACTGCCTTTTCTAAATCTAGATTGAACATCAGGAAGTTGTCAGTTCTCTTACTGTTGAAGCTTAGCTTGGAGAATTTTGAGCATTACTTTGCTAGTGTGTGAGATGAATGCAGTTGTGCAGTAGCTTGAACATTCTTTGGTATTGCCTTTCTTCTGGATTGGAATGAAAACTGACCTTTTCCACTCCTGTGGCCACTGCTGAGTATGGTAGAATAGATCATCTGAAAATTCCTCTGTTAACAGAACTCATAGAATTATAATACTGAGAACACAAGTAAAGGAAAGCAATCCTCCAGGACAGAAATAATAATAATAAAATTAAAAGAAGACTGAGACTTTCCTGGTGACCGTGTAGGAGAAGGAGGGATTTCCACTGGTTGGGCCAGCCAGATGCACATGTAAGAGCTGGCACCCAGGCCCAGGCTAGCAGCTCCAGGGGCAAGGAAAACAAAGGGGTTTGTAATTCCATTGCAACACCTTGTCTTAGGTTCATATAAGGTGAGACCTCTAAAGTGAAGTGAGTTAAAGTCACTCAGTTGTGTCTGACTCTTTGTGACCCCATGGACTATACAGTCCATGGAATTCCCCAGGCCAGAATCCTGGAGTGGGTAACCTTTTCCTTCTCCAGAGGATCTTCCCAACCCAGGGATTGAACCAGGTCAACAATGCAGGCAGGTTCTTTACCAGCTGATCCACAAGAGATCCCTTAATAAACCCAGGATCTTTAAGGACCTATACATTGGGAATTCCCTGGTGGTCCAATGGTTAGCACTCTGTGCTTTCAATACAGGGGGCATGGGTTTGTTCCTTGGTCGGGAAACTAGGATCTTGCCTGCCTGTATGATATGGCCAAAAAAAAAAAAAAAAGTCCAAGTCAATGAAAGAACTATGCACAGGTTGAATTTTTTTTTTCTTTTTAGTTACTCTTCATAACAGTGAGATTCCAAGAATCCAAAATTTTCTTAATTTCACCTCTGAGTGGGAAAAGGTCTCTTTTGAGAATTCATTAATACAGAACTGTATTTTAAGAGGTTATAATCTAAATTTATATTACTCAAATAGTGTATGGATGCCCAAAGTGAAAAGTTAAAACAGTGGTACCAAATACATAATACTCCTGGGTTGCCTGGCAGTAGTAAACTCTAAACTTGTCCAGAAGGATGCATGTTCAATCCAAGCAGAATAGAATTTATAGAGACAAATCATCCATCTTTAAAGATTATTTCCAAGTTCAAAATTTACCATAGAGAAGAGTCAATGGCCACACAAATAGCCCTATTGTTGTCCTCAGGAATTTTGAGAATCAATAGATAGATGAAAAGAATTATCTTTAATTAAAGAATAAGAGAATTTTTAAAACAAAGAATAAAGCATTATCACAAAACACACATATTTTCAATGAAATTAAACTAGCAAAAAGAATAAATATATAGCTATTAAAATTAAAATCTATCAGAATATTTATTCAAAAAGGGAAAATCCCAGAGTGATACAATTTTAAAGAGTAAAAAACTATTTAGAACATTTTTAATAAGGTACTATAGTAAAAATTAGGACAATCATGCTACATGGAGTTCACCTTCTTTTAGATTTTACCCTGATTTTAAAATAACAATCACAAGATTAAAGAGCGTCACTGATGTATAGAAGTCTAGATGCATAATTGTAGTTCCAGGAAAAAAAAAAAAGAGAAAGAAAAGCAATTTTCCATATATGTTTACAGTAATAAATTTGGATGATTTTCAGTATTCACTCAAATTAAGTACTTCAAATGAAACTCTAAATGTTAATAGAGCATGGTAAGTGCTGAATATTTCCATAAATATATTATGAGCAATTCTTATGATACTCTTTTGTCTGCAGCTTATAACATATAGCATGTATCTTTCACATTCAAACAAATTTTTCATCTTATTAAACTGGCTTCACTGATGCTATAAATGATTAAGTGGTAGATCATGCATACCTATAAGCTTTTGTTTGCATTTTTTTCTAATTAATTCCTCTTTCGTACAACAACAGCAGAAAGTGAAGGGCTCATCAGGTAGCCACTCATGTTTTTTATCGGATCTTGCTTGATTGTAGACTGTCAGACCACTTAGTAAACCACAACTGTAAATCCCTGCTGAATATTTGATTTTTACAAGAATGAGTCACATTTCTGTTGGATTTAAAAAAAAAAAAAAAAAGGTTTATCTGAGGTAGTGATCAGTTTGATGGAACTCAGTTCACTTTCTTTTCCCTTATTCAATTAGTCATTCAATGATTGAATGGTGAGGAAGGTATAACTAAAAAAAAATAAAACAAGCAATCAAAAATACTGTCAGTGATAGCACTGTAGAGTCCACTATTAACATTTTTTAATTGTAAGATTTTTTCTGTACTATGAGCATTTTGGAGACATGGAGCAAATCTTCCTTACTGTTTATATCCAGAGCCTAGCAGAAAATTTCAAAAATAGTAGCCACTCCATGATATTTACTGAATTAATAAAATAATTTCAACTCTCCTTCCTTTCTGATATAAAATAAGCGGTAATGCCCTTTCATCAGTTTTACACATACCCTTCATTAAGGCAACACAAAATGCTCTATAAAATCCATCATTCTTTGTAATTATCACTTGTTAAAATTGCTTTTTGTCCTTTTATACACTTTGGAAGGACTGATACTGAAACTGAACTCCAGTATTTTGGTCATCTGATGCAAACAGACAACTCATTGGAAAAGTGACTGATGCTGGGAAAGATTGAGGGCAGAAGAAGAAGAGGGTGTCAGAGGATGAGATGACTGGATGGCATCACCGATGCAATGGACATAAACTTGGGCAAACTTTGGGGGATGCTGAGGGAGGTCTAGAATGCTGCAGTCCATGAGGTCACGAAGAGTCGGACAAGATGCTGGACACTGAACAACAAAAATTGCTTTCCTAAGCTGTCCATCAAAAGATATCATTAAAGAGCTAGAATAAACTTTGAATGCTATTGATAAATAATTCAAATAGGGTGTGGCTGGTCAAGGGTCAGCTTGACTCTGCGTTGAAAGAAATATGGTATGCCACTGGTGGAGATGTGTGTGGAGTGCAGTTCGGAAAGAATGAATAGCTTAGTCCAGGGTCCCAGAGCTATTATTAAAAGATAAATACTTCTGGTTCAGGTTCGAGTCATCAGCTTTTTAAACATTAAATTTTCTATTCCATGTCTTGCTTTCATTCACTTCAATTTTGTCCTAAACTTAGAGTAAACAACCACAGCTGTTTTTAATTCTCAGAAATTAGAGACCAAGCATATTCTTGCTAATTTTAAACCAGGATAAGATATTAATATATCATTCTGCAAACTCGTCAGTGCCTCCTCAGTTTCTGATGTACCCCTTTAACCACTGATTATTAAGAACTTCAGTTCTTATTTGATGAATCAGAACCTGGAAAATTGTATTCACTTGAATTCATTGCTTTCAAAAAATGTTTGCTTTCAGGTAGAACATTTGACAATAGCTGATGACTCTTTTGCTATTCAGTAATTGTCACTTGGTTATACTTCCACTGGTTATGAAGATAAGGCATTTTCAAAATTTTGTATTTCAATTTGTAGTAACAAGTATGATGACTATACTTCCACACAATTTATAATCACTTTATAGAGAAATAAAAGCATCTTTCCTGTGTAGTAAATAAAATTTCACACATTCTGGGGGAAAAAAAATGTCAAATGAAAGGGAACAGCATGTAATAGGGTAAAGATTCCCAATGTGGGAATAAAGATACTTGGATTTTAGTCCAAGCCCTGTTATTAGCTACTTTTATGTCTTTGAGCAAGTCATTTAGATTCCCCGAGTTTCTGTTTCCTTATCTATAAAATTATGTCCTCTATTTTCATGGTAAAAATAATCTAATACAAATGTTGTTGATAGGAAGAAAAAAAGAAATGCATTAAAGAAGACAATATAAAAAGTAAAAGCCTGTCATTATTCTTTCTTGTCTTGCACTGACACTTTAGCAAAAGTATTAAGGTGCCTTTAATAGTCTTAAGTAATACAAATTATACATTAATCTCAACCCTAGAAGATTAACTTTTTTCCATTCATATTGTAGCAGACTTGCTGTTTTAGAATTTATATAATCTCACCCTCAAGAATAAATCTACTGATTTTACCATGGTTATTTATTCAAAATTGATATCCTGTTCATGTTTGTTACAGACATATAAACAAGATATCATTAGCACACTATGTTTTCAACCTAAATGTTATCTGAATGCTGTTCAATCAGTTTCACAATGCATTCAGATATATAGAAAATATAATATTTTTGATTTGTTGTTAAATTTTAAACTGACAAAACTGTCCTTTATGGAAGACATATTGTATAATAAATGCAGACATGAAGTACTAAACTACACATATCATAAGCCTCAAATCATCAGAGATATCACTAGAATTTTACTATGCCCTAAGATATTGGAAGAAATCCTGGAAATTGAGAAAAATGATGGCAGCTGCTGTCACTGAAGCTGGAGCCAAACCAAACTGCAGTGTCCACATGCAATCAATCACAGTGCCCTGGGCCTTGCCTTTATCACCATCTCCAAAACCAGAGGCCATGGGTATAAGATGAATAAGCATGATGTCGTGAGGAATCCTGAGCAGTGATGAGAGGGAAATACTGAGAATCAGGCAGAGAAGCAGTGGGATAGCAGCTGTCTGCAGAATATAAGTAGGGGTTAAAAGGGAGATCACTCTTTCACCTATTCAAGAATCATGCCTTCTGTACCTATTATGTACCAGACACTGCTAGGTGCTAGTGATACAAAAATGAATTAGACCCAACCTTGCTTATGAGAGAGCTCCTTGTATAGGAAGTGAAGCATAGACACATAAATATTAAATCACATTTAGCAGTGATAGGTGCTACAAAAAAGCTATGTGCAAAATGTGATTGGTAGTCCAGAACAAGAATCAACTGCCCAGGAGACTCAGGAAACTGTCTGCATGGGACAAGGGAATCATCCGATGATTTGGTGCTTAGGAGAAAAATAGAAATTTTCCAGTTGAAGCAGAGAGTCAAAAGGAGTATAGGCAGAAAAAAGCACAGGTGAAAGAAAGGGACATGAAAAAGTACTCAGGCTAAAGGGACTAGGTTTAGCATGCTAAGCTGGAGTTCTTGGTGCATGTTGTGGAGGCAGAAGGTTAAGAAAACGTAGAAATGAAGAGACTAGAATAGTAGACTGGAACTAGATGATGAAACATCTTAGGCTCCATGTTAGAGAGTCTTGATCTTACCCTACATTCAACAGGGAAGTCAACAGGATTTATAAAGAAGTGCTTTTTAGAATGCTATATCTGAGGAAAGTGTATAGGGGTAATTTGATAGGGAGGATTACAGGAATGAAGGGTGAAATATTAATTGGGAGACTGGGTTACAATAGTATAAACAAAGATGATAAATTCAAATGCTTTCAAGTGATAGTTGCTCAGTTGTGTCCAACTCTTTGCAACCCATGGACTGCAGTTTGCCAGGCTCCTCTGTCCATGGGATTTTCCAGGCAAGACTACTGGAGTGAGTCATTCCCTTCTCCAGGGGATCTTCTTGACCTAGGGATCGAACCTGTATCTCTGCATTACAGGCAGATTCTTTACTGTCTGAGCCACCGGGAAGCCCAAATGCTTTCAAAGTCCTGGCAAATAATGCAAATGTGAAGCTGGTTCCTGCTGCTGCCCCTTACCTCAGACATTAAATTAAAACAAATAAATAAATATCCAGGCCAAACATCACTTAGGATAAAATTTGCTTTAAGGATGCCAGTTTTGGTTTTTTTTTTGTTTGCTTGTTTTTTGTTTGTTTGTTTGTTTTTTTTTTACCTAGGAAAAGGGAGGATAACATTTTGAATTATGTAATGAAGAAATGAGGAACACAAAAGAGATGGTGAATTCCAGATCTATTTGAGTGGTGAATAGAACTGTTTCAGCTCTTTCTGAATCCCTAGGAAATCAGTTGTTGCTCAGTCACTAAGTCATGTCCAACTCTTTGCCACCCCCTGAACTGCAGCATGCCAAGCTTCCTTATCCTTTACTCATGCCCATTGAATTGGTGATGCCATCCAACCACCTCATTTTCTGTCACCCCACTTCTCCTCTTGCCCTCAATCTTTCCCCACATCGAGCTCTTTTCTAATGAGTTGGCTCTTTGCATCAGGTGGCCAATATACACTAAAAATTTCGTGTGTGCTAACTGACTCCATCCAATAACAGCTAAGGAGAAAGTAAGAGAGAAAGCCCTGCTCCTCATGCACTGCCAGTGGGAAAGAACTCTGCAGATACTTAAGTGCTAAATCATTTCATTTGTGTCCAACTCTGTGATCTTATGGACTGTAGCCCACCAGATTCCTCTGTTCATGGGGATTCTCCAGGCAAACATACTGGAGTGGGTTTACATACTGGAGTGGGTTGCCATTTCCTCCTCCAGGGGATCTTCCCAACCCATGGATTGAACTGGAGTCTCTTATGTCTTCTGCATTGGCAGGCTGGTTCTTTACCACTAGCTCCATCTGGAAAGCCAAGATACTAAAGGTATAAGTCAATGCCATTTTTTTAAAACATATTGAAATCATAAATTGGCCCTAGCAATACAGAAAATTGCCTAACCTTAGTCAGAAGCTAATTTATTTTTTTTTAATTTGTATTTTTTTAATTTTTTTTTTATTTTTTATATTATGTATTTTTTTTAAGGTGGACAGTAACTAGATTAAACAACTGGGCAAAAACAAACAAACAAAAACTATGCTAAAGCAGTGAGAAAAGCCAAAATGACTGTTCCATTAAAAGTTATTTTCAATTGCAATTCTGCTATAACTTTATACAAATAATCTTTTTACTCCTTCAATCTATATCTAAATAGATATTTATCTAAATATTATCTACAACCATGGTATGGCAGGAAAGATTGCAGACAGAGTCCATTTAGACTTGAAGTGAGAGAAACATAAATGAGGAAGTACAGAAACTTAATTCTAAGGGTTGAATAATTTCTGGACAAAAGGGGAATTCTAATGGATAATAAGAATAATAGATTGAATACAGGTGGTTACCTCAAAACAGTATGGAATGTTAAAATGATTTCTCCCACTTAAACTAACCTGATCATAAATTATTACTGAGGTGATATGGATAAATATTATTTTAAAAACTACTTACCAGCCCAGGTTGGGTGCATGAGACAAGTGCTCGGGCCTGGTGCACTGGGAAGACCCAGAGGGATCGGGTGGAGAGGGAGGTGGGAGGGGGGACCGGGATGGGTAATACATGTAAATCCATGGCTAATTCATTTCAATGTATGACAAAAACCACTGCAATGTTGTAAAGTAATTAGCCTCCAACTAATAAAAATAAATGGAAAAAAAAAGAAAAAAAAAACTACTATATGTTATTTTTAAAAGCACCATATGCAATTCTGATACATTTAAGTATAGAATTTAAATACATTTCCTGCTTTCGAAAATGACTGCAATTTACATGTTTCATTTACATAAAGATAGTAAGTCTCATATATATCAGGTGGTTAATAAATAGGTTAAGTGAACAGTGGTTAGTTAACATAATAGAATGGAAAACATTATGTCAGAAGATTGATATGATATACTTAAAAAATTTAAGAGATAAAAAAAGAAAAGAAAAAAATTAAAAAGCTGAGTGAGAATTTAGTCTTGATTATATCACATCTGCTTGCTGTGCAACCTTAAATAAGATAGTTAATCTCTGTGTCCAGAGTCTTCTTTTGTGAAGAAGTATAAAGGAAGGCCAAATTGCAAACCAAGAATTCCTTTTAACAAGCAGTCTAGCATTCAGTGCCCTTGTAAAATCAGAGAATGTCTAGCTTTGAAATAAATTTGGATGAAAAATTTAATTACCCCAAACTAAAAATCAAATCTTTTATCTGTAAGAATGGAATAATTGTGCCTTCAAAATTACATCTGATTACTTTTGCTGCATGAAAGCAAAAGCACACTTAATATCTAGGGGTTACAAATTCAAAAGCTTCCAAAAGCCAAGCAAAAATCATAAATATGTGAAGTTTCCAAAATAATATGAGATGATGGGGTCTATGAGCAATGGGAGAAAGCAAATCTTACAGTAACTTTCACATTCAGTTCTTTTTTTCCCCCCCTAAACATTGCCTTTAAAAGCCCATCTTTGGCCAGATTCAGACAGTGTGGCATAAGATCGTGACCTCCAAAGCTTGCCTTCTATTATTAGGTCCTAAAATGTCTTTTTTTTTTTTCACTTGGGAAGTCATACTGCCTCTTACAAGTCAGTACACTATCTTATCAATGGCCAGTTTTTTCCTCATTTTATATCATGCTATCAACAGCATTTAACCTATTGGATCACCCCCTCCTCTTAGATAACTTCACTCATCTGGCTCCCTAGACACCATATACTCAGATTTTCTTCTGAGCCACTCCTCAGTCTCCTAGTTATTCTCCTAGATCTATAAATGTTGGATGACTCTAAAGTTTATTCCCCTCTGTTTCTACACATTCACTCCTTTGGTGAATTCCAGTCTCTCATCTTTAAATAATAGCAATATGCTGTCAATCACCAAATGTATATTTGCAGCCCAGAGTTTTCTCCAAAACTCCAGATTCCTATATCCAACTGACCATTTAACATTTGGATATGGATGTCTGACATTTCAAATTTAAGATGTCTCAAACTGAAATCCTGTTCTCTTCCACAAATGTGCCTCACTTACATTCTTTCAAATCTCAGTTGATAGCACCTCTATTATTTCAGTTACTGAAGCCAAAAATCTTGGTGTTATTTTGACATCTCTGTTTTTCTCACACCTTATCTGTTGGAGCATCATCCTAATTTTACTTTCAAATAAATATAGAATCTGGCTACTTTTGAACACCTTTGCTGTTTACATCCTGTTTCAAGGCACTATTCTCTCTCTCCTAGGAATCACTGAAGTCTCTACTTGCTCCTTTAAGGCATAGACACTATTAGCACAGCCACCAAATTGATCCTTTCAAAATTAAAATTATTTTACTCTTTTGGACAACAGCCTGCCACAGCTCTCTGTTCTACTCTGAGTTAAGCAATTACCCTCACAGTAGCTTCTTACAAGGCCCTTAAAATTCTCTCCCTTGCCACCATCAGCATCCCCTCCCACTATGTTTTCTCCTAACATTTCCCTTCAGTTTAAGTTGCTTTAGCTACACTGTCCTCTTTGTAGTTCCATGTACATCCTGGTAATATTTTAATGTAATCACCTAATTATTCCCTCTGAGTGGAAAATTCTTCCTTAGATATTTACTTAACAAACTTCCACACCACATTTAATATTTCTTGAACTATTACCCTCTCATGAATCAGACCCTGATCACCTACAAAACTGCCACCATCCGAAGCCCTGGCACTTCTAATCCTGTTTACACTGCTCCAGAAAGGCTATCATATTTTAATATTCTCTACAATTTAGTAACTTGACGAAGTCAGTTCAGTTCAGTCCCTCAGTCGTGTCCAACTCTTTGCGACCCCATGAATCACAGCACGCCAGGCCTCCCTGTCCATCACAAACTCCCGGAGTTTACTCAAACACATGTCCGCCGAGCCAGTGATGCCGTCCAGCCATCTCATGCTCTGTCGTCCCCTTCTTCTCCTGCCCCCAATCCCTCCCAGCATCAGGGTCTTTTCCAATGAGTCAACTCTTCGCATGAGGTGGCCAAAGTATTGGAGTTTCAGCTTCAGCATCAGTCCTTCCAATGATATTTCCTTTTCCTTTGCTAGATTCAAAGTGCTATGAGAACAGACATCTTTGATTGTTTATCTCAAGCACCTTGAAGAATGTCTAGGCCACAAATATTCAGTAAATATTTGTTGTGGTTTATTACATTATCAGAAAAGACAATTCATCAGGGAATTTAAATTCAGTTTTTAGAGTCTTGGTGTTATTTTTATGATTATCAATAAAAGGAAGTAAAATAAATGATGTGTTAAGTGCCTACTATGAGTTAGTCACTGTGCTAAGATATTTACATATATTATCCCATTTTATTTTTATGACAACCACATCAGAATGGCATAATGTGTCCTGTTTTCCAATAACAAAGTTATATAACTTGTAAGTTACATAGTCAAGCTTTGCACCTATGTTTACTTAACACAAAATTTATGACACTCAAAAAGAAGTTGTATGATGTATATTCTTTAAGATAATTAATAGACAATTGTGAAATAAACCCTGGAAATGTAAGGATAACTGCCCATGAGATTGATATACAGTTAGCCAAAGTCATTAATTTACAATTTAACATTTCTGTTAATGGTTTGCTCATATTATAGAAAAAAAATCCAGATTTGTAAAAAGCTTTCTACCACTATAAAATTGAGAATAGAGAATTGATAACAAATGGGAAATACCCCCAAATATGGAAGCTTCACAAAATATCTGGTAATTTTATTTTTAAAGTATATCTTACATGTAGCTAACACATTGTTTAGGCTGATATTAAAAAAATATGTGAAAAATTACACTAGAGACAGTAAAATGGGTTTTCTTCCAGTTTCACTTAAGCTTTCAATGCTTAGAGTTGAACAGATCAGCTATTTGAAGAAATATCAAGGGCTTGACTGAGAGCTTCTGTTCACTGTCAGAATTCTGCCAACTAGTTTCCAGAACAGGCCAAAAAATGTGTCACTTAAAAGGTTAATGCGTTGTCTACAAGACAAATTGTTCACTAAGCATGAAGTAACTGTTCTCAAGAAGAAACAGCTGTGTTATCACTAGAAGTAAAGCTATCATGATCATATGGTCACTTATATCAGAAATTCAGCCACCTTAACTGCAGTGTACAATTTGTCTTCCAGACTGGATTCATTGTCTATGTAACTGACAAAACTCCCTGGTTTAGAGCCTATTCACATGATGGAAATTAAGTCATATGTTTGTACAGATATAAATTACTCTAAAGCCTTCCTCAAAAGCAGAAGTCAATGTCCTTTCCAACCTTGCTAAAACACCAATACACGCTGAGTAAGCTTAATTGAATTGTTTTATTTTACTAAAGTATGCAAAGCTGTTCTTCTTTTTTATAATAATTGTGACCTCAGGCTCTCATAAATGAATTTGCTGCTCCCTTTGAAGAAAAAGATCAAGAAAAATTTCCCAAGTGCAAAATTAAAAAGAAAAGAAAGCTTTCTTTTCTTACTTGAACTATACATCTTGTCTGTTACTTTAATGTTTTCTTAAGTAGGAAAATTAGTACAGAACAGGTGGCTATGCTTTTTTCTCCCTTGCTCATTCTTCTAAAGAGAAATATTTATGAAAAATTCTGTGATTTTTAACTTATGATAACTAAGTACCTTTTGCATGACATTAATATTACAGTTTACAATGCCTTACACCTTCACTAGCATTTGGACTTCACAGTCCATTCAAAATTTGCAAGTAACTAACAGTGACAGACTTTACTGTCTTGGGCTCCAAAACCACTGTGGATGCAGTGACTGCAGCCATGAAATTAAAGGAGGTCTGCTCCTTAGAAGAAAAGTAATGGCAAATCTAGGCAGCATATTAAAAAGTAGAGACATTGCATTGCCAACAAAGGTCAATATAGTCAAAGTTATGGTTTTTCCAGTAGTCGTGTATGGATGTGAGAGCTGGACAGTAAAAAAGGCTGAAAGCCGAAGAACTGATGCCTTTGAAATGTGGTGTTGGAGAAGACTCTTGAGAGTTGCTTGGACTGCAAGGAGATCAAACCAGTCACTACTAAAGGAAATCAACTGTGAATATTCATTGGAAGGACTGATGCTGAAGCTTAAGCTAGAATATTTTGGCCACCTCATGCAAAGACCTGACTCATTGGAGCAGACCCTGATGCTGGGAAAGATTGAACACAGAAGGAGAAGGGGATGAAAGAGGATGAGATGGTTAGATGGCCTTACTGGCTCAATAAAGTTGAGTTTGAGCAAATTCCAGGAGATGGTGAAGGACAGAGAAGCCTAGTGTGCTGCAGTCCATGGAGTCGCAAAGAGTCGGACATGACTGAGTGACTGAATAAAAACAGTCACTGAAAGTTTATGAGGCTAAACTCTGTATAAGGTATACTTGCTGTATCATAGCATTTTAATCTCAACGAAATAGGTATCTTTATAGCCCAATTTTGAGATGCAGAAACTGAGTCACATAAAATCAAGGAAATTGCATGTGAACACACAACTCATAAAACAAAGAAGTAGAATTCATGCTGTCATAGGTCTATACCACTATTAAAAGTTATTCTCAAGTGCATTTATAAATTAGGCACTCTCTCACATTTTGCTGACCTATAATCCAAAGGATTGTGGTGGGGTTTTTCTTGCATCATGTTTTATGACATTTGATGCTTAGTAAAAAAAAAAAAAAAAACAACTATAATAATCAAAACTGCCTTTACTGACTGTCTCACTATGAAATTTGCCTTATTGCTAATTTTGACTAGAACCATGCAAGATATGTATTATTATACTTATTTTATGAATGAGAAAACTGGGGCTCAATGAGTTTAATTAAAATATCCCAGGTCACATCGCAAGAACTGGAAGAATCAGGATTCCAGGCCATTGCCTTTCCATAGACCATATGGCCAAAAGGATGACACTCCTTTGACCATCCTTACTACTTGGATGCTCAGTCAATTCTAAGCAATGTGTCTTTAACTTCCTAAGGGGACTGTATGTTTTAAAACAATCACAACTATATTCTATCTTAAAAAAACTTTATTTTTTGTCTAACAAAACATTATTTTCTAAGACCTTGCATGCAAAATGAGCAAAGTCTTGTTTAGATACTAATTTTATAGTGTAAATTGGTACAGGGAAAGCTGCTTTGACTTGTGGATGTACTTGTAAATGTTGCCTTTGGGCTGGCAAAATATTCTTCTCTGGAGTCAACAAAATGCAAATATAATTAAGCTACCCTTTCTGAGGTGACCACTTTTTAACCAACTATATATTTTTTAATATCAGCTGCATTCCTTTGGGTAATAGTGGGATAGTTGGAATTATGCAATTATGCTGTATAGTATTTTAATTAAAAGATGTATCACTGAATACTTAAACATTCTGTGTCTGCCAGAACCTACAATAATTATGCAAATGTGAGAGAGCAGGGGAAGAAAATTCACATCTTTTCTGTTTATATTTCAATTAGATTGTGAAAACTTATTGCTGAAACTGAAAATTTCACATTTTCTAACTGATACAAAAAGTTCAGAAATGCTGTTTTTTAGTTCTAAGCTACATCAAATTCTACCAATATTAATTAAAATTTAGCAAATTCATATTTCATATGTATATGATATATATGAACCCACAAAGTACAACTGAACTAGGTGATTCATCTTTAGATTTATAACAACATAGGGTTCGAAATCACAATGTTTTGTTGTAATATTTCAATGTGGCATGGTGAAATAGATTATTCCAAATTGATAAGTTCTTCTGGAGTTGAAAATAACACTTCTAAAACAATTTTTCAGGTCATCAGCTTATTTGATAACAACATGGAGTGGTAAATTGTTAAGCATGGCTGAAGCACATTATGTTAAAGTCCTATCAGCCTCAGAACAATTAAGCTAAGACTGAATAAGAGGAGATGTACAAGAGAAGTAAAAATATACTTTTGCTGTCAAAAGGGCTCTGGTTTAGAATCAGGAACATGAGATTGGGAGATTTGTGTTGAACACAAATTAGCTGTGAGATCTTATGTACCATTCTTTACTTGCTCGGGACTCAGTTGCTTTAACTGTTAAATGGAAAGGGAAGGGAAAGGAAAAAGGAAAGGATAGGGGAAAAATAGATGTATTTGTAGTATGAGAGGGGAAATACTATTATACATACAAATCTAAGGTATTTCTATTTTTATTTTACTGTTCATACTGAAGATAAATTGACTATTAATAGTTAATGGCATGACCCTACTGGGAAAATATTAACATGGCTCAGAAAGGACTACAAAGAAAAGTGAACTCCCTATCTAAAACCCATTCTTCAGAAATCATCACTGCTAGCAATTTCTTCTCTTATCAGATTTAAAAAATAAATGCTAAGGCTTCCTATTTGAGTGAAAAGTTGTTTTTAAATCACCTTATATTTGAAGACTTGCTTTTCCAACCCACTACACAGCTCTGATTTACTTTGTAGTACAGATGTGTGTGTGTATGTGTGTGTGTGTGTTTGTAATGCGGGTGGAAGCAAATAGGCTGTAGTCAGAAGACCTTATTCAAGTCCCAGCATTGTATCTTATCAGCTGGGTTGCTGGGTAAAAAGTGAAAACTCTGAGTATACATTTCTTATCAATAAAATCAGAATAGCAATATTCCCTCTCAGAGCTATTAATCAAATAAGAATATGAACATGCTTTTTAAACAAGTGAAATATTAAATTGTCATTATGAGTATAGTTTTTAGAAAGCACAAATATTGATCTGTCTAGATAGGAACAATGGAATAAAGTACTCCCAAATTCAAGTTGCCTACTCATATCATATTGTTAAGGGGTTCTGCCCTTGTTCTACTTTGTCAGCTCTCTAGGAATGTTGAAAACTGACTATGAAATAAAGAAACATTTCTGCTTATCTCCTTTTCCCACAGCATTCTCACCTACAGAGATTGTTCACAACCTTCCAATAAGTAAATACAGGTAACTGAAAAAACAAAGGAAGAGCAAGGAAAGAAAGTGACAAAAAAATCAGTTCCCTCCAACATCTCTCCCATAAATTTAATTTCCCTTCACCCAACAAACTGTCAAAAGCAATAGGAAAAAATACAGGACAAAATCTTCAGGTAAAAAACACATCTTCTCTATATTCTAGGAAATAGTGTTCCAAATAAGTCAATTTACCTCTGAAAGCATCAAATATTCATGTGTTCAACTCACAGAATGTTGCCTTCTGAAAAAGCTTAGAGAACCAAAAGTACCATTCTGTAAACTTCCATTCCTTTATAGGTTAATGTGTTTGACTTCAGAGCATGTAACTAACAGTTGCTTAAAGAATTCTTTTAATTGAAGCTGGACTTATATTAAGAGATAGCTATAAGGAAACAGAGAGTGGAAAACCAGTTCTTTCTAAACTGAAATAAAAAAATCAGGTTCCATGATTTGTGGAACTGACTTTGTGTTCTTTGTCAAATCCCTTAATTGTTTGGTCCCTTTCTTACTCAACTATAAATTAAGTTTAACTAACAAGTGTCTCTAGAAGGCACTGAACTTAATGCCTGCTGTCAACAAAGTCAAAGCTGGGAATTGCACATTTGACATATATGGCCTCTAATTATTCTTTTAGCCATAACTGCAAGGGAAAGAAGGGTATAAAAAACTGGGGTTGCAAGGGCTCATCACCATGCTTCATATATAAGAATGATAAATTGTGCTTGTGTGAATGACCTCCATTTCTACTCTTCTGTGCCCTCAAATGTAACTTAAGAATAGAATACAATAAAGAACAACCTTCCTAGCCACTATAATTTTACTTATCATTCCATGTTCTTCTCTCCCATTCACTGTCTTTCATTTTATGTTATTTTGTACTCTCATTATAATTCATTAAAATGGAGGAATATCATAACTTTGCATCCTCATTCATTCCTTCTATTTGTGATAACTTTACATGCATCCTCTGTTTTTCCTTTTAAAAGCATACTGTGCTTTACTGAAAACAAAAGTGAATAGACTGTTTCCCATTTTCATGCATCTTTAAAATGTAGACAACTTCAAATTCAGTATCTCTCATCGTTATGTAAAAAACAACTGCAAGAAAGATAGAAACTCAGTGACCCACAAATTATAGCTAGATTTGGCACCATTGAAATTAAATGTAAGCACTTTCCTTCAGCTCAGGTATTATCTCTTTCTCCTGTTTTTCAAGAGCTATCTACTGTTGCTGAAGACCTAAGGATCTAAGCTGGCACTTTATTCATTACAGGTCATCTCACATTGCATGTTGCTGGGCCACAGAGGCACAGATTTGAGATGGCATATGATCTAGCACAATCTGTTGGTTCTCTAAACTAAATATATGTTAATGCTGCTGATGGAGGACAGTCCAGAAGAGAAAACCACACTTTAGCAAGATCATTTTCAAATAGAAAAGAGGATGTAGAAACATTATTTAAGTTCAATGGGTATAAATGGGTATAAAGCTTTATAGTATAACCATCAAAATTCTCTTTTAAGTGGCCTTCAGGTAGCCACAGTAACTATGTTTTCAAACAAAAATGCTATTGTTCATTAATATAACATGATTTAATCATATTAACATTGGCCTGTATTTCTTTCTAGCTAAAGATCTGGATGTAGCCTGTGATATAGAGTTTTAAGCAAGATTCAATGACTTTATAGTCAACCAACTAATAAAAAGCATATAATGTGAAAATTTTGCATCTTTAACAAAAATTAATTCAAATTCTCTGACTCACTTCAGGGAGAAAAAAGCAAGCTTTATGAATTTGTTACTACTGCAATAGATGATATCAATAAGATACTAATAAAAATATTATCTGTCTAGTGGGAAAAGTGCCAATTTGTCTTGAGGGCCATTTTATTAGCATTTCATCCAATATTTTTAATTATTAATATCAATTCATATCTCAAAATTGAGACTTACACTAATGTTTCTAACATCATGAACTTTTCTATAATGCTGCTCTTCATACATATGATAAACATTAATCTTATAGATGTCAATATGGTCATGTTATCAAACTACATAGTAGAACTTTATAAGAATCTGACTTCCAGACCCGATTCCCAAATAATAGTGATAGAGCAAATATATCTTCTCTGGTTCTCAGTCTAATTACAGACTATTAAGAAATATACTAAGATACATTGATACATCGGTCCTAGGGCTTATAGAAAAAATAAAATCTATTGGTAAGATACTAACATGCATGTAGGAACAAGATACAAATTTAACAGAGACAAGGCATTTTGTATTTGTGGCTAGACCTCTAATGAAAAATGAATAGTGGATGCTGAATTTCTGATTTTTTTCCCTCCTGTTCCAACTTTCTCTGAAATTAAAATGGCAAAACTGTAACTAACACAGATACTCTGGTAATTATTTAGTGAACCAGATGTGCCAATTCATTTTACTTTTGTTACAATAGACAATCTGATATCTGTTCAAGGTCCTTCTGCATCACTTGGTTTAGATTGTGATTAGACTCTCTACTGGTTGATATGTCTGAAAGCAAATGTTTTTTTTTCCCTTGTAATATAGACAAATAAAGCATGCAAAGAACTGTTGCATCCTAGCTTTATCTATCTATCTGTCTATTTGTTGGCAGCTTTATCATTTTTCAAAGTTGAAAAGTGAAAACTTCTTCTTAGCAAAAATGAGAAATCATTAAACTGACCAAAGAAAAATGATAAATAGAAAACTACTACTAGATTCTGAGCTTAAGTAGTCAAGAAAATGTCATAAAATGCTTTTGTTCAATCTATTTTAAACTTTGTGAGCCAAAACAGAACCCAAGTGTTAATATGTTTACATTAAAACAGAGGTTACTGATTAATAACTCATCCACTGTCAAATCAACTCTCATTTCCAAAAAATTTACCTAATTCATCTGTTATGGGTATTCTTAAAAGTAATTGTCATTCTAAAGTATTTTCAGTATGTAGAATCTTTCATATTGGATAGATCTTCTAGAAAGTTTGCTATAAAATTAATTTCATGAAGTCTATTTTCCAGTAGGGAGGCATGGCAGAGAGGTAAGGAATGTTGTTGGGATACTTAAGGGAGTTTTGTTTTTGGCATCCAGTTCTAATAACTAGCAACATTTTTTTTAGAGGTATTTTTGAAAGAACAAGGCATTAAGAGTTACAAACTCATAATAATGACATAATAGCTGCCATACCAATGAGCAGGTCTAGGATTTGCTGCTAGCACTTCTACTGCAACTTTAGCAGGCAAGGGCTCCCTTTCAAGAGCAATGGGGAGCTTTCTTTCCCACCGGAGCTGAGGGATAATCCCTCATCTATAATAACGAAAAAGTTTTAAATTTCCAAACCCTTAGCTGAGAATCAACAGAAAATGCAATTTTCCCCATGACTTTATTAATTTGATGAGAGGAAAAGTCATGCATGTTGATTTGCTGCTTATCATGTGATTGTTGGATTGGGACAATTTTGAAAAACAAATAGGAAGACATCAGAAGTCACAGTAATTTTTCTGAAAATGTTGTGTTCTTAAAAATTCATGTCAATGTATGGCAAAAAAAAAACTACAATATTGTAAAGTAATTAGCCTCCAATTAAAATAAATTAATTTACAAAATACACAGAATGTCAAAATTGAGTAGCCCTCAATGAGTCTAAGTTCTGTCCTAAAAATGCCTGCCCTGTTCTTAATACTGATAATAATGCAAATAATTTTTAAATCTCTTATGTTTAAATATTAGGGTTATGACTTTAAAAATCACATAGTACTCTTGAAACATCCCACCCTCGCCTTCTCCCACAGAGTCCAAAATCTGTTCTATACATCTGAGTCTCTTTTTCTGTTTTGCATATAGGGTTATCGTTACCATCTTTCTAAATTCCATATATATGTGTTAGTATATTGTAATGGTCTTTATCTTTCTGGCTTACTTCACTCTGTATATCGAAACATGTATATTATCTAGGGTGAAACAGATCACCAGCCCAGGTTGGATGCATGAGACAAGTGCTCGCACCTGGTGCACTGGGAAGACCCAGAGGGATCGGGTGGAGAGGGAGCTGGGAGGGGGGATGGGGATGGAGAATACATGTAAATCCATGGCTGATTCATGTCAATGTATGACAAAAACCACTACAATATTGTAAAGTAATTAGCCTCCAACTAATAAAAATAAATGAAAAAAAATGTTTAAAAATCACGTAGTAGAATGGAAAGTCTAGTCTTCAAGTCTGCAGAAAATGAAGTCCCCACAAAGGCTGTACTGAGTACTCACACAGCGTCCCATAGCAAACAGCAGTTGCAATTGTACTGACTTTCAAATGACTTTCACTCCAGTGGCAGAGGCTGTTTTATAGTCCAGGTACACTCACATTGAACACAGTGCCCCAAGAGTAAAATAGCAAACCATGGTTGACTAGTTATCATTTCTACTTGAAAAATGAAGATCCGTTATTTACTGATACTTAGGATGTATGTAGTCATAAATGCCTTCAGCTGAAAAGCTACAAAAATGTCTAGATCTCCTTTTGAAAAAATAATAAGGCTTCTCATAGTCATTGTAACTTCTTTATATCTCTCTAAACATGGGAATGATTTCACAAGACCCCTTTAATGTACAATATCCCATTTTTCAAGATGTGAAAAAGAATTCTGATTTTTTCAAAGGAAACTTTAATCTAGGTTAAATGTATCCTATGCTAGGCACTAGAATAGTTTCTAAATGTTATGAATAAAGAAGGAAGCAAGTAAATAATAATCACATGGAGCTTACACACTAATGGAGAGAGCAAAACACTCTGCCCATAACTGTGTATTTTAAGATATTTTGTGTTTTGAAGTATATTTTGAAAAGTAGAAATATATTTGGTCTTGTAATATGTTCTATGAGAACTTAATATGCTAGGATAAATTGCTAAGCCATGCAATTCCGTCTGATGTGTTGTTTTCAACTCTCAGCTCCTGTGAGGCTGCTCTCTTTAGTGGCTCACTTACAATCAATTGCCCTTCCTGTCAAATATGCCCTTACCTTTCCTCCTCATTTACTTACTAGTACTGGATTTTTGTTCTTCTATTTCTCATTGCCTATAAAATTCCTGCCCAGCTTTGTAAGCAACCATGATGTATAAATTCTACCTCTTCTGTAATATCTTCCCAATCATTTCAGTCTTTACTTCCTCCTCCTCTGAACTTATATCAGTTCAGTTCAGTTCACTCACTCAGTCATATCCGATGCCTTGCGACCCCATGAATAGCAGCACGCCAGACCTCCTTGTCCATCACCAACTCCCGGAGTTTACTCAAACTCATGTCCATCGAGTCAGTGATGCCATCCAGCCATCTCATCCTCTATCTTCCCCTTCTCCTCCTGCCCCCAATCCCTTCCAGCATCAGGGTCTTTTCCAATGAGTCAACTCTTCGCATGAGGTTGCCAAAGTATTGGAGTTTTAGCTTCAGCATCAGTCCTTCCAATGAACACCCAGGACTGATCTCCTTTAGGATGGACTGGTTGGATCTCCTTGCAGTCCAACGGACTCTCAAGAGTCTTCTCCAACACCATAGTTCAAAAGCATCAATTCTTCAGTGCTCAGCTTTCTTCACAGTCCAACTCTCACATCCATACATGACCACCGGAAAAACCATAGCCTTGACCAGATGGACCTTTGTTGGCAAAGTAATGCCTCTGCTTTTTAATATGCTGTCTAGGTTGGTCATAACTTTCCTTCCAAGGAGTATCTGTCTTTTAATTTCATGGCTGCAGTCACCATCTGCAGTGATTTTGGATCACCCCAAAATAAAGTCTGACACTGTTTCCACTGTCTCCCCATGTTTTTCCCATGAGGTAATGGGACAAGATGCCATGATCTTAGTTTTCTGAATGTTAAGCTTTAAGCCAACTTTTTCACTCTCCTCTTTCACTTTCATCCAGAGGGTTTTTAGTTCCTCTTCACTTTCTGCCATAAGGGTGGTGTCATCTGCATATCTGAGGTTATTGATATTTCTTCTGGCAATCTTGATTCCAGCTTGTGCTTCTCCCAGCCCAGCGTTTCTCATGATGTACTCTGCATATAAGTTAAATAAGCAGGGTGACAATATACAGCCTTGACGTACCCTTTATCCTATTTGGAACCAGTCTGTTGCTCCTTATATAGTACCAATTAATTAGTTATTGTCCCTTTCTGATTAATTTTTCAAAGACTAAACTGTTACAATATATCTGGAACAGATTTTAAATATCTTCAAATCTATCATTTTATAGCAGAGAAAACTGGGTCTTAGGAGCTGAGTGCTTTATTCAGTCACCCAGTTTACAAATGCAAAAGTAGGTTTGAAGCCTTAGCACTTGATTCCCAGTGAAACATTTTTCCACCCCACCAAATCTGTTTATACACGACTATTTTGATTTTTTTCTTGGTCACTAATCTGTATTTATAATAATAAAATGCAATCAAATCCCAAACTCTTTTGCCTACGATAATATCTCTCAGGTTAGTTCATTTATTTAGGAACCAAAGTACTTTCTATTGTATATATTTCCTCTTGCATAGGCCTCCTTGAAAAATCCTTGGAAATTTTTATCTGAGCAAATAAAAATGGACTGTTTCAGTCATTTCCTGTATTTGTTTAGTTCCTATTGTTTGAACTCATCTTTGTAAGAATCTTCCTTGAGGTAATCAATTCCCAAAGATCATACATACCTTTTCACTACCCCTTCCATGCAACTTAACCTTAAAGTGACAGACCTACCACATTATTGCCAACTCCATGTTGCCCATGTAGTGGGCAAAACTTCAACTATCATTTACATACAGTTTTTTACTTTTGTTTGCTTTGCTTGCTGATTTATTGTGTTTGTATCTTACTGGTATTTCTTTTTAAAGGAGATAATATTGGGTTTGGGTGGCTTCGGTGGTGCCTTTGATGGTAAAATATCTGCCTGCAGCGCAGGATACCTGGGTTCAATCCCTGGGTTAGGAAGATACCCTGAAGAAGGGAATGGCAACCCACTCCAGTATTCTTCCCTGGAGAGTTCCACGGACAGAAGAGCCTGGTGGACTACTGTTTATGGGGTCACAAAGAGTCAGACATGACTGAGTGACTAACACAACACAATATCAGGTTTAAGCTTCCCTTCAGAAGAAAATTAAAGTTTTCATTTAAAAATAACTTTATTCTAGTAACAATTAAAAACTCTCAGTTAAAGCACAGCACTGGAAGCTTCAAATCCAAGAAGAGTAAGACTGTTTACATGTGAATAAAATATATGAATAGCTGAAGCACTGTAGGTTTGCTTCTAGGAAATTCTAAAAAGAAGATTGCCATATTGCAAAATTCAAAACATTTCAGGGGCTTCAGGCACCTAGATTACAAAGCTGAAATGGGTTGGGTGGAACAACTCAAAAGAAAGCCTTGAAGCTACTTCTATCCTAGTGGTTGGGTCTAATTTTAGAACTAGAAAGAGAATTTGCCCTCTGATTTTCAGAAATTTGAGTAATTGGCTGACTACCAGCAGGTTGTTCAAGTTACTCAATGTGTATACCTAGAGAGATTATTTAAGGTGGCCATATTCCACATACCAATCAGAGAACTGGAAACGACTAGATTCACTAATTTTGGTACAGTTTCCATGCTGAGGCCTGAGGCAAAATCATGTTATATGTTACCAGAAGAGTGGTAGAAAAAGAATTGCTAACACAGAACCCTGATCTAGAGCACTTTTGAGAAAAATCTCCATAGGCATTTTTTCCTCCATAAAATTTCTTTTTCACCTTTTATACAGTTTGTGAGGTTCTCATGGCAAGTATACTGGGGTGGTTTGCCATTCCCTCCTCTAGTGGGTCATGTTTTGTCAGAACTCTCTGCTGTGACCCATCCGTCTTGGATGGCCCTTAACAGCATGGCTCATAGCTTCATTGAGTTACACATGCCCCTTCTCCACAACAAAGCAGTGATCCATCAATTTAGGAGAGAGAAACATCAACAACCTCAGATATGCAGATGATAACACTCTAATGGCAGGAAGTGAAGAGCTACTAAAGAGCCTCTTGAAGAGGGTGAAGAAGGAGAGTGAAAGAACCAGCATAAGATTAAAAACAAACAAACAAACAAAGATCATGGCAGCCTGTCCCATTACTATGTGGCAAATAGAAGGGGAAAAGGTGAAAATAGTGACAGATTTCTTTTTCTTGGGTTCCAAAATCACTTCAGACAGTGACTGGAGTCATGAAATCAGAAGATGATCGCTTCTTGGCAGGAGAGTGATGACAAACCTAGACAGCGTGTTGAAAAGCAGAGACATTACTCTGCCAACAAAGGTTCATATAGTCAAGGCTATGGTCCTCCCAGTGGTCATGTATGGTTATGAGAGCTGGACCATAAAGAAGGTGAGTGCCAAAGGATTGATGCCTTCAAATTGTGGTTCTGGAGAAGACTCCTAAAAGTCCCTTGGCTAGCAAGGAAATCAAACCAGTCAATCTTAAGGGAGATCAGTCCTGAATATTCATTGAAAGGACTGATACTGAAGCTGAAGCTCAAGTATTTTGGTCCTTTGACAAGAACAAATGACTCATTGGAAAACTTCCTGATGCTGTAAGAATTGAGGAAAGAAGAAGAGGGCATCAGAGGATGAGACGGCTGAATGGTATCACCAATGCAATGAACATGAACTTGGGCAAACTCCGGGAGATGGTGAGGGACAGGAAGGTCTGTCGTGCTGCAGTCCATAGGGTCACAAAGAATAAGACACGACCGGGTGACTGAACAACAACAAAGATTTCTTTAAAGCTTCTAACTGCAAAATTATATTTAAATCTCTAACAAAATTATAGCTTAAATCTTTATCTGAAAATTTAGATCAATATCTAGCATCAAATGTAAGAGTTTCAAACATAAATTTCCCTCCAACTACTGTGTCAAAAAATAGTAAATTTTTTGTAGAAAGTATTTATGTGAAATGTATCATGCAAGTGCATATCTGTTCCCTAAGTGTGAAGTGACAGAAATAGATGACTCCTGTCCTCCCTATTCTTAAATTGCTTCTTACCTATGAAATGGAGCAGGACTCGATGGTTTCATTCCAGGTACAAATCCCCAGTTTCCTGTTTGTAGGAAATAGGTTTCATTCAGCCTCCTTGAAGTTCCCTGAATTCCAAAGGATGAATACAAACAGTTGCTAATCAGGGAAGGAAATGACTACAGAAACTCATGAGAAGCAGTCAAGAGACACTAGTGCAGCCTAGGGGCAGGGTCCTGGTTCATCCTCAGTTCAGATCAGTTCAGGAGCTCAGTCATGTCCAACTCGTTGAGATCCCATGTATTGCAGCATGCCAGGCTTCCCTGTCCATCACCAACTCCTGGAGCTTGCTCAAACTCATGTACATTGAGTCACTGATGCCATCCAACCATCTCATCTTTGTCATCCCCTTCTCCTCCTGTATTTCCCAGCATCAGGGTCTTTTTAAATGAGTCAGTTCTTTGCATCAGGTGGCCAAAGTATTGGAGTTTCAGCTTCAGCATCAGTCCTTCCAATGAATATTCAGGACTGATTTCCTTTAGGATGGACTGGTTGGATCTCCTTGCTGTCCAAGGGACTCTCAAGAGTCTTTTCCAACACCACAGTTCAAAAGCATCAATTCTTCAGTGCTCAGCTTTCTTTATGGCCCAACTTTCACATCCATACATGACTACTGGAAAAACTATAGCTTTGACTAGGCAGAACTTTGTTGACCAGGTAATATCTCTGCTTTTTATCATGCTGTCTAGGTTGGTCATAGCTTTTCTTCAAAGCAAGGAGCAAATGTCTTTTCATTTCATGGCTGCAGTAACCATCTGCAGTGATTTTGGAGCCCAGGAAAATAAAATCTGTCACTGTTTCCATTGTTTCCCCATCTATTTGCCATGAAGTGATGGAGTGGTACATAACAAAATACCTTTGAGTTCTTCTGCTAGAACTAAGGCCCACAGCCAGATAGAGAATGGTACCCTTAGGCTAAACACAACATTCCTGCAGCACTGCCCTGCTACTTGACCTAACACCAATCAGAAAAAGTCACATATCCTGCAACCCTCACTCCAAATTTGGCTATAAAATCCTCTTCGCGGAAACCATTGGGGATTTTGGGGTTTTGAATACAAGTCAAATATTCTCCTTGCTCAGACCAGAGATAAACATTTCGCTGATCCAAACTCTAATGTTTTGGTTTGTTTGGCCTCACTGTTCATGGGGAACACAAACTTGTATTTGGTAACACCTACAGTTTCTTTGGGTTTCCCTGGTGGCTCAGATGGTAAAGAATCTACTTGTAATGCAGGAGACCTGGGTCCAATCCCTGGGTCAGGAAGATCTCCTAGAGAAGGGAATGGCAACCCACTCCAGTCTGGAGAATCCCATGGATAGAGGAGTCTGTCAGGCTCAAGACCATGGGGTCCCTAGAGTTGGACATGACTGAGCTTTCACAGTTTCTGTTATCTTATTAACATCAAGACTTTCACCTGGGTGAAGTTAAAACAACTATTTCTGGAACACCAATATCAAGGTGTTTCAGTCTGCTATATCCTGCTCCCAAAACACACACACTCCCCTAGTTTGTAATCACAAGTGTACACTTTTGGTGTCAAAATTTTTGTCACAGGTCTCAGAAGGAAAGCAAAAATCTTCCTGGGGGATAATTTGCTAGCATGGTTTTTATGGTAAATGCACCCCCTTGTTGAACACTATCTAAAATCAGTTCTGTGCATATAGGCACTTGGGATTAACTTTCATCATCTATAGATACAGTTGCATTAGGTGTTTCAGAATTAAATCACCCCCCCCCCCAGCCCAAAAACTGAAGCATGCATTCAGGTAGAAAACATATGCAGAGTAAATAAAATGATGATTGTATTAAGGTCCAACTTCAGTGGTTTTAACCCAGCCTGCTTTATAAAACACCTATAAGTATTGAACTATCTCTATAAATATGGATTAACTTTGAATAACTATAGTGGATAGAAAAAAAGGAAAAAAAACTGGGAATTAGAGAGAAGGTAAGAGAATGAAATCTAGAATTAATGAAATGCAAATTATTGCTATATCTTTAAAATGTACATTGCTTCAAACTGTGCTTTGCATAGAAATGACAAGCTTTTCCTAATTGAATATTTTAATACAAAAAAAAAAGAACAAGAAGATAGATTTGAATCCAAATCCAAACTCCAGACATCAAGCATGGATGACAGAAACACAGTTCCCCTATAATTTTATGTTCATTCACAGTGTTGCTGTTGTTCAGTTGCCCAGTCATGTCCTATTCTTTGCAATCCCATGGACTACAGCTTCCCTGTCCTTCATCATCTCCCAAGTTCATGTCCATTACATCGATGAGGCCATCCAGCCATCTCATCCTCTGATGCCCTCTTCTGCCTTCAATCCTTCCCAGCATCAGAGACTTTTCCAATCAGTCAGCTGTTTGCATCAGATGACCAAAATACCAGAGCTTCAGCTGCAGCATCAGTTCTTCCAATGAATATTCAGGGTTGATTTCCCTTGAGATTGACTGGTTTGTCTCCTTGCTGCCCAAGGGACTCTCAGGATTCATCTTCAGCACCAAAGTTCAAAAGCATCAATTATTTGGTACTCTGCCTTCTTCATGGTCCAGCTCTCATAACCATATGTGACCACTGGGAAGACAATAGCCTCTACTAGGAGGACTTTTGTTGGCAAAGTGATGTCTCTGCTTTTCAACACACTGTTTAAATTTGTCATAGCTTTCCTGCCAAGAAGCAATCAGTTTCTGATTTCTTGGCTGCCGTCATCATCTGCAGTGATTTTAGAGCCCAAGAAAAGAAAATCTGTCACTACTTCCACCGTTTCCCCTTCCATTTGTCATGAAGTAATGGGGCCAGATGCTATGATGATTCCTGGGTCAGGAAGATCCCCTGGAGATGGGTTAGGCTACCCACTCCAGTATTCTTGGGCTTCCCCGGTGGCTCAGATGGTAAGGAATCCACCTGTAATGCAGACCTGGTTTTGATCTCTGGGTAGGGAAGATCCCCTGGAGGAGGGTATGGCAACCCACTCCAGTATTCTTGCCTGGCAAACCCCATGGACAGAGGAGCCTGGCAGGCTACAGTCTATATGGTGACACAGAGGCGGACATGACTGAAGCGACTTAGCACAGCACAAACAACCATGATCTTAGTTCTTTTTTCATCTAGTAAATTAATGTTTTCATTTTTATTCAGTTCAAAACATTTTCTTATTGGAAACACAATTTATTTATGTATGTTATTTAGCTTTCTTAAGTATTTGGATACATTTTCTAGATGTCTTTCAATTATTGATGTATAATTTTGTGGTCACTGAACATATTTTGGATGCCTTGAATTCTTTAAAATTATTGAAAAAAAGAGAAGTGTTATAATGCAGAGTCTTAGTAAATTCTCTGGCAGTGCTTGAAAAGAATGCATTCTGTTGAGTGGAATGCTGAATAAATGTCTTAAGGTCAAGTTGGTTGATAGTGATGTTCATATATACTGCATCATTTTTGGTTATCATTATACTTGTATATCAAATCATGAGAGAGGACTATTGAAATCTCTTATTAAAATTGTTGATTTTTCTTTTTCTGCAGTTCTATGCTTCATGTATTTTGTAGTTATATTATTGGATGCATAAACATATAGAATTACTGTGTCTTTTGGGTGAATTGATGTCTTCATTGTTATGAAGTATCTTTCTTTGAGATAGTGAAGTGCAGGGAAGCCTGGTGTGCTGTAGTCCATGGAGTTGCAAAGAGTCAGACATGACTTAGCAACTGAACAAAAACAAATACCTGTTAGTATTCTTTACTCTTATATCTGTTTTCCTGGTATAAGTATGAAAGTGAAACTCGCTCAGTTGTGTCCGACTCTTTGCGACCTCCTGGACTATACAATCCATGGGATTCTCCAGGCCAGAATCTTGGATTGGGCAGCCATTCCCTTCTCCAAGGGATCTTCCCAACTCAGGGATCGAATCCAGGTCTCCCTCATTGCAGGCAAATTCTTTACCAACTGAGCCACCAGGAAAGACCTGGTGGTATAAATATAGCCATTCTAAATGTTTGGCTATATTTTGTA
Source organism: Odocoileus virginianus (assembly GCF_023699985.2). Classification (NCBI taxonomy): domain Eukaryota; kingdom Metazoa; phylum Chordata; class Mammalia; order Artiodactyla; family Cervidae; genus Odocoileus; species Odocoileus virginianus. Next base: position 41,811,250 of record NC_069708.1, on the reverse strand, counting down.
TAGTATATAATTTTCTATCATTTTACTTTTAAACTATTTGTATCTTTATATTTAAAGTGCATTTTTTTTTGTTAGCAGCATTATAGTAGTCTTGTTTTTTTTTAATCAGATCTGACCGTTTCTTCATTTTAATTGTTTAGACCTATTCCATCTAATTTGATTATTGATATATTTATGACTGCTACAAATTTTCCTATTTGTTTTCTATTTTTTCTTTGTTCAAGTTTTCCTTTCATTGCCTTCTTTTAAATTGAACCTTTATGATTCAATTTTGGGCTTCCCAGATGGTGCTAGTGGTAAAGAACCCTCCTGCCAATACAGGAGATATAAGAGACACAGGATTGATCCCTGGGTCTGGAAGATCCCTTGAAGGAGGGGGGTTGCTTTAGAATTAGAATTGCTTTAGAATTATTCTGTATGTCTTTTAACTTTTCACAAATTTATTCAATTGATATTATAATAATTCTCATGTAGTATAAAATATTTACTATTGTATACTTCCATTTTTCCTCTCCCATTAGCCATTATTGAAATATACTTTACTTTTTACTTGTATGTGCTATAAACTCCACAATATATTATTTCATTTTGTGTAGTCAAGTTACCTTACAAGAGAGTTAAATAATATGGAAATATCTTATATAGTTAACCTGTTGTTATTTTTAGTGCTCTACATTCCATCATATATACCCACATTTTTATCTTATGTTTTATCTTTTTTGCTTGAAGAACTTCCTTTTACATTTCTTCTAATGTATGTCTGCTGGTAATAAATTCTTTCAGCTTTTGTATGTCAAGGATATCTTTATTCTGCCTTCAGTTTTAAAAGATATCTTCAATGGCTATATATATATATATATATGTTTTTCTTTTAGCACTTTAACAATCCTCCTTTTTTCATATTTTACTTTCAATAGTTTGTATTGCGATTTCTTCATATTAACCGATCTTTTATTCTTCCACGTCTAATGAGATGTTTATCCTATTCTGAGCATTTTTCCATCACAAAGATTGTAGCTTCTGTCTCTAGAAGTTTGATTTGAGCCTCTTTAATATCTTTCATGGGGCTTCCCTGGTGGCTCAGACAGCAAAGAATCTGCCTGCAATGCAGGAGACCCAGGTTCAATCCCTGGGTTGGGAAGATCCTCTGGAGAAGGGAATGGCACTCTAGTATTCTTACCTGAAGAATCCCTTGGACAGAGGAGCCTGGTGGGCTACAGTCCATGGGGCTGCAAAGAGTTGGGCACTAATATCTTTCATATCTAAATTTAAATTTTGAACATACAGAATATGATTCTAATACATTTTTAAAAGTCATTTTATGCTAATTCTCACATCTGTTTCAGTTCTGGGTCAGTTTCTATTAATTCATTATTCTCCTCATTATAGTTTATGTTTTCCTGCTTTTCTGTATGCTTGGTAATCTTTATTTGGATGTTATCCATTTTACATTCACTTTTTTGGCTGTTAGATATTCCCATTTTATCTGAGATTCATTTAGCTTATTTAGAAATAGTTTGATCCTTTCAAGTCTTCCTTTTATTATTTGTTAGACAAATCCAAAGTAATACTCCATCTAGGGCTATAGTCCTCACTGCTAAGTAAGATCTTCCTAAGTATTCTACTAAATGCTCCAGACGTGTGAATTTTTTCACTCTTACTAGTGGGAACAAGTACTATTCCCAGCTTTATGTAAGCAACTGACACCATTCTCCAATACTACCAGATGGTTTTTCACTGGCCTCAGATGGTTTCCTCACACATACACTGATGAGTAAGCTGAAGAATACATGAAGGAGATCCTCTACTCATCCCCAGGGCTTTCTTTCTGTGTAGGTCTCTTCTCTTCAACACTGTGTCCAGGAAACTCTAGCCATCTTGGAGTCTTTGGATTCCCATCTTTGTCTCCTCAACTCAGGGAGTTTTCAGGCTCCATCTAGATTATCTCTCCCTGTGTTTTGCCCTGGAAACTCCCTCAAGATTGTAAACTGTGGTAATCTTAGAGTTTACCTCATTCCTTTCCCATCTCTAAGGGATCAATATCCTTCACTGCCTCAAATTCAGAGTTTTGTTTTATACACCATTTCCCTCTTTCTTTAGGTTGTTTCAGATGGTAAGGCAAAGTTGATCTCATTTACCCCATCTTGGACTGAAGCAGAGTTTTTAAGTAGTTTTAAAAGCCACAAGTGTGCTTCTGAGGATGTATCTTATAAAAACAGGTTTCAATTCAGATATTTCAGGCTACTTTGACTTCTCCAACTTTTGACTATTAAAGGGAACTTGTAGCAATTTTGATTGAAGGCAATATTTATTTATGCATAGTATCATTCTTTTGAAAATTTGACGTGAAGACATATATGTAATTGAAGCTAATGCATTTTTTGCAGGGATTGACACCGTTTCATTATGTCATGTCCTATTGCTAGTTTTCTCAATATGGGAACAATTGTGTAACATTTAACAGCCAATTTAAAATTAATGGTGGCTTTATTGGCCCAACTAGACAAATAGGCATATATAATGAATTTAATTCAATTACATGAGATATAAAGGCCTTATTTGCATGAGGAAATTGAGCTTAATTTTTTAAATTGATGAAGAAAAGAAAAATGGCTTAAATTATATCATACATTAAAATTGCACTATGGATGAAGGAAAATTATGTACAGGCACTGAAAGCAAAGAGTAATATTGTAATGCTTTAAACTAATGAGAATAACTAATAAATGTAATCACTATTCTACACTTAGCATACTTTACTTTAGCATAGTAAAAGCTATGCATATAAGAGTCAAAATTTTAAATTAGAGAATTATTGAAAGTAATGCAGGATTATCAAATATATTACCTCATATTATTTTTTAGATTCATGAAAATGTGGATAAAATAAAATGGAAAAATTGAGAGCAGTAATTTCACAAGCAGAAAATATCCAAATCTCCTAAATGTTATTGCATTCATTTGAACTAAATGATAAGTAAATTTTGGACTTTAATACTTTTTCTTATGTATGATGCACTGAAACATCTGACTTAAATCACCAGGCATGCTCATTTTACAAAGTGCAGAAAATAATTGGATAGAGAGTAGTTAAGAGGAAAGCAAAGAATTTCATATACTATATAAGAAAAAAAATTAATTGCACTATGCTTCTGAAAATATAACAGCACACTATTTTTGCATATTATTGTTTAAAAGGAAAAATAGTCATGTATACTGAGTTAGAGACATACAGAAGATGCCTATTCTTTGTTTTCCTTCTTATTCTGTATATGGACAGTTGAGCAAAAAAAAGTGAGTGAGTTTAAACCCATTCTCTTTTATAAAATCTATATATAATTTTAGAAATATGGATCATATTAGGTGGAATTTATATAATCAGTTATATAGCATTTCTACCTGGGCTCTTAAAGCTATCATGATTTAACAAAAATTGTTCTTTTACCAGTTGTGACTTTGAATTAAAGTACTTAGGTCATTATCTAAATAATTAAAATAACATATAACATATTTGGATCAGTTCAGTTCAGTCACTCAGTCGTGGCCGGCTCTTTGTGACCCCATGAACCGCAGTACTCCAGGCCTCCCTGTCCATCACCAATTCCCGGAGTCCACCCAAACCCATGTCCATTGTGTCGGTGATGCCATCCAACCATCTCATCCTCTGTCGTCCCCTTCTCCTCCAGCCTTCAATTTTTCCCAGCATGAGGGTCTTTTCTTTTTCTTCCATTTATTTTTATTAGTTGGAGGCTAATTATTTTACAATATTGTAGTGGTTTTTGCCATACATTGACATGAATCAGCCATGGATTTACAGGTATTCCCCATCCCCATCCCCCCTCCCAGCTTCCTCTCCACCAGATCCCTCTGGGTCTTCCCAGTGCACCAGGTCCGAGCACTTGTCTCATGCATCCCACCTGGGCTGGTGATCTGTTTCACCCTAGATAATATACATGTTTCGATATACAGAGTGAAGTAAGCCAGAAAGATAAAGACCATTACAATATACTAACACATATATATGGAATTTAGAAAGATGGTAACGATAACCCTATATGCAAAACAGAAAAAGAGACTCAGATGTATAGAACAGACTTGTGGACTCTGTGGGAGAAGGCGAGGGTGGGATGTTTCAAGAGAACAGCATCGAAACATGTATATTATCTAGGGTGAAACAGATCACCAGCCCAGGTTGGATGCATGAGACAAGTGCTTGGGCCTGGTGCACTGGGAAGACCCAGAGGGATCGGGTGGAGAGGGAGGTGGGAGGGGGGACCGGGATGGGGAATACATGTAAATCCATGGCTAATTCATTTCAATATATGACAAAAACCACTACAATGTTGTAAAGTAATTAGCCTCCAACTAATAAAAATAAATGAAAAAAGAAAGAATCCTAAAAAAAAAAAAAAAATAAAGATTCTCAAAGACCAAAACAAAGCAAATAACTTAAAATCTTACCTCCAAGTTAATAGCAAATGTCAAAAATCATAAGCAAGGTATCATTTCCAATATTATTCAAATTATACTTTCTAAGGGGCAGGCTATATATTTCAGAGAGTTTTATGTTTCAAGATGATAAACAAGTCAGGAATGAAAATACAGTTGTACTTTGTAGGAGTTTGAGATAAGAGATCAAGTATGTTCCTATACGGGTGTGAACCAATTAAGTGTGAAGAAAGCTAACATTATTCAGGAAAATCTAATTTTCATCTCAGAAAGACTACCAAATGCTATTTATCTTCAATCTTTTCCAATTTTTTAAACCCTGTTGATTGCAGAGTACTGAGGAGAAATATTACCCCAGTAGATCCCAATCAACTAAAACAACTCACTCCCTCTTGGATCTTATATAACTTGATTGAAAAACATAAAGCTCCTGGAAAGAACAAAGAGACTCATGCTGCTCCCCAAAAGGAGCAGTAATAAACACAAAAAAGTGACAGAGTTTGGTAGATATTATCAGTACTAAGTCACTGTGTGTGTGTGCGTGTCTGTGTGTGTGTGTGTTAGTTGCTCAGTTATGTCCAATTCTTTGTGATCCCATGGACTGTAAACCACCAGGTTCCTCTGTCAGTGGGATTTTCGAGGTAAGAATACTGGAGTGGGTTGCCGTTCCCTTCTCCAGGGGATCTTCCCAACCCAAAGATCGAATCCAGGTCTCCCACAATGCAGGCAAATTCTTTACTGTCTAAGCCACCAGGGAAGACACTAGGTCACTCAGAAGGTTTAATTCTCTATCATTAAAATAACTGAAACTGATAATATAAAATAGCATATAAATTTAGGAATGAATGATGCTTACAGAAAATATCTTTAGAATAAGTGACAACAGAGTGGGGAAATTTCAGTGTAAAGAATAGAGAATAGCTATCTGTGGAAACTGAAATATTTTCTTTTATCTGTCCCTTATTTCATGGTACTCCTTTCACTATCCTTTTAGAAACTTTCCTTTAGCTAATAACCCTTAAAACTTTTTGTACTAGATCTTCTCTAGTAACATGATATCTATAGCCATGATAAATTGAAAATACATTCCATTATTTTCTCATCTACATAGTCTATCTTTTTATACAATGACACTTTTAAAATTTGTATTACCTAGACTTGATAAATAATTGGGATAACACAACTTGCTAAGATATTTTCTACCTGAATTAACATACATTGAAATATACTTGTTTCTCTTTCAAATTTCTTGTTTTCATTAAGCTGTGTCTGTTGAATTTCATTGCTTTTTTACTTTTTGAGTTGCATCTTGTAAAATTAACGGTTCTCCCAACAGCCCAATAACTCTCTGTTCATGTTCCAACTTTAAGATGATTTGTTTTAGACACAGTGTTATTTCAATTTAATTATACTAACAGATATACGGTAGATTCCAGTCTAACTTCTTTTGTTTGTCTAGGACTCTCAGGTGGGAAAAGACAAAACTCAAATTTCCTTTAATTCAGTAAAGAACAATCAGAACAAAAGTGCTCTATTGAAAAAAAAAATGAAGATAACCTCAGTTGGATTTGTGACATATCAGGCATATGAACACCAATAATTTGATAGAACAAAGTTACTAGGACTTTGAGTAAAAGATTAATTGAATTAGTATACCCCACAGTGAAATTTTAAGATCATATGTTAAAGTCTAACATAAACTGTTTCTAAAACGTTCTGAAGAACTGGATAGGATCTCCCCCGCCTATTTTAGCATATCCCAAAGAGATACATAGACCATGTCCAAAACTAATGTCTATTAACCTTATATCAGTGAGAAACAATCTAGCTAATAGAGGAGTATTGTGCAAAGAATTTCCAATTTGAACAAGAAACAAAGGGTGACCTCTAAATCTCAGGGGAAATAAAGCCATGATAGCAAAAAGAGCAGATTATCTTTTTAAAAAGTTAAAACTAGAGGCATAATAGCAGTTGGCAGACATCTTTAATTGTGAGTTCTATTCTAACTCAAGCCTGGAGGAACTAAGCATTCCCCCGGTGCTGGTAAAATGTGAATGCCATTAATCAATGATTCTTACCACTTGGACTGTGCAGCTCTACAGTAACGTTCCAATGGTCAAGGACAATTAACAAAGGGAACAGCAAAGAGTAAGATGAAGAAAAAGACCATCTTAAAGAAGATACAAAATAAATAGCTGAGGTGAAATATTTAGCTATCTCAAGAAAAGAATAGTGTGCCTGGGATGTTAGGCCTGTTGTTGTCCTAATTAACAGACTGAGAATATTTTCTTTGGGTGGAGACATATCCTTAACCACAACTTTGCTATCACTCTTTCTCAAAAGCACCCTTAACACAAGGGCCATTAAAAATGTTTATACTCAGAAATCTGATTTTTTCATGTGATTTCTGTTTATTCCTCAGATATTATGGTTGTTACTACTTTCTCACTAGAAATTTTTAAAGGGGAGAGTTTAACACTGATTTTAAGCAATTTGCTTAGGCTTGCCTGACACCTAAAACATTCACTTATTCACACCAACTATCCCATTCAGCAATTCTTATTCACTGACAAAAAAATTTAGAAACAATTGCTTACTACCTAAGCAGTTCATAAATATGCATTGATTTTTATCAACAAACTAGGAAACTAGAGTATATTTTAATAAAAATGCATCTAAATATATCAAGATTAGTAGCTCACATTAATGTTGTCTTTCCTATATAGGCTTGATTCTTTTTTCCTAGAGACATTTGATTTAAAATAAGCAAGGGTGGAATTATCTTCAAATATTTGTATAGAGAACTGTGATAAATTGTGTTTGAAGGTTGAAATAATGTATTCTAGGTATTTGAACTGCCTCTATTGTAATAAAAATCCACTAACTGAAGTAATATCATAGGTATGAAAAAGTGAAAGTGTGAACATGTTACTCTTTCAGTTGTGTCTGACTCTTTGTGATCCCATGGACTGTAAGTCACCAGGCTCCTCTGTCCATGGAATTCTCCAGGCAAGAATTCTGGAGTGGCAAGAAGGAATCTTCAGGCAAGAAGATTCCCTTCTCCAGGGAAGCTCTCCAACCTAGGTATCAGACCCCAGTTTTCCTGCATTGCAGGCAGATTCTTTACCATCTGAGCCACCAGGGAAGCCTTATTATACATGTAAACATCCTCCAATATTTTTACATAAGGTAGTTCACTCTTCTCTTTGAAAAGAAATGGTCAATGAGTAGCTCATCCTCTCTCCTAAGGAAATAATTTACTCTGGTGAGTCAGAACTTTCTGAATACAGCTTGGCTTGTAAATTGCTTCAGTCTTTCCATTGGCTTCAATCAGGGATTAATAAGTAGCAACTAGTTTGCAAGGCAAAGTTCTTTTAGCAGTTAAAGGTGATTTTCAAAATAAGTGAATCAAGGACCCACTTGATGAACCCCAAATAATCTTATAATCAAAACAGTAATGTTTAGTAAGTCAAGCAATTAAATGATGCTTATAATGATAAATTTTTTTCATGATATCTAAAGAAAATGCATCGTTTCAATAATGAGCACTAAAGGAGGATTTTCCACCCAAAGATAAAGGAATGATGGTTAAAAACAGGTGTATAATTCCAGGAGCCACATACTCTTGTAAGAGTTGTGGAGAGAAAGGCAGTACAACCAGTCTATACCTCCTATTTGAAATGCTAATTGTAATTAAATCATTACATTAATAAAATGATTGTAGGATGTTTTACAAAATTAAATAGATGCTGTTTAATTTTCAGTATGTTTCAGTACAGAGTAACTCTAGAAATTATCTCTATCTTGTTTCTGTTTCCCTCTTCTACACATTTATCCATTCTTGTACTTCTCTCGTCTCCACCCCCATGTTCTCCATCTCTTTTCCCTCTTACTGGAATTCCAGTTGAGCTATTTCAAATCCTAAAAGATGATGCTGTGAAAGTGCTGCACTCAATATGCCAGCAAATTTGGAAAACTCAGCAGTGGCCACAGGACTGGAAAACATCAGTTTTCATTCCAATCCCAAAGAAAGGCAATCCCAAAGAATACTCAAATTACTGCACAATTGCACTCATCTCACACACTAGTAAAGTAATGTTCAAAATTTTCCAAGCCAGGCTTCAGCAATACGTGGACCGTGAACTTCCAGACGTTCAAGCTGGATTTAGAAAAAGCAGAGGAATCAGAGATCAAATTGCCAGCATCGGATGGATCATTCGAAAGACAGTTTCAGAAAAACATCTATTTCTGCTTTATTGACTATGCCAAAGCCTTTGACTGTGTGGATCACAATAAACTGTGGAAAATTCTTCAAGAGATGGGAATACCAGACCACCTGACCTGCCTCTTGAGAAACCTGTAAGCAGGTCAGGAAGCAACAGTTAGAACTGGACATGGAACAACAGACTGGATCCAAATAGGAAAAGGAGTGTGTCAAGGCTGTATATTGTCACCTTGCTTATTTAACTTATATGCGGAATACATCATGAGAAACCTTGGACTGGAGGAAGCACAAGCTGGAATCAAGATTGCCAGGAGAAATATCAATAACCTCAGACATGCAGATGACACCACCCTTATGGCAGAAAGTGAAGAGGAACTAAAAAGCCTCTTGAGGAGAGTGAAAGAGGAGAATGAAAAAGCTGGCTTAAGCTCAACATTCAGAAAACTGAGATCATGGCATCTGGTCCCATCACTTCATGGCAAATAGATGGAGAAACAGTGGAAATAGTGTCAGAATTTATTTTTTTGGGCTCCAAAATTACTGCAGATGGTGACTGCAGTCATGAAATTAAAAGACGCTTACTCCTTGGAAGGAAAGTTATGACCAACCTAGACAGCATATTAAAAAGCAGAGACATTACTTGCCAACAAAGGTCCATCTAGTCAAGGCTATGGTTTTTCCAGCAGTCATGTATGGATGTGAGAGTTGGACTGTGAAGAAAGCTGAGCACGGAAGAATTGATGCTTTTGAACTGTGGTGTTGGAGAAGACTCTTGAGAGTCCCTTGGACTGCAAGGAGATCCAACCAGTCCATCCTAAAGGAGATCAGTCCTGGGTGTTCATTGGAAGGACTGATGCTGAAGCTGAAACTCCAGTACTTTGGCCACCTCACGTGACGAGTTGACTCATTGCCAAACACGGTGATGCTGGGAGGGATTGAGGTCAGGAGGAGAAGGAGACGACAGAGGATGAGATTGCTGGATGGCATTATTGACTCCATGGACATGAGTCTGAGTAAGCTCCAGGAGTTGTTGATGGACAGGGGGGCCTGGCGTTCTGAGATTCATGGGGTCGCAAATAGTCAGACACGACTGAGCGACTGAACTGAACTGATAGATTCTCTTTGCCTCTCCATGGATCCTAGATTTTTTTTTCTCCAACTGTCACACTTTTTAAATTTGCTTTTCACTGAAATATAGTTCATTTACAATATTGTGTTAGTTTTTGTTGTACACCAAAGTGATTCATATACACACACACACACACACATATACATATAAAAGAGTATATATATATATTCTTTTTCATGTTCTTTTCCATTATGGTTATCACAGGATATTTAATATAGTTTCCTGTGTTAGACAGTAGGACCTTGTTTTTTTTTTTTATTATTATTGTCACTCTTTCTTTTTAACTGTACTTCTTTTCCTCCTCTTTGCCCTCTTCCCATATTTCTCCCCTTCATCTTTACTGTTCTCTGTCCCTATTTCACACTGCCTTTCTCACTCTAACCTCTCTCTCTGTCTCGCCTCCTACCCTCTCTCATTCCTTTTCTTTCTCCCCATCCAAAATCACAAAACTGCGTGCCACTTTTTGCCATTTCTTTTCTTTTCTTTTTTTATACCCTCACATAATCATGTATAATGTTCCAAACCCACAATTTTTGTTTGTCTCAGCTTTGGTCAGGAAAAGACCATAAAGCATTAAAAGAGCTTTTTTCTTTTTTTCATTTATTTTTATTAGTTGGAGGCTAATTACTTTACAATATTGTAGTGGTTTTTGTCATACATTGACATGAATCAGCCATGGATTTACATGGCATTTTTGAATGTAGAATTTTTAACTCCCTAAAATTTGACTTCTTTCTAGGATTCAACTGCATTCATCAAACATGGGAAAATATTCTTTTATACATCTTTTGCTGAACCCAACCCTTGACAAAAGACTGGTTAATGCATGTGTAAAATGCTTTATTTCTTTTGCAGTTAGGAGCTATTAAATCAGTCATAAAATTTTAAAAACACAGTTAGCAGTAGCCTTAGAATTAATGCAGTACAAACTATTAAGAACTTCTTCAACAGAATCCTCTGTAAGTGGCCATCTATCCTTTGCTGTTTAAATTCTGGTATTGAGAATCTCACCACCTCATTAGATAGCTCATTCCATTTTATTAGAAAACCATGCCTTCTAATGAAATAAAATCTGTCTGTGTAAACTCCACTCATAGGTTAACACTAATTACTCCATGTACATTAATAGCCTGTTTCAATATAATTAATTTTACCTTTCATAATTTTTTCTGGCAGCCCAACATGCACATATTTTTCCTGCATCTTATTATATAAAAGTTAATTGGAACAAACTGAAAAAGTTTCCAAAAGGTTTTCTTTCCTGCAAATTTATGCTGACAGTTAATTTAAAATTAATGCTCACATACACACACACACATACACACACATACACACCTTTGTGGGAAAAGGAAAGAAAAGTGAAAATATTTCCTATAATGAACCCAAAAGACTAAATTCACCTAAGTTCTCTTTCCAGAACAGTTTCTGAATATTTCTTCTAGAATTTCTTCAACTTTAAAATATTATATATTTAGAGATCTAAGTCTACTTAAGACTAGCCATAGAATGGCCACACAGAATTTGTCCATGTGCGTATAAATTTTATGCTTAAGTTTAGTGTCTGAACACCATAACCACAGTGATATTTGCACTATTATGACTGACTCTGGGAAGACATTAGGCCAGTTTCAGAGCTTACCCACCATGCCCTGTAGTGTCAGCATCAAGGGCCAAGTCATGGCATCAAACCAGGTTCCAAGTCAAAATGAATAGTTCTCACTGTGTTAGGAATTTTGTGAAAAACTAAGCCCTAAATGGGCTGGATGTTGTGACAAGGACACCAGCTTTGTTGTATCTAGTATCTAAAGGCTACTGACTCCACTTTTCACTTTCAAGTTGTACCCCAAAATTTCCTTCTCCTCTGATCAAGAAATTTAAAAAAAAAAGGTCTCTTTGAATAGTCTCCTTTTTTGTCCATACTCTTTTTCCCAAATATCTTTCCCTTGTGCATTGTTTAATCTGTTATTGTTATAGAATTACATGACTGTATTTTCCCACAGTTCCTTAGGAGAAATTATTTTCTTTTATTCTCTCATTAATCTTCTCTCTCTCTCTCTCTCTCTCTCTCTCTCTCTCTCTCTCACACACACACACACACACACACACACACACACAATCACCACTACTATCAGATAAGCTTCTAAATTTGGTCATTTTTTTGCATTTAAATGAGTTTCTACCCATCTCTAACAAGTTTTTCCTATCACTGTAATGCACTAAATATCCTATATTTCAGAGCTATGTATAGACTTTGGACTGATATAACATCTTTAAGAGTGTTTTGCCTTAAAAGCTCCTCTTATTGGGTGTATTTTCTTCTATTTTTTCTAGTTCCTGGATTTATTCTGAGATATTATTTATATGTGTTAATAATAATCAGTTTTCCTACTTTTTCATGAATTGAAACTTGCTTTCTGTCATTTCTAACATCTTCATTTTAAATAGGTCACTCCAAATTTCTTAAAAAAACTGGAAATATAACTGCCATATGACCCAGCAATCCCACTTCTGGGCATACACACCGAGGAAACCAGATCTGAAAGAGACACATTCACCCCAATGTTCATTGCAGCACTGTTTATAATAGCCAAGACATGGAAGCAACCTAGATGGCCAACAGCAGACAAATGGATAAGGAAGCTGTGGTACATATACACCATGGAATATTACTCAGCCATTAAAAAGAATTCATTTGAATCAGTTCTAATTAGATGGATAAAACTGGAGCCCATTATAAAGAGTGAAGTAAGCCAGAAAGATAAAGACCAATACAGTATACTAACGCATATATATGGAATTTAGAAAGATGGTAACGCTAACCTTATATGCAAAACAGAAAAAGAGACACAGATGTACAGAACAGACTTTTGGACTCTGTGGGAGAAGGCGAGGGTGGGATGTTTCAAGAGAACAGCATCTAAACATGTATATTATCTAGGGTGAAACAGATCACCAGCCCAGGTTGGATGCATGAGACAAGTGCTCGGACCTGGTGCACTGGGAGGACCCAGAGGGATCAGGTGGAGAGGGAGGTGGGAGGGGGTTCAGAATGGGGAATACATGTAAATACATGGCTGATTCATGTCAGTGTATGGCAAAAACCACTACAATATTGTAAAGTAATTAGCCTCCAGCTAGTAAAAATAAATGAAAAAAAAAAAAAATCCCCCTCGTGGATCACAGTCTTGTTGTGGCAAAGGGCCTTGCAATTATGAAGGTATGAGCTATGCTGAGCAGGGCCACCCAAGATGACGGGTCATAGTGAAGAGTTCTGAAAAAATGTAGTCCACTGGAGGAGGAAATGGCAGTCCACTCCTGGATTCTTGCCTGGAGAACCTCATGGACACAATGAAAAGGCAAAAATATATGGCATGGGAAGATAAGCCTCCCAGATTGGAAGGTGTCCAATATGCTACTATGAAAAATTGGAGGGCAAATACTAATTGATGCAGAAAAAATGAAGTGGCTGGGCTAAAGCAGAACAACACTCAGTTGTGGATGTGTCTGGTGATGAAAGTAAAGCCCATTGCTGTAAAGAATAATACTGCATAGGAACCTGGAATGTTAAGTCCATGAATCAAGGTAAATTGAAAGTGGTCAAACAGGAGATGGCAAGAGTGAACATCAACACTTTAGGAATCAGTGAACTAAAATGGATGGGAATGAATGAATTTAAATCAGATGACCATTATATCCACTACTGTGGGCAAGAATCCTTAAAAAAAATGGAGTAGCCCTCAGAGTAAAAAAATGAGTATGAAATACAGTACTTGGTTGCAACCTCAAAAACGACAGAAGGATCTCATTTCATTTCCAGGCAAACCATTCAACATCAAAGTAATCCAAGTCTATGCCCCAACCACTGATGCTGAAGAAAGTGAAGCTGACCAGGTCTATGAAATCTTACAAGACCTTATAAAACTAACACACACACACACACACACACACACACACACACACACAAAGATATTCTTTTCATCATAAAGGATTGGGATGCAAAACAGGAAGTTAAGAGATACCAGGAATAACAGGCAAGTTTGTCCTTTGAGTACAAAGCAAAGTTGGGCAAAAGCTAACAGAGTTTTGTCAAGAAACCACACTGGTCACAGCAAGCACTCTTTTCCAAAAATCCAAGAGACGACTTTACACATGCACATCACCAGATGGGCAATATAGAATTCAGATTGATTATGTTCTTTGCGGCTGAAATGGAGAAACTCTATAGAGTTAGCATAAACAAGACCTGGAGCTGATTGTGGGTCAGATCATGAGCTCCTTATTGCAAAATTCAGGCTTAAATCGAAAAAAGTAGAGGAAATAACTAGGCCATTCAGTTATGACCTAAATCAAATCTCTTTTGGTTATATAGTGTAGGTGACAAATAGATTCAAGGGATTAGATATGATTGACAGAGTGCCTTGAGAGCTATGGACAGAGGTACATAACACTGTACAGGAGACAGTGACCAAAACCATCCCAAAGAAAAAGAAATGCAAGAAGGCAAAATGAGTGTCTGAGGTGGCTTTACAAATAGCTGAGGAAAGAAGAAAAACAAAAGGCAAGATAGAAAAGCAAACATATACCCAACTGAATGCAGAGTTCCAGGGAATAACAAGGAGATATAAGAAGAATTTCTTAAAGGAATCATGCAAAGAAATACAGGAAAACAATAAAATGGAAAAGACTAGAGATTCCTTCAAGAAAATTGGAGGTATCAAGTGAACGTTTCATGCAAGAATGGACATGATAAAGGATAGAAAAAAGGTAAGGACCTAATAGAAGCATAAGAGATTAAGAAGAGGTGGCAAGAATACACAGCAGAACTATGCAAATAAAAGATCTAAATGACACAGATAACCATGATGGTGTGGTCACTCACCTAGAACATCAGAGCTGAACATCCTGGAGTGTGAGGTCAAATGAGCCTTTAGAAGCATTACTACCAACAAAGCTAGTGGCAGTGACAAAACTGTAGTTGAGTGATTTAAAATCCTAAACATGATGCTGTTAAAGTGTTGCACTCAATATGCCAACAAATTTGGAAAACCTAGCAGTGGCCACAGGACTGGAAAAGTTTGGTTTTTATTCCAATCTTAAAGAAGGGTGATGCCAAAGAATGTTCAAACTACTGCACATTTGCACACATTTCATATGCTATCAAGGTTATGTTCAAAATCCCTTAAGCTAGGCATCAGCAGTACATGAACTGCTGAAAACTCCAGGTATACAAGCTGGATTTAGAAAAGGCAGAGGAACCAGAGATCAAATCGACAACATTCATTGAATCAGGAAGAAAGCAAGGGAGTTACAGAAAAACATCTACTTTTGCTTCATTGACTAGGCTAAAGGCTTTGACTGTGTGAATCACAACAAACTGTGGAAAATTCTTCAAGAGATAGGATTACCAGACCACCTTACTTGTCTCCTGAGAAATCTGTATGCGGATCAAGAAGCAACAAGTAAAAATGAATGTGGAAAAACTGACTGGTTCAAAACTGGGAAAGGAATAAGACAAAACTGTATATTGCCACCCTGCTTATTTAACTTATATGCATGCATCATGTGAAATGCCAGGCTGGATGAATTGCAAGCTGGGATCAAGACAGTTAGGCTAAATATCAACAACCCCAGATATGCATATAATACCACTCTAATAGCAGAAAGTGAAGAGGAAGTAAAGAGACTCTTCATGAGGGTGAAAGAGAGTGAAAAAGCTTGCTTGAAACTGAACATTAAACAAACTAAAATCTAAGATCATGGCATCCTGTCCCATCACTTCATGGCAAATAGATGGGGAAAAAGAGGAAATAGTGCCAACCTTTATTTTCTTAGGCTCCAAAATCACTGAAGACAGTAACTGCAGCCATGAAATAAAAAGGTGTTTGCTCCTTGCAAGGAAAGCTATGACAAACCTAGGCAGTATATTAAAAAGTAAATACTTCACTTTGCAGATAAAGATCCATATAGTTAAAGCTATGGTTTTTCCAGTGGTCATTTACCAGTGTGAGAGCTGGACCTTAAATAAGGCTAAACACTGAAGTATAATGCTTCTGAATTGTGGAGCTGGAAAAGACTCTTGAGAGTCCCCTGGACTGCAAGGAGATCAAATGAGTCAATTCTAAAGGAAATCAACCCCAAATATTCATTGGAAGGACTGATGCTGAAGCTGAAACATTGGAAAAGATCCTGATGCCGAGAAAGACTGAAGGCAGGAGGAAAAGGGGGCAACAGAGGATGGGATAGTTGGATTGCATCACTGACTCAAAGAATATGAATTTGAGCAAACTCCGGGAGATAGTGGGTGACAGGGAAGCCTGGTGTGCTGCAGTCCATGACTTTGCAAAGAGTTGAACAGGACTTAGTGACTGAACAACAACAACAATTGATAAAGAGAGTTAAAACTGGATTTCTCCAGTCAGACTTCTTGGGCTTGAATGCCAGCTCCATTACTTCCAAGGTTGATGATCTTGAGTAATTTACTTAGTGTTTCTGGTCTTCAGTTTTGTTTTTGTTTTTTTAACCTAAAAAATCGGATTTAAAGAAATGTATTTCATAGGGCTCTTATGTTACACACATTCAAGTGTTTAGATTAGTACTTTGTATATAGTAAAAACTCAATAAACCTTCTTATTCCTCTTTTTACACTTTCTAAGTGCTTGACCATCAGATGGATTAAAGTGTAATATAGTAACTAAAATGAAATGTAAACCAAATAATTCACACCAACTATCACTCTCAAAATGATTATAATGATTTTATGAAATACATGAAAAATAGGTAATTTCAGTTTTTAAGAAAAATTAAGCAGAATTAATTGATTGTCAGAATTTGAATTTATTAATTCATCTTTACTAATTCAAAATTACTAAACAGTATAGAAAATAGACTATTCATTACCATTTAAGCTTGGCACCACTTAATCAGATAAAAATATTTATGTATATATACTATACCTAAATATTTGATTCATTTGCTCCTGTTTAAACTTTTGTTCACAAGCTTATACAATTCATTCATTCCCCTAATCTACCATGGCATTTGATCAATTCCATGACATCCTGGAGCAGTGAATTCTGTAAGGTGAAATATAATATTTAATATCAATTTCAAGGATATTGTATCAGACCACAATACTTGAAAAGTCAACAGCATTTTGTATCATTTTTGGAGCATGTATCATTCATTATGAACTCTTACACATGCTATTTACATTCTCAGCTAGGATATACCAGTCATTCAAATCCCGCTATAAAGACATTTCCTCACACATCAAACCACTAATTGTTAAACTGCAATTTGAGAGTTTGAGAATGTCTTAAAGTGTACTGTCTACACAAACTCCTGTTAAATTTAAAGTTCAGTAAGTGTAACAAAATCCTTAGTTTCTTCCTCTTGGCCTAATATTTGCATTAAACTTAGGCTACAGTTTTTTCTTGATTTACAGTAACTATTCAAATACTCCATCAAGTCTGATGAAATTAATCATAGTCCTTTTAGCATCTTTTCTATTCAAAGCAATCACTTCTTATATAATATATATGAATAAATGATGCTCCTTTGCATGATATAAGGCTATGTTTTTACTATAGGTGACTGCAAAGAATTCAAACCACAAGAGTCAAGTTTCATTAGGTTTTTCATTTTACAAAACTCCAGGATAAATAGTGCAGTCTTTTATATGCATAGTGAGAGAAGTGTTACTCAGTACAACAGTCAAGAACGTATTCACAGCCTACTGTCAGTAGTGAGTACAGATAAGGGGAATCACTAAAATAAACCTTGAAACTTAATTTCCAGTCTAGGTGTCTATTTGTCTCAACTTTTTTATTTTTAACTGAAAAATAGGTGCAGAGAAATATATGAACTTTTATCTGGCCATTTATTTTGACTATAAAATAGACTAAGTTTACCTTTTGATGGTGGACAAATTATTAATGCTCTCCTAGTAAATATGGGACCTTAATACAAAACTTCCTCCTTCAAACACTTGTGAATTATGAAGACTACTCAAGTCTAAGCCAATGCCTTGTAAGTAGTAGATCAGAACCTGAAAACAGATTCTGTAGGTGTTACACTGCCTCTCTCAGTATTCTCAGTGTTTGTTTTTTTTTTTCCTTCATCTTCCCCATCAACAATGGGGGAAATTCACAGAAAGGTTATGACAGATATCAAACACATGCTGCATGAGCTTCAGTTGAGTTCAGTTCAGTTGAGTTGCTCAGTCGTGTCCGACTCTTTGTGACCCCATGAACCACAGCACCCCAGGCATCCCTGTCCATCAACGCTTCCAGAGTTCACCCAAATTAATCTCCACTGAGTCAGTGATGCCATCCAACCATATCATCCTCTGTCATCCCCTTCTCTTCCTGCCTTCAATCTTTCCCAGCAACAGGGTCTTTTTCAAATGAGGCAGCTCTTCGCATCAGGTGGCCAAACTATTGGAGCTTCAGCTTCAACATCAGTCCTTCCAATGAACACCCAAGACTGATCTCCTTTAGGATGGACTAGTTGGATCTCCTTACAGTCCAAGGGACTCTCAAGAGTTTTCTCCAACACCATAGTTCAAAAGCATTAGTTCTTCAGTGCTCAGCTTTCTTTATAGTCCAACTCTCACATCCATACATGACCACTGGAAAAACCATAGCCTTGACTAGATGGACCTTTGTTGGCAAAGTAATGTCTCTGCTTTTTAATATGCTATCTAGTTTGGTCATAACTTTCCTTCCAAGGAGTAAGTGTCTTTTAATTTCATGGCTGCAGTCACCATCTGCACTGATTTTGGAGCCCCAAAACATAGTCAGCCACTGTTTCCACTGTTTCCCCATCTATTTGCCATGGATGATGGGACCAGATGCTATGATCTTTGTTTTCTGAAGGTTGAGCTTTAAGCCAACTTTTTCACTCTCCTCTTTCACTTTCATCAAGAGACTCTTTAGTTCTTTCTCACTTTCTGCCATAAGGGTGGTGCCATCTGCATATCTGAGGTTATCTGTATTCTCCCGTCAATCTTGATTCCAGCTTGTGCTTCTTCCAGCCCAGCATTTCTCATGATGTACTCTTTATGTAAGCAGGCGCAGGAGCAGTGGCTGTGCAGCGCAGGAGTGGTAGGAGCGTTGGCCGAGAGGAGATACCCCATGTCCAAGGTCAGGAACTGTGGCCGAGAGGAGATAGCCCATGTCCAAGGTCAGGAGCCGCGGGCTTGAGGAGATATCCCACGTCCAAGGTAAGGAGCAGTGGCCGTGCTTTGCTGGAGCAGCCGTGAAGAGATACCCTACGTCCAAGGTAAGAGAAACCCAAGTAAGACGGTAGGCGGTGAAAGAGGGCATCAGAGTGCCAACAGACTGAAACCACAAACATAGACAACTAGCCAATTTGATCACATGGACCACAGCCTTGTCTAATTCAGTGAAACTAAGCCATGCCGTGTAGGGCCACTCAAGACGGACTGGTCATGTTGGAGAGGTCTGACAGAATGTGGTCCACTGGAAAACGGAATGGCAAACCACTTCTGTATTCTTGCCTTGAGAACCCCATGAACAGTATGCATGAGCTTAGACAAATCCTTTCACTTCTCTGTCTCCTGAGATTCCCATCAATAAAGTGAAAGAATAGGACAAGGAAGCTCTTCTACTTTCATGAGACTAAATTCCCTGCCATTTACCTTGTTTACAATATCAGTCATATCACAAGATTTTTTTTTTTTAACCTCCTTTGAAAGGCAGCATACTTGATAGTTAAGAACATGGCCTCTAGAGTCAAGAAGCCTGGATCTTTACATTACCACTTACTAGTTCAACCAATTATCTAAACTCTCTGTTCCTTAGTTTACTTATCTATGAAATGGGGAGGATAATGGAATCTATACCATACAGCTATTGTGAAAATTAAATGAATTAGCATTTTAAAACATTTAGAAAAGTTCTTGACACTTATATAGAAGGTGAATTTGTTAT
This sequence comes from Odocoileus virginianus, assembly GCF_023699985.2. Lineage (NCBI taxonomy): Eukaryota > Metazoa > Chordata > Mammalia > Artiodactyla > Cervidae > Odocoileus > Odocoileus virginianus. The sequence continues at coordinate 41,791,494 of NC_069708.1, read as the reverse complement.
GTGAGCTAACTGCTAATGACAACAACCTGGAATTAAATTGACATCACTATTTTTCTGAGCGATTTCCAAAAAACCTGTCTTGCATTGAAGAACATTCAGATATTCTAAACAAATATGTGGCATGCTTATGTGTATTAATCTCCTGTCACTGCTGTAACAAATCACCATAGACTAGTGGTTTAACAAAATATGTATTATAGACTAGTTTAACAAAATCTGTATTATAGTCCCAGAGGTCAGAAGTCCAAAATAGGTCTTGCTGGGCTTTAAAGGCAAGGTATCAGTTGGGCACTGTTCCTTTCTGGAGGCTCTTGGGAAGAATCCCTTTCTAGATTCCTGAGGCCCTTTCCTCCATTTTCAAAGCCTGTAGAGGGCAGAATGCTCAACTTCCCATCACCATGATCTCCTGATCTGTCCTTCTCTTCCACATTTAATTCCACTTTTGATTACATGGAACTCACCCAGTTAATTCAGGCTACTATGCCTATCTTAATAGCATCTGGTTAGCAACCTTAATTCCATATGCATATTTAATTAGCCTGTGCTACCTAAAGTTTCACATTCACTGATTCCAGGGATTACAACATGAATGTCCTTGGGAGGACATTATTCATCATAGCACAGCATATATTTTTTACATTGAAGCCCACAAAATATGAATTCGTTTTCCATTTTTATTAATTCAAGAACGGGTTTCTTTTGACTTAGAATTTCCAGGAAGTGCTCCTTCATAGAGTCTATGTGAAATTGCAGATCCTATGAATCTGGTTTAAGAGTTAGTAGGACATAAACATTGCCTGCTTTTGCTAAAGGTTATATGTAACAAAAGTGTTTTTAAGCTGTGAAAGATATTTGCAATAGAGATCTAAGGTTCTATCATCCAAAATATCTTAAGAATTTCTACTATATTTTCAAAGTTAAGAGGATGGATTCTAGAGGTAACTGAAAGCATTTACATCTGAGATTTATCACTAATTGTTTTATTGACTACGCAAAAGCCTTCAACTGTGTGGATCACAATAAACTGTGGAAAATTCTGAAAGAGATGGGAATACCAGACCACCTGACCTGCCTCTTGAGAAACCTGTATGCGGGTCAGGAAGCAACAGTTAGAACTGGACATGGAACAACACACTGGTTCCAAATAGGAAAAGGAGTATGTCAAGGCTGTATATTGTCACCCTGCTTATTTAACTTACATGCAGAATACATCATGAGAAACGCTGGGCTGGAAGAAGCACAAGCTGGAATCAAGATTGCAGGGAGAAATATAAATAACCTCAAATATACAGAGGATACCACCCTTAAGGCAGAAAGTGAAGATGAACGAAAAAGCCTCTTGATAAAGTGAAAGAGGAGAATGAAAAAGTTGGCTTAAAGCTCCACATTCAGAAAACTAAGATCATGGCATCTGGTGATGGACAGGGAGGCCTGGCATGCTGTGATTTATGGGGTTGCAAAGAGTTAGACACGACTGAGCAACTGAACTGAACTGAATTGCTTTATCTTCACATAACCATGCTATGCCTCAGTTTCCTAATCTGTAAAACAGAATTCAAAATATTTCCTTAATAAATAATATATGCTAACAGAACAGAGTCTGACACTCAGTTAAGTGTCATATGCATGTTTACTATTATTACCAAGTTATAATAATGTTGAAATTATTTAAAATGAATTATTAAAATAATAGTAATAGATCTTGACTGATTTTAAAGTACTAATTTAAGATCATGGCATCCAGTCCCAACACTAAATGGCAAATAGATGGGGAAACAGTGGAAACAGTGGCTGACTTCATTTTTTGGGGCTCCAAAATCACTGCAGATGGTGATTGCACCCATGCAATTAAAACATGCTTACTCCTTGGAAGGAAAGTTATGACCAACCTAGACAGCATATTAAAAAGCAGAGACATTACTTTGCCAACAAAGGTCCATCTAGTCAAGGCCATGGTTTTTCCAGTGGTCATGTATGGACTATAAAAAATGCTGAGCACTGAAGAATTGATGTTTTTGAACTGTGGTGTTGGAGAAGACTCTTGAGTGTCCCTTGGACTGCAAAGAGATCCAACCAGTCCATCCTAAAGGAGATCAGTCCTGGGTGTTCATTGGAAGGACTGATGTTGAAACTGAAACTCCAATACTTTGCCCAACTGACCTGAAGAGCTGACTCATTTGAAAAGACCCTGATGCTGGGAAAGATTGAGGTCAGGAGGAGAAGGGAACGACAGAGGATGGGATGGTTGGATGGCATCACCAACTCAATGGACATAGTTTTGGGTGGACTTTGGGAGTTGGTGATGGACAGGGAGGCCTGGCGTGCTGCAGTTCATGGGGTCTCAACGAGTTGGACACAACTGAGCGACTCAACAGAACTGAATTATATTATTGAACACAGGCTCATTTAAAAATGTAAATTTTATATGTCCATGTGTAATGGAGAATATGGCCTAAAATAAAGGCCACTTCTATATTATAGAAAGCATTGAGTCATAAAATGGGTGAGATATTATCTGCTACCCACTTCAAAATGAAATAGGATCAAATATTCCTAAGGAGGGAGATGCTCTGACAGCAAGATTATAAAAGAAAAATTCATCCACAGACCAATCATCGCTGGAGGGGTTCTGTGGCAAATTTTATTAGTAACTTTCTGGGTGATATTTTGAGTCTGTCTGGAAATCCACATAGTCAAAGGGATTTGTAGATCCAAAATTTTTCAAGCGTGTGCTATCGGCAAACACTCATGTTATTAAATGACAGATTAGGGTAACTGGCTATTTATGTCTCAGTTGAGATTTACCTAGAATTGAAGGTCTACCAATGAACAGGTAAAAGAGAGTTCACATGATCCCAAGATTCCTAAGACATATTTTTTTCACATTATGAGCATAGTAACAATAAAATTAGAGTTAATGGGGAAAAAATTAAAAACTAAAAGATAAATTCAGGAATTTTTTCCATTGATACATTTTTCTCATCACTCTGTTTTGTTCATTCAAAAATGTAAATAATAAATATAGACTAAAATGTCTCAAATGTCAAGAAAGTATCACTAATCAAGTTGTAATAATCATAAATACCTACATATTTTGTAGGTTGCCCATTATCTCTGTTAAACTTCAGTTCAGTTCAGTCACTCAGTCGTGTCCGACTCTTTGAGACCCCATGAATCACAGCATGCTAGGCCTCCCTGTCCATCACACACTCCCAGAGTTTACCCAAACCCATGTCCATCGAGTTGGTGATGCCATCCAGCCATCTCATCCTCTGTCGTCCCCTTCTCCTCCTGCCCCAATCCCTTCCAGCATCAGGGTCTTTTCCAGCCGGTCAGCATTCACATCAGGTGGCCAAAGTATTGGAGTTTCAGCTTCAACATCAGTCCTTCCATTGAACACCCAGGACTGATCTCCTTTAGGATGAACTGGTTGGATCTCCTTGTAGCCCAAGGAATTCTCAAGAGTCTTCTCCAACACCACAGTTCAAAAGCATCAATTCTTCGGTATTCATCTTTCTTCACAGTCCAACTCTCACATCCACACATGACCACTGGAAAAACCATAGCCTTGACTAGACAGACCTTTGTTTGCAAGCTAATTTCTCTGCTTTTTAATATGCTATCTAGGTTGGTCATAACTTTCCTTCCAAGGAGTAAGAGTCTTTTAATTTCATGGCTGCAGTCACCATCTGCAGTGATTTTGGAGCCCCCAAAAATAAATTCTGACACTATTTCCATTGTTTCCTCATCTATTCCCCATGAAGTGATGGGACCAGATACCATGATCTCAGTTTTCTGAATGTTGAGCTTTAAGCCAACTTTTTCACTCTCCTCTTTCACTTTCATCAAGAGGCTTTTTAGTTCCTCTTCACTTTCTACCATAAGGATGGTGGCCTCTGCATATCTGAGATTATTGATATGACGTTTTCCAGTCCTGTGGCCCCTGCTGAATTTTCCAAATTTGCTGGTATATTGAGTGCAGCACTTTCACAGCATCATCTTTCAGGATTTCAAATAGCTCAACTGGAATTCCATCTCCTCCACTAGCTTTGTTCATAGTGATGCTTTCTAAGGTCCAGTTGACTTCACATTCCAGGATGTCTGGTTCTAGGTGAGTGGTCACACCATTGTGATTATCTGGGTCGTAAAGTTCTTTTTTGTACAGTTCTTCTGTGTATTCTTGCCACCTCTTCTTAAAATCTTATGCTTCTGTTAGGTCCATACCATTTCTGTCCTTTATCAAACACATCTTTGCATGAAATGTTCCCTTGGTATCTCTAATTTTCTTGAAGAGGTTTCTAGTCTTTCCAATTCTGTTGTTTTCCTCTATTTCTTTCCATTGATTGCTGAGGAAGGCTTTCTTATCTCTCCTTGCTACTCTTTGGAACTCTGCATTCAAATGGGGATATCTTTCCCTTTCTCCTTTGCTTTTCACTTCCCTTCTTTTCACAGCTATTTTTAAGGCCTCCCCAGGCAACCATTTTGCCTTTTTGCATTTCTTTTCCATGGGGAAGTTCTTGATCCCTGTCTCCTGTACAATGTTACGAACCTTAATCCATAGTTCATCAGGCACTCTATCAGATTTAGTCCCTTAAATCTATTTCTCACTTCCACTATATAGGCATAAGATATTTGATTTAGGCCATAGGTTGAGTGGTTTTCACTACCTTCTTCAGTTTAAGTCTGAATTTGGCAATAAGGAGTCCATGATCTGAGCCACAGTCAGTTCCCAGTCTTCTTTTAGCTGACTGTATAGAGCTTCTCCATATTTGGCTGCAAAGCATATAATCAATCTGATTTCAGTGTTGACTATCTGGTGATGTCCATGTGCAGAGTCTTCTCTTGTGCTGTTGGAAGAGGGTATTTGCTATGACCAGTGCCTTCTCTTGGCAAAACTCTATTAGCCTTTGCCCTGCTTCATTCCATACTCAAAGGCCAAATTTGCCTGTTACTCTAGGTGTTTCTTGACTTTCTACTTTTGCATTCCAGTCCCCTATAATGAAAAGGACATCTGTTTTGGGTGTTAGTTCTAAAAGGTCTTGTAGGTCTTCATAGAACCATTCAACTTCAGCTTCTTCAGTGTTACTGGTTGGGGCATAGGCTTGGTTTACCATGATATTGAATGGTTTGCCTTGGAAACGAACAGAGATCATCCTGTCATTTTTGAGATTGCATCCAAGTCCTGCATTTTGGACTCTGTTGTTGACCATGATGGCCACTCCATTTCTTCTAAGGGATTCCTGCCCACAGTAGTAGATATAATGGTCATCTGAGTTAAATTTGCCCGTTCCAGTCCATTTTAGTTCACTGATTCCTAGAATGTCGACATTCACTCTTGCCATCTCCTGTTTAACCACTTCCAATTTGCCTTGATTCATGGGCCTAACATTTCAGGTTCCTATGCAATATTGCTCTTTATAGCATAGGATCTTGCTTCTATCACCAGTCACATCCACAACTGAGTATTGTTTTTGCTTTGGCTCCATCCCTTCATTCTTTCTGGAGTTATTTATCCACTGATCTCCAGTAGCATATTGGGCACCTACCGACCTGGGAAGTTCCTCTTTCAGTATCCTATCATTTTGCCTTTTCATACTATTCATGGGATTCTCAAGGAAAGAATACTGAAGTGGTTTGCCATTCCCTTCTCCAGTGGACCACATTCTCTCAGACCTCTCCACCATAACCCATCCGTCTTAGGTGGACCCACAAAGCATGGCTTAATTTCATTGAGTTAGACAAGGCTGTGGTCTGTGTGACCAGATTGGCTAGTTTTCTGTGATTATGGTTCAATGTGCCTGTCCTTCAATGCCCTCTCACAACACCTACCATCTTACTTGGGTTTCTCTTACCTTGGTCGAGGGGTATCTCCTCACGGCCACCCCTCCTGACCTTGAACGTGGAGTAGCTCCTCTCAGTCCTCCTGTGCCCGCGAAGCCGTTGCTCCTTGGATGTGGGGTAGCTCCTCTCAGCCACTGCCCCTGACCTCGGTCGTAGGGTAGCTCCTCTTGGCCACCACCCCTGACCTCGGACGTGGGGTAGCTCCTCACGGCCACGCTTCTGCGTGGTCTATCGAAGCCAGCGCGCTTCTGTGCTATCCATCGCAGCTTATTTTAGCAATTCAGTAGGCAATTTGGGATCATTTTACATATTCACTTTCCTTTTAAATTTAAAGACTTATAGTGATGGAGCAAAATTCTTCTTACAACTCCATTGTCTTTTCTTTGCAATTGTTTATTGAATACAAAATATACATTTGAATTATTTAGCATAGAAGGGACTTACTGAGGGTTTTAGAGAAAATGCTTCGGGTACAATATAGTGCATCCCTATTTTATCCACCATTGCACAGATCATCTATAAATGGCCCCAGTGCTTGCACAGTGCTATAGGGCTCATTCCCACTATCCCTGAGCTGTGGTTACTTCAAATGCTCTGCTAATCGTTCTGTGCTCTAACATGCTCTGGAGGAAAATCTAAATGTTCACACAAAGTCAAAGAGGAGTCCTGCTAATGAAATCAAGTGAAGGGAATAAAATGTGTTTTTGTCAATGTAGACCCCTTAAGCTAAACTTTGGAAGGTAATGCACATGGATTATTCAGTAGAAAAGCTTTTAATTAGTGTTACTTTACACTAACTCCATAAAGGGCAAAAATAATCAAAACAAGCCATCAGGCTTGTTGAGCATGTAACTAAGCAAGTTTTCAACAAGCTGAGTTCACGTTAGTTATCTACTTGAAAAGTACCTAAAGGTTAATTTAAAACAAGTCACAAAGTGTGTCTAATCAAGTTATTTCAGAGGAAACATACTTTGTTCCTTTAATATTAATAATAATAAAAGTTATTTTTAACCAAATTTCATTCTAGTTATTTCTATTGTGAATTTCTTTCTCTTCCTGAGTGGATTCTTTTTTTCTCAGTACCTCACTCTTTAGTCCTGGTTGTGTAGTGTAAAGTGAATTGAAAACACTGATTTTTAAAAGATTTGGTGAAGACATACTGACAGAGAAAAAATACGCAAATACTCAGCCTCTGCCTTAATATTGATTTCTAACAAGCCCAAAGTGTTAATGTAATTGCTTTAATGGACAATTGTCTACAGCTTGTATATCTGAATCAACCCATATCACTCTTAGAGTGCAGTGCCCCAAAAATTATTGATTCAAATATTTGTCTCTAAAAACAAAGATAATCCTTTTTTGAGACTTCAAATTTAATTTAAAGACTGTGTATAAGTGACACTAGGTCAGTGTTGCCATCAGGTGAATGCCTACTGACCTTGACAGCTCTGACATTTTAAACAGGCAGTTGGTAGTGATTGACTCACAAGAGAACAGCTCATTATTTATAGTGCTATCTCTTACTGAACTGACTTGATTCTGACCTAAGTAGTTTTCACCTGCACCTGAGCAGTGTAGAATTACAGACCCTTATTGAACTGAAAAGTAATCCATTCCTTTGTGTTCTCTAATTTTAGGCTTTCATTTTTTCAGTCTCCCTGAAGGATTTATATCCTCTCCTGTGGGTGATATTCTATCAACAGTGTCCCAGGGGAAGTATCTCTGGCTTGTGCACTTCTCTTAAGTTTGTATTGTCCTGAGTTTTATTCTGTGAATTAGATATTATATTAATATTTGAGGGGAGAGAGAGAATCAGTATACCAGTGGTTTTTGGATGAAGTCATTTATCATATTCAGTTCAGTTCAGTTCAGTCACTCAGTCGTGTCCAACTCTTTGCGACCCCATGAACGCCAGGCCTCTCTGTCCATCACTAACTCCTAGAGTCCACCCAAACCCATGTCCATTGGTGATGCCATCCAACCATCTCATCCTCTGTCATCCCCTTCTTCTCCTGCCCCCAATCCTTCCCAGCATCAGGGTCTTTTCAAGTGAGTCAGCTCTTTGCGTCAGTTGGCCAAAGTATTGGAGTTTCAGCTTCAGCATCAGTCCTTCCAATGAACACCCAGGACTGATCTCCATTAGGATGGATTGGTTGGATATCCCTGCAGTCCAAGGGGCTCTCAAGAGTCTTCTCCAACACCGCAGTTCAAAAGCATCAATTCTTCGGCACTCATATTTCTTTATAGTCCAACTCTCACATCCATACATGACCACTGGAAAAACCATAGCCTTGACTAGACAGACCTTTGTTGGCAAAGTAATGTCTCTGCTTTTTAATATGCTGTCTAGGTTGGTCATAACTTTCCTTCCAAGGGGTAAGCGTCTTTTAATCTCATGGCTGCAGTCACCATCTGCAGTGATTTTGGAGCCTAAAAAAATAAAGGCAGCCACTGTTTCCATTGTTTCCCCATCTATTTTCCATGAAGTGAAGGGGACGCCATGGTAAATTAAAAAAAAGAAAAAGAATCTCATACCTAAATCCACAAAACTCAGGTTGATTTTCCATGCCATTTAATAAAGCAAAACTCCCATGAAGTAATTGAACACTTTCCTTGATTAAAAGTGGAAAATCCACCACTAGTGCAAAATGTGAAAAAAAAACATTTTTGCAGTAAATATCCCCATAGCAATATTCCCTGAACACATTTCAGACCTAGTAGAATGCCTCTTGACAAACTAAAGCCTGATTCACATTAAGCTCACAATTACCTATCATATTAGATATCTTTCTCCTCTTATTTGCCAATGTTTAGATGTCAAGTAAAGTTATATTCCTCTGATTAACATATATTTCTGTACTGGAAAAATTATGCTTAAAATAAGCATTTGAAATGAAATTTCAATAATAATATGACTCATTCCATTTCTGCTTTGTTGTTTTTGTTTGATTACTAAGTCGTGTCTGACTCTTCATGGCCTTCTCCATGGGATTCTTACCCAGAAAATGCAAAATACCTTTAAGTGTGATCTCAAGATTAAAAGAAATAATGGCAAATATTAAAAAAAATTACCAGGAAAGGGTTTAGGAGACTGAAAACAACAAAATTCACAGTGATAGTAGTAGTAGAGTCACAACTAAATTCAACGTCCTTTTTTGTGTACAACCCACCAATGTAAGGGTAAGTATGGTGTCCTATCATTATAAGAATAGTAATTATGACACTTAACTCTCCAACTCCATCCCTCAGGCACATGCACACACAAGCATACACACAGCATTATAAGGGGACTTACGATTGACTATTTACTAGGCAATAATTTTCTTGGAAGGTTTCCCTGGTGGCTCAGTCAGCAAAGAAAATCCGCCTGCAGTGCAGGATCTTCCTGACTCAGGAAGATCCTCTGGAGAAGGAAATGGCAACCCACTCCAGTATTCTTGCCTGGGAAACCCCATGGACAGAAGAGCCTGGCAGGCTATAGTCCATGGGGTTGCAAGAGTTGGACATGACTTAGCAACTGAACCACCACCACCAGCAATTTCCTTGATGGAAAGGCTAAAAAGCTGACTTAAATGAGGTAATAATATAACACGATAAAAGAAATCAAATAGGGACTTCCTTGGTGGTCTAGTGGTTAAGACTCTGTACTTCCAACTGGGGGAGGGGGGGTCATGAGTTTGATACCTGGTCAGGAAAGTGAGATTCCACATGCTAAGTGGCATGGCCAAAAGATTAAAAGTAATAATAATAATAAAAGAGAAAAATTTATTTTAAGAAGCAATCAGGTTATAAGGTAAGTGACAAGTAAATATTAAGAAAGAAATCTGAGCAGAGAGGTGATTAACACTGATTAAATACAGCTTTGAATGAATCAACAAATTTAGATTCAAATGTGTTTAAGAATTAATTAATCAAATATCTCAAGTCACATTCTGTCTCTCTTCAAAGTACCTAATTCCATATATTAAAGGTAACACTCCTTTTACTGGAAGGCCAGTTCTGTAGGGCAGGCTCTATGCTCAATAATAGTTCCTAGATACTCCCTTTTCCCTATAAGATAAGTTTAGGAATAAACACTGTATTTTAATCTTTATGTTCCTTCATTTGCTAATATATCAAAGCATAATGAATGAAAAAATTAACAATAAAAGTAGGATATCAAGGCAAACAATTTTAATTCAATACCCTACTAACAAAAAGGAGCTTATTGTTAGGACTTTATTTTACTAGAATTTTCTGGATGAGAACCTGAGTATTCCATGTGATTTATACTGAGAAACTAGCAAAAGTTTGTATGTTTGCTGACAGAAATATATTAACTTCAAGATTTTTGGAAAATATATTGGATGTCATACATAAAATATTCTCTTACTAATTATGCACTACTTGCCCAGATTAATATATTCTAATTGAATGTCTTATAAAATTACAGTGCAATACATATATTAAAATATACATACTATGTAAGATTCTTATAAGTTTAAGTTAAATAATTTAGCACCTTCATTGTGCAATGTGTCAAAATTTTATGAATACAGAGTGCCATTACAAATGTGTTGCTTGCAATTATTTTATCATAAAGTTTAAAAATACCCTATCAATTTCTTAATATTTTTTCAGTTCAATCTATTATTGCAATCCTAGAATCAAATTCTAAAATCTGTAACTTCTTTAGGACAAAACTCTGATAAATGATTTTAATTGTTCTTAGATAAACAAAGTCTACAGATTGCATCTGTTACAGTTTGATAGTATGTTATAAAAGGTGATTTGAGAAATAAATTGTGAATTTTAAGTTAGAGCCAGATCACAGATCTTAAACTCAAGACGAGGAAGTCTTAACACTCTTTATTAAGTGAGAAGTTTGAAGTAGAGGTTGACATTAGCAGAACGTGACTACAGGAAGTGTTAGTTGCTCAGTAGTGCCCGACTATTTGCGACCCCATTGACTGCAGCCCACCAGGCTCCTCTGTCTATGGGGTTTTCCAGTCAAGGATACTGGAGTGGGTTGCCACTTCCTTCTCCAGGGGATTTTCCTGACCCAAGGGTCGAAGCCCAGTGTCCTGCACTGCAGGCAGATTCTTTACTGACTGAGCTCTGAGAGAGGGCCCTGACTATAGGAAGAAGATTCTCATACCAATTGGTTCCATAGGCTGCAGAGGACACAGCTTGAAACCGAGAAATCATTTATAAAATAATCAATATTTAAGATGAAAGATAGTAAAACTGTATGCTTTATTTCAATACAAAAAAAAAAAAACTTACCAAAAAGCAAGAAAATAAGATCTTAAAATTAAATGGTCATATTGTTAATAGAAACATATGAATTATGCCAGACTTGATATGAAGAGAACTTGGAATTAGATAGATAAGAAGGTGATGAAGAAAGATGTTTAACATCATAGTTTTATTACTTTTTTATTACTTCAAAAATCTCAGAAACCTATCATTTGTGATTAATGTCCTACAAATGATGCAAAATTAAACACATGAACAACTCTCGTCAAAAGTTATGCATATATGGGCATCCTAAATAAACTTTCTATCTTCATACAAATGAATGTATCTTAGCTGTATGACTGCTATGCTTTTGGACTCCGACATGTAAATAATTCAGATAATTTCAAAGGCTTGAATTAAAAGCTTTATAGATGGCTTCTTATATTTAATTCAATGATGTTATAATTCAATGTTAATGTCAGAAATTTATGTTGCCATTTATTTTACTCAAAAGAAACTTCAATAAATTTGAAAGGTAAAACAAGTTGCAGCAAACCAAAATTAAAGGAAATCTTATTACCTGATTATGTATATGTGATGGTTTTATAGGAATCCATCATGTCAGCAATCAGTGGTGAAGAAATTCTCTTTTTTAAAAAATTTTTTTCATTTATTTTTATTAGTTGGAGGCTAATTATTTTAAAATATTGTAGTGGGTTTTGTCATACATTGAAATGAATTAGCCATGGATTTACATGTATTCCCCATCCCGATCCTCCCTCCCACCTCCCTCTCCACCCAATCCCTCTGGGTCTTCCCAGTGCACCAGGCCCGAGCACTTGTCTCATGCATCCAACCTGGGCTGGTGGTCTGTTTCACTATATATAATATACATGTTTTGATGCTGTTCTCTCGAAACATCCCACCCTTGCCTTCTCCCACAGAGTCCAAAAGTCTGTTCTGTACATCTGTGTCTATTTTTCTGTTTTGCATATAGGGTTATCATTACCATCTTTCTAAATTCCATATATATGCGTTAGTATACTGTATTGGTCTTTATCTTTCTGGCTTACTTCACTCTGTATAATGGCCTCCAGTTTCATCCATCTCATTAGAAGTGATTCAAATGAATTCTTTTTAATGGCTGAGTATTATTCCATGGTGTATATGTACCACAGCTTCCTTATCCATTCGTCTGCTGATGGGCATCTGGGTTGCTTCTATGTCCTGGCTATTATAAACAGTGCTGCGATGAACATTGGGGTGCATGTGTCTCTTTCAGATCTGGTTTCCTCAGTGTGTATGCCCAGGAGTGGGATTGCTGGGTCATATGGCAGTTCTACTTCCAGTTTTTTAAGAAATCTCCACAATGGTCTCCATAGCGGCTGTACTAGTTTGCATTCCCACCAACAGTGTAAGAGGGTTCCCTTTTCTCCACACCCTCTCCAGCATTTATTGCTTATAGACTTTTGGATAGCAGCCATCCTGACTGGCATGTAATGGTATCTCATTGTGGTTTTGATTTGCATTTCTCTGATGACAAGTGATGTTGAGCATCTTTTCAGGTGTTTGTTAGCCATCTATATGTCTTCTTTGGAGAATGTCTGTTTAGTTCTTTGGCCCATTTTTTGATTGGGTCATTTATTTTTCTGGAATTGAGCTTCAGGAGTTCCTTGTATATTTTTGAGATTAATCCTTTGTCTGTTGCTTCATTTGCTATTATATTCTCCCAATCTGAGGGCTGTCTTTTCACCTTGCTTATAGTTTCCTTTGTTGTGCAAAAGCTTTTAAGTTTCATTAGGTCCCATTTGTTTATTTTTGCTTTTATTTCCAATATTCTGGGAGTTGGATCATAGAGGATCCTGCTGTGATTTACGTCGGAGAGTGTTTTGCCTATGTTCTCCTCTAGGAGTTTTATAGTTTCTGGTCTTACATTTAGATCTTTACTCCATTTTGAGTTTATTTTTTTTATGGTGTTAGAAAGTGTTCTAGTTTCATTTTTTTACAAGTGGTTGACCAGTTTTCCCAGCACCACTTGTTAAAGAGGTTGTCTTTTTTCCATTGTATCTCCTTGCCTCCTTTGTCGAAGATAAGGTGGGGGGGGGGAGGAGCCAAGATGGCAGAGGAATAGGACGGGGAGACCACCTTCTCCCCTACAAATTCATCCAAAGAACAATTCAATGCAGAGCAAACTTCACAAAACTCTTGACTACATGGAACATTAAGTAATAAGAGACCTTCCAAAAGAAATTCTCTTTAGCGAACAAAGAAGATGGATGACTGCAGTTTGAGTGCAGATAATTATTTGCATAAGTTTATTTGCTTATACCATGTTTGGAGAGAAATATTTGAATATATTTGATACTTCCCCAGTTGAAAATAAATCTCCTTAAAAATCTACACACACACACACACACACACACACACACACAATGTTGTATTAGTTTCAGAAAAGACTCAGGAAGAAAAACGTGTGAAAGGAAAGAGGATAGATTCACCTTTTTTAAAACAAGAAATCAGTGATTATTATCTTTCTTTTATGAGTTTGGTAAAGTTTGTGTTAGAAACAAAGGCCAAACTAAAAGAGTCTTGTGTTCCTTACAAACTTCAGGATCTTTCAGTTTTATTTTTTTTGTTTTTGAATACATTTTACTTGTATCTGTATTTTTGATGTTAGTCTCTAAAAGGAGGGAAGAGTGAATAAACACTCTATACTCTATGTTTAACTATTTCTAATGAGGTGGATGAAACCGGAGCCTATTATACAGAGTGAAGTGAGTCAGAAAGAAAAACACCAATACAGTATATTAATGCATATATATGGAATTTAGAAAGATGGTAATGATGTCCCTATATGCAAGACAGCAAAAGACACACAGATATAAAGAACAGATTTTTGGACTCACTGGGAGAAGTGAGGATGGGATGATTTGAGAGCATAACATTGAAACATGTATATTATCATATGTGAAAAGGTTCACCAGTTGAAGTTCAATGCATGAAACAGGGAACTCAAAGCCAGTGCACTGGGACAACCCTCAGGGATGGGATGGGGTGGGAGGTGGGAAGGGTGTTCAGGATGGTGGACACACATACACCCATGGTTGATTCATGTTAATGTACAGCAAAAACCGCTACAATATTGTAAAGCAATTAGCCTCTATTTAGAATAAATTAATTTAAAAAAACTGCTGCTTTGTTTACACAATTCCCAAAAGAGAACAACAATTTAAAATATATATATATATATATATATATATATATATATATATTTACACACACATATGAACTGAAAAGCCTCTTGATGAAAGTGAAAGAAGCAAGTGAAAAAGCTGCCTTCATACTAAGCATTATAACCCTATATGCAAAACAGAAAAAGAGACACAGATGTACAGAACAGACCTTTGGACTCTGGGAGAAAGCGAGGGTGGGATGTTTCAAGAGAACAGCATCGAAACATGTATATTATCAAGGGTGAAACAAGTCACCAGCCCAGGTTGGATGCATGAGACAAGTTCTCGGTGCTGGTGCACTGGGAAGACCCAGAGGGATCGGGTGGAGAGGGAAGTGGGAGGGGGGATCGGGATGGGGAATACATGTAAATCCATGGCTGATTCATGTCAATGTATGGCAAAAAAACATTACAATATGGTAAAGTAATTAGCCTCCAACGAATAAAAAATAATTGGAAAAAAATAAAGATAAAAAGAAATAAAAAACTGCCGCTTTGTTTACACAATTCCCCAAAGAGAACAACTACTTCAAAATATATATACATATGAACTGAAGAGCCTCTTGATGAAAGTGAAAGAGGCAAGTGAAAAAGTTGCCTTCATACTAAGCATTCAAAAAAAAAAAAAAAAGATCATGGCATCCAGTCCCACCATTTCATGGCAAATAGATGGGCTTCCCTGTAGCTCAGTTGGTAAAGAATCTGCCTGCAACACAGGAGACCCGGGTTCGACCCCTGGGTCAGAAAGATGCCCTGGAGAAGGAAATATCAACCCACTCCAGTATTCTTGCCCAAAGAATCCCATGGACAGAGGAGTCTAGCAGGTTGCAGTCCCTGGAGTCACAAGAGTTGACTTAGCAAATAAAACCAAAAACCGGATGGGTAAACAATGGAAAGAGTGATAAACTTTAGATTCTTGGGCTCCAAAATGACTGCAGATGGTGACTGCAGCCATGAAATTAAAAGACGCTTACTCCTTGGAAGAAAAGCTATGACAAACCTAGACAGCATATTAAAAAACAAAGACGTTACTTTGCCAACAAAGGTCCCTCTAGTCAAAGCTATGATTTTTCCAGTAGTCATGTATGGATGTGAGAGTTGTACCACAAAGGAAGTTGAATGCTGAAGAATTCATACTTTTGAACTGTGGTGTTGGAGAAGACTCTTGAGAGTCCCTTGGACTGCAAGGAGACCCAACCAGTCCATCCTAAAGGAAATTAGTCCTGAATATTCATTGGAAGGACTAATGCTGAAGCTGAAGCTCCAATACTTTGACCACCTGAGGTGAAGAACTGACTCACTGGAAAAGACCCTGATGCTGGGAAAGATTGAAAGCATGAGGAGAAGGGGATGACAGAGGATGAGATGGTTGGATGGCATCACTGACTCGATGTACATGAGTTTGAGCAAGCTCTGGGAGTTGGTGATGGACAGGGAGGCCTAGTGTGCTGCCGTCCATGGGGTGGCAAAGAGTCGAACTCCACTGAGAAACTGAACTGAACCAAATACATATGTATGGATTCCCCTAGTGGCTCAGATGTTAAAGAATCCACACGCAGTTCAGGAGACCAAGGTTCAATCCCTGGGTCTGAAAGATCCCCTGGAGAAGGGAATGGCTACCCACTCCAGTGTTCTTGCCAGGAGAATCCCATGGACAGAGGAACTTGACATGCTGCAGTTCATGGGCTTGCAAAGAGTTGAACATATTTGAGTTACCAAAACACATACAAATATATCACACACACACATATTAGAATGCCAAAACTCCAATATCTAATTATGTAACCTTAAATAAGTTTATTTTTACTTAATATTTCATTAAAGCATTAATTTGCATTATTTGATCATAATTATAGCATATAGCAATTGAATTTACAGAGTTTTCATAGAATGTCTTCTATCAAAGTCTTTTGATTCAAAATTTTGAAATTCTAACCTATGGCATGATTTTAGAGCAATATTCATAACAGTTGTAACCTCCAAACATTCTTGCTCTTTCTTTATGACTCAATATCAGCTAGACAGCTTTTCAAAATAATTAGCCTCCTTAGATGAATATTAAAAGCTATCAAAATTTTTAAAGTTGCTATATATAAAAGGAGAAAGCCACAAAGCTAATTGATTTTGCAACTTATGATCACTTATTGGACTGTCAAATTTTCTAGTGGGGACCACAATGCATATATATCTATGCATTTCAACATTGTACCTGGTACAAAACAGACCCTCAATACATACCTTTGTTATTTTTGAATGGCTCATTATAATCCAAGTAATTTTCAATCCAACAAAATATATATAATCAGACAGAAAATTTATTCTTTCTGTGGAGGTAGATTTATTTTTAGAAAGTTACCTATCAATCAATAGAGATATAGAAATTGAAAAGTGCCATAAATATCTTGTGTTTTTTTTGAGAAGGTTGACTTTAAAAACTGACAATTTCTAAATGATTTATTTGGAAGACTTAAAAGCCTGGTTACATGCTAAGTGAAATAATTCAAAAAATATATTGCATCATCCAAATCATTCTGCATATTAAGTAATTATTCATGTGTGAGATGGCTCACAGAACTGGAACACATACCCAAAAAGTCATGATTCACAAGTCACTCTAAGTTAAGTATAGCCCCTTCTTTAAAATTACTGCTTTAGAACATTTAATTTCATTACTTAATTCATTGTTTAATTTCATTACCTTAATTTATTTTTTATTGGTAGGTTAACAAATGTTATAAATATAGTGGCTAAATTGATAAAAGTCTAAAGTATGTAAAATCAATTTCTAATAGTACTGTAATTTCCTTTTACTTATTCCATCATACTTAAATGTAACAAATTAAATGAAAATGATGTGAAGATTTATCAAAAACAGTGAAGTTAAGTGTTTCAGTGCAAAAATGCATTAAATAGATTTTCTAACAGTAAAGTCTTATAGCATTCCAGTTTCATAAATTGAATTAAATATTACAAAGTTTGTGGAAAAAATCTGTTCATCTAAAACATTTTTAGGTAATTCATGCAAAATAATGTAACCAGAAAAAGTCATAATTATATGTTACGAAGTACTGAAAAAAGTAGGGAAAACCACTAGACCATTCAGGTATAACCTAAGTCAAATCCCTTGCGATTATACAGTGTACAGTGGAAGTGACAAATATATTCAAGGGATTGGATCTGATAGACAGAGTTCATGAAGAACTATGGGTGGAAGTTCATGACATTGTACAGGAGGCAGGGATCAAGACCATCCCAAGGAAAAGAAATGCAAAAAGGCAAAATGGTTGTCTGAAGAGTCCTTACAAATAGCTGTGAATAGAAGAGAAGCTAAAGGCAAAGGAGACAAGGAAAAATACACCCATTTGAATGCAGAGTTCTAAAGAATAGCAAGGAGAGATAAAAGTCTTCCTCAGTGATCAATGCAAAGAAATAGAGGAAAACAGAATGGGAAAGACTAGAGATCTCGTCAAGAAAATTAGAGATATCAAGGAAACTTTCCATGCAAAGATGGACACTATAAAGGACAGAAATGGGATGGACCTAACAGAAGCAGAAGATATTAAGAAGAGATGGCAACAATACACAGAAGAAATATACAAAAAAGATCTTCACAATGGTGTGATCACTCACCTAGAGCCAGACATCCTGGAATGTGAAATCAAATGGGCCTTAGGAAGCATCACTGCAAACAAAGCTAATGGAGGAGATGGAATTCCAGTTGAGCTATTTCAAATCCTAAAAGATGATGCAGTGAAAGTGCTGTACTCAATATGCCAGCAAATTTAGAAAGCTCAGCAGTGGCCACAGGACAGGAAAAGGTCAGTTTTCATTTTAATCCCTAAGAAAGGCAATGCCAAAGAATACTCAGACTATCGCACAATTGCACACATCTCACACACTAGCAAAGTAGTGCTCAAAATTCTCCAAGCCAGGCTTCAGCAATACATGAACTGTGAACTTTCAGATGTTCAAGCTGGACTTAGAAAAGGCGGAGGAACCAGAGATCAAATTGCCAACATCTGCTGGATCATTGAGAAAGCAAGAGAGTTCCAGAAATAACATCTATTTCTGCTTTATTGACTATGCCAAAGGCTTTGACTGTGTAGAACACAACAAACTCTGGAAAATTCTTCAAGAGATGGGAATACCAGACCACCTGACCTGCCTCTTGAGAAACCTGTATGCAGGTCAGGAAGCAACAGTTAGAACTGGACATGGAACAACAGACTGGTTCCAAATAGGGAAAGGAGTACGTCAAAGCTGTATATTGTCACTCTGATTATTTAACTTGTATGCAGAATATATCATGAGAAACACTGGACTGGATGAAGCACAAGCTGCAATTAAGATTGCCGGGAGAGTATCAGTAACCTCAGATATGGAGATGACACCACCCTTATGGCAGAAAATGGAGAACTAAAGAGCCTCTTCATGAAAGTGAAAGAGGAGAGTGAAAAAGTTGACTTAAAACTAAACATTCAGAAAACTAAGATCATGGCATCTGGTCCCATCACTTCAAGCAAATAGATGGAAAAACAGTGGAAATAGGGACAGACTTTATTTTTGGGGCTCCCAAATCACTGCAGATGGTGACTGCATCCATGAAATTAAAATACTCTTGCTACTTGGAAGGAAACTTATGACCAACCTAGACAGCATGTTAAAAAGCAGACATTACTTTGCCAACAAAGATCCATCTAGTCAATGCTATGCTTTTTCCAGTAGTCATGTATGGATGTGAGAGTTTAAGTATAAAGAAAGCTGAGTGCTGAAGAATTGATGCTTTTGAACTGTGGTGTTGGAAAAGACTCTTGAGAGTCCCTTGGACTGCAAGGAGATCAAACCAGTCCATCCTAAAGGAAATCATTCCTGAATATTCATTGGAAGGACTGATGCTGAGGCTGAAACTTCAATACTTTGGCCACCTGAAGCAAAGAACTGACTCATTGGAAAAGACCCTGATGCTGGGAAAGATTGAAGGTAGGATGAGAAAGGGACAACAGAGGAGGAAATGGTTGGATGGCATCACTAACTCGATGGACATGACTTTGAGGAACCTCCGGAGTTGGCAATGGACAGGGAGGCCTGGCATGCTTCAGTCCATGGGGTGGCAAAGAGTCAGACATGATTGAGCGATTGAACTGAACTGAACTGAAGTATCCCAAGTATCTCTGAAAATATTGAAATATACATGGTTCTATGCTCTGCCTAGGTAATTCTACAAAACATAAGCAAATCATTTCTATGTTTCCATAATATCAATAAAACCTAGATGCTTGGAGTTATCAGGAAGTTTAGTATTCTACTGATAAAGCACTATTTTATTTAATCTATTAGATAATATACACTGAAGCTTTAGAAACATGCAAGACAATATCAGGAGACCCCATCGTGTAGCTGACAGCATGCTTAATGCAAATAGGATGCTTCCTCTTTTCTTTCTTGAATATTTCTTTTAGAGACTGTATTGGTGAATAGTTAAACTTATTATCTTTTCAGTAAGGCTGAAATTGCCCTTCATTAATGATTGAGGAGAATACATACTGTTCCTACCTC
Organism: Odocoileus virginianus; assembly: GCF_023699985.2. Taxonomy (NCBI): domain Eukaryota; kingdom Metazoa; phylum Chordata; class Mammalia; order Artiodactyla; family Cervidae; genus Odocoileus; species Odocoileus virginianus. The sequence continues at coordinate 41,771,645 of NC_069708.1, read as the reverse complement.
TTCCAGAATTATCTGTTGGAGTCAATCTCACATTAATTTAGCCGGAGAATATACAATGGTTTATTTTGCTTATTCTTTCTTCAGCTACGGTAGAAGTAAAATGAAAAGCCCCTGAAAAACTGATAGTATGTATAATAAATTATCCAGAGTCCACTTTACTTTCAGAGACTGGTTTGGTTAAAATAAGTGTATTTAGAACTAAGTAGATAATTTTCATTCAACACCTTTGTGATAGGCAGAATACTAAAATTTCTCTCTCAAGGTGTACATCAGACTCTCTGGGACTTGGAACATGATGAGATGTCTATGATTGTGTTAAAATAGTGTCAAAAGGAATTTTGCAGGTGCAATTAAGGTTACTAATCAACTGGCTTAAAGTTTATAAAAAAGAAGATTATCTGGGTAGGCCTGATCTAATTACATAACCCCTTTAAACACAGACCATTTTCTCTAGCTGGCAGCAGAAGATGTCAGAGAGATTCGAAATGCAAGAGGGATTCAACATATGGGAGCTATTTCCTTTGTGGAGATGAAGTGGACCAAGAATTAAGGACCTACAAGTGGCCTCTAGAAACCAAGAGTGGTCTCTGGCAGATAGTCAGCAAGAAAATGGGACCTCAATCCAGGAACTAAAATTTTCCACCACCTGAAAGAGCTTGGAAACAAATTCTTCCCCAGGGGCTCCAGATAAAAGCCTTGGCCTTGTGAGACACTAGGCAAAGAACCCAGTCAAACTTGCCTGAACTTCTGACCTAAACAAGTGTGAGATAATAAGTGAGTAGTTTTAAGTTTCTAGGTGAAAAACAGAGACAAACACAAGATTTATTTTTTATAGATAAGAAAACTGAGTCCCAGAGAGGTCTACAAATATAAAATTATGTCCTTAATTTTCATTCTTCTTATTCCACTTACACTTGCTTTGTGTTCTTCCATTGGCAACTGTCTGTGAATCCCACAAAACAAAATATATAATTATTTTTAAATATCCAAATATTCATAAAATTAAAAAAGCTGGCAAGGACATAATACATGAATTACTGAGTTATCAAATGTATTAATGTGGGAATTATTATTATATATCTACATACTCTAATTAATTATAACCATTTTCCTTTTTGCCTTGAGAGTAATAAATTGATTAAACTCCTTATTTTACTAGGTCCAGAATTTTGGGTGTCCATAATAGCTTTTCTACATATATATTCAATTAATTATTTCAAAAAGCAACCTCTAGAGATAAGCTTATTACTCTGGCTTAGCTAGTTTCATGATTTCATAGTGAATGAACATGCAAAAGTCCCTATGTGTTTGAAAATTTCAGAAATAAACATAAAATCAACTATTTTTGTGTAGACACAAATGGGCTTTAAAAATACATCATATCAAATTAATGGAGTTTCAGTAATCCTATTAAGGGAGAGAAATTGCTGATGTGACTCTGAAATCTGTCACTTGCTTGAGTTAGCATGTCTTTGTTCTAAATAGCTTGTCAGTCATAAGAAAAATATCAAACTATGGTTATATTAGAGTTCTATAGAAAAATAAAAGGGACAAATTAAAGTAAGCCTTAAGAATGTGTCCAAATAGCAGTTTGACTGTGTGTGTGTGTGTGTGTGTGTGTGTGTGTGTGTGTGTGTCTGTGTGTATGTGTATCTTTATGTATACTTCTTGGCATTACTGCTAGTTAAATAAAGTTAAATGAAGTAATATGAATTGAGAAGGTAGGTTAGTGTCTTGGAAAAAAAAAAAAAGCAGTGAACTAGGTAGCAGTCAGGAGACTTGACTGGTCTGTCATAAATCCTGTTTCCCAGTCTGTGTTCCCTGTAAATTCCCTTCCACTTTATGGATACAATTTATAGGTGGGCCTAATTAAGTTACCTTGGGTCATATTTAAGATTTTTTTCCTTTCAGTTATATGTCCTATTCCTCCTCCATAAATATAACTCTTATGATGATCACAGCATTATAATGTTGAAGATTATAAGAATGCACCTAGAATTTTTAATCAGTGGAACTTCAGTCTGACTTATCTTCCCTTTGATTCTATACTCCTTCAACACAAATTGTTTTACTTCACTCATATTGTTCAGGCTCTCAATTAATTATTAAGATTCACTTTTACAGACCATGACTCAGAGTGGCTTGATTTTTCTGGAGATAAATCATTACTTTTGGGAAAATGTTTTCTTACTGTTATGTACCTCTGCATTTTGGTACCTGGAAAACATGAACATACTGGTATGCTTTGTGCTAAGTGTACTGATTATATTAACTGAGGGCATTGAATATAATATTCATTTTGTTGAGTCAAGTATGAGTATTTGTTTCTGATAAAATTAAAATTATTTTTAAGTTAAGCAACAAGATAATTATTTCTCTACATGTTAGCTTCAACATTCCAGGGTCAAGATTACAGTGAGACATTGAGGTTTCTCTATAAGAGCACTTGCAGGACCTTGAAAGTGAATGCCTCTTAATTTTGTGGACTAAGTGACTCCTTCATTTCAACTTAGTCCCAGCCATGTAATGTACATTAACTAATGTTTATATTATTTTTTTTCCATTTATTTTTATTAGCTGGAGGCTAATTACTTTACATCATTGCAGTGGTTTTTGTCATACATTGAAATGAGTTAGCCATGGATTTACATGTATTCCCCATCCCGGTCCCCCCTCCCACCTCCCTCTCCACCCGATCCCTCTGGGTCATCCCAGTGCACCAGGCCCGAGCACTTGTCTCATGCACCCAACCTGGGCTGGTGATCTGTTTCACCCTAGATAATGTACATGTTTCGATGCTGTTCTCTTGAAACATTCCACCCTCGCCTTCTCCCAGAGTCCACATCTCTTCTTATGTCCAGATGTTATATTCAGTCAGAATTGAAGGTATATAAAATTGCCATGTATGTGTACATTTTCAATACTTGATAATTAAGGGCAAAAATGTGATGTGTTTTACAAGTGGTATTTGAAGGTACTAAAAAGCATGCTCACCAAATACTTTCTTTCAAATGATGGGGCATTGATTAACATAAATTGCAGGGTGACAGATTTATCCCTGGACATGAGAAGTAGATTTTGTTTAATATAGTTATTAAAATAGTCATGCATATGTCAGTCAGTCAGTTGGGTTGCTCAGTTGGGTCCAACTCTTTGCAACCCCCTCAGCTGCAGCACTCTAGGCTTCTCTGTCCATCACCAACACCCAGAGCTTGCTCAAACTCATGTCCATTGAGTCGGTGATGCCATCCAACCATTTCATCCTCTGTCATCCCCGTCTCCTTCTGCTTTCAATCTTTCCCAGCATCAGGGTCTTTTCCAATGAGTCAGTTCTTTGCCTCAGGTAGCCAAAGTATTGGAGTTTCAGCTTCAGCATTAGTCCTTCCAATGAATATTCAGGACTGATTTCCTTTAGGATGGACTGGTTTTATCTCCTTGCAGTCCAAGGGACTCTCAAGTCTTCTCCATCTACACAGTTCAAAAGCATCAATTCTTCAACCCTCAGCTTTCTTTATGGTCTAACTTTCACATCCATACATGGCTACTGGAAAAACTATAGCTTTGACTAGGAGGATCTTTGTCAGCAAAGTAATATCTCTGTTTTTTAATATGTTATCTATGTTGATCATAGTTTTTCTTCGAAGGAGCAAGCATCTTTTAATTTCATGGCTGCAGTCACCATCTGCAGTGATTTTGGAGCCCAAGAAAATAAAGTCTGCCACTGCTTCCACTGTTTCCCCATCTATTTGCCATGAAGTGATGGGATCAGATGCCCTGACCTTAGTTTTTTGAATATTGAGTTTTAAGCCGGAATTTTCACTCTCTTCTTTGCATATGTAGTAACAATAAAGAAAAGAACTAACACTTATTAGATTAGACTAGCTGTATAGTTGTTTTCCAATTGCTAAGTTGTTTCTGACTCTTTGGGACCCCATGGACTGCAGCACATCAAGCTCCTTTGTCCTCCACTATCTCTTGAAATTTGCTCAAATTCATGTCCATTGAGTTGGTGATGCTATCTAACCATCTAATGCTCAGTCACCCTCTTCTCCTTTTTGCCTTCAATCTTTGCTAGCATCACAGTCTTTTCCAATGAGTCAGTTCTTCACATCAGGTGGCCAAAGTACTGGAGCTTCAGCTTCAGCATCAGTCCTTCCAATGAATATTCAGGACTGATTTCCTTTAGGATTGACTGGCTTGATCTCCATGCAGTCCAAGGGACTCTCAAGAGTTTTTCCAACACCACAATTTGAAAGCATCTTTCTTCAGCTCTTAGCTTTCTTTATGGTCCAACTCTCACATCCTTACATGACTACTATAAAAATCATAGCTTTGAGTGTATGGACCATTGTCTAAGTTTGTAGTAGCTTTTCTTCCAAGGAGCAAGTGTTTTCAAATTTCATGGCTGTAGTCAGCATCCACAGGGATTTTGGAGCCCAAGAAAATAAAATCTGCCACTGTTTTCATTTTTTTCCCATCTATTTGCCATGAGGTGATGGGACTGGATGTCATGATCTTTGCTTTTTTTCTTTGACTTTTAAAAATTTATTTTTAATTGGAGGATAACTACTTTACAATATTGTTTTGAATTCTGCCATAGAGCAACGTGAATCATCCATAAGTGTACATGTCCCCTTCCATTTGAACCTTCCTCCTCAACTCTCGACCCCATCCCACCCTTCTAGGTTGTCACAGAGTACCACATTTAGCTCCCTGTGTTATACAACTTCTCATTAGCTTTCTCATTTACATATGGTAATGTATATGTTTCAGTGCTACTCTCTCAGTACCTCCCACACTCTCCTTCCCATGCTATGTCCAAAGTCTGTTCCCTATGTTTGTATCTCTATTCCTGCCTTGCAAATAGGTTCATTAGTACCATTTTTCTAGATTTCATAGATATGCATTCATATATGACTCTTGTTTTTCTTTCTGACTAACTTCAGTCTGTTTAACGGGCTCTAGGTTCATCCACCTCACTAGAACTGCCTCAAATGTATTCCTTTTTATGGCTGAGGAGTATTGCATTGTATATACGTACCACAACTTCTTTATCTATTAATCTGGAGATGTATACCTAGGTTGCTTCCATGTCCATCTATTGTAAATAAGTTTCAATGTTGAGTTTCAAGCCAGCTTTTTCACTCTCTTTCACTTTCATCAAGAGGCTCTTTAGTTCCTCTTCACTTTCACTACCTTTTGCATTTAGTGATGTTACTTCTAAATAAATATCTTTAAAGGTTATAAAAGCTGTGTTTGAAATTCAGATAATAAACATTAAATTAGAAGTGATAGTTGCCTGAGATTCATCTTGAACTATTTTGATAGGGTTTTGTGAATTTTATCTCTTGATATATGGTATAAAAAACAACCAGCCAAATTGCTTTCTATATCTTAACCGAACCAAGTAATTATGATTTAGGGAATAAGGTGAGAGTGACATTTTGAATAAAGGCCAGACACTTTCATAGAAAACAAAACATGCATTTGACATTGCTGAAATTTGTGAACTAGACAATGATACTGGTAAATGTGATCTGATATAAGAATACTTCCAATCTTTTCTTTTTGGATGTTTGCATTTTTGCAGATCATCATATATGTCTTCTCTGAGGGTTGCAAATGTCAGTATTAGGATATATCTTATTTAAGAAAGTCAAATATTGTTTATCTAAAAGTTATTGGGAATGGTCTTTTTTGTTTGTTTTGATGAGTGTTTGTATGAACACTTAAGAACTTGCTTTAATCTGTGGCTCAATATTTCTGCACAAGGCACCTAGAGCTCTCTTTAGATAACATTTCATTGTTTATGCAAATCACCAAGTTGCTAAAGCAAGGTGTTTCAGCTAAGCATATAAAAGGAATACATATTGTAGTTGAATATTAGTATCAACCTTTTCCAACTTCTAATTTCATCTCTTCCTACGTTAGGTAGTCTTTACTGGGAACTAACAAGACTCAACATGGGAAACATTAGCGTTGTTATTTTCATTGCTTCACATAAAGTGAAACCTTATCATGGTGATATCCGTAGACAAGCCAGAGATAGAAAGGCCAATTTGCTCATCAGCAGTCTTTTCAGATTAGTTGGAACATTTTGTTTCACTAATAGATGCTGTTATATATATATATATATATATATTCCAGGGATCAGAGCTTAATGAAACTGGCTTCAATGGCTAGGTACTATTGGGCAGTGACTCTCTGCAAGCCAAAAACAGGAAATGTTATAATGTAGACATTACTGAAGAGTGAAATTACCTTAAAACTGGAAATCTAATCATATAATGTGTCTTTTCAGACAAATTAAAAAATGGATGTGACATACCAGTTTCCAGGATCTCTCCTGAACTGGTTTTCTACTATTTATTAGACAATGCCAAGTTAGATCTGAATCTAGTGAGGCATCAAAAAGATTACTAAATTTGATTTTTTCTTTCTAGCTTGAATTACTCTCCTTTGAAGTTAGCAAGCCATAATAAATGCCGGCACCTTCTTTCATTATATCAATGAGCATTTTTTAAACTAGCAAAACACTGCAAGACTTTCAAGGGAATATATATTTTTAATGCATTTTCCTTTGGGTGCATTGTGTTTCTTATGACTGAATGTTTAGAAGGTGGGGTGTATTAACAACATATGAGCTATCCTATGTGACAGAAGCAGAGGATCAGAAAGGTCGATATTTTTTCAAAGTAGTTGTGATTAGCAGCATCAAAATAGTTGCTCAGAAAAGTTTTAACTTTTTCTTTAAATTTATCATTTTAAACTTACTTTTTCTAAAAAGGTACTTCAGCTAATTGAGAGTGATCAAATTTTCATCAGCTTTAACTTGGATAAAAATCTTGAAGTAAGTCACTTGGAAGAGTTTGTTTTGAATAAGCTGTTAAAACTGCCTCTTCTCAAATAAATGATTTTATAATGTACTATTTTCAGCTTTATTTTGACTGTTTTCTACAGTTTTAGAATTAGAGAGTTATGTATGATTATGTTTGAACCATTAGCTACTAAATAACTACAGTGAATAAAGTTGTCTTTTACATTGGCAATATATCAAATTTGATTTTTAAAATATTAATTGAAAAACATTTGTACTAGTTGAGACCATCCCAACTTGCAAATCTTATTAAAATAAATGAAGGTCAATGTGTGTGTGTGCTGAAAGTGGTGTGTACTTGTATGTGTATCTGAGTACTAACGATTGCTCTTTAGAGAAGTAATAGAAATAGAGAACTTCAGAAGTCATTCAACAAATAAAAAATAAGAACACAATTCACCTTACCTGTATCTAAAGGTCAGTTATTTATAAAACCACCAAAATCAGTTTAGCATTTGCTAATATTTAAAAATCATACTAGTGAAAATAGTTTCATAGTACACATGTTTTTTATATTTACTTTTGCCATACAATATTAATTTATTTTAAAGATAGAATTATACACTGTACATTGTCTGCATGTGATTAGCAGAGCTCCCTAAAGTTTATTTTTTGGTAATTACACAGTGTGTTCATTTAGCATCATAATGGTGAAAATGCATTTTTAGACAAAGTATTCTTGATTTTCCTCAAGGAGGCTTATCTTTCTTAGAAAAAAGAACAATAAAAGAGCAATGATAATATTTGTTCCAAAAGTATTAATAGTTTTGTGTTTTATTTTTAAATACTGATTGTAAACGTTTTATTTGTCACTTATTATCCATCTAACCAGTGTTATGATTCTTCAGTGATTTAATGAGCTCTATTATTACATTAAATAAACAAACAAGCAAAAGCATTTCCTAAGTGCCTATGTGATTAAAACTGATCTGGTTACTGTGGGTACAAAACTAATATAGACATTGCACCTGCCATTGAAAAGCTCAGTTTAGTGACTAAGCTTATTAATGAGCAATGAATGATTCAAACACATGGATGAGGATTCATTTAATGGAGGTATGTTTGTATTCAGTGTTTATCATCTCTGTTTGCACATCCAAATCACCTGTTAAGAAAACAAAGATAGCTAGGCTTCAATTCAGATCTACTCTATCAGAATCTCACAGGAGAGATTCTCACCTCTAAATGCAATTTCAACCCATAGCCAGTGTTGTGAATCACTGGTCCAGACAGTGATCAAATGAAAGGTCATCTTTATCAAAATGGTTAATATAATGGGTCGATGATGATTCAGCTTGTTTGTCTCATTCTAATAATAGGGGAGAATGAAGTTTGCTTTACTCTAAGTAAAGACAAATTGAGAAAATGCTAAAAAACATTAAATATATCATTACTTATTAGGTATTTTAACCCTCTATGACAAACACAGAAAACAAAAACTTCAATATGCTGAATTTTATTAAAATAAGATTTAAAGTTATTTCTACATATCTGTACAATAAAGTGATGCAAATGTTAGCTTCTAAAGCTATTTGGAAGCTAAAAATGTCTTCTTTATTACAGTATTAAATATATAGCATTGTACTTTTGTCTAGTGTTGAATATGCTAGTTTTTATTTTAAATATGACCCAACAATTAAAAGATATTATGTGTACACTGAAAAACCACATCCTGAATTGTACTTTTTCTAAGTGACTGCTCTGAAGTGAGAGTTTTGAGTATAAGAGTAACAAGTGGTTGGTTTTATATATAAAAGATTAAGAATTAATGTGTTGATATGCTCTTGGATAGGAAGAACTAATACTGTTAAAATGGCCACAGTACTCAAAGCAATCTACAGACTTAATGTGGTTCCAAACTACCCATGACATTTTGCACAGAATTAGAACAAATAATACTAAAATTTATACTGAACCACTAAAGACCTAGAATTTCCAAAGAAATCCTAAGGGAAAAGAATAAAGCTGGATGCATAGCACTCCCAGACTTTAGATAGTACTACAAAGCCACAGTAAGCTAAACATTATTGTGTCACAAAAACAAATATATAGATAAATGAAACAGAATAGAGTCCAGAATTAAAACCCATAAAACTATGGTCAATTAATATTTGATAATAAAAGGCAAAATGTACAATGGAGAAAATACAGACTCCTCAGCAGGTGGTAATGGGAAAGCTGACAGTCTCATGTAAATCAATGAAACTAGAACACTCCCTCACACGATATACAAAAATAAACTTAAAATGGTTTAAAAATCTAAATAAACTTCTAAGAAAACATAGGCAAAACATTCTCTGACATAAATTGCAGCAATATTTTCTTAGATCATTCTCCCAAGCAAAAGAAATAAAAGCAAAAATACGCAGATGAGACTAATAAAACTTCAGAGGTTTTGCACAGCAAAGGAAACCATCAGCAAAACAAAAACACACTTACTGAATGAGAGAAAGTATTTGCAAATGATCCGACTGAAAAGGGGTTAATTTCCAAAATATACAAACAATTTATGTAACTCAATATAAAAAAAGCAATTAAAAAAACAGAAAATCTAAATATACATTTTTCTGAAGCAGACATAAAGATAGACTTCTCTGTCCATGGAATTCTCTAGGCAAGAATACTGTAGTGGTTAGCCATTCCCTTCTCTAGGTGATCTTCCTGACACAGGGATCGAACCTGTGTCTCTTTCATTGGCAAGCAGGTTCTTTACCTTGTGAGTCACCAAAGAAGCCCACATAGCAAAGAGGCAAATGAAATGATGCTCAGTATTGCTAATTATTAGAGAAGTGCAAATCAAAATCATGATGAGATATCACCTCACACCAGTGAGAATGGTCATCATCAAAAGCAAACATCCTCTTCCAACAACACAAGAGATGACTCTACACATGGACATCACCAGATGATCAACACTGAAATCAGATTGATTATATTCTTTACAGCCAAAGATAGAGAAGCTCTACACTGTCAGCAAAAACAAGACCGAGAGCTGACTGTCTCAGATAATGAACTCCTTATTGCAAAATTCAGACTTAAATTCTTCTACTTCATTGACTATGCCAAAGTCTCTGACTGTGTGGATCACAACAAACTGTGGAACATTCTTAAAGAGATGGGAATATCAGGCCACCTTACCTGCCTCCTGAGAAATCTGTATGCAGGTCAAGAAGCAACAGTTAAAACCAGACATGGAACAACAGACTGGCTCCAAGTTGGAAAAGGAGTGTGTCAAGGCTATATATTGTCACCTTATTTATTTAACTTACATGCAGAGTACATTAGGCTAAATGCTGGGCTGGATGAAGCACAAGCTGGAATCAAGATTGCCTTCAGATATGCAGATTGCACCACCCTTGTGGCAGAAAGCAAAGAGGAACTGAAGAACCTCTTGATGCAAGTGAAAGAGGAAATTGAAGAAGCTGGCTTGAAACTCAACATTCAGGAAATTAAGATCATGGCATCCGGTCCCATCACTTCATGGCAAATAGATAGGGAAACAACGGAAACAGTGACAGACTATTTTCTTGGGCTCCAAAATCACTGCACATGGTAACTGCAACCATTATATTAAAAGACACTTTCTCTTTTGAAGAAAAGTTATTACCAGCATAGACAACAGAGACTATCAGAAAGCAAAGATTTTACTTTGCTAACAAAGTTCTGTCTAATCAAAGCTATGATTTTTCCAGTAGTCATGTATGGATGTGAGAGTTGCACCATAAAGAAAGCTGAATGCCAAAGAATTGATCCTTTTGAACTGTGGTGTTGAAGAAGACTCTTGAGAGTCCCTTGGACTGAAAGGAGATCAAACCAGTCCATCCTAAAGGAAATCAGTCCTGAATACTCATTGGAAGGACTAATGCTGAAGCTGAAACTCCAATACTTTGGCCACCTGATGGGGAGAATTGACTCATTGGAAAAGACCCTGATGCTGATAAAGATTGAAGGCAGGAGGAGAAGGGGATGACAGAGGATGAGATGGTTGGATGGCATCACCAACTCAATGAACATGAGTTTGAGCAAGCTCCGGGAGTTGGTGATGGACAGGGAATCCTGGTGTGCTGCAGTCCATGGGGTCAGAAAGAGTCAGACATGACTGAGTGACTGAACTGAAAATGTCAATAATAAAAGCTGGAGAAGGCATGGAGAAAAGAGAATCCTTGTACATTGTTGGTAAAAATATAAATTGGTGCAATCATTATGGAAAACTGTGTGGAAGTTCCTTAAAAAACTAAAAAATAGAGTTACCATATGGTTCTGCAATCCCACCCTTGGACATATATCTAGAGAAAACTTTAATTCAAAAAGATACATGCATCCCAATCTTCATAGCATTGCTATTTATAATAGCCAACACTTGGAAGTGACTTAAGTGTTCATCAACAAATGAATGGATAAAGATGTGTGATATATATACAATGGAATATTACTCAGCCACAAAAAATAATGCCATTTGTAGCAACATAGATGAACCTAGAGAAAGTCAGACAGAGAAAGACAGCTATTATATAAGACAAACAATAAATATACTAAATATTATATCATGTTTTCCGTCACTTAAGTAAAAATATGAACAATGGCTATAAAGGGGGAAAGATAACAAAAAGGAACATGGAAACACCACTCTCTCAAAAAATTGACTTTTTATTAATTATGTAGTGCTTTGCAATTGGAAGTAAAAATATAATTTAGCAGAAAAAAATTCCATTAAATGAAACTTTGCAACATTTCTCTATAAAAATTACTTTCTGTACAAATATCAGCTATTGTGTATGAAACAAAAAAGTATATAATAATGATATCTATTAGAGTAATTGATAAGCAATAGGATGAAATATAAAGAAGTTTTAAAATCTAGTCACCTTAAACAGTTTTCATATTTATGCTTACAATAAATTTCTAAAACTGTAATTTCATACTTTTGGTAGGCATTACCAAAATTTACTTCTAAAAGCTGATGCTTACATACTACCACAGTGTCTCTTGGCATGTCTCAGTAGATGATGACTATATACTATAAGCATTGAGGTTCATTTTTCAGTATCTACTATTTTCCCCACATAATTATTTTGAATAAGATATCTGGAACAATTTCAAACAAATAATGGTTTAGTCACTAAGTCGTGTCCAACTCTTGTGACCCCAGGCACTATAGCTAGCCAGGCTCCTTTCTCCATGGGATGTTCCAGGCAAGAATACTGGAGTGGATTGCCATTTCCTTCTCCAGGGGATCTTCCCAACCCAGGAATCAAACACAGGTCACCTGCATTGGAAGCAGATTCTTTACCAACTGAGTTATGAGGGAAGCCATATTATTACTTATTACAAACTTATTACTGATCTTAATGGAATCTCCTCTGGTATTTCTCTGTGAATTGTAATGTTGACTGTTGGATAAGTGCACAGAGTGATTTATGTTCAACAAGGTTCATTATAAGTTTGTTTATAATACCATATACTTTAAACATCTAACAATTTATTAGATAATTTATGTATTATGGAATATCTATAAAATACAATAGTATTTAACAATCAAAATTTTTATTTTAGAAGACTAGTAAAATAATAAAAAGACCCCTATTTTGTAAAAAAAAAAAAAATCAATGGAGTATATACACAGAAAAAAACTGGAAAATGCACACTAAAATAACAATATCTATTGTTTTTTAGCTGGTACGTTTTCAGGTAACTTATCTTTTCTTCTTTATTTTATTTACCCATCTTATTTTTCAAACTTTCTACAATGCTATTTTATACATTTTCTACTTGCTATTTTATAGTCCAAAAAGTGTCAATTACTGACAAGTACAAGTTATTTTGGGAAAATAATGTCCAAATTTGATGGTAGTTGAAGAACTCTTTGCTCATTAATCAATTAATCATAGTTGAATTATTTCCACTAAACTATATAATAAAGAAATATAAATACATACTTGTGCTAACTTGAATATATTCCCATCATGTAAAACTATGCTAAATATCTATTTAAAATAGCTTTCATATGGGCCATATTCATTTCAAAATATCTAATCCCTGAACTCATCTTTTCACCTCCCCCCTCATGGATTAAAGAAAGTAGAGCATCCCCAGCTTTACATAGAACACACATTTTTTTCTTCATCTCCTCAACTCTCAATTCTTTACAGAACTTGCACTTATAATTACCTTAGTTCAAATTCTAAATACTAATCTCCAACTAAGTACCTTAAATTTGGGGACCATGTTAAAAATGTTATTCACTGATCTCCCTATTTAATTTGTCAGGCCTGATTTTCAATTCTTACCTCTATCACACTAGTCCTGGCCTTTATCTCTAATTTTTTATCTCAACACAACATTCTCCTAGCTAATTTCCCTACTTTAAACTTGGCTTCTGTCTTCTGATATGATCCTTAATTATTTAATTAGCTATCTCAGAAATAGTTTTCACCATAAGATTTTCCCACTCGTTATATACATTGTATACATTGTATATGTATTATATCTTAGAAATGTGCTTATGCTGGAAACGCAGGAATTATTCTCCCAAACAACTCAAATTCTAGTGGATTGAAAAAGATTTTATGTGACTGTGGTAAGAAAGAAGCCTTCCTGGTTAGCTCAGCTTGTAAAGAACCCGCTTGCAATGCAGGAGACAACAATTTGATTCCTTCCAGCCAGCAAGTTCCCCTGGAGAAGGGATAGGCTACCCACTCCAGTATTCTTGGGTTTCCCTGGTGTCTCAGAGGGTAATCTGCCTGCAATGTGGGAGATCTGGGTTCGATCCCTGGGTTGGGACGATCCCCTGGAGGAAAGCATGGCAACCCACTCCAGTATTCTTGCCTGGAGAATCCCCATGGACAGAGGAGCCTTGAAGGCTGCAGTCCATGGGGTCACAAAGTGTCAGACACGACTGAGCAATTAAGCACAGCACACACACACACACACACACACACACACACACACACACGTAAGAAAGAAGTTGGTTAGGGAAGGCTTCATAAAGATGCCTGATCTGAGTCATAAACAATTCATGGAAGTTAATCACCTGAAAAAGAGCAGGCCTCCACTAGGAAAAAACAGGAATGAATTTGAAAAGACTAAGAACAGCATGCTGTATAATAGAAAACGGAAAGCAATTTGATTTTCTTAAAGCATATACTATGACTCAGGGAGGGATGGGTGAAACCTACAACTGAAAAGTAAGCAGAGAGCTTTGTATGCTATACTAAAAAGCTAGAGTATTTATCATGAGAATTATGAGAAGCCAGTTAAGGATTTCAAACACAGAAGTGGAATGATACAACGTACAATTGAAAGAAAGCATCCAGTTTTGTTTTTTGTTTTTTGTTTTTTTTTTTTTTTTGGCCTCACTAAGTAGCTTGCAGAATTTTACTTCCCTGACCAGGGATAAAACCTGGGCCCTTGGAAGTGAAAGCGTCGACCTAACCACTGGACTGCCAGGGAATTCACATCTCTTCAGAATAGTCATCATGATCTCAAAGTTTGTTTCAAAATTTGCAAATATCAAGTGTCAGTAAAAACTGAAGATGAAACACTAATGAGTGCTGAATTCTCATGTTTTAGGTGTACTTCCTTTTTAGATTTTTTTTTCTGCTATTTTTAGTGTATTGTTTCATTTAAATTTCCTACGTGCTAACTTTGTGTGACTAAAGAAAAAGCACAATATATACAAAAACTATTAACATCTATTGTTTGTGTAGAGACTGCTTTCAGTGGAAAAAGACTAGAGAGAAGATGAATGGCATTCAAGCAGCTATTGCATTTGTTCATGTGAAAGATGAAGATAACCTAAAATAGGGCAATGTATTAGGGACAGAAAGCAACATAGGCTACCATTCCGAGAGTGTGGAATATGAAATTAAAATATTCGGAGCTTACAATTCCAGAAAAATAAATTACCCAATCAAAAAATGGGCCAAAGAATTAAACAGACATTTCTCCAAAGAAGACATACAGATGGCTAACAAACACATGAAAAGATGCTCAACATCACTCTTTATCAGAGAAATACAAATCAAAACCTCAATGAGGTACCATTACACGCCAGTCAGAATGGCTGCTATCCTAAATTCTACAAGCAATAAATGCTGGAGAGGGTGTGGAGCAAAGGGAACCCTCTTACACTGTTGGTGGGAATGCAAACTAGTACAGCCACTATGGAGAAGAGTGTGGAGATTCCTTAAAATACTGGAAATAGAACTGCCATATGACCCAGCAATCCCACTTCTGGGCATACACACAGAGGAAACCAGATCTGAAAGAGACACGTGCACCCCAATGTTCATCGCAGCACTGTTTATAATAGCCAGGACCTGGAAGCAACCTAGATGCCCATCAGCAGACGAATGGATAATGAAGCTGTGGTACATATACACAATGGAACATTACTCAGCCATTAAAAAGAATACATTTGAATCAGTTCTAATGAGATGGAAAAAACTGGAGCCCATTATACAAAGTGAAGTCAGCCAGAAAGATAAACACCAATACAGTATACTAATGCGTATATATGGGATTTAGAAAGATGGTAATGATAACCCTATATGCAAGACAGAAAAAGAGACACAGATGTATAAAACAGATTCTTGGACTCTATGGGAGAAGGCGAGGGTGGGATAATCTGAGAGAACAGCATCTAAACATGTATATTATCATATGTGAAACAGATCACCAGTCCAGGTTCGATGCATGACACAAGTGCTTGGGCCTGGTGCACTGAGATGACCCAGAGGGATCGGCTGGAGAGGGAGGTGGGAGGGGGGATCAGGATGGGGAATACATGTAAATCCATGACTGATTCATGTCAATGTATGGCAAAAAACACTACAATATTGTGAAGTAATTAGCCTCCAACTAATAAAAATAAATGGGAAAAAAAGCAAAATAAATAAATAAATAAATAAAAATAAAGAAGACTGAGTGCCAAAGATTTGGTGCTTTTAAATAAAATAAAATAAAATATTTGGAGTTTAAAGATCAGATTCACTGACTGTTACTGTTTAACGTGTAATAAATCACTCAACTTCCCTAAGCCCCATTTTCCCCATAAGTGAAAAGGCAAAAATGATACCTGTATCATTTTGAAATGTAAATGAGATGTTCTTAAAGTTCTTGGCACATGCCTGGCCTGTAGTCAATTTTCAAAATACATTGTCAGCTATTGTTTTCATTATTTTAATAATATTTCAAAGGTAAGATTAGAAAAAAAATGTTGAATTATTGCAAAGGGTAGGGGTCAGGAGAGAAGGAAGCATAGGATATTATCTAAGTTTTCTACTTCAGTGATTTGAGTGAATGGTGACTCCATTAGTTGATACAGGTAATGAGCCAGATTTGGGAAAAGGAATTCAGAGGGAATTGATCCCATTTGAAAAATGTTGAGTTTGAGGATCCATGGACCATTGATGGGAAGATGTCCATAGCAAAGTTTAACACATCTGCTAGAATTTCAGGGAGAGGTCAGAGTTATACATGGGGGATTAGAACTCGTCAGGACATAGGATGAATATGAAAGACAGGGGGAGTGTAAAGTGATGAGAACAGTAGATGCAAGATATAATTCTAAGAAAAATGAACACTGATGCCATGGACAAATGATGAAGTACTGACACACATACAGAAAATAAAATTGTCAGAAGGCCGAAGAAAAATCATATAACAGTATCATCATGGAAGCCAAGAAAGCAGAACTATAAAAGGAGGGAATGAATGAGGCAAAGTGTCAAATGAAGGAGAAATATACTCAAATGAAAAGATGTCCTTTAAGTTTAGCAAACAGGAGGCCAGTGCTAACAAGATGAGAGATGTGAGTAAGTGAGCAGATGTTGAAAAAGCCTACATGATAATGTTCTGAGGAGTAAGTGGGAATTAAGGAAGTATAGACAGTAAATATAATTTTCCTATTTGAGGATATACAAGAAATGGTGTTTCAAAAATAAATATCAAAATTATTTTAGTCAGGTATCATTGCTTCTCAAAGTTATCCAAAATATAGCCCTAAAACAGCTTCTTAAATGTATCTCAAAGATAGCTGAAAACTGCTCTAAAAGTACATGTGCTTTAGCTCATTTAATTGCTACCAACAGGTACTTCTCCATCTTCTCCATTTTCCCAAATCCTACCTTAGAAACTAAACCATGGTTCATTCTCTCCTCCATGAGCCTCTCTCATTCTACTCTAGCCCACGGTGATTTCCCTTTTCAAACTCAAAATGAAAATGATTCCTGTACTGCCTTGTATTTTAGATATTTATTTCCATGGTTGTACAATATATGTGCTGTACTTAGTTGCTCAGTCGTGTCCAACTCTTTGCGACCCCATGGACTGTAACCCAACAGGCTCCTCTGTCCTTGGGATTTTTTCAGGCAAGAATACTGGAATGGGTTGCCATTTCCTCCTCCAGGGGAATCTTCCTGATCCAGGAATCAAACCTGTGTCTCCTATTTCTCCTGCACTGCGGCCAGATTATTTACCCTCTGTGCCATCAAGGAAGCCCATACAATGTATAGGTCTAGATAATGCATTTTCAGTTTTAAAACCAAACTTTAAATCACTCCATTGTTAAATGAAGAAGTTAACACAGTCATTTATAAAGGCACAGTATGGCTAGAATTCTATCATTCTAAATAGCATACATGTTTTAAATATACAAGCTTATGCTTAGAAAAAATTAGAAATTTATTTATCAAAATGCCAAAAAGGGTTAATTTTGAATAGGAGGAATGTAAAGTGATTCTTATTTCCATCATTGTATTTTTCTTTATTTTCTAAATTTTCTATCAGAAAATTTCATAATCAGAAAAATTAACTATAGTAGAAATAAAATAATTATGCTACTGAGATGAAAATCTATAAATCCTTCATTTAAAATTTTATTGATGTGCAATTTGCTTTGTTAAACCAATATAAACAACTTAGCATTCCAGGTGTGATGGAAATAAAATACTTTAATTAAAAATTATTTAGCAGATCTTAGATAATATATGATATAAGTTAAAGTTTCAAACAATTTTTTCTGCAATTTGGTTTCCATAGTGTATGAAATCTAATTATGCTGAATCTAGGCTCTATGAAAAATTTTGTCTTAATATTTTATCTCTAGATACCTATTTTAATTAGAACTATCCTTTGTAAGATAGCCATTCATGTATACAGATATAATAGAGTAAAATGACTAATATTAAAACCACTTATGAAGTCAGATTCTTATCCTTATATTATAAACTTTTTTCTCTTAAGTCATTTATTCACAGTTGAGAAAATAGAGTCTTATTCATATCTCCATATGCCTAAGGAAAATAAATGTGAAAAATATAATTAAATATATATTTAAGGCCATGATAACAACTTGAATGTTCCAAGTTTACAAGCTACTTCTGAACAAAGGCATTTTGGGTTTTATGCCAAAGACTGAAGAGTGGACAAGAAATGGGCTTTGGACAGGAAATGGACAGTGAACTTAAAACTGAGTTAGTCCAAACTTTGTAAAATTTCAGACAGGCTAATTACCAGTTGCTTGAGCTTGAGCAAATCACTGAATTCTTTGAGACTCCCAATTAGTTTGAATTAAATTGAGTTTCTCAATTTAGTTTGCAATGTGAGGATGACACTAATAATATCTTGTTCTCTAGGTAATTGAGAGGATTAGTTGAAACAATTGATGAAGGGTGTTAGCATTTAGGTGCCTGTTATGTGCCAGTCACATTTTATAGGTTATCTCATTTCACTGTCAAAACAACCATGAGTTTGACATTATTGTTAGACATTTTTATGGATGACGACCCTAAGACTCAGAAATATTAACAAGTTTGATGGAGACCCAACAGCTAAAGATCACAAAGTCAAGTTTAGAACCCAGACTGCTGGATTTGGAAGCCAATCTCCTTCCTGCTGCTCCAGTGTGCCTATCACAGAAACAGTTTTCCCCTGCTTTTTTTTTTTTTTTTTGAGATGACTCACTATAGCTCTTATCATTTCTAAAATGGCTCTTACTTGCCACTGAAAGTGGTCTCAGCTTCCTTAATTAAATGCCATGAAAAACCCATGGTTTTATGGAATTTGATTCCATGTGCTTACAATTAGTTCAAGAATTAGAAGTATATTTCAGAAACACAGGAGTCTCCCCATATAATCACAAGCTGATCATATGGGGAACTTGCCTGAAATATTAATAAGATATTTGTAATCAAGAACATATCAATTTCAGTATCCTGTGAGGGAAGAAACGTGATTGTAGAGCAGTTTTAAAGGCATTTTAGTTATAGTATATTGGTAATAATTATCATTTATGTAGATCTCTCATTTTTCAAATGCTTTTTGCAAACTCATCTCATTTGAGGTTCTGAAAAACCCATCCTCTTCATTTTGCACATGAAGAGATTGAGTCTCAGAGAGGATAAGTGACCTTTCAAGATCACAACAGATTTACTATTAATACATAGGAAAACTTAAACTTCAACCATGGTCTAATTCCTACAACAGTTTTATTTTGTTACTGTCACTTTTTTCATTATATTAATACTATTCAATACTACTTTATACTGTTGTTATTCAGGGCACAAAGTTATCACAAAATAAATAGGTTGTTTATTTAGTGGTAAGAATCCTGAACTGGAAGTCAGGAGATTAACACTCATCACTTGATTCTTTTAAAATTGAACTGTGTGACCTTGGGCAAACCATTCTCACATTCTGAATCTTACCTCCTTCTTCTAACATTTTATGATTCTGACACTACATTAGCTTGTCAATAGTTTAGACAATCCTTAGAATGCAAACTTTATTTCCACCAGCTACATTTAAAAATTCACTCACCTACAACTGAAAGGATTTTAAAGTTAACATTATTGTCTCAAGCAATACTCATTACTTCTCCTCAAGCTCCTATAAAGAACACACAGGATAGGGTTCAAGAAGCAGGGCTGTTTTGTGGCTCAGCTTTTGTTAAGCAGTTAGTAAAAAATTACATTTGCTTGCCATGCTAAGTCGTTTCAGTAGTGTCCGACTCTGTGTGACAGCATGGACTGTAGCCCACCAGGCTCTTCTGTCCATGGGATTCTCCAGGAAAGAATACTAGAGTGGTTTGCCATATCCTCCTCCAGGGGATCTTCCCAACCCAGGCATCAAGCCACATCTCTTACATCTCCTGCATTGGCAGGCGAGTTCTTTACCACTTGATATGGTTGCCTAGATTCTTGATTTGAAACAGTGATGTATAGGTGAAAGAGTACTTAAATTGGTTAAATTGGGTTTGGGCAAAATTTTTGGAAGCCTGTGAGAATCCAGTTTGTCGGTTTGTTTGTTTTTAATCTATAAAATCAGTATAATATCAATAATATCTAGCTCATTGGATTGTTCAGATTAGATTAATTGATCAGTGTGGAGCAGAACTTATTATCTACTTCATGTCAAACACTGTACAATGGACATTTTTATACACAATCTCTTTCAATCCTCGCTTAAAATTCTGTTAATTGGACATCTTGATATCACAAATGAAGATCTTGAGGTTAAAAAAGATTACAAGCATACAGCTAGTATCTAAAAGTCCAGATTTGGAAACCAAAACTGGCTCTAAAGTCTGATTACGTCACACTACATTTTGCTGTTCAGTGTGCCTAGCACTGCTCCTGGTGCCTAGTTCAGTTCAGTCGCTCAGTCGTGTCCGACTCTTTGCGACCCCATGAATCGCAGCTCGCCAGGCTTCCCTGTCCATCACCAACTTCTGGAGTCCACTCAAACCCAAGTCCATCGAGTCGGTGATGCCATCCAACAATCTCATCCTCTGTCGTCCCCTTCTCCCCCAGCCCTCAATCTTTCCCAGCATCAGGGTCTTTTCAAAGGAGTCAGCTCTTCGCAACAGGTGGCCAAAGTATTGGAGTTTCAGCTTCAGCATCAGTCCTTCCAATGAACACCCAGGACTGATCTCCTTTAGGATGGACTGATTGGATCTCATTGCAGTCCAAGGGACTCTCAAGAGTCTTTCCTAACACCACAGTTCAAAAGCATCAATTCTTTGGTGCTCAGCTTTCTTTATAGCCCAACTCTCACATCCATACATGACCACTGGAAAAACCATAGCCTTGCCTAGACGGACCTTTGTTGGCAAAGCAATGTCTCTGCTTTTTAATATGCTGTCTAGGTTGGTCATAACTTTCTTTCCAAGGAGTAAGTGTCTTTTCATTTCATTGCTGTAATCACCATCTGCAGTGATTTTGGAGCCCAGAAAAATAAAATCAACCACTGTTTCCACTGTTTCCCCATCTGTTTGCAATGAAGTGATGGGGCCGGTGCCTCGTAGGCACTCCCAATTTTTTTCTTCTTGAACTATCCTTTTCTCTTGTCCTTCTTTCTTTTCCAATCTTTATTTTCAGAACCTAATGTATCACCGGAATCTGATATATACATTCCCTAAGTGGTCTTAAGGAGCTAATGAAGCTTCCTAAGAACCTTTCCCACTTGAAAAAAATATATAATATTATTTGGTACATATTGAACACAAAACTCTGGGAGATAGTGAAGGACAGGGAAGCATGTTGTGTTGCAGTCCATGGGGTCCCTAGCAGTCAGACATTATTTAGCAACTGAACAACAACAAAAATTAATATTCCCTGATGGCTCAGATGGTAAAAAGAATACACCTGCAATGCGAGAGACCCGGGTTTGATCCCTGGATTGGGAATATCACCTGGAGAATGGCATGGCAACCCACTCCAGTATTCTTGCCTAGAAAATTCAATGGACAGAGTAGCCTGGTAGGCTACAGTCTACAGGGTTGAAAAGAGTCAGACATGACTATGTCGTGACTAATCAGTAGCAGCAGCAGCGTAGCTATAAATTAATCGGTTAAACTGGGAAGTATAATCAAGAAACAAAATATTTTTCAAATTCCCCATGTAATACAAAGTTAGTTAAATCTACATGACTAAAGCAAAAATTCATATTGTACTAAATTCATATTTTAATACTTTTTATAGCTATTTGGTGGTCCATATTTGATATATATTTCTGGTTATTTCTAATACATCTCATTAGGTTAATTAGAAATTCATAACTATACTGAATGCATTATGTTCATTTTTATTATAAATTGATGTAGAAATTAACTTATATTTGGTAACACACATTTATACCCTTCTCTTTCAAACTCATCTTGTAGCTTAACAAACTGCAGGAGATTAGAATCATACTATGTTTTAAAAATTGCAAAGGCAAAATGGAAAAGGAACTATCTGCAGAAAGTTCAATTTGATTAAATACTTTTTGAATAGCCACTGTTTTCAAAGTTTATTTGGCAGTTCATATTATATATTGAGAATGGAATTAGATGGAAGAGAGGTTTCTTTGTCTATGCTATTTGCATTTTTCCAACTGACCTGTTCACAAAGAATTATGCACCATGATTTTCAGAATGAACATGGTGCTTGCCAACCTTATGAAATCTAGCAACAAGAATCATCTAAAAAATCATCTATCTATGCTTAATACATGAGCATGAGTCCAGAAAAGGGCAAAGAGAATTGGGAAAATCCACATCAGTTTGTTGGGTGTTGATCTGGACAGCAGAGGAGAAATTTGATAAGAAGGTGATAAAAGTGAAGGAACTTTGATCTTCAGATCAAGAGCTGTGGGAGTCATAGATATGCCAAATGTGATGAAGTAGAGAGCAAGGAAAACTTGAGAGTGAATCAGATCTAACCACAGATCCTATCTTGGCTACTTACTCTGACAAAAAGAACTATCATATGTAAGCTTCCTAGCACACCTTACATAGGGGTGTGCATATGTACATAGGACATAAAATAGGGGCTCAAGGTTCTCTCTCTGGCCCTTGGTTCCACCATCTTTCAAATAATAGAGGCAGGCTTTAGGAAACCTTAGGAATGATCACTTGTAAAAGTATGTTGTAGGATTGTATTGTAGCATATCACATGATACCTAAGATTCATTCTTTCTGAAATAGAAGCAGATCACAGATGTAACAATACAGCTTATAAAGGTTATAGGAAATACTACAGGTCTGGGAATTAGATTGGTTAGCATACTATAAAAAGAAGAGCAAAAAAACATTTTCAGTAATTCAAGTAAAATATTTATCCAAGTTCAAAACAAAAATTTTATCATTAGAAGAAAATCTTTGTCTTCTTAGTCTTTCTTTTTAAATTAGGATTTAAATTTAAGTTCTATTAACTCTATGTTTATAACATTAGTGTTATATATATCTAGATCTTTCTGGAAATTGAAACTATATGGAGATCTTTCTGGACTACTAGATTCCTTTAGGCAAAGGGAAACCTTGGGAGGAACATAAATGACTATTTGATGTTTCTGCCAAAGAAGAGAGAAAGGGTAAAAGCTTGGGGGATGAATAGATGAAACTTTAGAAATGATCATTTGTAGAAAGGCCAATTGTAGGGATATCAGAGAGAGGCAAATTAATCAATATATAAGTTGATGAAATTGAAGAAATCTTAGCGTGAAAGCCTTTTTTTGTTGTTGTTGTTATCTATGGTCTACTTTGTTTAAATTGGGAAAGCGTTTGGAAATGTAAAAAAGAAAATAAAACTAAGAAGCCAAATGGCACTAACCCATAATTAAGAAATGTTCAATTATATATATATAACCCAATACTTACTTCATATTGACAAGAACCATATATCAAATTTTCAAATCTTACCAATAAAACAAATGGATAAAAAGAGAAAGTTTAAAAATCCAGAAAAAGTACGTTTTTGGGGAATGTGTATGATGAAGAAATTTCTCATGATTAAATTAACCAGCTAGATTTAATTAGAGAAGTAGCTGTATCTCTACCTCAGTCAATACTGCAAATACCAGTTAACACAAAGCTTTCTGATATAACAATTATTTTGCTTAAAAATCAGAAGTACTTTTTAAATTTATTACCATGTATCAGAGTACTGGTTTTGTGGTCCAGTTGGTAACACATCATTTGCATACATACCTTCTATTATTGGACTACTTTCCTTAAGGCTAAATACAGGCATTACCTATCCTTGTAGTAAGGCCTTATGAAAAGTGTATACTCAATAACTATCTAATGGCTGAATGAATGAGAATGATCATTCATCCTCATTCTTGAAAGCCATGGTTTTAGTTTTAACCCTCTGGCTACTACTGCCTCTTTCTCTTTTCCTGTTAGGCTTTTAGTTTTTTCAGCACTAGCTCCCTCTCACTGTGTCTCAATCTCTGTTTCACAAGACTCAAGTACCTCATTGCTTTAGCTATGAAAACTATACTTCTTTCAGTGTGAAAAAGATGTAATTTCAAAACAGCAGGTTATGTGGGTAAATTAACTTTACTCTCCATACAGTGCATATTTACCTTGCAATAAGTGCAGTGATCACTGCTCAGGGAATAAGAGAGTTCAGGTGATTTGACTGAAGTGCATCACAGAGTGATTTTACTAAGTGTTATGAAAAGTATTATAAAGACAGGATGGCCAAAGACTTATTTTCCAGGGTAGAAAGGACCAACTAGTCCAGAATTTGTCTAAGTAATTGAGGCTTTTTGTCTTACTTGGTTGACAGAGATACATACGAGGCAAAACACATGTTCTTATCTGAACATGGGGCCAGAGAAGAGAGAGGATTGACCTATGGCATACTTCCAATGTATGTTAAGAGGATAAGTCTTTGTCAGCGGGTCAAATATTTCCCATGCCCATATATGATAGTCAACTTGGGGTTTCTAACACACTTCATAAGCCAGACCAATCTGAAGAAGAAAGAGAATGTTGACAATTCTATTAACAGGGTTAGGTTTTCATATGAGAGGGGATATGGAATTTTTCTCCATGAAAAGCAAAATGCACCATGAAGTTTAAAATTTCACACACAAGCCTAAAGACAGTTGTGGTAGGGTTATAGCTAAGGCAGATTTGGCATATAGCTGTGGTAATTTTTGAGTTAGATTGATTTTAGATAGGATTGTTTCCCAAAAATAAATCAAGAGTAACAAATACATTTTGACTTTGGCAGATGAAAAAAGAGTAAGTGAGGGTGTGTTTTATGAATGATAATGATTATCTTCCCAGGGCCATGTAATTTTGAGATGCTCCTTTTGCTAAAAATACCTAAAAGCAGTATGTGGTTCTGTGGTATATGGACTACATTAAGATCAACTTGAAAAATACGATATTAAAAGCCATATAACTATGAAGGGAAAGTTTGTTCACTAGAAATGTGGCAATGTATTATTCTTACAAGCTTTTCCTGTTATTGAGCCCTTAGCCTTATCTTTATATCCAATCTTCCACTTTATTACCCTATCCTATTATTGGTTCTACATTCCCAAGGTGTGTGTTCTGAAGAAAATAGCCACTGAATTTAAGACTGCTAGTAATTGCTTTTATTTTATCTGGGATAGCTGGAAAACTCTCAAAAATTATAAATGAGCTAACAAAACATTATTTTCCTACTCATGGTGATGTTCATTTCCTTTACACAAAAAGGTAAAATAAATAATGAATTTTTGTTAACAATCACTAACTAGTATGGAAATGTTTTCTAGTAATGTTGGCATTCCAGCATCTTATATAAGGCTGCTTAGCAACAATATGAAAGAAAACTAGCCAAAACAAACCACAGTCTCCAAGGATACTTCCTGCATGCAACTTAGATTTTTTTCTGTCATAATAAGAAGCAAAGGAAAAACATACCAATTCAAGAACTATCTGGTTTATTTTCATTTCTAGGAAGTAGGTGGTGTATTTGCTTTCAGTGTGTGTGTCAAGAAGTGCATTCCTTAAAAATGTGTATGTGTTTATGTGTATGCATGCTTCTGTAATACACTCTCAATTTTGGGAAGGTATATGCGGTTTCTGAGTTTTCAGGGTAGCTCTACCACATTATAATTTGGATGTTAGCTACATTTGTTATCCCACGACTTTCTCCATCTGTCCTGTTTTCACAATTTGATAACTTTGACTTTCAGTATTTAGAGGAAAGCAATTAAATGGGTTCTATCTGTGATGACTATTTCATCTCAATACTTTGGTGACAGTTTTTATGTATATAAAAGCACATTTTAACTAGAGTTCTCAATATCTGTTTGCTACAATTCACTATGGAAAAAGTTTCTCTATTGAGGACAAGAACACATTTTTCTTACTGTATTTATAAAAAATATCACATTGAGATGCTCCTTTTGCTAAAATACCTAAAAGCAGTATGTGGTTCTTTGGTATATGGACTCCATTAAGGTGAATGGGTTAAAATTTCCCATTTATAATTTTAAGTGCAACTAATGGATGGAAAATGTAACAAGAATAAAATTAACTGAGTGAAATAATTTAAAATCTTTCTAAGATGAATGAAGAAAAATGATATAACATCAATTTTTTAGAAATAGTTTCCAGAAGCTACTGCTTGAAAGGTTATATGATCTAGTCATTTATTAAGAATTTGCATTTTACAAGGATTATGTTAGTTTAATGTTAAGAAACAGGAAAGATATTGAAGAAAAGGGTACCATCCAGGCTTCTTTCATTTTTAATAAAATCACAGGTAACATTCTTTCATTTTATCATATTCTCTCTGCTACTAAAAGTATGTTTTCTAACATTATCTCCACAATTACATTTCTACTTCACGAACAATGGGTTAGTTACTTTTGTTGTTCTCACAGAAGTGTCTTAACCAAAGGAAGTGCTCAATACAATTCTGGTAAGTCATTCAGTTTTATGGAAGTACCAAAGTGCAACATACAGTCAAGGAACAAGAAGTAGTAGGTATGACAAAAATGTGGGGTGCATGGAGTAGTAGGAGATAAGGATGAGCAAGTAGATCTGATTAAACATGCAAAATCTTTGAAAAATAGAGTAATTAAGGTTTTATCTGATATGCAACATCTGCTTTATTGACGATGCCAAAGGCTTTAACTGTGTGGACCAAAACAAACTATGGAAAATTCTTAAGGGGGTGGAAATACCAGACCACCTGACCTGCCTCGAGAAATCTGTATGCAGGTCAGGAAGCAACAGTTAGAACTGGACATGGAACAACAGACTGATTCTAAATACAAAAAGGAGTATGTCAAGGCTGTATATGGTCACCCAATATATTTAACTTATATGCAGGCTACATCATGAGAAAAGCTGGGCTGGAGGGAGCACAAGCTGGAATTAAGATTGCTGAGAGAAATATCAATAACCTCAGATATGCAGATGACACCACCTTTATGGCAGAAAATGAAGAACTAAAGAGCCTCTTGATGAAGGTGAAAGAGGAGAGTGAAAAAGTTGGCTTAAAGCTCAACATTCAGAAAACTAAGATCATGCATCCAGTTCCATCACTTCATGGCAAATAGATGGGGAAACAGGGGCAGACCTTATTTTTTGGGGCTCCAAAATCACTGCAGATGGTGATTGCAGCCATGAAATTAAAAGACGCTTGCTCCTTGGAAGAAAAGTTATGACCAACCTAGACAGCATATTGAAAAGCAGAGACATTACTTTGCCAACAAATGTCCACCTAGTCAAGGGTGTGGTTTTTCCAATAGTCATGTATGAATGTGAGAGTTGGACTGTGAAGAAAGATGAGCGCTGAAGGATTAAGGCTTTTGAATTGTGGTGTTGGAGAAGACTCTTGAGAGTCCCTTGGACTGCGAGAAGATCCAACTGGTCCATCCTAATGGAAATCAGTCCTGAATATTCATTCGAATGATTGATGCTGAAGGTGAAGCTCCAATACTTTGGCCACCGGATGCGAAGAACTGACTCATTAGAGAAGACACTGATGCTGGGAAAGACTGAAGGCAGAAGAAGGGAACAAGAGAGGATGAGATTATTGGATGGCATCACCGACTCAATGGACATTAGTTTGAGTAAACTCTGGGAGTTGGCCATGGACAGGGAGGCCTGGTGTGCTGCAGTTCATGGGGTTACAAAGGGTTGGACACGACTGAGTGACTAAACTGAACTGAAAGGGGACATTTTTTCTCTTCACGTGATCAAATCTGTGTTTTAGGAAAGTGTTTTGGGTACAGGGTTAAAAAAAAAAAAAAAAAAAAAACTTGGGCCAATGGAATTAGGAAGCAGGCCAAACTATTAGTAGTGGAACCAGTAAATCCTGATGAAAACCTGAATAACTAAGCTCAGTTCAGTCGCTCAGTCGTGCCCAAATCTTTGCGACCCCATGAATCGCAGCACAACAGGCCTCCCTGTCCATCACCAGCTCCTGGAGTTTACTCAAACTCATGTCCATCGAGTCGGTGATGCCATCCAGCCATCTCATCCTCTGTCGTCCCCTTCTTCTCCTGCCCTCAATCTTTTACAGCGTCAGGGTCTTTTCAAATGAGTCAACTCTTCGTATCAGGTGGCCAAAGTATTGGAATTTCAGCTTCAGCATCAGTCCTTCCAATGAACACCCAGGACTGATCTCCTTTAGGATGGCCTGGATGGATCTCCTTGCAGTCCAAATGACTCTCAAGAGTCTTTGCCAACACCACAGTTCAAAAGCATCAATTCTTCGGTGCTCAGCTTTCTTCACAGTCCAACTCTCACATCCACACATGACCACTGGAAAAACCACAGCCTTGACTAGACGGACCTTTCTTGGCAAAGTAATGTCTCTGCTTTTTAATATGCTATCTAGGTTGGTCATAACTTTCCTTCCAAGGAGTAAGCATCTTTTAATTTCATGGCTGCAATCACCATCTGCAGTGATTTTGGAGCCAAAAAAAAAAAAATCTGACACTGTTTCCACTGTTTCCCCATCTATTTGCCATGAAGTGATGGGACCGGATGCCATGATCTTAGTTTTCTGAATGTTGAGCTTTAAGCCAACTTTTTCACTCTCCTCTTTCACTTTCATCAAGAGGCTTTTTAGTTCCTCTTCACTTTCTGCCATAAGGGCGGTGTCATCTGCATATCTGAAGTTATTGATGTTTCTCCCAGCAATCTTGATTCCAGCTTGTGCTAAGTGGAAAGGGTTTAAAAACGTCCAAGGTATTTTAGAGGCAAGATCAACAGCATTTGGTTGATATTTGGGTGTGACTCTGAAAAATGTTGATGACTTTAAGATTCTTCCTGAAATGGTCTAAATAATTATGCTTGTTCACTTCAGATTTCAAGGAATTTGGAATGAATACCCAATACATACTTGTAAGATACTCTACTAGTGATACACACAGACACGTACACACACTCTTCTAATTATTGCAATAAAACCTTTTAATTTGTTTTCTTTAAAAAAAGAAAAACCTGTATATTAGGGGATTTTCTGCACTAGAAAAACTGAAAGTTTTCTTTTATATAAAAACATACTTTCCATTAAACTTTCTGGGTAAGAGACTGTTTACCCTAATAAAAACCAAGAAAGAACCTTGATTGTTCCACATCTCTACCCCTTAAAACCCCATTCCTCACCATAACCACTATAATTCTCTACATTTCTTTGCTCATAGTAGCAGCTTGAAAAATATTTAATTAATCTCATTTGAACTCATTGTAAACTCCATTATGCATAGCACGTTCTAAGAAAAATGGTAGTAAGTGGTACTATATTAACAATGTTCAAAGAACTTGAGTACAACAAAATGCACAAAACTAAAACTTATTTGAATATGAGTCACTTCAATCTATTTCATTGCTTTGGATCAGTTATCTCACAATATTAGTGACCAGGGATGCCAATATATAAAGTTCTGGTTAACACCACACAGATAATGAGTTATACCATCAAACTGCAAGATATTAATGTGCTAAAAATTATTTTAGGATCCCTGGTGATGTTAATGAAATTGGTAGACCCTGCTGACAACAAGCACTTCAAAAAATATCAAAAAATATGTTATTGCAATGCAGAAACAATTTTATTTATAGCTTTTTCACTTATACAGATTTACACATACTTTATGCACTGAAAAATACATCAAATACAACCAGTGTTAGTAAATATATGTATTCCAGTTTAAAGACGCTCCATAATAGTCACTCCAACATATTTACACAAAAACCTGTTTATTCCTTTTTTAAAACTACAGCTACAAATAACAAAGCAAAAGCAAAATTTTAAGAATGACTGTTTATGATGGTTCTTGTATTTTTAATCTTCACAATTTTAATGTTACTTTACACAGCTTTTCTATAATGGCAGTTCTTAATACTAACTCCATTCAAAAGCAGAAGTGATAATTATACACATTACCCAGTCTAAAAATTGAACTTATTCTCACAAATATTTCCAAAATTCATGTCAATTAGTAGTCTGCACTAAGCTATTTGTAAACATATATGTCTGTATACACATTCATAAATAATTATGTATGCATGTATATGATTATGGCAAATCCATATCTTAGCCTTTGATCAAATATAAACCCATAAAGTTGCAGATTTATGAAACTAAAAGTCTGACATTGTATAGAGCACTAAGAGTTATTTATGTTATTTTTTTTTGTTTCAGAGATATTGAAAGTAAATAAGGTATTGATTCAAATAAAGAGAATTATTTTAATGAATTGTTTTGTATATGTTTTAGTTACGCCAACTGATTAAAAGTTGACCATTACTGAAGGCAAATTTATCTTAGCTTTTTCTGTGTGCAAAAGAAGTAGAATCTACACAGGTACTTGGGAAAAAATTTAATTTTTCATGTATAATTTAATGTTACTGGATTTGTGATCCTTCAGAAAACAAGGGAACTTTATGAAGGGATGCACCACAGTTACATTAGAGGCAAAGCAATTTGGAAGTAAAAAAACACATAAGCATGTATTGAAAATGCACTGGATATGACAGGAGTTTTATTAAATAAAAGGTGCTGGGTAGGATGATATAAGGGATAAAGTATAATTAAAGTTTGGAAGTGAGGTATGAGTTTAAAAGAAGAAAGAATAACATTGCAAATGTAGATGAATGATCTTTGAACAAGTTGTCTTTTTGCTTATATTACTTTTTTTTCTGCTAAAAATTTGACAAACCCATAAACTCAAACATGTGTGTACTTATTATACATACCCTAATCCATTTTAATCCCACTGTATTAGAATTACATAAACATCAAATTAAAATGAACTTTCCTCTAGACTCACAACTAGGTCTCTCAATTTTAAGAGTTTGATATGGCTATCTGTCAAGTTCCACACCTAAAAAGACTTCATTGTATGTACCTCATCATTTCTACAATTTGCGAGTATTTTGAAACATGTGTGTATAGTCTTGCAACCAACTAAAATTTATGTATGTAAAACAGAATTGTAGCACCATGTAGAATTTTGTTGTTAAATGTTATCAATTGCTCTAGATTTAGATAATGATAACTTCATATAGCATGTCACCTTTTGCTCTATTTAAAATAAAAAAAATATTATTTTGAAGCACTCGATAAAGTCTGTATCTTTATAGAGTCAAACAGTTTTATCAGATATATAAAATATACCCGTGTTCAATGAAAAACTGCATTTTGGCTCCAGATATTTTGGTAACACATAGATAAAGCTATGATACCTATCTGGAAGAGACCTCAGCACCTTCTCCTGAATAACTATATGTGAAAAAAATGTAATTATTCAATCTGAACATCATAAATAATGTATATAATTATCTACAAGAAAGGCACCCAATACATAGTTCTGAATGAGTGATCAAATAAAATTAATAATAAGATATAATCTCTAATTTAGGAGATCATAAATCAATTTTCCAGAGTCCATGGAATTCCATTTTTGTGTGTTTTTTCTCAGCTTGAATATGAGACTAGGTCTGTGTTTATATATCAAAAAAGCTGATCAAATTTGTTTGTGTGTGTGTGTGTGCGGTTGTGTTAAATTACTTCGAGGCTGTGATACTGAAAAACTATTTGAGCTGTATATTTGTTTTACTGGAAACTTTTTTGTTTAAGATGATAGCATTTATGAGCAATTCTGTTAATAGTTTTAAAACATTATTGCAATAGAGATCTACATTAGTTTTGAAACTGAAATTAGAACTGATATGTAATAAGACAAGTAAATACAATTTAATGCTTATTTTTGGATTTCTGAAAATGTTTTTCACCAGTATTATATATTCATTTATTTTAACAACCAAATAGAGTGAAGAGGTATTATACAAATTTTCTCTAAGTATCTAATGAAACCATTATTTTGCTATCTAATGTGTTTTATCAAGTATTAAGACAAAAAAATGAAAATACTTTGAAAGTGTATTTCAAAGACAACAACATTCTATAAAATAAATCAATGAATAATTAATAAATGTAAGGCTCCAGGACAAGGGAGAAAAGTGCAAATATTTCTAGAATATCTACTAAAATACTTCATTTTCATAATTATGTCAATTTGACTATCTGAAAACTAATAGAATGTGTCTTTTTTTACTTCACAAAAACAGTCCTAATTGGATAGTACAGTGTATGTGTAGATAATTAAATATAATTAATCACTTATAAAGGGAGTTCATTTTAATTGAGAATACCTAGAATATAAAAAAGGCAAGAGTTGCTTATGAGCTTTTTGGAAATAATTAGGTAACTTGGTTGTTATTCTAACGGAACTGATGGCAGATAATTAGATGGCATTCTTTTTATCGAAAAAGCTTTTTCATCAACTTGATATTCTCACTAAGGGGGGATTAGTCTCACAGTGGAGATACACAGCATGCCTCTTTATTATATCTTCAACTAGTCAGACTCTGCTATTTAATAAATATGTCTAATCATAAATCAATAAAAATAAGCAATATGTATAATAATTGAGCCAATTACCACTATGTGCAAAAAATTCTGCATGTTTAGTTTATCATATAAAAGAACAGAATACTTCTTTAATTTTAAAGTGCACAACTTTTAAAGGTTAAACAGAATTACCAAGTGAAGTATAAAGAAAAACTTACTGGAATAGGTTGAAATAAAAACATATAGTTTAAAAATTCTTCATTCAAAATCTATCTACGATTTACTAAATTTTTCTACAACAAATGTGTATTGCATGTCCAATAAAAATAAAGGCATATGCTTATGATACAGTTTTTAAAAGTCTGCTCCTAATTCAAATACCACATAAGGCCACAGGTGTTATAATATGAACAACTATAATGCATAAAAAAAAAACATTGCACAGTAGCTCTGTTGAAAAATAATTATATACAACACATATAGCTTCATTGCCAAATACAGACTGAAATTGAAGAAAGTGGAGAAAACCACTAGATCATTCAGGTATGACCTAAATCAAATCCCTTCTGACTATACAGTGGAAGTGAGAAATAGATTCAAGGGACTAGATCTGATAGACAGACTGCCTGATGAACTATGGATGGAGGTTCATGACACTGTACAGGAGATAGGAATCAAGACCATCCCCAAGAAAAAGAAATGCAAAAAAAGCAAAATGGCTGTCTGAGGAGGCCTTACAAATAGCTGTGAAAAAAAGGGAAGCAAAAAAAAAAGGAGAAAAGGAAAGATATACCCATTTAAATGCAGAGTTCCAAAGAATAGCAAGGAAAGATAAGAAAGCCTTCCTCAGTGATCAATGCAAAGATTTAGAGGAAAACAATAGAATGGAAAAGACTAGAGATCTCTTCAAGAAAATTAGAGATACCAAGGGAATATTTCATGCAAAGATGGGCTCGATAAAGGACAGAAATTTGATGGACCTAACAGAAGCAGAAGATATTAAGAAGAGGGGGCAAGAATACACAGAACTGTACAAAAAAGATCTTCACGACCCAGATAATCACGATGGTGTGATCACTCACCTAGAGCCAGACATAGTGGAATGTGAAGTCAAGTGGGCCTTAGGAAGGATCACTATGAACAAAGCTAATGGAGGTGATGGATTTCCAGTTGAGCTATTTCAAATCCTGAAAGATGACGCTGTGAAAGTGCTGCACTAAATATGCTAACAAATTTGGAAAATCAGCAGTAGCCACAGGACTGGAAAAGGTCAGTTTTCATTTCAATCCCAAAGGAAGGCAGTGCCAAAGAATGCTCAAACTACCACAAAATTGCACTCATCTCACAAGCTAGTAAAGTAAAGGTTAAAATTCTCCAAGCCAGATTTCAGCAATAGTTCACTTGAGCCATGAGCTTGCAGATGTTCAAGCTGGTTTTAGAAAAGGCAGAGCAACCAGAGATCAAATTGCCAACATCCACTGGATCATTGAAAAAGGAAGAGAGTTCCAGAAAAAAACATCTATTTCTGCTTTACTGACTATGCCAAAGCCTTTGACAGTGTGAATCACAATAAACTGTGGAAAATTCTGAAAGAGATGGAAATACCAGACCACCTGATGTGCCTCTTGAGAAATCTGTATGCAGATCAGGGAGAAACAGTTAGAACTGGACATGGACCAACAGACTGGTTCCAAATAGGAAAAGGAGTACATCAAGGCTGTATATTGTCACCCCGCTTATTTAACTTCTATGCAGAGTACATCATGAGAAATGCTGGGCTGGAAGAAGCACAAGCTAGAATCGAGATTGCCAGGAGAAATATCAATAACCTCAGATGTGCAGATGACACCACCATTATGGCAGAAAATGAAGAGGAACTAAAGAGCCCCTTGATGAAAGTGAAAGAAGAGTGAAAAAGTTGACTTAAAGCTCAACATTCAGAAAACTAAGATCATGGCATCTGGTCCCATCACTTCATGGCAAATAGATGGGGAAAGAGTGGGAACAGTGGCTGACTTTACTTTTTGGGGCTCTGAAATCACTTCAGATGGTGATTGCAGCCATGAAATTAAAAAGATGCTTACTCCTTGGAAGGAAAGTTATGACCAACATTGACAGCATATTAAAAAGCAGAGACATTACTTTGCCCACAAATGTCCATCTAGTCAAGGCTATGGTTTTTCCATGGTTATGTATGGATGTGAGAGTTGGACTGTAAAGAAAGCTGAGCACTGAAGAATTGATGATTTTGAACTGCAGTGTTGGAGAAGACTTTTGAGAGTCCCTTGGACTGCAAGGAGATCCAACCAGTCCATCCTAAAGGAGATCAGTGGGTGTTTATTGGAAGGACTGATGTTGAAGCTGAAACTCCAATACTTTGGTCACCTGATGCAAAGAGCTGACTCATTTGAAAAGACCTTAATGCTGGGAAAGATTGAGGGCAGGAGGAGAAAGGGACGACAGAGGATGAGATGGTTAGATGGCATCACCGACTCGATGGACACGGGTTTGGGTGGACTCCAGGAGTTGGTGATGGACAGGAGACCTGGCGTGCTCTGGTTAATGGGGTCGCAAAGAGTTGGACATGACTGAGCAACTGAACTGAAGTGAACTAATTATCATAAGACCTTTGAGTATGTGAGAAATCTAAATATTTAAAATAGACAAAACTTAGCAAAATTTAAGAAAAATGTGTATTATACAAAAGCACCTCCAGGAAGCCTTTACAGAGTGCTGTCCAAGTTTTTATAAGATTATTTAAGATTTGCTTGTCCTATAGCACTTCGGTTCAGATGAGGTTTCATATCACACTTAGCTAGAAGCACAATTCCAAAATCTAATTAATTGTGACTAATGCAGGTGACAAAATTGTAAAATGAGGCAGTATTATTTTGTTTTAAAGTTAGATTAGTAAATATTGTACAAAATAATGATTGATTGAATCTAAGTTCAACTTAAAATACTATTCTAAACTGTAAATTTATCATTGATAATGTTAATGGATGCTCAGCAGAAAAAAAATAAGTCTACATAAAAGATTAACTAATGGATAATTGAAAATTGTTTTATAAATTTTTCAGTTTAAGTCATTGAAAATAAAAGTAACTGAAGAAATGTAATGGCATGACTATTCTACTTGTAAAAATAAACTTTTATATTTAATGCAAAATAAGGAAATGCATTTAGCAATTTTATTTTTCAATTTATATACTGTGGATTTTAATCAAAAGAAAGTAATAATCCTTTTAGTGCTTCCAGGGGTGAAATCATATAGCATATTCTAGTTAATCAATTAGATAATCCCTAAAAGTTTATTTGATGACAAGTCTTAAGATTTGCTTTCTGTTTTCTCTATTCACTGGCTAGAATATGAACCAGAGAGATCATCAAGGACACTGCATTGAGAATATTCTAGGAGTCCATTAATGGCAACACAAGAGTTGGGAAAATATCTGAGACTTTGTAAGCCAAATATGCAATAACACCAATGATTAAATTAAAAGTGTCATCAAAGCAACTGACAAAGAAGGAATCAACTAGAAAAATACATATTTTTGTTCTCTCTGGCTCTTGTGAAAAATGAGGTTCAATGTTGTCCATACTGTTCTCAAAGGGTAATATTATTTCTTCAAGCATAAGCAAAGACAGATCAAGGGTAGTTAATAATCAAAAGCAGGATCCATTTTCATCTATGGCCAAATTTTAAATACTGTTAAATCTCAATCATCATTAGTTTATATGGGTAAATATTTAGCCTCAAAGAGCAGGAAAGAAATCAGTTCAGAAGCTCCTTTTCTCACAGAAATAGTATTCTGTGAGATGGGATCACTTTACAAAGATGACACCCAAGCAAATATTGAGGGATTCTGAATAACTCTTTCAAGACATTTTCATCTTCATATACACAAAGCAGTAATTAGGAGTTTTCCTTATTACAGTCATAAAGGAAAGGGTCACAGAAGTAGAAGAAAAATGAAGTGTTCTCTAGTTCACAGAATGTGTCATGAAACAAACATTTGAAATGCTCTTATATAATAATCATATGTACAAATGGTCATGAAGCCCCAGTAGTTGATCATGGGACATGTGAAGTATTAATTCATTTTCTTGGGCTTCATCACTTTACTCACAATTAAACTGAGGCTGTGGATTTTAGAAACTCCTACTCTTAGTACACCATCTTGGTACCTGCAGGGCATTGACTCTTAAGGATATAATGAGTTGGCTCAATTTTGACATTCCTTGAAATGGTTTGAATTAAATTGAAATATTTAATTTAAGAAGTGGGAGAGGAATTATAAGGTTATTCTATATGAATAACTTTCACAAAGGTAAATTTTAATTTTAGATATTTTTCTACAATGATTGTTTATAAGTATTGCAATACAATATTGTAATTTATGTGACATTTTTCATTACCAGTAAGAGCTACAATCACAATCTTTATTATTAACTAAGTTATATTTAAAACACCAGATAGCAAGTATGTTCAAGGAATTTGATATTAATGAAGGTACCAGAGACTCTGTACTGAGTAAATGGAAATGCTAAATTTTAACAGAAATCTTTAAAAAATATTTCCTATAGGTTAGACATACAAGAATTACACTAATTTTAAATGTTAAATAAAGCATAAACCACTTATAAATACTTTTACACCAAAGAACACTTGAAATAATACACTAATTTAATGTACATGCATAATATACCAAATTCTATTCTCACTTTGCATTGTAAGATGATATACAATGAAGCATTTTAATTAGAACCCAGGAAACATCTGTTATGTAATAATTTTAAGGGTCCTTTATACTCCCTTGTTGTCACACAAAATCTTGTGTTTTTTTTAACTTTTATTAGTACTATTAAGTCATAAGAAGCTTAAAAAATACAATATAAAATTGAGACACATCATTCCTTCCTCAATAAATATGTATACCCAGTTTGAGGCATTCAGTCATTTGTATAGGAAATTGATTGATCAACATATTGTGGAGAATAAGTTAAAGGGCAAATTACTCAAAGCAATGGAATGTGTTCAGAAAATTAACGCCAGAGAAATAATGTAGATCTGTTTAGCTGTGACACTAGTGTTGTATATTTTGTTTTGTAGTTTCAAAATTAAGATAAAATCTTTCAAAATACCCTATTTAAATCCTTGTCTCTACTCTCATATGACTGGAATTATGTTTCATTATATAAGAAATACCAACATGTTTTTTTCCAAAATGTCAGGGAGTATAAAGAACTGACATTCTTCTTTTGAGAGGTAAAACTAGAAAAAAAAAACACCTTATTTTTCAGTATTTATAGAAAAAAGAAACATAATTACAGCAAAAATAAATTTTTAATGATTAAAGTAGTGAAACAACATGATTATAGTCAACATAAAAACCTATTAAAATTTGTTTATATAGTCTAACTTTTAAGCAGAGTGATGGATATTTATACTTATTTTCTCAACATCACTGTATTAGTGAATATTTTTCAACAAATCAACTAGAGTGTTTTTGGTTGTTGCTGTTTAGAGTATTAAAGAAAATCTCTTGCCCTGGATACCTTTCAGACGGTAGCTTGGATAATTCAGCTTCACTTCCAAACTCCTGGAGATGATGTTTAAAATCTTCAGCAATTGAACAAGGCAAGTAATTCCATGTTTCATGATTGATATACTAATCATCAGTTTGTGCATTAAGACACATTATATTACATCACAGTTGTTGACATTCAGAGCAAGCAAATGGAGAGACAGCATGATAAAACATTTTTTTAATCACACTGCACAATTTCTTCCACAAATCTAAAATTGTGATTGCAAATTATAGCCAAAGTAACATGAGGTTCAGTGGGACATACTTTTTAATGTGGTTTTTGTTTCACTTGCCTTTATAGTGGGAAATCCAGACTACAAGATTAATGATCTTAGCCAAATTTTGAAATCACAAATCACTGAGATTTTTGGAAGGGGAATGGAATTATGTTGTTCCTAGAAAGTTATATCTCACTGTAGATTTCAATAGTTGATGTCCTGGAATCAGTCTAGGACAAGAAAAATAACATGTTATCAAAATTAGGTGGCTGTGTTCTAGGAGTCTCAGTTGCCAAGCATGCTATGTGGCTAAAATTCGTATTGCTAAAATACAGATACACAAGATCAATGTTATGGAATTTAACAGTGGTGAGTACCAATCCTATTCCAAGCTAATTCAGACTCCTCTTACCATTTCATATCCATGTATAATACCTACATTCATGTAACCATGAATTGTTTCTTTCTTTTTTTTCCATTTATTTTTATTAGTTGGAGGCTAATTACAACATTGCAGTGGTTTTTGTCATACATTGAAATGAATTAGCCATGGATTAACATGTATTCCCCATCCCGGTCCCCCCTCCCACCTCCCTCTCCACCCCATCCCTCTGGGTCTTCCCAGAGCACCAGGCCCGAGCACTTGTCTCATGCAACCAACCTGGGCTGGTGATCTGTTTCACCCTAGATATACATGTTTCGATGCTGTTCTCTTGAAACATCCCACCCTCGCCTTCTCCCGAAGCTGTGGTACATATACACCGTGGAATATTACTCAGCCATTAAAAAGAATTCATTTGAATCAGTTCTAATGAGATGGGTGAAACTGCAACCCATTATACAGAGCGAAGTAAGCCAGAAAGATAAAGACCATTACAGTATACTAACACATATATATGGAATTTAGAATTGTTTCTTTTTGAAATGAAGTATCTCAAATACATGGCTAAGACAGTGACTTGTACACAAAAGGCCATTTCAAGATAGTAAATTCATTTATTTCATATTTTCCAAATACATTTTCTTCACAATATTTTAATGGGAGAACTGTGTTAAGCAAGGTTTCATTTTAGCATTGTATCTCTTTTATAGAAGTATCAAAATTGATTCTAAAATGATTATTCTTACTGTTTTCCCAGAGTCACACCAACCAAACACTATCTGCTTGCTCTGAAAGATGGAAATAAAAAGCAAACTGTAAGATCATCTTTCAAACTTCTTGTTTTAAATTTCTACTACAATATATACAGAAATGCCATCCAGAATATTTGTAAAAATTTATATCAAAGAGGAGCATCTTTGCTGGGTTTATACCATTAAACCCAGGTATAAATGGTTTTCTGCAATAGATACACTTCTATCTAATGAATGTTCCATATTTTTCAGAACACAAATATCAGAAAAAAAAAACTATGGAAAATACTTGATTCTCTTTTTAAAACATGAAATTTTTATAAATCCACTTATATCTCACTGCCTCCTAGAACCAATTCATTTCTTCACTCTCATATTTCTATTCAGATGAGCAGTGAACTAAATGTAAATATGACCCTAAAGCCTCCTTTGAAAAGTGTATTTCTCACTTTGTTTAAAGTCAATTGAATTTAATTCTGCCTTCTGATAACAGTAACATTTTATTCCACTGCCAGAATTTCCTTAAGAACAGTGAATTTTTATTTTATTGACTGACAGTTTTCCCCAATTTGTATGATTTTTTTTAAAGACACCTACTGTATTTGAATTTTTATAAATACATGAGTTCTTTTTCAGTGCTCAATGAACATTTAGCATTCTGCAACATCAGTGGATATAAGATGACTCTCTTGGCATTAATCAGAAAATGAAATGTATATTAGAAAGGGTGAAGAACATTGCAAATGTTGCAAAAAATACGAGGATTCAAATTATGTTTAGTATCACATTAGTCTGCCTAAGTTCACCAATTCATGTCCAGAAGATATTTAGTAATTAATCTGAAACATCTGTCAACCAATGACAAAATACATAATTTACCTACTTCTTAAGATCTGAAAAAGTTGAATTTCATCTGAAAACACATTGATTCTAAGATAGTCCTTCTAGCTAATAAAAATCAAATGATAACCAAGATTTTATTCTCATTAGCATTTACTTTTCTTATTTTGCTTGTCCTGTGAAATTATTATCCTACATTTAGGAAAAGATTTCTTTGCTAAATAAAATAAAATGTCTTAATAAAAGTTATTAATTTTATTGGCTTTCTCAGGATTAGAAAATAATATAAAAGAAGCAGAAGATATTTGGAAAACACTTCCAATTTTTTATTTCACCTGTGGTATGCTTACTGTATGTTCATGTCTTCATGTAAAATAAGTCTAGCTCTTAAACATCTCCATGATTTTGAAAACAGTTGAAACAAGAATTTTCTCTTTTAACAAACTTCACAAGCCAATCTATTAAAAATGATGCTCTGTGAAAATAATTCACAAACCCTACTCATTGTAGATTTTTAAGTGAATCACAAATTTACCCCTCGGAAAAGTGCTATGAGGCTACACAACACACATAAAGTGCTAGTCATAAAAAAATACGTTTTTGTTGAGAAATGTTTCCAAAAAACAGAATGATAGCAATGAGAATTAGGAAATGAGATCACATTTTTCATGGTTAAATATAAGTAAAAACTCACCATGATGAGATGTTAGGCATCTGTTATGTTTGCCACCCATTTAAGATCCACCTTGGTAGAAAACATGGGGCTCATGTGAACTGTAGAAATAACCACTGCCCTGTAAACTCATTCAAAGCATATAAAAAACTCCACAGAGAGCAGGATTCTATTTTACAATTTACAATAACATAATTATGAAATTATTGTAATAAAAATGAATGCACAACTGAATTGGTTTCTTAATTTTGCTCAGTGATTGAGAAAGGCTAGCATCATATTATTTAACTATCCATATCCTTGAGTGACATAGATTCTTAAGACATTTCCTAATCATAAGTTATTTTCATTGCTATTTGGAATCCTAATAGACTTCTTT
This sequence comes from Odocoileus virginianus, assembly GCF_023699985.2. NCBI lineage: Eukaryota > Metazoa > Chordata > Mammalia > Artiodactyla > Cervidae > Odocoileus > Odocoileus virginianus. The sequence goes on along the minus strand of NC_069708.1, from coordinate 41,730,290 downwards.
AATATCTCTAACTTTGGTGAGAAGAAACTTATTCTGACTTTCACATTACTACATTTTATTAAGCCGAGGTAGGTTTTAGAAGCTTTAATTCATTGAAATTGAGATGAAGACCTTCTTAAGAGTAACACAAACAAAGTCAATATATGGCATGATTTTGAGAGAAAAAAATGTAGATAAATTCCATCATATAACTTTATTAAAGAAATAATCATACTTAAATTATTTAATTTAGTTGTGGATTTCTAGATACATTTTTATTCATTTCTCCATGAAATACAGATAAAAAGACTGTATAAGCTCTTGTTTTCACAATTTACTGGGTTTTAAATTATTGCATGCAGATGCCTTGCGTCTTAATATGCTCATATTTTCCTTCAGGCCCATTAAAGAAAGCAATCATATTTCATTTTCCAAAAGTCATTATCTCTTAAAAATGTCTCTTGAAGGGCTCAATACCTTGCATGAATATGCAAATGCTCAAATGAATATCTAGAGTAGAGATCTCATATATATTTCATTCTCTTGACTGAACATGAGACTAGCATGACTTAATTTTCCTAACTTCATTCTTGCTACATTGTGTCAATACAGATGTATAAACCAGAATAATGGTGAGTTCTTAATCTGAAAACTATACTCCCTTTTCATTGTGGGGGCTTGGGAGCATGGTGAGTGGGGAGGATATCTTGATGCTATTTGACTATCTTGGGTAGACATATTTTACCAACTGAAGCTGGAAGTCTCAGTACCATTAAGACCTGCTTATCAGATTCCAAAAGGTATTACTGTGATATATGCAGCCTGGGCTGTTCTGGTCCTCATGTACACAACTGTACTGAGGACAGTGTCATGACCTCTGACATGACATGACCTCCAGAAATTTTGGAGTTTTTCCAGTATATCCTCTAGCAGGAAGTGTCATAGTGCCATCTACAGACAACACCGCCCCTATTATAATCATCATTTCTCACCCAATTTTCCTATAATTAGGAGTCATTTTATCCTGATTTTCCATCAAACTTAAATGAATTCATATACTTATTCAGATATTTCTGCAAAATATGATTATTTTGATCTCCTGTTGAGTCAGTAGATTCTGTAAAGCCCTACTTAAACTGAAAATAGTTTTGAAAAATAAAGTTAGAAAGGTTAATTAGAAACTTGGATTACCTACCAGTCTGGTGTGTACAGACACAGGGGTCTTGAAAGTTGTCACTGGATAGCTGCACTCAGAAACGCTGTAGGGATCAGAACTGCTGGAGGAACACTTGGAGATGGAATCACAACCCACAAAGGTATTATCAAGAGGCAGTTCCTGGATGATGTGGTGCTTTGAATTTAGGGGAGTTTCCGGCTGGATCTGGAAAGCAGGCTGTGGAGAGGCAGATTTGTAGTGCCGGGCCAAATCAGGGCTGTCAGGCTTGAAAGTAGTAGGTGTAGTGCCCCAGTTGTACTTGCCCATGGTTTGCTCTTCCAATTCAATGGGAAGGTCTAGTGTGACGGTGTTTCTATCATTATCAGCATCCTCTGCCTTAGCTTCTTCAATAGTGACAAAGTTAAGCAGTAAGTTCTTAGGGGTATGCTTCTTCCTCTTCTTCTTTTTCTTCATCATCATCATCTGCCTGTTTTCAGGGTTTGGAGTAACCCATTCGGAATTCTGCTTGTTTTTCTGAGCAGCCTTAAGGTGTGGTGTTTGGCGGCATCTTACTACAGCAGTGATGAAAATAACAAGAATGACAGTTATGGTGCCAGCAACAATGGCAACCATGATCTTGACATAGTCACTTGATGGTGAGGATGTATCAGTTGTCTCAATATTTTGGGTCACTGGTGTTTCAATGTTTTTGCGCACCAATTCATAAATCAGTGTAGCATTGGTCATCGACTCATTCACAAATAGATTAACATTTATGACACTGAAGAGAGAATCAGGTTGCCCTAAATCCTTGGCTTTGACTATCAGTTTGTGTAAACCAAGATCTGCAAGGACACATTTCTCCTTCAGTGTAATGTTGCCTGTTGTTTGGTCAATCATAAACAGACCTTTTGTGTTCCCTCCTACAATGCTGTAACGAAGCTCTGCATTCATGCCAGTGTCATTGTCAATAGCAACTACTGTGAAGACCACTGTGCCTGGATTAGCGGATGGTGGAACCAATTCAAAGGAGTAGTTGGAAGGAGGGACAACAAAAACTGGTTTGTTGTCATTGACATCGACCACATTTATAGTGACTTTGGCAGTTGAAGAATGTGATACCCTACCACCATCCTCAGCCTTTACATAGAAAGTATAAGACTCTTGTTTTTCTCTATCAAATGAAATATTCGGTCGGATGACACCAGTCTGTGGATCAATTGTGAAGTCATCATTTGCATCTAAAATGGAGAGAGTTACTGCAGAATTTTCTCCATAATCAGGATCAGTTACAGTGATTAGTCCTACTGTGCCATGTCTTGGAAGGTTTTCTGGGACATAGAAGTTGTACTCATTGTGAGTGAAAATTGGACTGTTGTCATTCTGATCAAGAACGGTTACTAAGACTGTGGCATTGGTTATTAAAGATGGCATCCCATTATCTTTTGCCAGAACTGTGAATGAATATTTTTCCTGTTTTTCTCTATCCAGTTTCTTCACTGCAGTCAGAATGCCTGTACGATGATCCAGGTTGAATTCAGACGGAGCATCAATGCCTAGCAGGTAATGTATCTCAGCATTACGCCCAGTGTCTGCATCTGTTGCACTTATTTTTGTCAACTGGGTACCAGGAGAGTTATTCTCAGGAACAGAAAGACTTATGAAAGACTGAGTGAAAACTGGAGCATTGTCATTTTCATCTTTTAATTTGATGAGGAGCATGGATGATTGATTCAAAGGAGGTTTGCCAGCATCTGCGGCCAGTAATTTAATGGCATATTCTCTTGTGGACTCATAGTCAAGATATGCAGCAGTCTCTAGGAGGAACTGATTACTGAACACTGGCCTTAATCTGAAAGGGACTTCATGATCTGTAAAGCATGTCACCCTACCATTATGGTCAGCATCCTTATCTGTCACAGTTATGAGAGCAATTTTGGTGTTAAGAGGAGCATTTTCTGAAAGAACCACAGTGCCATTGATTGGATTGATGATGTATCTTATGTCAATCAATGGGACATTATCATTGACATCAGTAACATTTACTAGCACCATTGCTCTTGCTGGCATCAATCCACCATCACTTGCCAAAACCAGTAACTTGTGGTTTGGAGATTCCTCCCTATCCAGTGGTTCTTTTACTGTGATAAGTCCAGTAGTAGAGTTGAGGTGAAATAGCCTCTTGGCCATGCTGGAGACAAGATTGCTGAAATAGAAATGAATCCTGGCATTTTCACCTATATCAGCATCTGTGGCATGGAGCTGTGTTACTGAAGAACCTACAGGAGCATTTTCTGGTATATTGACTTCAATCTCATCCTCCTTAAAAACTGGATGGTTGTCATTTGTATCAGCAACACTGACTTGCAAAATAGCAGTACTGGATCTTTGAGGAAAGCCACCATCTTCAACCTTTACTTTCATTACATATGTATCTTTTTCTTCCCTATCTAACTCCTTTTGAACTATTAATTGTGGCATCTTCTCTCCTTCTGGCGTTTCTATGATATCAAGTCCAAAAATATTTTGACCCTGAAAAACAAAGAATGAAATATTTTAGCTTATGTTATTATTTAATGAGGCTGGTTTTCAATTTCTTGAAACCACATGACATAGGACCAACTCAGAAATAAATGCCAGAGACTTGGGTTCTAAGTCCCAAATTTGTCTATAATAGTGTCACCACAAACAAGATGCTTAACATCTCTAAACATTTGTGAAATTTGAATTGTTCTAGAAGATGTTCTGAGGACTTTTCAGGTCATAGCATTTACGGTGATAAATGTAACTAATTTTGTGAATTGTTAAAGATTTCAAAAGGAAGAATAATGTAGAATTTTAAAAAGAAAATGAAATGATAAGTGAATTAACCATGGTTATTCCAAATGAATTAAAATATCTCACTGTAGATTTCAGCTTTTAGGGAACTTTTCACTACCAAAAGTAACAATTAAGAATAAAATACTCAACCAACACAAAAGTGCATATATCACATCTAACAAATACAGCTAAAACCTTTGGCAAAGGGAGAAAATATGCAAACTCTGATAAGAATAAAACGTTGTGTAAAGAACACAAACTTTGCTTTGTTTTCCCCCTATAGAAAAAGGTGTTAAGATGAATTTTTAGGAATTCCTGAAAATTCCTGGATCCTGGTGATCCAGTGGTTATGACATGGCACTTTTACTGCCAGGGCCCAGGTTCAATCCATGGTCAGGGAACTAAGATTCTGCAAATATGGGGTGACCAAAAAAAAAAAAAAAAAAAAGCATCTTAGAGGTTAACAGCACAATGTTATTTAAATTCTTTTTTTTTTATTAGCAGGCACAATAGACTGAACCTAACATGCCAAAATGTCAAATTGGAAACTATAGCTTGAAATAGTACCCATATTTTATTCATGACAAAAAAGTCACATTATGGAAATGTCTAAAATCAGTCTCTGCTAGTTCTGGCTTCCCTGCAAACCCTTAAGGAGGTGATTCAAGTAATATAAAATTGCAAAATACTTAAAGTGCTTGGGTTCTCTTAAGTGCTACTGTTAATCAGCACACAGAGGGTCTCATACTCTTAAAGCTTTTTGTTGTTGTTCAGTTGTTAAGTTCTGTCCAACTCTTTGCAACTCCATGGACTGCAGCATTCCCTGTCCTTCACTATCTCCTGAAGTTTGTTCAGATTCATGTCCATTGAGTCAGTAATGCTATCTAACTATCTCATCTTCTGCTGTCCTCATCTCCTTTTGCTTCTCCTTAAGTCTTTAAAGTGGCAACCCACTCCAGTGTTCTTGCCCAGAAAATTCCGTGGACAGAGGAGCCTGACAGGCTACAGTTCATGGGGTCACAAAGAGTAGAACATGACTAAGTGACTAACACTTTATTTTTTTTTCTTTTAAGCCTTTAAAATAGTCAAATGTCTTAATTTTTATAAAGTCCAACTTATTTAAAAAAATAAATAATCCCTTCTCCAAACTACAATAAGATGAGCTCTACACAGCTAAATCTTGTTCGCTGATTGAGGAATAGTGTCTACTGGCTCTCAGAGGCAGTTCTAACCAGTGTTTACTTGTAGCATTTTAACAGCACTGAGTAAGATAAAAAGCTACTGGAAGCTGTGAAGAAAAGATCAGAAGATCTTAAGATTCTTAGTACATGGGTGATTTATGAACCCTTTCATATACACACGTACAACCACACAACACAATTTTAACTCTCCAATATATTTTTTAACATAAAAGTTGCTGACATATGGAGATTAGTTATTGAGATCTCATTTATGTGCTCTGTCCTGAAAGAACAGGATAGCATCTGAGGTCTTTTTCTCATAATTTTGTCATACTAGTGTCTAAAATAAGATTCTAAATGTTAGAAACCAATGAATGATACCAAGCTTTTAGGGATCACTAGACTTTATGGTGAGATTATATGGTGATACTATCATTTTTAACTTACCAAAATATTATAATTGCTTTACATCAAATCTAGGACAATACTCAAGTACAACTACATTTTTCCTCATGAATTGCTTGAAGATAATTTTGCATTTTTTGAATTTTTTTGTGTGTGTTTATATTCACTTATACTTTATACTCTTATTCAAATTGAGACCATAATATATCTTGATGGAAGAATTAAATGTTTATTATGAAATTAAAGGTGGCATTTCAGAAATGTTAATTAAAATCACCAGTTCATTTCAATCAAATTTTAAAAAATTTTCATGAGCTAAGCAATGTGCAATAACCTTGTTTTTAATTCATAAACTAAATGAGCAGTTTATTAATATTCTATTCATATAACCAATAAACAGTCTGCTTTTCCTTTGCCAAGGGAAATATCTTCCATGTCATATCTACACAAGTGTGGAAATTAGCAAATCTATTTTAATAAAAAACAATTTTGCAACAATGATAATAAATATAGATACAATATTAACTATTACAATTTGATCCAAGTAAACAGTTATTAATGATAATTTTATTTTTGTAATGATATTTCAAAAGACTTTTAGGAAGGTTCATATCTGGAATATCTCATTTATGGGTAGAAAAATAGTCTCTGAATTGTAGTTCTCAAAAATCCATGGCAGTTAATACAATTCTGTTAATTCTTGGCATGCTAATAGCAAGTGGCTAGTATGGACACAGCATTCATCTAGGCACTGGGGATAAGGTGGTGAGTAAACATATTTTACTAATGCAATGGAAATTAAACTTTAGCTAAGATGAGAGAAAATCAATAACAATCTAAGTATCTACTGATGTTGATACTAATAGATTTAGGCTAATTGAAATAACTGCATTTTTATTAAAAGATATAGAGGTAGATTATAAAGTATTATTAGAGGTTATATAAGGGAGAAGTAGCATGTATAACATAGCATAAAAATAATATCTTAAATTCTTGAATTTCAAGACTCAATTATCCAGTCTATGACTGTAACACACCTGAGGAAAAGAATAGTTTTAATTTTTCTAAAAAAAAATGATGGGGATAATTTTTAAAATTTTTATAGAATTTGTTACAATATTATTTGTTTTATTGTTTGGTTTTTGGCCACATGGCATGTGGGATTCCAGCTACATGACCATATTGTTTGGTTTTTGGCCACATGGCATGTGGGATTCCAGCTATGTGACCAGAGACCAAACTCACAGCTCCCCCTCACTAGAAGGCAAAGTCTTGACCACTGGATCGCCAGGGAAGAATTAAAATTAATTTTTAATTTTATTCACTTATGTTTATGTTTTTTATGTTAGTATATTTAAAATTTGATCTTATGTGTTTGAATTTTGAATTGACCTTTGCTTTCCCAAGCAAATGATGGCAGGTTTAGGTTGGCTGAAAAATCCAAGAGCAGCATGATCCTTGTTGTTTATTTTATGTGAAGTGACAATAATGTTAAAAGATAGATTTTTTTTTTCAAATTTTCAAGATGACAATGAGATGTACAAAGTAGATAATGGATACTGTCCATATTACTCTTCTGTCTTCTATGACTGCTCTATCCAATGTAATAGCAATTAGTCACAAGTATTTACATTTAAATACTTGTAAATGAAGAAGTAGATGACAGGAGTAGAAGGGGACAACAGAGAATGAGATGGTTGGATGGTATCACTGACTCAATGGACATGAGTTTGAGCAAGCTCCAAGAGTTGGTGAAGGACAGGAAAGCCTGGCGTGCTGCAGTCCATGGGGTCACAAAGAGTCGGTGACTGAGTGACTTAACTGACTGACTGATTTACATTTAAAATTTGATTAATTAAAATTAGATTTATAAATCAGTACCTCAGTCTCACTAGACACGCTTAAGTTCTCATAGCTACACGTGAGTACTGGCTACTACATTTTACAGCTCAGATATAGAACTTGTCCATCATTACACAAAGTTCTATTGGATTGCACTGCTCTAAGGTGTCATATTTTTCTTAATAAAATTCTACATTCAGGTCAGGTGATTGTGTGTATACCTCCCACTCAGATATTTAGAGCTCTTCAAATGACTTGCTGGTTTATATTTTTAAATTCTATATTGTCCAAGCGATTTGAAAAGAAATTCCCCACATGGAAGATACAAATCATTGCAGTTCAGTTGGTCAGTCATGTCCTACTCTTTGCGACCCCATGGACTGCAGCATGCCAGGCTTCCCTGTCCATCACCAATTCCCAGAGCTCGCTCAAACTCATGTCCATCGAGTCGGTGATGCCATCCAACCATCTTATTCTCTATTGTCCCCTTCTCTTCCTGCCTTCAATCTTTCCCAGCATCAGGGTCTTTTCCAATGAGTCAGTTCTTCACCTCAAGTGGCCAAATTATTGGTGCTTCACCTTCAGCATCAGTCCTTCCAATGAATATTCAGGACTGATCTCTTTTAAGATGAACTGGTTGGATCTCCTTGCAGTCCAAGGGACTCTCAAGAGTCTTCTCCAACACCACAGTTCAAAAGTATGAATTTTTTGGCACTCAGCTTTCTTTATGGTCCAGCTCTCACATCCATACATGACTATTGGAAGAACCATAGCCTTGTGCAAACAAACCTTTGTTGGTAAAGTAATGTCTCTGTTTTTTAATATGCTGTCTAGTTCTACCCCATGTCAGTTAGTGCAACTGACATTCGAACCCGCATGAACAGTGAAAAACAACTGAAGCTCTTCGCCATATGTGAGACTATGAAATGAGAACAATGGGAAAGATGAAAGGAGAAATAAAGATATATGACTGCTTAATTCATTACCTTGATAATTTTAGCACACGCATGCCCTGTAGACAAAAAGAAAAGTTTGGGATAATTGTATAGATAGTATCCCAAATTCCAAACTTACTTAGAATCATTTCCCTCTTGTTTACAGGGACAAACAACTTCAGAAAATCCTTTGCTCTCTCTCTCAAATGGTCATCCTTTGGCGAGAGCACACTCACTTGTGTGTCTTTCTTGGAAATTTGCTTAAGCCTCTATCATATTAATGAAGGAGAGTGTAGGATACAATGGTATCAAGCTTCACTATATCTAAGGACATAGCACCTGGCATATACAAGGCATATACAAACACAATAAATAAGCACTTGTTAGATGTAGAAATGCATTCATTAAAATGAAGTGCTCGGGCCTGATGCACTGGGAAGACCCGGAGGGATCAGGTGGAGAGGGAGGTGGGAGGGGAGATCGGGATGGGGAATACGTGTAGATTCATGGCTGATTCATGTCAATGTATGACAGAAACCATTACAATATTGTAAAGTAATTAGCCTCCAACTAATAAAAATAAGTGGAAAAAAATAATAATTCCCATTTAAAAAAAAAAAAGAGAGAGAAGGCAGAGTTTGGTTGTTCTTGTTTCTGATTCTCAGTCTATGCCCAAATTGGAATATACTGTAATTGCTGACTTAGGTTGTTGTTTTAGTTTTTGTTTTTTTGTTGTTTGTTTTCTTTTACTTTAAAATGTCCAGAAAACAATTTTAGAATTATTTCATAAAACAGTTTATGTTATGGATGTAATAAGATGCAGAGTCAATCTCTAGTAAAAGTTTATAAACTAGTTGTAAATCTTTATTTTTGGAAGAAATAATAACAAGTACTTAGTGTGGGTGGTCTGTGTACATATAAAATACAAAACCCTACATCTATCAAATACACACATATAGAAAGAAAAAAGAGAAAACAAAAACTCAGAGAAGAAAACAACATATTATTTGAACTGAATGTGTTGATTTTGGATCTTAATGTCTTCAACTTGTTTTATCTCACATACACAAAATTGCCAATTCCAGTTCAGGTTAGGAAAAAATTATGGACTTACTAATAAACTCATGTTTCAAAAGACGTAATTTACTTTGTAAGTCACATTTCTTCCTAAATTCAAAAATAAGCTTTGAATTTGCAAATCCAGGATAAAAATTGCTGAAATAAGCAAGATATTATTAAGCTCATCTGAGACTTTAATTCTTTGTAGGGATTTGTAAAATCGAGGAAGAGAAAGTTAGTGTTGGATATAAAGTTCCCAAGAGAAGTATTTTTGCTTTATTTTTATTTTTTTTATTTTAATTTTTTAGTGGTTTTTGCCATACATTGACATGAAAGTATTTTTGTTTTAAAAAATGAATATGGAATATTCTTTGCCAAGTTAAAAGCTATTTTTTTGCCTATTGTTCTTGTAAAGAATTAACTGAACCATTGTACTAAACTTTAACATTTTCGACATATTCATGTGCAAGACACCACTTCATTGCCTATTGAAAGGTAATAAATAACACAGCACTTCCAGAGCTATAAATCTAGTACAGTTGCCAAAAAAATGCATACAGTGCCAGTAAGTACTAAAAATAGTTTCAAAGAGATTGAATTCTAACACTGATTACATAAAAGCTGTTTACTCTGTAGAATGAGGAATGCCGCGGTAAAGACTAAAAGTTTCTTTCTGAGCTTTACCACTGCTTGGTTTATCAACTATCAAACTGATTTCTTTTTTTAATTTTCTTTTTCTCCCCTTACATTACTGATTCATCTTTGGGCCAGAGAAATGCAATGGTTTATCCATTTGCACGGTTTCAAATGGATAAAACCAGAGATATGGCTATTTAAGAAAACAGTAAGAAAATAAATGTAATGTTCTCAATACAAATATAATGGATACTAATAAATTTGCTTTAAATAATTCTATTAAAAGTTTATTGGTTTCCTATAGGCTCCCTAGAACTATTAACAACTAATAGCAACTGTTTCTGAATGTTCAATATTGTGATGTCATTTAGATTCCATGCATTATTTCCAGAACATTTCTTTCAGCATTCATTTGTACCACTGCCAAGGGAAATATAATACAAAATGGATTACATGTAAAATGACCTGAATTGTTAGTCATATATTTGATTAGCCTTGAAGTCACCAAATCCCTACCTACTTTAAAGTTATATTATGGAAAGCAGAGTCATGTATTTAAGAAACTATCAGCTCTCTTTGGGAGAAAATAATTTACATTAAAATATTAATAGCAGTGGTGCCAATTTTGGCAAAACATGCACAAGGTTTAAGGCATCACACATGTTTATTTCATCCATTTAATATTTAGCAAAGACTAATAGAATAATGGCATTCATAGCATATGGTTCTTTTGTCTTAATGTTAGTCCTGAGAAAAGTAATTCCTTCCATTGACTTATTTTTCTATTTCACCAGATTAAAACACTAGGAACAGTTTATTTTTTCTCTTTGATGAAAGAGTAGGTATTCAAGAACGTCACTGAAAATGACAGCATCTTGATACTACCTCTTTCTTTTTATTTTAATTGTAGTATAATTGCTTTACAGTGCTGTGTTAGTTTCTGCTATAGTGAATCAGCCATATCCCCTCCCTCACGGACCTCCCTCCTACCCTCCCATCTAGGTCATCACAGCACCGAGCTGGGCTTCCTGTGCTTTATAGCAGGTTCCCACTAACTATCTATATCACACATGGTAGTGTACATATGTCAATCCTAATCTTCCAATTTATCCCACCCTCCCCTTCCCGCTTTGTGTTCACATGTCCATTCTCTATATCTGTTTCTCTGTTCTTGCCCTGGAAATACGTTCATCTGTACCATTTTTTTCTCTAGATTCCACATATATGCATTAATATATGACATTTGTTTTTCTATTTTTTTTAAAAAAGTTATTTTTTTTTATTATACTGCGTTTTAATTGTGTGGGCTTTCTTTAGTTGTGGAGAGCAGGGACTACTCTCTTGTTTGAAGCATGGCACAGGGTCAGTAGTTGTGGTCCATGGGCTTAATAACTTCATAGCAGGTGGGATCTTCCCAGACCAGGGATCAAACCAGTGTCCCCTGAATTGGCAGGCAGATTCTTATTCACTGGACCACCAAGTAAGTCCTATTTTTCTCTTTCTGACTTACTTCACTCAGTGTCTGTCTTAAAGAGTATTCTTCCCTTACTTCAGGATTTTGTGTGTGTGTGTGTGTGTGAGACATAAGATAAATCTATGTCCTTCCTTTTTGTGGTCATGTGTCACTATCACTATTCTGTGTCCTCCAACTAAAAGAAGAATCAAACTATGTGATTATATTATTTGGAATAAGCATTAAGATTGAAATGTTTTAAAGTGTTCACTTAAATTTATAATGTTACAGACTGGTACAAAGGAGATTTAATTGAAGATACCATTTAATTGATTATATCCATGAGAACAGATGGAAGCTGAAAGAAATCCATTCATCAGGTTTCCACTTTTTTCAGTCTATTCTTCACTTAGTTTTGAAAAGCCAGATTTTGACTTTTAGCAAAAAAAGGGAAAATCTTAAACAAATGACTAAATATGAGACATATATAAATGAAACAGAAAACAAAATCTGATTCACTCTACCAACATCCTAGGAGGAAACCAACATTTTTTACAAGTATGTATAATAATTCAACATTATCTTTCTTATTTGTTCTATTGCGTGCTAGCTCACTCTCTTTCTCTACAGTTTCTAACACTTGCAAAATCTAAGTATGCCTTATAACATAAAAAAAGCTCTTTAATAGTAGCAAATGCTTAGAATACAAATTGGACTTGATCCCAGAGATTTTAATGTTTTACATTTTATTTGAAAATATTGTCTTTTAAGGATTATATTTTCAAGCATGTGATTTTAATCACTAACTGTTTTTAATTGAAAACACATGCAAAACAAATGAAATGTCACTCCTAATTGTTGTTAATCAGCTCTTTTAGCAGCTGCTTCCCTTGTGCTCAAGTTAGATGAGCTGGTTTCATAAGAAAAAAAGAATACAGGATATTGAATCCTTCAATCTCAGTAATAGAAGGAACTTCAGATCTCATCTAGCCTTCCTTCTTCTCCTTCTACACAAAGGACAATGAGACTCAGTGAGCTTAGGTGATTTGCTCACGATCACACAGCTAGTTCATGGTAGAGGCAGATTTGAGTGCCAAGTCCCTCGACTTTGAGTTCAACAGTTTTAACTATGGTTGCCTCTTAAAAGGGAAGCCTTACTGACGTTGGCAAGAATTCTTGTACTATGGAGAGTTCTCGGGCTTGAGATAATCAGCAGGTCAGTCAGTCAGTTCAGTCACTTAGTCGTGTACGACTCTTTGTGACCCCATGAATCGCAGCACGCCAGGCCTCCCTGTCCATCACCAACTCCCGGAATCTACACAAACTCATGCCCATCGAGTTGGTGATGCCATCCAGCCATCTCATTCTCTGTCATCCCCTTCTCCTCCTGCCCCCAGTCCCTCCCAGCATCAGGGTATTTTCCAATGAGTCAACTCTTCTCATGAGGTGGCCAAAGTATTGGAGTTTCAGCTTCAGCATCAGTCCTTCCAATGAACACCCAGGACTGATCTCCTTTAGGATGGACTGGTTGGATCTCCTTGCAGTCCAAGGGACTTTCAAGAGTCTTCTCCAACACCATAGTTCAAAAGCATCAGTTCTTCGGCGCTCAGCTTTCTTCACAGTCCAACTGTCACATCCATACATGACCACTGGAAAAACCGTAGCCTTGACCAGATGGAATCAGCAGGTAATTATTACCAAAAAGAATAAAACAAACAAACAAACAAACAAACAAAAACTGTTACTTTATCCCCATTGAGCCACTGACAGAAAGATTTCTATATGATCCTTCACTAATAGAAACTCTTGCAAACCTAGCTGATTGCTTATTAATACCAGAATGATAAACTTCAAGATGCTTCAGGCCAATTGTCAGAGAAAACTTCAGGTAAAGACAGTTAGTATGTAAGATAAGGTAAATCCGGGCGTTGAGGGGGAAATACTGTTAGAAAATCTAAGGTCTTATGAAGACATTTTATCTTTTAAGTCTCAGAGCTTCTAGAGTGATTATAACTCTGATTGGTTCTATACTCTCTGAATTGTGGAAAGTTCTCAACCAATTTCTGTTGGATTTAATCCTCAAAGCTCGAAAATCTCCTTTATTCAAAAAACGGATTTCAGTTTCTATATCATATGGTAAGGTCATTTCTTCTCTGTATCAGGGTGTTGGAATATTGATTAACTGGATGTCATGATAAATATGGTGGCAAATTTTCTTGAGAGAAGTTAAGTAAATGACAAAGTTATCCATGGATTACATTCTCTTGAAAATGAGTAATCATTGCAAGAATAGGTCAAATCCTTTGCTCTTTAGGGAATGAAGTTTCAAATGGGCAGTGACTAATAATAGATGGCTCATTCTAATCAAGGCAATGCTGAATAATTGGAAGTCATTAATGCTAATGCTATCATGGGTGAACAGACAAATCCTGTGGATGATGATGATGATGATGATGATGTGTGTGTGTGTGTGTGTATAGTATTCTTAGTCACCAAAACATTGTTCACATTTGTTAATGAAAGTACTAGATGTCTCAGTGATCTAGTTTTTAATAGGTAGTTTGTAGCCCAACAGTCAGAGGCATATCATCATGGAGGTAGGGGCAGGGTTTCTAGGCAGCAAACCTGGGTCTTTTCTCCCCTGCACATTTTACAGATTAAAAGAGTCTTTTTTACTAATGGAGGTGAAAGTGAAAGTCGCTCAGTCAAGTCTGATTCTTTGCAACCCCATGAACTATACAGTCCATGGAATTTTCAATGATGAATATAGCAGTATAGCTAAAATTATTGTAGACATATGGTCAAAATATACTTTTATGCCCCACATACCAAAAGAAAAAAATTATTAAATTTAAGAGCTAAGAATGGTTGATCATATATAAACCAGTTAGTAAAGACATTGGCTTAATAAGTGCTTCTTTTAACAAGACAGCCATATTAGTGCTATCATACAAGGCAAACTATGTTACATTCATCTTCCATCAGTTATTAATTCGTCTAATATTAGAAGATGTTAATTTTAATCATTTATTATTCTTAACAATAGCAAATAGTTTTTTTCAAAGTTTATTTTACCTATAAGTTTAACTATATTAAGTAATAATTTTTACACAACCATGAAATCAAATTAGAAAAATAATGATTTTACTAATAAAAAGATTAAGCCTTTCTTTACTAGCTGAGTTCCTATAATTTATAACATTCTTCAAACAAAAGTATTCATACATATTAATTTTATCCTTCTTATTTTTATTCTAAGATTGAAAATTAAGCTGTCAAAGGGTACACATATGTTTAATATAAATATTCAATTTATAAAGTGGGCTTATTGTGTAAGTTAAGATTTTTAGTGTTAATAATGAATGCATTTTCTTGATATATAATAAAAGAATATTGACATACCTTTGTGCAATTAATGAATGGCTTATTCCATCTGAAATTAGAAGAAAACCATATCTCAAGCTATTTTGCTCTATCGTTTAGCATAAAGTTCTCCTTCAGTTACATAGATAAGAAAGTAACTTCTTTTTCTGTTTTGCATATAGGGTTATTGTTACCATCTTTCTAAATTCCATATATATGTGTTAGTATACTGTAATGGTCTTTATCTTTCTGGCTTACTTTGCTCTGTATAATGGGCTCCAGTTTCATCCATCTCATTAGAACTGATTCAAATGAATTCTTTTTAATGGCTGAGTAATATTCCATGGTGTATATGTACCACAGCTTCCTCATCCATTCGTCTGCTGATGGGCATCTGGGTTGCTTCCATGTCCTGGCTATTATAAACAGTGCTGCGATGAACATTGGGGTGCACGTGTCTCTTTCAGATCTGGTTTCCTTGGTGTGTATGCCCAGAAGTGGGATTGCTGGGTCATATGGCAGTTCTATTTCCAGCTTTTTAAGAAATCTCCACACTGTTTTCCATAGTGGCTGTACTAATTTGCATTCCCACCAACAGTGTAAGAGGGTTCCCTTTTCTCCACACCCTCTCCAGCATTTATTGCTTGTAGACTTTGGATAGCAGCCATCCTGACTGGCGTATAATGGTACCTCATTGTGGTTTTGATTTGCATTTCTCTGATAATGAGTGATGTTGAGCATCTTTTCATGTGTTTGTTAGCCATCTGTATGTCTTCTTTGGAGAAATGTCTGTTTAGTTCTTTGGCCCATTTTTTGATTGGGTCGTTTATTTTTCTGGACTACATGCAAAACAGTAAAAGAGACACAGATGTACAGAACAGACTTTTGGACTCTGGGAGAAGGCGAGGGTGGGATGTTTCAAGAGAACAGCATTGAAACATGTATATTATCTAGGGTGAAACAGATCACCAGCCCAGGTTGGGTGCATGAGACAAGTGCTCGGGCCTGGTGCACTGGGAAGACCCAGAGGGATAGGGTGGAGAGGGAGGTCGGAGGGGGGACCGGGATGGGGAATACATGTAAATCCATGGCTAATTCATTTCAATGTATGACAAAAACTACTGTAATGATGTAAAGTAATTAGCCTCCAACTAATAAAAATAAATGGAAAAAAAAAGAAAGTAACTTCTACACTGAAAATCAATTATAGTATTCTTAAAATTATAAAAAGCACTATTCATAAAATCTCTATCAAAGGTAAAACTTTTTAATGTGCTAATTAATACTTTTTCACTTATGACTCTTAAGGCTTAAGAAACTGTTCAAATTGTATTCATTATTTAAACATGGTGAAGTATTCTCTTATCTAGAAATGCTCGACATTTGAAGGTTTGAGAAAGTGTTCAAAACACTCTGACTTGCCCTTGGAGCTACTAAAAAGGACAAAATCTGCTGCTACCATACTAGGCTATGCTAGGGTGGGCTAAAAAACAAGGTGGGGTTAAAAAAAGTGAAATAAAAAAGGGTGGGCTAAAGCAGTAGTTCTTTGCTGAAGAAATCCCAACCCCCTCCCCAACACAGGATATTTAGAAAACTCAGGAAATATTTTTGGTTGGCAATGCTGTTGGATGGATGCTGTTGGGACATAGTGGGTACATTAATAAACTTTATACAATGTATAGGGCAGCCCCTGTCCTGTCCTATCCAACCTCACAAGAAAGAATTATCCAGGGGAGTGATTGTAAGATGGTGGAGGAATAGGACAGGGAGACCACTTTCTCTCCAACAAATTCATCGAAAGATCATTTGAACACTGAGCAAATTCCACAAAACAACCTCCGAATGCTGGCAGAGGACACCAGGCACCCAGAAAGGCAGTCCATTGTCTTCAAAAGGAGGTAGAACAAAATATAAAAGATAAAAAGAGAGACAAAAGAGTTAGGGACAGAGACCCATCCCAGGGAGGGAGTCATAAAAGAGAAGTTTCCGAACACCAGGAAACCCTCATACTGGTGGATATGTGGGGAGCTTTGGAATCTCAGAGAGCAACATAACCAGGAGGAAAAATAAATAAATAAAACCCACAGATTATGTGCCTAACAGCAACTCCCAGCAGAGGAGTAGTCCAGACACTGGCATTTGCCACCAGCAAGCAGGGGCTGAACAGGGAGGTGCAGGCTGCACTGCTTAGGGTAGGGACTGGGCCTGAATACCCTGAGGACAATCTGAGGGAGCTAACCTGAGATACCAGCCCAAACTGTGGGCTAGCCAGAGAGAGAGAGACAAAAAGAGAGAGAGAGAGCGAGAATTTTCCCACGGAAAGCTCTAATCTAAGGCACTACCGGCCCGTTCACAGAACAAAGGACTGAGCAAATACCAGAGGAGAGCTAGCCGGCTGCAGACCAGCCCATTCTGGGCTGGAGGCAGAGAGGCAGGCGGGCAACAGCCTGAGCTGGAAAGGGGCAATCTCGGCCCTGGAGACGGCATGCTCTACCAAAGTGCGAGCGTGCTCCCAGTTGCTAACCAAGTCTTCCTGGGACCCTGGATGGTTGACATTCACCAGGAGGGTTTCAGCCAGAGATCAGCTTCCCAGAGGAAACACACGGCACACCTGAGACAGCGCTTCCGCTGCACACCCAGGACCCGAGCGGCTGGGGCAGGGGAGGTGGTAAGACGCACCGTCCCACCTGAGAGTGTGCTCGCCAAGCACTTGGTTGCCTGAGCTGCTCAGATCTGGGAAGAGCACAAAACACGGGCCCAACCGAGTCTATGCCTTTGTGGAGTACCTGAGAACCTGAACCTGAGCAGCTTAGACCTGGGAAGTGCATGCAACCCAGGGCCTGCTTTAGACAATTCCACTGCAGAGCAACCTGGGCCCTGAGCAGTATAGACTGGGAAAGCACACAGGCCATGAGCGCACACAGGCCATGAGCAGGCGTAAACCCAGTGTGGCCGAGACACTGCGAGCACTCCCCACACATGCCAGTGATATTTTATTTTCAGTGTTCCTCCCTCCCCACAGCAAGACTGAACAAGTGAGCATAAATAAGTGAACACTTCGCCCCCTTGTGTCAGGATACAAATTAGACACTGAAGATACTTGCAAACAGAAGCCAAAACAGAGGGAATGGCTTTGGAAGTGACAGGTGCAACAGATTAAAATCCTATATTTAGCACAGACTACATTGGAAGGGGCCTATAGATCTTGAGAAGTATAAGCTGGAACAAGGAACTATCTGAAACTGAACTGACCCTACACTGCCCGCAACAGCTCCAGAAAAATTCCTAGATATATTTTTACTTTTATCATTTTTTTATTTTATTTATTTTTATTTTTAGTACTTTATTACTCCTTTAATTTTCATATTTATAACCTACTACTACCTTGCAAAAAATAGACCCTATTTTAAAGCAAATTTCATATATATTTTTATATTTTTTATAATTTTTGTGATTTTTTTTTTAGATTGTATTTTTGAGAGCCTAACTCATAAACTATATTTTTAATCTTTGCTTTTTGGTATTTGTTATCAATTTTGTTCCTTTAAGAACCCAATTTTCATTAGTGAGTTTTACTTAGGAGTGTGGTTACTGGCTTGATTGCCCTCTCCCGCGTTTGACTCTCCTTTTTCTCCCTTAGGTCACTGCTATCTCCTCCCTCTCCCTTCTCTACTCTACCAAACTCTGTGAATCTGTTTGGCTATTCCAGGCTGTGCAGAACACTTAGGGAATTGATTACTAGCTAGATTTGTCTCTCTCCTTTTGACCCCCCCTCTTCTCCTCCTGGTCACCTCTATCTGCTTCCTCCCTCTTATCTATGTAACTCCGTGAACCTCTCTGGGTGTTCCAGGCTGTGGAGAGCACATAGGGATTTGATTACTGTCTAGATTGCTCTCTGCCCTTTTGATTCCCCCTCTTCTTCTCCTGGTCACTGCTATTTCCCTCCACCCTGTTCTCTTCTCCATGTAATTCAGTGAAGCTTTCTGGGTACCCCTCACTGTGGAGAATCTTTCCTCCGTTAACCTAGATGTTTTATGATTGGTGCTATACGGATGAAGAAGTCTTGAGGTTACTGTAAGAATAAGACTGATAACAAGAGGCAGGAGGCTTAAATCCAAAACCTGAGAGCACCAGGGAACTCCTGACTCCAGGGAACGTTAATCAATAAGAGCTCATCCAAAAGCCTCCATACCTACACTGAAACCAAGCTCCACCAAAGAGCCAACAAGTTCCAGAGCAAGACATACAACACAAATTCTCCACCAACTCAGGAACATAGCCCTGAGCTTTAATATGCAGGCTGCCCAAAGTCACACCAAACCCAAAGACATCTTAAAACTCACTACTGGACACTTCATTGCACTCCAGAGAGGAATCCAGCTCCATCCACCAGAACACCGATGCAAGCTTCCCTAACCAGGAAACCTTGACAAAACAAGCCAGTCTTCCAACCCTAACCACAGGGAGAAACCTCCACAACAAAGAGGAACTCAAATTGTCAGAAGGCAGAAAGGTCACCCCATACACAGCAATCTAAACAAGATGAAAAAGCAGAGAAATACTGAGCAGGTAAAGGGACCTGATAAATGCCCAACAAACCAAACAAAAGAGGAGGAGATAGGGAGTATATCTGAAAAGGAATTCAGAATAATGATAGTAAAAATTATCCAAAATCTTGAAGACAAAACGGAGTTACAGATAAATAGCCTGGAGACAAGGATTGTGAAGATGCAAGAAATGTTCAACAAGGACCTAGAAGAAATAAAAAAGAGTCAATCAATAATGAATAATGCAATAAATGAGATCAAAAGCACTCTGGAGGGAACCAACAGTAGAATAACTGAAGTAGAAGATAGTATAAGTGAGGTGGAAGATAGAATATTGGAAATAAATGAAGCAGACAGGAAAACAGAAAAAAGAATTAAAAGAAATGAGGACAACCTCAGAGACCTCTGGGACAATGTCAAATGCCCCAACATTTGAATCATAGGAGTCCCAGAAGAAGAAGACAAAAAGAAAGGCCGTGAGAAAATACTTCAGGAGATAGTACTTGAAAACTTCCCTAAAATGGGGAAGGAAATAGTCACCCAAGTCAAAGAAAACAAGACAGTTCCAAACAGGATAAACCCAAGGTGAAACACCCCAAGACACATATTAATCAAATTAGCAAAGATCAAACACAAAGAACAAATATTAAAAACAGCAAAGGAAAAACAACAAATAACACACAAGGGGATTCCCATAAGGGTAACAGCTGACCTTTCAATAGAAACACTTCAGGCCAGAAGAGAATGGCAGGGCATACTTAAAGTGATGAAAGAGGAAAACCTACAACCCAGATTACTGTACCCAGCAAGGATCTCATTCATGTATGAAGGAGAAATCAAAAGCTTTACAGACAAGCAAAAACTGAGAAAATTCAGCACCACCAAACAGCTCTCCAACAAATGCTAAAGGATCTTCTCTAGACAGGAAACAGAGAAAAGGTGTATAAACTCGAACCCGAAACAACAAAGTACATGGTAATGGGATCATACTTATCAATAATTACCTTAAATGTAAATGGTTGAATGCCCCAACCAAAAGACAAAGACTGGCTGAATGGATACAAAAACAAGATCCCTATACATGCTGTCTACAAGAGACCTACCTCAAAACAAGGGGCACATACAGGCTGAAAGTGAAGGGCTGGGAAAAGATATTTCACACAAATGGAGACCAAAAGAAAGCAGGAGTAGCAATACTCATATCAGATGAAATAGACTTTGAAATAAAGGCCATGAAAAGAGACAAAGAAGGACACTATCTAATGATCAAAGGATCAATCCAAGAAGAAGATATAAGGATTATAAATATATGTGCACCCAACATAGGAGCACTGAAATATGTAATGAAAATGCTAACAATTATGAAAGGGGAAATTAACAGTAACACAATAATAGTGGGAGACTTTAATACCCCACTCATACCTATGGATAGATCAAGTAAACAGAAAATTAGCAAGAAAACACAAACTTTAAATGATACAATGGACCAGTTAGACTTAATTGATATCTATAGGACATTTCACCACAAAACAAGGAATTTCAACTTTTTCTCAAGTTCACATGGAGCCTTCTCCAGGATAGATCACATCCTGAGCCATAAATCTAGTCTTCGTAAATTCAAAAAAATTGAAATCATTCCAAGCATCTTTTCTGATCACAATGCAGTAAGATTAGATGTCAACTACAGGAGAAAAATTATTAAAAATTCCAACATATGGAGGCTTAACAACACGCTTCTGAATAACCAACAAATCACAGAAAAAATAAGAAAAAACAAATCATGCATAGAAACGAATAAAATGAAAACACAACAACCCAAAACCTATGGGATTCAGTAAAAGCAGTGCTATGAGGAAGGTTCATAGCAATAGAAGCTTACCTCAAGAAACAAGAAAAAAAGTCAAATAAGCTAACTCTACACCTAACACAACTGGAAAAGGAAGAAATGAAGAACTCCAGGGTTAGTAGAAGGAAAGAAATCATAAAAATTAGGACAGAAATAAATTGAAAAGAAACAAAAGAGACCATAGCAAAAATCAACAAAGCTAAAAGCTGGTTCTTTGAGAAGATAAATAAAATTGACAAACCATTAGCCAGACTCATCAAGAAACAAAGGGAGAATAATTAAATCAACAAAATTAGAAATGAAAATGGAGAAATCACAACAGAAAACACAGAAATACAAAGGATCGTAAGAGAGTACTATCAGCAACTATATGCCAATAAAATAAGCAACTTGGAAGAAATGGACAAATTCCTAGAAAAGTATAACTTTGCAAAACTGAACCAGGTAGAAATAGAAAATCGTAACAGACCCATCACAAGCACAGAAATTGAAACTGTAATCAGAAATCTTCTAGCAAACAAAGTCCCAGGACCAGATGGGTTCACAGCTGAATTCTACAAAAAATTTAGAGAAGAGCTAACACTTATCCTACTCATCCAGAAAATTGCAGAGGAAGGTAAACAGCAAACTCTTTCTATGAGGCAAACATCACCGTAACACCAAAACCAGACAAAGATGCCACAACCAAAATAAAACTACAGGCCAATATCTTTGATAAACATAGATTCAAAAATCCTTAACAAAATCCTAGCAAACAAAATCCAACAACATATTAAAAGGATCATACATCATGACCAAATGGGCTTCATCCCAGGGATGCAAGGATTCTTCAATATCTGCAAATCAATCAATGTAATACAGCACTTTAAGAAATTAAAAGATAAAAACTATATGATTATCTCAATAGATGCAGAGAAATCCTTTGACAAAATTCAACATCCTTTTATGATATAAACCCTACAGAGAGCAGGAATAAAAGGAACATAACTTAACATAATAAAAGCTATATATGACAAACCCACAGGAAACATTATCCTCAATGGTGAAAAATTGAAAGCATTTCCCTTCAAGTCAGGAACAAGACAAGGATGCTCACTCTCACCACTACTACTACATAGCTTTGCAAGTTTTGGCCACAGCAATCATAGCAGAAAAAGAAATAAAAGGAATCCAGATAGGAAAAGTAGAAGTGAAACTCTCACTGTTTGAAGATGACATGATCCTCTATGTAGAAAACCCTAAAGACTCCACCAGAAAATTACTAGATCTAATCAATGAATATAGTAAAGTTGTAGGATATAAAACTAACACACAGAAATCCCTTGCATTCCTATACATTAACAATGAGAAAACAGAAAGAGAAATAAAGGAAACTATCCCATTCACCATCGCAAAGAAAAGAATAAAATACTTGGGCATATATCTACCTAAGGAAACAAAAGATCTATATATAGAAAGCTATAAAACACTGATGAAAGTAATCACCGATGACACAAATAAAAGGAGAAATATACCATCTTCATGGATCAGAAGGATCAATATAGTGAAAATGAATATACTACCCAAAGCCATCTATAGATTCAGTGCAATCCCTATCAATCTACCAATGGTATTTTTCAGAGAACTAGAACAAATGATTTCACAATTTGTATGGAAATACAAAAAAACCTTGAATAGCCAAAACAATCTTGAGAAAGAAGAGTGGAACTGGAAGAATCAACCTGCCTGACTTCAGGCCATATTACAAAGCTACAGTCATCAAGACAATATGGTACTAGCACAAAGACAGAAATATAGATCAATGGAACAAAGTTGATAGCCCAGAGATAAATCCACACACCTGTGGACACCTTGTCTTTGACAAAGAAGTTAAGAATATACAATGGAGAAAAGACAATCTCTTTAACAAGTGGTGCTGGGAAAACTGGTCAACCACTTGTAAAAGAATGAAACTAGAACACTCTGTAACACCATACACGTAAATAAACTCAAAATAGATTACTGATGAAAATGTAAGAACAGAAACTATAAAACTCCTAGAGGAGAACATAGGCAGAACAGTCTCTGACATAAATCACAGCAGGATCCTCTATGACTCACCTCCCAGAGTAATGGAAATAAAAGCAAAAATAAACAAATGGAACCTAATTAAACTGAAAAGCTTTTGCACAACGAAGGAAACTATAAGCAAAGTGAAAAGATGACCTTCAGAATGGGAGAAAATAATAGCAAATGAAGCAAATGACAAAGAATTCATCTCAAAATATCCAAGCAGCTCATGCAGCTCAATTCCAGAAAAATAAATGATCCAATTAAAAAATGGGCCAAAGAATTAAACAGACATTTCTCCAAAGAAGACATACAGATGGCTAACAAACACATGAAAAGATGCTCAACATCACTCATTATCAGAGAAATGCAAGTCAAAACCACAATGAGTTACCATCTCACGCCAATCAGAATGGCTGCAATCAAGAAGTCTGCAGATAATAAATGCCAGAGAAGGTGTGGAGAAAAGGGAACCCTCTTACACTGTTGGTACGAAGGCAAACTAATAAAGCCACTATGGAGAACAGTGTGGAGATTCCTTAAAAAACTAGAAATAGAACTGCCATATGACCCAGCAATCCCAGTGCTGGGCATACACACTGAGGAAACCAGAATTGAAAGAGACGTGTGTACCCCAATATTCATTGCAGCACTTTTTACAATAGCCAGGACATGGAAGCAACTGAGTTGTCCATTGGCTGATGAATGAATAAGAAAGCTGTGTTACATATACATAATGGAATATTACTCAGCCATTAAAAAATACATTTGAATCAGTTCTAATGAGGTGGATGAAACTGGAGCCTATTATACAGAGTGAAGTAAGTCAGAAAGAAAAACATGAATACAGTATACTAATGCATATATATATGGAATTTAGAAAGATGGTAACGATGACCCTATATGTGAGACAGCAAAAGGACACAGATATATAGAACAGTCTTTTGCACTCTGTGGGAGAAGGTGAGAGTGGGATGATTTGAGATTATTGCATTAAAACATGTATATTATCATATGTGAAACAAATCACCAGTACAGGTTTGATGCATGAGACAGGGTGCTCAGGGCTGTTGCACTGGGATGACCCTGAGGGATGGGATGGGGAGGGAGGTAGGAGGGGGTTTCAGGATGGGGAACAGATGTACACCCATGGCTGATTCATGTCAATGTATGGCAAAAACCACTACAATAATGTAAGGTAATTAGCCTCCAATTAAAATAAATAAATTAAATTAAAAAAAAAATTATCCAGCTCCAGATGTCAATACTGCCAAGATCAAGAAACCCTGGGCCAATACACTGAGAATTGCAATCCTAAAAGAAAAAGACTAAATTGTGTCCAAAGTTTTACTATGAAATCAATATAACAATTATATTCAATTCTTGTAGGAGATAGCAAACAAATAATCAGAAGAGCCTCAGAAATATAAATGGAAAGGAATTAGTCACATTTGTGCGTTAGACTCATTTATACAAATATCACTTTCCTATGGAAGTAAGCTGACTATAAACACATTTTCATATAGACTATCTTATCTTGTGGTTAATTGTACTTTTAAGAACTCTGCAATTACCAATAAGTAATACCTAATAAGTAATACCTAATTGTGTGTGTGTGTGTGTGTGTGTGTGCATGTTCAGTCACTCAGATGTGTCCAACTCTGTGACCCCATGGACCCTACCAGACTGCTCTGACCATGGGATTTCCCAGGCAAGAATACTGGAGTGGGTTGCCATTTCCTCCTTCAAGGGATCTTCCCAATCCAGGGATTGAAGCTGGGTCTCTGGTTTCTCCTACAATGGCAAGTGGACTCTTTACCAACTGCACCACCTGGGAAGCCCATCTAATTTTAAGCATTACTAAAACTAAATTTTTAAAATCAAGTTTCAATTCAAGTTCCAAGACACATTCTTATTCAATAAGAGCTAATGCTATAGATGACAAAGAAAAACTGAACATATAGCAAACATGATGTAAACATAAAAGATATTATTCTATTCATTTGATATGAATACATGTCCAACTTTTCATTTTATGTTTATGTTACTTTAAACACAGTATCATTTTATTATTTTAAAATTAAAATTTGTGAATATATTTTACCTGTGACAATATCATATGAAAAAATACAGTGTTTTAAATATCTAAGGTTTTATATATATTTTCATAATACTATAATACTTGGTTTTATGCATTGCTTAGTGATTTATTGATGTACAGTCAGTAAACATGTTTATGACAAAATATAAGAAATTTCCCACAGCTCACTACATATCTTAATTGATTTACATCATACTGAGTACTAATGGATAACCCAGTGGACCATACAGGAAAAAAACAAGAGTATAAAGGCAGAATTATCACTTACAGTCAATCTACCAGAAAGCTGCTCTAGTCAGATTCCTTACTTATTTACAACAATGCCTTTCCCTTATCCCACTAAAAGAGCTGTCATAAATGTCAAAAGATATGACAATTCTTGACAGTTAAGGGTTATCAAATAAAGGCTTCAAAGTACAAAGTTAGTAGAAAGGAATTTTTAGTTTCATTCTTTGGAACTGGAACATTTGAGGGGCTTTACCTCCTTTTTATTCATTAAAAGGATGATGCTGAAGCTACAATATTTTGACCACCTGTTGTGAAGACCTGACTCATTAGAAAAGACCCTGATACTGGGAAAGATTGAAGTCAGGAGGAGAAGGGGATAACAGAGGATGAGATGGTTGGATGGCATCACTGACTCAATGGACATGAGTTTGAGCAAACTCTGGGAGGTGTTGAAGGACAGGGAAGCCTGGCATGTTGCAGTCCATGGGGTCATGGCTCAGCAACTGAACAATGAACAACAACCTCCTTTTTTAGTATCTGCATTAAATAAAGTATGACAATTAAGGTCATAAATAAGAAAAGATAGTCTCAGTCCTTCTGAAGCTATAAGTTTTAGTTTAAAAGGGTAGAATAAAGGGGATAAAAAAGATATAATTTTTAACTGTAATAGGAAAATGCTGTGCATTTGGAAAGTCAATTCTCATTAAGATTTTTAGAATAAAATGTTCTCAAAATCAAGTTCTAAAATATGATGTCCATGAATACATTCTGTAGCATTAATAATTTACTTGAATTAAAGGATGATAATCGGGCAATGTGGTAAAAATAAGAAAAGTATTTTCGTATCTTAACTAAGAATTAATGTAAAGATCTTATATGTCAAAGCCAGTATAATATATTTCCCCTCTGGAAATCAAAGCAGAACTTGAAATTGTAGGTATCCACAGCCTCTGTATGTTTTCACAACCTCAGTAAAGCGATAGAAAAAAAAAATGGCTCAAGGAAACATAATGAAAAATCTTCCAAGGTTGTGTAGCTACACGACAATAAATTGTTAAAAGAGGAATCTTTTTTATCAAAGATGTCCAGTATTATGATGTTTATGATACCTACAAAGTCCAATCTGAAATTTCCTTTAAAAATCCTCCCAATTCTAAATAAGCACAGCAATTGGCTTTGATCTACCCTCTGAGAAGAGGGAAGATGCTGCTCCCTATAAAATACTTTTCTCTATCTAATAAGAAACCAAAGATAAGAGTGCTACAACAACAAACTGAACTAAAGAGGGTAGTTTATTAATAACAGGGAAAAAATTGTCTAATGGAATTGTGAGATAATCCAATCCCTTGAATAATCCTGGAATTTAAAAATGTTTTCTGGAAATCTTTTTTTAATTGAGATATAGCTGCTTTACAATATTGCTATTACAACATTGTTAGTCTCAGCTATATAGCCTGGGAGTCTTGATATACATTTGTTGAAGTGGAAAATTTCTAGTAAATATTTTTAAAATATTTTGAAGATAAAATGTAATGGGAAAAGACATAATTCACCTGAAATTGATTGCTAACTACAGAATAACAAAGTATTGACTACAGTTTAGAATGAATAGATTATAAAGAATTATGATCATTTACATTCATGTACATACTAGCAAGTACAAGAAGCTAGAATATTAAAGCAATACTCAAAATACGTTTTATTATCTAACTCTAGTTTAATGTAATCACAATTTCTCAGAAATTTGAAAACACTGGGATATATATTTTTGAAGTATAGTAAAATCCTATCAGTGACTGGTAAACATTTATTAAATAGTAGTTTTAACTTCTGAAAAAAGACATTCCTCTCTGATCAAAATCATTTTGTGATCTAGTAAACTGCCCAGAGATAGAAGAAGAACATCTAATTAATATAAAGTTAAGAAATTAAATAATAAGCAACTTGCATTTTAAAACACCACTGCTCTAAAACTGAATGTATACTATTAAACCATTGAATTATTAAAGTAACTGAACTCTATACCACATCTTGTATTTCAGTTGATTTTTATTATCAAAAGAATTATTTTAAATTGCTATTAACACTATGAACTAGGTACCTGAATCTAATCAATTATTTTTATTGAGGGCTATGCTAAAATATTCAAGCTATCTCTAAGAACTGAAAGCAAGTTTCAAAATAAACACACTTGAAATGTGTTTATTAATTCATTGAATCACTCTGCTTTTCATGAATAAAGTTATACAAAAGAACAGTAATATTGATATGCACAATTGACTTTTAAAATAGAATTCTACATCATATCTAATTCAATGAGTCAGTGCATATAGAACATTTAGGGTGTGGAATTTAAATTTATCTTGAGAAAAATGATTAACTCAACTAGAATAAGATTATAACTGATTTGTATAATATATATATGCATATATATCTTCTGAGGGTGTCTTAAGTGCCCATATTTATCTATTTTTAAAATATACATACTTTAAGAATTTTCAAAACCCTGAGTGAAATCCATGCAAATTATGAAGAAAACCAAAGCATATGACATAAAAATAATTAATTATTGGTGACATGATGTTTTTTAATGTTGGTGCATGGAGAAACAACAGAATACAATTTGATACTGCATACATAGTATCATTTATTCTCAAATCAGTATAATTAAGGAAAATTTAAACTGTTCTTTTAAAAATATTTATGAAGACTATGTCCATGCAGACAAAGTCACTATTATTCTCTTATGAAAACCACTCTATGCTCTTATCTACAACCTAAATTTTAGTTCAAGAAGATTTGCAGGAGATTCTCTAACTCATCAACTGTTTAGGCTCTATTCAAGAGACCTCTAAATAAAAAGATACTCAGGGAAAACTGTGCAAAAAGGGAGAAATGGAGTAAGATTTAGCATCCTAAAACCTTAAATGATTAGAACCTTGGCCAGGGGCTGAAAGTGAAAGTCGCTCAGTCATGTCTGACTCTTTGCGACCCCATGGAATGTAGCCTGCCAGGCTCCTCTGTCCATGGAATTCTCCAGGGCAGAATACTGGAGTGGGTAGCTGTTCCCTTCTCCAGGGATCTTCCCAAAGCAAGGATCGAACCCAGGTCTCCCACGTTACAGGCAGATTCTTTACTGTCTGAGCCACGAGGGAAGCCCAGAGGCTAATCCTTTCTAATTTTTGTGAGTCAAAGTTTGGAAGCAAAAGATAGATACCCCTATATATTTAAATAATGATTAAGAAAATCATATGTCCAAAATAAAAGAATTTTTAATGAAATTACATCTGTTTTCCATGTTATTCTCTTGCCTATTTATCTTTAGTGAATACTACATGAGATGAACAATGCCAGCTCAGAAATTGATTCACACTTTATAAATGAGATGCTTGTGGCTCAGCTGGTAAGAATCCACTTGCAATGCAGGAGACCCGGGTTGGATCACTGGGTTGGGAAGATCCCCTGGAGAAGGGAAAGGCTACCTGCTGGGCTGGAGGAAGCACAAGCTGGAATCAAGATTGCCGGGAGAAATATCAATAACCTCAGATATGCAGATGACACCACTCTTATGACAGAAAGTGAAGAAGAACTAAAGAGCTTCTTGATGAAAGTGAAAGAGGAGAGTGAAAAAGTTGGCTTAAAACTCAACATTAAGAAAACTAATATCATGGCATCCAGTCCCATCACTTCAGGGCAAAGAGATGGGGAAACAGTGGAAACAGTGGCTGACTTTATTTTTCTGGGCTCCAAAATCACTGCAGATGGTGATTGCCGCCATGGAATTAAAAGATGCTTACACCTTGGAAGGAAAGTTATGACCAGCCTAGACAGCATATTAAAAAGCAGAGACACTACTTTGCCAACAAAGGTCTGTCTAGTCAAGGCTATGGTTTTTCCAGTGGTCATACATGTGAGAGTTGAACTATAAAGAAAGCTGAGCGCCGAAGAATTGGTGCTTTTGATCTGTGGTGTTGGAGAAGACTCTTGAGAGCCCCTTGGATTGCAAGGAGATTCAACCAGACCATCCTAAAGGAGATCAGTCCTGGGTGTTCATTGGAGGGACTGATGTTGAAGCTGAAACTCTGATACATTGGCCACCTGATGTGAAGAGCTGACTTATTTGAAAAGACCCTGATGCTGGGAAAGATTGAAGGCAGGAGGAGAAGGGGACAGTGGAGAATGAGATGGTTGGATGGCATCACTGACTCAATGGACATGGGTTTAGGTGGACTTCGGGAATTGGTGATGGACAGGGAGGCCTGGCGTGCTGTGGTTCATGGGGTCGCAAAGGGTCGGACACTGAGTGACTGAACTGAGCTGAACTCACTCCAGTATTCTGGCCTGGAGAATTCCATGAACTGTATAGTCCATGGAGTTGCAAAGAGTTGGACACGACTGAGTGACTTTCACTTCACTTCACTTCACTTCACTTCAGCATGTCTGCTGCCTAAGCAATAATCAAAATAAGCAATTCTTTTAAAGCAACTACTGATAACTGCAACTAGGACAGCAAATTCAGTTATTTGTTAAATAGAGATTACTAAACACGTGGGAAAGCACAGAGTTATGCAGTCCATTATTTGTGGGGAAAAGAACAGTGAAAAGTCTTTCAATATCACACTAACAGAAAATACAAAAGCTGTTGTCATTGAAAAGAATTGTCAATAACTCATTGTGGCAGTGTATTGCAAATATGTGTGAATCAACTATCACTAACTCATTGGAGCAATCAAGTTTAAGAAAGCTTAACAGTTGTAGCAGATGAAACAATTGTCAGTAAACTGTAGCAAAGTATGAAGATACTTTGAAATAACTCCTGAGGTTATGTAAGACAATAGTTTACGTTTACTTACAGCTGAATCTGACTAATACACCATGCTTTAAAATGAGGAAAAATACAAAAATAATTGCTTACTAAATCCCACAGCTGTCTGATAATATCAGGGGGCTATTTGGTAAAATGTTGTTTTTTACATTAATCAATACCCAAATAAGGTCAGCCACTAATTTGTAGGTTATGTATTCAACAGACAATTACTTCAGATAGGAGTCAATTTTTTTTGCCTCAAACCTTTAACAGTTTAGATTATAGAAGGCCAGACATAGTTAACGAGATTACTATGTACAAAATATCAAATAAAACTAGTGGGGAAAAATTTTAAATTACGTTAAACTACTTAAATTTGGCATAGTATGACTATATTCGTGTAGACAAATATAGCTCAGTAAGTCATGTCTATTACAATAAATAACCAACAAATCAGATTTCTGAGTTAAAGAGATTAAAATCTCAGTTTTATTAATCTAGCAATTCTGCATGTAAACTGGTTTTCTATGTAAGACTTCCATGTTTATAAAAATCCATTCATTTTACCACTTAGGTATTTGACCTAAAGCATCATTTGAAAGACAAAAGTAAAACTCTAGGCAGCTAAATATGCCTAAAAAAAAACAGACTTCAGAGAATGTCTAGAATCCTAAAAGCTACAGACAGATAAACAACTTCAGAAGCCAGCCAACATTTCAACTAAGTGCCATATATACACACACACACACACACACACACACACACACACACACACACACCATCCCCAATGAGTAAATTTTCACTTTTCCAGCCCTATGATTACTTCCAGTTAAAGGTGCATTCCCACACCATTACAGTGGCTTTCAAAGGCTTAAAAAAGATAGGACGGCCATCATGACTTCTTTGACTTAGAGAGTTCTAGACTGGTTTTGGAATCTATGATAATGAGGTATTTGAAGGGGTGATATGGTGTTGAAGAAAATGGTATGGCTAAAAAAAGAAAAAGAAAATGGTATGGCTATCTGTAGGTAATCCTTTAGAATCATTTTCCTTACAGAAAAATTAGAAGATTTGAATGTCTCCTGCAATTCATAAAATCTATTAAATATTTAAGTTCTCAGAGAAAAAGCAGTGAGACACCACTAAATGAAGTCAAGAATATAATAATCAAAATAAGAATTTTATAATTTTTTGTGAATTCAACCAACCTAAGTAGGCTTCATTTCATATTTATTTATTGAAGGGAGCTGAATATTGAAGTTAATTTAATAATCATTAGTTTGTAACTAAGCATGATTATATTTTCCAGCTTTTTGATAGCTATATGTACTCTCATATTCACCCATACATTCAGTGACTTCAATAAAGCACTGTGTTCAACTAAAAGTAATCTATAAAGTTCTACACTTCTTAATTTATTTATAATCCATTAAACTTTTATTTATGCATTCCTACGTTGTTTAGCACATCACTTTGTTCTTCTGTTAACTATTTACTTCATTATTTTCCTTACTGACAGCAAAGTTCTTCTTGTCCTTAACTTATCTACTTTAAATGCATGCTTCTAAGCAAATTCTTGTCCTCAGTGAATATAATGCCCCCCTCATAAACCAGGAAAACATACCAATATCCATGAAAGGCTAGTTCTAGCAAATCTCTTATTTGAAAACTGACTTTTAAAACATTTAATTTAGAATGGCTAAAAATTAAAAATTAAAATTTTCCATATCTCTCCTATAGAATCCACTGCAAAAGACAATTTTGACTGACTTACAAGAAAAGAAATAGGAAAATAGGAAAAGTTTTCAGTGTGGAAAAAGACAAGACAGAAAATCTTATATTTTAAAATGGCATATGAATGAGATGTAAATAAAGCAATTCCAGATGGTAGAAGCTATATATGAGAAAGTATTCACATTAGCAGCATCATAGTCATATGGAGGGCCAAGAGGAGGGAAAGACAAATGAAGAGAAGGAAACGTTTGATTAAAGAGGTAAACTAAAGAAAGTAAATGGTTGTTTTAAAATGAACTAAGTCCAGAAATATATGTGGTGCCAGTGGCATTGATTGAGAAAGAGAATAATGCTGTCACAGTTTCCTCTGTATACATACATAAAATATGCATGAAAAGATTAGGTTGTAAAATAAGCTTTTTGAAGAGTATAAAGTGTAATTTTAGAAAAATGGGGAAGACTATAATTAATCTTAAACTACACAGCAAAACTGATGACTGTTTATAATACAATTTTCTTCAAGGCACTCAGCAACTTTTATATATTTTTCTTATTTCATTAATTTTTATAATATCCCTACCTGCAAGATAAGGCTAATTTTAATTTTCTCCATTATAAAGGAGAGAAATTGGAGGCATAGATAACAAGTTTGATAATTAAGATAATAGAAAGACTCATGTAATTACCACCACTAGAATAGGAACTAACATTTTCATCAAAAAGATTTTATTTCCAATCTCAAAATTGTTTTGAAGATAAGTGTTGAGAGAAGGTATGACTGCCATAACTGCAGACTTAGTAAAAAATAAAATATAAATTAATGAGTGCTAGGTGAAAATATACTACAAGTAGATTGGGAAATTTTAACTTGTCTGAAACTGTGAAGACTTAAAGATAATTCTGTTCTTAATGTCAGAAGGATCAATTCAAGATAAAATGTTCTTTTAATATAGTGAATATTTTCTTCCTTACTACCATTAGTGTGAAATATACTCCCCATAATGCCTGTTACAAGCTCCTTGGGGACAGTGACTATTTCTCAAACATATTTTGTCCCTCAAGACTTTGTATACTGGGCACTCATTAAGTACATGTTAAATTTAGATGACTAGAATTGGACTAAGATATTAGTTAGTAGTCAATTACTGTTACAACTAAAAATATTTAGTAGAATAGCTTTCCATTCTTTAGAGTTCCACTTCATTCAGTTGAAGAAACTTAAAATAATGGACTTCTATGTTTAAAATAAGAAAAAGGATGAAAATGTTCATGAGAATATCCTGATTCCATAAAAATAAAATTCCTGATGTAGATCTCAAGGATAAATATAAATTAGGTTAGATAACCTAAAGCTTCATTTTACAAGATTCCACTTTTAAAATTCCTTGTTTTTTGAATGAAACAAAGTTTAAAAGTACTTTTTTCAAAAAGCCTTTTATTTGTATCTCCTATTATATAACTTTGTATTACTTTCCTTAGTTTACCTGAAAGTTTACAGATGTTTACATGTAGCAATTAAAATATTATGCCACTGAACATTCTTTGGGGCTTCCCAGTGGTAAATATCACTTTGGGGCACTAGTGGTAAATTACCTACTTGCCAAAGCAGGAGACGTAAGAGAAGGAGGTTCACTCACAGGGTAGGAAAGATCCCATGCAGGGCATGCAACCCAATGCAATATTTTTGCCTGGAGAAGCCCATGGGCAGAGGAGCCTGGTGGCCTGTGGTCCATAGGGTCACACAGAGCTGGACATGACTGAAGCAACTTAGCATGCATGCACACTTTCTGTACCATCTGAGCCACCAGGGAAGCCCTAAACATTCTTTAACTGTGTTAAAAAAAAAAAAAAAACTCAGTATGTTTCTTACCACTGGTCATCTAAAATTACATCTTATATTTCACAGCAACTGAAAAAAATATGCAAGCAAAAAACCAATGTAAAAATAATATTTCAAAAATAGTTATTTAAGCTCTGTGTGTTAAAGTTAAACTGAAACTAATACTTTCTTTTCTCTGGTACATTCTACCTGCATTCAGAAACTAAAAGATACTTCAGCAAAGATATACTAAAATTTAATTTGTAGTCAAAGCAACCTCTTTGATCTATTATGCTATTGAATTATTCACACTTTTTATTGATTTATGAAGATGACTGAAAACTGATAAATACAAAGGGAAAATATTAATTTTTTCAGCATTCTATTTTGAAATAAGAACTATTTTCATATGCATTTTATATTTTTTGCTAAAGAATAATTTCCTCAAAACTGGTCCAAATTCACATAAAGCTTTGTAAAGGCATAAAGTGTGGTAAAAACATAAAGCTATATAAATTAATTTATTGATCAAATTAGGTCAAAATCAGAAATTTCCCCCAAAATGACCTCATTGCCTTTTTTTTTCTCCTTGCCTTTATCATCACTTTTGAACAACAAGTTTTCACCTCAGGTGCAAACACTTTACCAATCCAATTTTTTTTGGTGTACGACTGAATGTAAGATCATATTTCAGTTCTCTGAGTGTTGTTACACAGTATAAAGTGGTATAGACAAAAACTAAAGTTTATGCTCAACTAACTACACACATTGGAATGTTTATTATTTTAGATTACTAGCATCAGTCAAAACTATGGGAGCCAAACCTCATGTTTTCATTAGAGTTCTATACCAAATAATTTTGACTTGTAATTAAATATATATTTATTTAGGTTGTAAGTCATTACTTTTGGTAAGCACAAAATTAAACATCAAATTGATTTTTATTTAGATATAGTGAACAATGGAATAACAGATCAATAAACCTGTGCCTTATTAATTGATATAAAACAGCATTATTTCTTATAGCTCATTGCTATTATCAGGTCAAATAGTAGAATGTGAGTAAATTAATCAAAGTTGGGGACATATTTGCTCTTCAGAATCTCAATTTATAAATTCTACAATTAAGCTATCTAAAATGTCCTACATATATGTGCTTCATTGGGACTATTAATAACACATGTATTTAATGAAAGGCAGTAATGAACTATACTAACCAGGACTCTGGTAATAGCAATGAAGTCAAAAGTTACTTAATCCTATTAGTGTCACACTTTCATTTTAATAAGACCTGACAGCATTAATAAGGATCCATTTATGAAAAGAATAAGTTTTATGTTGTCATTTTTCCCCACTGGAGGTGCACTTTAATAATAACCCCCAGCTTTCAGGGACCTAACGGTCATTAGCACTTGATTGTCATCTATTTTACTTTTTAACACAGATCAAAAATGTTTATCTGCACATCACAGAATTCAAAGAACATAAAATCAGTTTATCTTAAAGTGGAAAGGCTGAATTTCCAAATTGTTATACCATATTATGCCTGCAATGGCATTGTTGAATTTGTACTCACTCCTCCTTATACTACATACTATGTTAAGCTATGCATTTTTATGATAAAGAAACATTAATTCCTTCAGAATAATAAAGTTTGCTTGCTCTTTGCCTCCACAGTATATTATTTGATGTCTCATTCTTGGCAAGTGTATTCAAGATTACTAAATCTAATGGTAGACACAATTTTCACAATGTGGATTTTCTAATCCCAGATTTCAAAGCAAATCTAAGTATAACCTTAGTTTCATAAATCCAAGTTCTTGATCAAGAGGGAAGATGTTTCGTTCTCATTTAGTTTTAAAAGTAAAAATCACATGTATCTTATTTTAAACAAAACAGAAACAAGGACTCAAACCTTGATTATTTGAAGACTCTGTCCAAGATTAAATTTTTCTGGAGGTGGATGGAAAATATGAGGATGCCTTATGAAATGGGCAAAGATGTGTGAGGGCTTTGAGGGTGGTCACCAATCTGAGAAAAACTTGATCTTCACGCTCCGTCAGCACAGTCAACCTTTGAAACATTTTATGCTTGCCTCAAGGGAACTAATCAACAAGCTGTCACTGGGCTAGTATAGAAATATTACTATTGATATATGTGGGAGAAGATGAAAATCTGAAGGAGAAAATGAAGACACATGCAGCATCATTACATGAACTAATTTCCCCTGAGTTCCAACCATAGGAAGAAGTAAATCCCTGTGGTTTATATCCATATCCTGAGTCAGATTGGGTGCTTGAAGTATATTTCTATTTGTGAATATACTGCTTCCCTGATGCCAAGACTTAGAATTTGAAAAGATATTTTATAAGTAACAGGCCATTGGAATAACAAAGCGGAAGTTAAAAACACACTGTAATTTCCTACTTCTGGACAACAACTCTATCAAATACTACTAGGAATAAGTGGCATATACATAATAGATGACACATCAGTTCAGTTCAGTTCAGTTCAGTTCAGTCACTCAGTCATGTCCAACTCTTTGTGACCCCATGAATCGCAGCACACCAGGCCTCCCTGTCCATCACCAACTCTCGGAGTCTAACCAAACTCATGGCCATTGAGTCAGTGATGCCATCCAGCCATCTCATCCTCTGTCGTCCCCTTCTCATCCTGCCCCCAACCCCTCCCAGCATCATGGTCTTTTGCAATGAGTCAACTCTTTGCATCAGGTGGCCAAAGTACTGGAGTTTCAGCTTCAATATCAGTCCTTCCAATGAACACCCAGGACTCATCTCCTTTAGGATGGACTGGTTGGATCTCCTTGCAGTCCAAGGGACTCTCAAGAGTCTTCTCCAACACCACAATTCAAAAGCATCAATTCTTCGGTGCTCAGCTTTCTTCACAGTCCAACTCTCACATCCATACATGACCACTGGAAAAACCATAGCCTTGACCAGACAGACCTTTGTTGGCAAAGTAATGTCTCTGCTTTTTAATATGCTGTCTAGGTTGGTCATAACTTTCCTTCCAAGGAGTAAGCGTCTTTTAATTTCATGGCTACAGTCACCATCTGCAGTGATTTTGGAGCCAAAAAAAAAAAAAAAAAGTCTGACACTGTTTCCACTGTCTCCCCATCTATTTCCCATGAGGTGATGGGACCAGATGCCATGATCTTAGTTTTCTGAATGTTGAAGTTTAAGCCAACTTATTCACTCTCATCTTTCACTTTCATCAAGAGGCTTTTTAGTTCCTCTTCACTTTCTGCCATAAGGGTGGTGTCATCTGCATATCTGAGGTTATTGATATTTCTCCCAGCAATCTTGATTCCAGCTTGTGCTTCCTCGAGCCCAGCATTTCTCATGATGTACTCTGCATGTAAGTTAAATAAGCAGGGTGACAATATACAGCCTTGACATACTACTTTTACTATTTGGAACCAGTCTGTTGTTCCATGTCCAGTTCTAACTGTTGCTTCCTGACTTGCATACAGGTTTCTCAAGAGGCAGATAATTATATATATAGTATACAATATGCATATATGTATGTATAATTTACATGTAGTGTATACTATATCCCATGTATAATATATATAGTTTAAAATATATTATTTAATAACATTTTAAAATGGTATATTTATCATATATTAAAATGGCATTCATGCATATGTATACACACATATATATGTGTGTATAACAGATATATAGTTATAGATCTTTAGCATGGCTAGTCCAAATTAAGGATAATTAAAACAGAATATCATGGGAAATTCTCATTATAGCATGGGCTTACTTGAAACAGGAAAAAGAGAAGATTTCATTTCTTGATGCTTTTTTAAGTGACAATTTTCACATCAAAAACTTTTATACATGAATCTTTTTTTTTCTTTAGAGTAATCTAATCTCTCAAAAAAGTTGCAATTTAACCTTGCCATGGTCATATAAGCTTTATTACATCATAATTTTCTTTGTACTAAGCAGAATCACTTGTTAATCATGTTACTCATTCATTCCTCACTTTTTTTTTTTTTGCCTTCTTTTGTTTCTTTTCTCTCCTGTTAAACTTTCTGTGATCCCAATTCTCAAGGTTATCGGTCTGTGTTTCTGTCAGTCAAATCTAAGATTCAGAAGACCTTATTCTGGTTTCCAATTTACTAATCATATCAGTATAAACAAAATAAATTATTACTCTGAAATGAAATTCCCAACTATTTAAAATGTGAAATAACACTTTCCTGTTTATTTCAAAGCACACATAATATCATAAAAATGTGTAAATGAAATTAAACTATATGTTATGGTTTTGAAGATCAATATTATAAATTTTGTCTAGACTACTTTTTATTATACACAATTTGACATTTATCAAATGACTATATTTTCCGTTAATTATCTTGTTAATTAACATACATCTGTTAATAACAAGACCTTTCATGTGTAAACTGACCTAATTTTCTCCTATATCTCCCACTTCTCTCCCTTTGTTATCTGAACGTTTAAGTACAAATCTCATACTTCCTTAGGATAAACTGTGATTTTGCTAGTCTGATCTATTCAGCAAATATAAAACAAGTTAACATTAATTCAATTTTCAACCTATTCTGCAGGACAGGGTATCTTTTAAAATAAATTATTATGGTTGGCTTACTTTCAAATTATAACACTTTAATAAAGTTTATGGATGGATTGTAACGTTTATTTTCTTTCTTTTTATTTAACCTCCCTATCCCCCCAGTATATATGCCACTTTTATGACAGGACTTTTTTGTAAGTCAGAGTGCAATCAGTTAACACATGTCATGGCCTTCTGCAAGCCCAGGGGTATGTTCTGTGTTCCATTCTCATTATTTTTAACAAGCTGTCAGGACAGTATTTGCCCATGGGGCCATACAAATGCCCCAGTGCTTTAGGTATATCATATAGTTCACTTTTGGCTTAGCATACATTCTAAAACAGAATGAAATTTTAGAGCATATCTATTTCTAAGACTCATCTCAGTACCTCTAGTGAACCTGTCTTTATGTCACTTGCTGACAATCTTTCAAAGAAATTCAAATGAAAAAAGACTTCAACAAACCTAAATCATTCCAGTGGGTTTATTTGTTTTATTTGAATTTGTTAAGCAGCTTTCATGACAAACAAATTTCTTGGAAGTTCATTAAGTTGCCCTGGGGGAAACATGACAAAATTATTCTTTGAGTAAAGCACTACATTTCAAAATAACATTATTGTCAGGATGGTTGGGTGAAGAGATCCGATTACTAATTCTTGATTTAAATTTGGTAAGGTCTCATTTTGATTTCAGTAAACTATTTTTTCTTTGTTTTAGCTATGCTCTCCAATACGGTAACCAGTTACCACAAGTGGATACTAAAATTAAGATTAAGTAAAATTAAAAATTCAGTTCCTTGGTAACACTAACCACATTTCAAGTACTCAATAGCCACTTGTGGCCAGTAGCTACCATATTTGATACCACAGATTACAGAACTTCCCTCATTGGTGCAGAAAGTTTTACTGGACATTGTAACTTTAGAGATAGTATCCACTCTGCTAAACAATTACTATTTAAAGTGATAAGCCTCACATTTCTATAAACAGTTAATTGTTTCAATCCATCTCCAAAAATATTTTATGCAGGTATATCTACCCTCTACTTAGTGCTTACTCTTCCCAATTTTACTTCTATGATGTTTATAGCACCATCCTCATATTATGATTGGAGAAACTAAAGGTCATAAAGATTAAGCTGGAGGTGGCTTTTCTAGTTGGTCACGAGCACACAATTGTGATCTATATCTTTCTGACTCCTGCAATTTTTCCATTTCATCAAATAAAGGGATACCATTGTAGGGACCTTACCTAAAAATGCTCATTTATAACATTCATTCTTTTTCAGTTTTTACTTCTTATAATTCACACACAAATTTGCATTTCACTTGAAATTACTCAAAGGATCTCTAGAGTTAGATTTATGAATGTATTTGTAAATAAATATATCTCTACAACATATCAGCATCAGCAAAAATCTTCAGATGATATACATAAAAATATCTTATTTATATGTTCTTTTAATCATTGGTCATCATGATAATCATAATCTTGTAGTGAACAGTCAGAAAATGCTTATAAAACTTTGACAATCACCTGACCATGTCTATATAATATCTACACATTTGTTCTTTTACACATTTCCCGAAATCATTCAAGTGATTATGTATGTATTACTTGGGTATGCATTATTTCACATACCCAAATCTGAGTTTTCTACTACTCTATACACCATATAGGTAATTAAAAGGAATCACCCATTCACTTGATAAATTCATTCCCTCTTCACGATTTTAAAAAATATCAAATATTTCATCTATTCTTCCCTCTGCATTTCCCATCACAAGGTCCAAATCAAACCAAAATAGGTTCTTTAGAGTAAGGAATTTTTTAGCTTAAAAAAAAAAAAAAAAAACAAAAAAAAAACTTACCGTTTATAGCAAATGAATGTTCTGTGTTTTCAAAGATTTGGAACAAAATGAAAACATTTAACATTAACAACACGTGTCTAAAATTTAATCTCATTTTGTGACTCAGATGCTTAAATATCTTTCCTTGACTTGAAATCAGCATGAAATATATTTGTTATTACTATATAAGTGTAGAAATGCTAGTAATAAAAAAGTTCTATTCACCCCTAAAGTAGATTTATTTGGCATCTTTTCAAATGACAAGATAAAGCTTTCTGTCTAAAATAATCACTTAGAAAAACTGATAGGTTCTGTGGATTCATTCTTAATGCTTCGATTTGCTTGTTTAGGCCAAGTTTGAGGCAGAGTCATGACTAGACATATGAAAAGTAAGATGTTGGGTAAGTTATTGATATTTAAGCAGCAATGCTGAGCTCCTTGTCTGACTCCTATAAGAGATTTTTAGTGGAAACACAAACAATTGCTTGAAAACGAGTATACTTAAGATGATTCTTAACCCCATGCCATTGCAAAAATTGCATTGATAAATTTTCTCTGCTATGCTTTAAACTTCGAATAATTGTGGAGATGAATCACTCAAAGTATGAAGTACACTAAGATCCCCTTTTCTTCCCTTTAAAAATTGAGCTGTCTTTAACAAAGTATTTTTAAAACGCACCTTAATTAGTTGGTAGTTTTGAACTCCATTTATTCCTGTGTCTGGATCAATGGCCGCTGGGAGAGCATATCGAGAGTTTATAGCCGAGTTCTCTGGAATTGATATATTGATAACCGTTGCAGGAAATAATGGTGCATTATCATTTATGTCTTCTATCAGAAAACGTATTTTAACCAATCTAAATATTTCATCCGGCAGAACGGCAACCTCCACTTCATAAAAGCAACGGGTGTCCACTATGATGCCAGCACACAATTTCTCACGATCAATGCGAGCTCCAGTAGTGAAGATCTCACCTGTGCCCTCTTCAATTCGAATCAGTGGCACATCTCCGGTCTTGTATACTAACTTGAATTGCATAGGAGTTGTTAAAGACTTGTCTGGAATTAGCGACAAGTTGAGGTCTTTCAGCAAATCGCCTATGAGGACGTTTTCTGGCATTTCTTCCCGAATGGTGTAGTTCTTCTCCTGGGCGCCAGACTGAAACACGACACATGCTAACAGAACCGCAAATATATACGTCCCGGACAACAAGTCCATACCAGGCAGGATTGCACTAGGGTGTTTTTTGTATCCCCCACGGAGAACTGTCAAAGAGAAGAGAAAAGAAAGAGGAAGAGGAAGAAGAAATTATTAAAGCCAAGTACTAAATGTAAGTTAACTAAATGCTCAGTTCTAAGTTAAAATCATTAAATGAAATAACAAGATCCTACTGTATACCACAGGGAACTATATTCAATATCCTGTAATAAAACACAATGGAAAAGAATATGAATGAGAATATGTACAATTGTACAATATGTACAATTGAATCACTTTGCTGTACAACAGAAATTAATAAAACAACCTTGTAAATCAACTATACTTCAATAAAATTTAAAAAATACCAAAATCACTAACTGAAAATACTAGCACAGTAGACGCTCTTAAATAAACTAATGACAGATTTGTTTTTAATCTAATATCGTGCATTTTTACATTAAAATGAAAGATAAATTAAGCAAGATACCTTGATTATATGAGACCCAAAGTATTTATAAAGGTGTTCATCATTGAGAAAATATATAAAAGATAATGTTATAATAAGATAGTGAAAAGTAATGCAGTATGGAAAAACCACTACAATATTGTAAAGTAATTAGCCTCCAATTAAAATAAAATTTAAAAAAAGTTTAAAAATAAAGTAAAAGTAATGCAGTATTGTAAAACAATTTTCCTTCAATTAAAAATACATTTTTAAAAAAGATAGTCAAAAGTAATAAAAATCATTTAAAACATTTCATTTAATAGTTAAGGAAAAGTAAAGGGATATTTGTCACTAATAACAAAAATATACTCATTTACTCTTTGTTACAATGTGGCTTTCAAATGCAGTTCTTCCATGTGAAATGAATGTTTTATGCAATATTCCATGTGTTCAGCTCTGGGCATCAAAATGTAAGTATAGATCTAGATTAGGAAGTTTGGATTAAAGAAGAAATGTCTTTTCAGAGAGAGAGGGTTTGATATGACAAATGCTTAAACATGGGAAGGACAATTGTGTGAAAAAGGGATTAAAGTTGTCTTTCTTTGAATGAGAGGAACAAGATCTGGTATAAAATTACAAAGAGGCAAGTTTCAGATCAATATGAAAAGCTGCCTATTAATTCCAGAAAAAGAATGATTTTCAGGAGAGACTGAATTCCATGTAGTTGGAGATACTGAAACAGAAGCTATATCACAAGTTTAAATTTGTATATTTTTGATTTGTTAGCATCTGAACATTCAGTGAGAGAACTGGAATACAAGACATACCAACTCACAGAATTTGTTGTTTGCATGAAGTAGTCCATGTAAAAATGGGTTTTCACATCTACAAACTGACATAACTGTTGCTGTTTTTCACTCATAAGTTGTGTCTGACTCTGAAACGTAAGAATTACCCAACTAAAAGAAACAGCTTGACTAGGGTTTAGAAATAAGAAGGACATTTAAAAAAATTTTTGTCAAGTTAAAATAGAGAATCCAAAAACAAACAATATCTCTGGCTGCTTTCCCCCTCCTTGTTTATTACTTTTCATTCCATAAAATTTGCCATTTTATTTCAGTTTAGTTCTGATAATGTTCAAACAGGAATTTTTATTTATTTGTAATTTGCAAATTTCTCTTCAATTTGTATATTAATTCTCAATTCCTATTCTCAATTTTATTTGTTGGATATAGTCTCAATTTGGTATATTAAATATGTTTTAATATCTAGTATCATGATACATCATAATATGCTTCTGGATGTTAATTGTATGTATCAATGATATGCTCTATAAACACAAAGAGAAATTTGTATTACACTGATCTAAACCCTGTAGGACATTATATTTTTATAATTAAGTATGGATTAATATAGCTATCAATTCATTCCAAAATTTTAAAGAATCAGATGATAGATGGTCACTTAAAAATCTGTTAGAGATTTTAAAAAAATAAAAAACAGAGCAAACTATTAATGCACAAAGGTGTCTAATTAAGGAAATTCTCAGTTTTCATTGGTAGTTAATAACCAATTTAAAATTTAAAAAAAGAATTCATTTGAATCAGTTTTAATGAGATGGATGAAACTGAAGCCCATTATACAGAGTGAAGTAAGCCAGAAAGATAAAGACCAATATAGTATACTAATGCATATATATGCAATTTAGAAAGATGATAATGATAACCCTATATGCAAAACAGAAAAAGAGACACAGATGTACAGAACAGACTTTTGGACTCTGTGGGAGACAGCGAGGGTGGGATGTTTCGAGACAACAGCACTGAAACAAGTATACTATCAAGGGTGAAACAGATCACCAGCCCAGGCTGGATGCATGAGACAAGTGCTCGGACCTGGTGCACTGGGAAGACCCAGAGGGATCGGATAGAGAGGGAGGAC
The DNA here is from genome assembly GCF_023699985.2 of Odocoileus virginianus. NCBI lineage: Eukaryota > Metazoa > Chordata > Mammalia > Artiodactyla > Cervidae > Odocoileus > Odocoileus virginianus. Next base: position 41,686,283 of record NC_069708.1, on the reverse strand, counting down.
AGAGGGGGGGATTGGGATGGGGAATACATGTAAATCCATGGCTAATTCATGTCAATGTATGGCAAAAACCACTACAATATTGTAAAGCAATTAGCCTCCAACTAATAAAAATAAATGAAAAAAATTACAAAAACTTTTAATTATTGTTCTAAAAACATCATGAAATCATATAAATAACTTGTGATGGATATTATGATCTGATTATGCCAGTGTATTACATTAAAAAATTTTAGAAAATATGCATATTGACAGGCCTGAAGACAAAAGCGGGGAAAAAGAAACCTTCCCATTTGCAATCAGTAACAGAATGAATGCATTTGTTGCAATTATTTAGATAGTTTGGGTCATGAACAGAACCAAGTAATGAGGTAAATAGATCTGAAGCATCTCATTTTATGAATTTTTATCACATAATTTAAAAATTATATATCATGGGTCCAACCACTTTCTTATGTTAAAAAGTTGATGTCATTTTTTTTTAATTAGGTATCATGGTGAGTAACGCCAATGCTGAAGACATTTTCTATCCTAGTAAACAACACAAAAAGACTATTGCCTGTGGTATTTTTAGCATCATTTGCTCAATGATGAGCACTGGGATTATATAATATAGAAACCTTTTCAACTCATTCTCTTGTGAATTATTGGCCTTACCCTCCTTAATGAATGTGAGAGAATAAAAACACCCCATTTTTGCTTACTATGAGTCAATATGCATACATATACATGTCTCCTACTGCAAAGCTAGGAAGGACATCTAAAAAAATTGAGTGTCTGTGTGTGATTTTATAAATACCAAGCAAACATATTCAAAAATAAAAATAGGGCAGTTACAATAAGAATTAAACTACCACTCTATTCTTATCTTACCCTTAGGTATTACGCATTATTACAACTGGCAGAAGAATACTACAGATCTTTTTTTTTTTTTTTTTAAGCATTGCATGCATGTTGCAATCTCTACACAAGAGGGAGGATTAAGAAAATGACCTAATTCTAAGAAGTCCTGCTATCCCAATCCATTCGAAATATGTTTTATTTTACCTTTAATAATAGCATCAAATAAAACATTTTAAAATGTGTTTCATCAAGTGAAATTCTCTCAGAGGTTTAGAAAACCAGAAAAATAAATTGTGAAAAAAGATACTTCAATTTCTAAAATTTAGCCGAACATATTTAGAAAAGGTAGAGGAACCAGAGATCAAATTGCCAACATCTGCTGGATCATCGAAAAAGGAAGAAAGTTCCAGAAAAACATCAATTTCTGCTTTATTGACTGTGCCAAAGCCTTTGACTGTGTGGATCACAATAAACTGTGGAAAATTCTGAAAAAGGTAGGAATACAAGATCACCTGACCTGCCTCTTGAGAAACATGTATGCAGGTTAGGAAGCAACAGTTAGACCTGGACATGGAACAACAGACTGGTTCCAAATAGGAAAAGGAATACATCAAGGCTGTGTATTGTCACCCTGCTTATTTAACTTACAGGCAGAGTACATCATGAGAAATGCTGAGCTGGAGAAAGCACAAGCTGGAATCAAGATTGCCGGGAGAAATATCAATAACCTCAGATATGCAGATGACACCACCCTTATGGCAGAAAGTGAAGAAAAAAAGAGCCTCTAGATGAAAGTGAAAGAGGAGAGTGAAAAAGTTGGCTTAAAGCTCAACATACAGAAAACTAAGATCATGGCATCCGGTCCCATCACTTCATGGGAAATAGATGGGGAAATAGTGGAAACAGTGGTTGACTTTATTTTCTGGGCTCCAAAATCACTGCAGATGGTGACTGCAGCCATTAAATTAAAAGACGCTTACTCCTGGGAAGGAAAGTTATGACCAACCTAGACAGCATATTAAAAAGCAGAGACATTACTTTGCCAACAAAGGTCCATCTAGTCAAGGCTATGGTTTTCCAGTGATCATGTACGAATGTGAGAGTTGGACTATAAAGAAAGCTGAGCGCCAAAGAATTGATGCTTTTGAACTGTGGTGTTGGAGACAACTCTTGAGAGTCCCTTGGACTGCAAGGAGATCCAACCAGTCCATCCTAAAGGAGATCGGTCCTGGGTGTTCATTGGAGGGACTGATGTTAAAGCTGAAACTCCAATGCTTTGGCCACCTGATGCGAAGAGCTTACTCATTTGAAAAGACCCTGATGCTGGGAAAGATTGAGAGCAGGAGGAGAAGGGGTTGACAGAGGATGAGATGGTTGGATGTCATCACTAACTCAATGGACAAGGGTTTGGGTGGACTCCGGGAGCTGGTGATGGACATGGAGGCCTGGTGTGCTGTGGTTCATGGGGTTGCAAAGAGTCAGACACGACTGTGAGACTGAACTGAACTGAACTGAACATATTGCAAACCTAGAAGGAATATTTACTGTCCAGTTAATAATTACTTTCATGAAGGTGTAGTCACATGTTCAACAGATATTTTTAAGGAGTTCATATATACCAACCACTGTGGTAGGCACTGAGAATAAATCAGTGAGCAAAACAGGCAAAATCCTCTGCCCTCACAGAGGATATTTGATAATAGAAATATTCCAGATTGTTTTTGAGTGTTCAACCAATGTATAACAAACTTTACTCTGCCTCTATCAGGATGTAAAAATGCATGATATATATATGCATGAAAATTACCTCAGTCTCCAAAATTTGATTCAAACCCTTGCATTTACCACTTGAAAATGCATTGTTGTGTTTAAAATTTTGAAGTCTCTTAAAATGCTGAGTTTAATTTTTTGAATGACCAGTACAGAAATTTAGCTACTAAAAAACTGGAAATAGATCTGCCATATGACCCAGCAATACCACTTCTGGGCATACACACCAAGGAAACCAGATCTGAAAGAGACACGTGCACCCCAATATTCATTGCAGCACTGTTTATAATAACCAGGACATGGAAGCAACCTAGATGCCCATCAGCAGACGAATGGATAAGGAAGCTGTGGTACATATACACCATGAAATATTGCTCAGCCATTAAAAAGAATTCATTTGAATCAGTTCTTATGAAATGGATGAAACTGGAGCCCATTATACAGAGTGAAATAAGCCAGAAAGATAAAGACCATTACAGTTTACTAACATATATATATGGAATTTAGAAATATGGTAATTATAACCCTATATGCAAAACAGAAAAAGAGACTCAGGTATATAGAACAGACTTGTGGACTCTGTGGGAGAAGGTGAGGGTGGGATGTTTCAAGAGAACAGCATCAAAACATGTATATCATCTATGGTGAAACAGACCACCAGTCCAGGTTGTATGCATGAGACAAGTGCTTGGGCCTGGTGCACTGGGAAGACCCAGAGGGATCGGATGGAGAGGGAGGTGGGAGGTGGGATCGGGATGGGGAATACATGTAAATCCATGGCTGATTCATGTCAATGTATGGCAAAAACCACTACAATATTGTAAAGTAATTAGCCTCCAACTAATAAAAATAAATGAAACAAAAAAGAAATTTAGCTACTAAATATGCATAGAGAGAGCCATTGCCTAATTTTCTGGAAGCATGATGAATTTAACTCAGATATTCAGTGTAAAGATTCCTATGCACATACCTTTGTTGGTGGTGGTGTTTAGTTGATAGTGTTTGACTCACTGGGGGTCCATAGACTGTAGCCCACCAGGCTCCTCTGTCCATGGGACTTTCCAGTCAAGGATACTGGGGTGGGTTGCCATTTCCTTCTCCCGGGGATCTTCCTGACCCTAGGATTGAACCTGAGTCTCCTGCATTGGCAGGTGGATTCTTTACTGCTGAGCCACCAGGGAAGCCTGCACATAGCCATTATTTGTCTCTAATTTTCCCTTTCCCATGAACAAACTATAAGATTAAATTTCTTTACCATGCTCCCACATCCACATCCACATCCTGCTATTATAGTCTACTGTTAGTTTGGAAACTGATAAGGGAGGTAGAATGAAAGCAGATACAGAGAATTAAAATTTTCTATGTTTCAGTAGTGCCAACATTATTTAAGTACTGTTTTTACAGGCAATATATAGTGATTAGGTAGGCAACAGTCATAGTTGGACAGAATCATGACAATCAGAGAAAGCAAAAGTAGAAACAAAATAAGCAACTCTGAAATTTTAAAATATGAAAAGCAAAAATGCAAGTTTATTTTATAGTCTCTGAGCAATTTAGATTTAAAAAAGTAAACAGATATGGGAACTAAGTCTTTACTATATGCAGTTCTAGAGATTTCAAGCCATAAAAGTGGTATTCAAATAGTTTGTCAGAAGAATTCCACTGCATAATTTCCCTGACATGTTTATTACATTTTCCTTCAATGTAGTGCTGTATTTAACTTGTAATAAAGTATATGGAGCTTTCCTGGTAGTTCAGACAGTAAAGAATCTGCCTGCAATGCAGGAGACCAGGGTTCAATCCCTGGGTCTGGAAGATCCTCTGGAGAAGTAAATACCCACTCCAGTTTCTTGACTAGAGAATTCCATGGACAGAGGAGCCTGGCAGGCTATAGTCCATGGGGTCACAAAGAGTCAGACACGACTGAGTGACTAACACATACACACACACACACACACACACATACATATTTAAAGTAATTCTATATGAATGAGTGTCTTACATGCTACAATAACAAATTGCTAAAAATAGTACAAATTTAAGTATTATATGAAAATAAGAAATATATGTATGTTGCACTAACTCCACTTGGCTCTCATCACTGTAATTACTATAATGTCTCATGAAGTCAAAAATAGACAAATGAACAACTATAATATATTATATAATTGCTTCCATGTCCTTGTTTTCATGCACAAAGCTTCTTTCACAGACTGGGAAAACAACAGTGTAGTTCTTCAGGTTGACAGGAAGCAATGTAGGACATTTCAAGAAAAGCAACCACATCTGGTGAAAGACAAATGGGAGCAACTGATAAACGTAAATACTTTCAAAGGGATTGACTACAAGTAGAGTGGGGTAGGTGCACTGGCTTTCCTATTTGATGTGACTATTTCCTATGTACTCTGACACTTGAAATGTCAAAATGAAAGATTTAGTAGGGTAATTTAATTCTATAAAACTGATATTTTTATTAAATTTTATTCCACAAAGGACTCATTTATTGTACATTTGTATGGGTCTAAGCTTCTTCAAGAAGTGGATTCCATCAGTGTTTCTTCCTTCTAAAAAAAAGTTTATGTTTTATCAGGGATGTGCTTGGCAGTACAATGGTTAAGATTACATGGTTCCACTGCAGGGCACATGGGTTTGACCCATGGTAGGGAAACTAAGATCCCCCATATGTGTGGTGCTGCTAATTTTTTTTAAATAAATAAATATATAACATGTTTATGTTCTTTTCATTCTATGGGATCACAAAGAGACAGAAATGACTAAAAGATTAACATTAATACTCTAAAACAGTTAGTGCAGTGTTCTCTAACAGGGCTTCAAATCTGTTAATAATCAATGCTCAAAAATAACTTTTAAGACAATTTGTGAAGGTTGCTCTTTTATATTAAATTTTCTGGATTTTTAAGCATGATTTAGAAAGCATTTGAAACATGACTTTACAGATTAGTCAAGCAAGAGACCTATTTCATTTGGCAAAAATATAATTGTTGCTAATCATCATATGTCCTTTTATCACCTTGTTCAGTTCAGTTCAGTTCAGTCGCTCAGTCATGTCCAACTCTTTGCAACCCCATGGACTGCAGCATGCCAAGCCTCCCTGTCCCATCAGCAACTCACTGATGCCGTCCAACTATTTCATTTCCTGTCATCCCCTTCTCTTCCTGACTTCAGTCTTTCCCAGAATCAGGGTCTTTTCCAGTGAGACAGTCCTTCACATCAGGTGGCCAAATACTGGAGTTCCGGCTTCAGTATCAATTCTTCCAATGAATATTCAGGACTGATTTCCTTTAGGATTGACTGATTGGATCACCTTGCAGTCCCAAGGGACTCTCAAGAGTCTTCGCCAACACCACGCTTCAAAAGCATCAATTCTTTAGTGCTCAGCTTTTTTATAGCCCAACTCTCATATCCATACATGACTACTGGAAAAATGGTAGCCTTGACTAGATGGACATTTATTGGCAAAGTAATGTTTCTATTTTAATATGCTGTCTAGGTTGGTCATAGCTTTTCTTCCAAGGAGCAAGTGTCTTTTAATTTCATGGCTGCAATCACCATCTGCAGTGATTCTGGAGCCCAAAAACATAGTCTCTCACTGTTTCCACTGTTTCCCCACCTATTAGCCATAACATGATGGGACCAGATGCCATAATATTAGTTTTCTGAATGTTGAGTTTTAAGTCAACTTTTTCACTATCCTCTTTCACTTTCATCAAGAGGCTCTTTAGTTCTTTTCCACTTTCTGCCATAAGGGTGGTGTCATCTGCATATCTGAGGTTATTGACATTTCTCAAAGCAATCTTGATTTCAGCTAGTGCTTCATCCAGCTTGGCATTTCACATGATGTGCCCTGCATATAAGTTAAAAAAGCAGGGTGACAATATACAGCCTTGCATACTCCTTTCCCTATTTGGAACCTGTCTGTTTCTCCATGACTGGATCTTACTGTTGCTTCTTGACCTGAACACAGATTTCTCAGGAGGCCGGTCAGGTGGTCTGCTGATCCACACAGTCAAAGGTTTTGGTGTAGTCAATAAAGCAGAAGTAGTTTTTCTGGAATTCTCTTGCTTTTTCAGTGATCTAAATGAATGTTGGCAATTTGATCCCTGGTTCCTCTGCCTTTTCTAAATCAAGCTTGAACATCTGGAAGTTCATGGGTTCATGCACTGTTGAAACCTGGCTTGGAGAATTTTGAGCATTACTTTGCCAGTGTGTGAGATGAGTGCTATTGTGTTGTAGTTTGAGCATTTTTTGGCATTGCCTTTCTTTGGGATTGGAATGAAAACAGATCTTTTCCAGTCCTGTGGCCACTGCTGAGTTTTCCAAATTTGCTGGCACAGTGAGTGCATCACCTTCACAGCATCATCTTTCAGAATTTGAAGTAGCTCAACTGGAATTCCATCACCTCCACTAGCTTTGTTCATAGTGATGCTTCCTAAGGCTCACTTGACATCACATTCCAGGATGTCTGACTCTAGGTGAGTGATCACACCATCATGATTATCTGGGTGGTGAAGATCTTTTTTGTATAGTTCTTATGTGTATTCTTGCCACCCCTTCTTAATATCGTCTGCTTCTGTTAGGTCCATCCCATTTCTGTCTTTCATTAAGCCTGTCTCTGTCCATAGTTCTTCAGGCACTCTATCTATCAGATCTATCTCTTGAATCTATTTGTCACTTGCACTGTATAATGTAAGGGATTTGATTTATTACCTTGAAGTGAATTTAACCATGATTACTTCAAAAACTAGCAATTACTTTAATATGTTTGGTCTGTAAGTAACATACTATCATAACAAATAGTTCCTAGATTCACTGAGGATAAAAGGATAATTTCCATTTGGTGTAGCATTTTAATTTCTTTAAGTAGTTTCAAATCAGTTATTTCTTTTAATCTTTATTACAACCATATGATTTTTATGAATATCTGTAGGCATTGATTTATGTATTAAATATTTATATTGAATAGTTGGTAATTTCATGCTCTAGAGATCCTCTAAATGATCATGTTTAAAGAAGGTAAATAAATGGGATAAATTTCTGACTTCACTGAGAATTTATTGAAGGGTCTATTTTGATTGTTAGATATGTAAGGATAAGTGAATACTTTTATTAATTCCTATCATCAGAAATTAATAATAAAACAGTATAGGTCTAATCAGAAAAAAAAAACAACGTGATGACTTGATATATTTTCTATTTGTGTTAGATTCTAATTTATCAAAATCATGATGCAATAAATTCAACAGTTAAAAGCAAATGAGATATGCCACCAGAATCTTGGAAATGGTGTTGAAAACAAGATTCCAGTTGATAGTCTGAAAAATGAATCAAGGTAAGATATCAGTTATAGGAAAATGAATGGGGTCTATCAACCTATTGTTCCAAAGAACAAAACGTTGACTTTCATCCTTAATAGCTGCATTCATTCACCCAGGGAGACAAAGAAGCCTTTACTGGTAAGATGACTTCGGGGTGACATAAATCTTCAATCAGTGGCTACACTTCATAGACCACTAAGCGAAAATGACACAGCAACTTTTAAAAAACCAGTCTTGCTATTTGGTTAATCAGCTACCTAATAAGAAGTACCTCAGTCTAAAAGTTCAACCAAATTCCCTTCTTCTTTTAATTCTTATTCCCTTATATATATTTTAATATTCATACTGAGATTTTCATTTTGTTTCACTTCAAAACTCAAACTGGATGACAAGTTTAAAATGATGACATCAGTGAATCAATGGGCAGAAAAACATTTGAACCCCTAAATAAGACATACACAAGGCACATTTTGATGCATTTAATTTGGGGCAGGACAAAAATCATACAGAATTATGGCTTTAAAAATAGAATTAGCATTTATTAATTAAACACTACCTTCTGTCAGTTCTTAATTTGTACAAGAAACTTATATTGTAGGGTCAGCCCATTTTCATAAAGGAATTGTTTCTATAACCAATTTTTTTTTTTAGTTTAGCTCTTTCCCTGCTTATGAAGAACATAACTAACTTTGCTTATTTATGAAGGTTTGCAAACAAAAAGAAAAACTTAATCTTCTGGAAAATACATTTCACATTGATTTTGGAAAAGTTTGCCAAAGAATGTAAATAAAGACATAATTCTGCCTGTTAGGTATCTCCTGAGGTTCAAATTATTTGTATTACTTTACTCCCTCCTAAAAAAAAAAGTTTGGTTTTTAGAATTACAACTTACATTGTGATGATTTCAACTGAAATAGAGTATGAAATAAGTGAAAAATGGTCATTCTATTATTTTAGATAGCTCACAATTTCTGAACAGATGATAAATATATATCAGTGTTCTCACACCTGCTTATTATTCTAAGAAATATTTGAATTACTGTAAATTATTTATCCTTTGCAAAGGAATTCAATACTTAATGGAGATGATAGAATGAGCTATCATGAACAGAAATATTTCACACTTATTAAACAGACACTCACTCTAGGAAATTGTGATCACATGCTGCATTAATTCTTCCTATAAACTGACAACCCTGGAAAATGAAGGCCAGTGATATTCACGACAAAATTGCTTTGTATCAGGACTTGATTTTATGGATGGCACAATAATAAACCTTTAGAGAAGAAAAGACAATTAGACCCTCAAAAATCAAAGAAGTATATATTTCACTCTATAGTCATATTTAGACCATAAGCATCTGGAAATATTCAATTCAGTATAGTCACCCTGGCCATATGTATCTATAAAAATTAAATTAAAAATTCAATTGCTCAGTTGTACTAGGCACATTTCAAGTGTTCAGGGCAAATAGTCAAATGTGACTAGTGGCTAAAGTATTGGACACTGCAGGTTATAGAGCATTTCTACCATGGCAAAAAGTTCCATTGGACAGTGCTAATTTAGAGAAAGAGGAAAATAATCTTGAGCTATGCATGCATCCAGCAAAGTGGCAATCATGGCTGGAATAACCAATTCATAGGCAAGGGACCAAAAAATGATAAACTGAGATAATGAAGTAAAATTTATTATTGAATTATTTAGTAATGAATGCTGTTTTATGACATTAAATCTTGAAACTAGTAGATAGTGAATATTTTTAAGAGATTGGTAACTTGTTAATTCAAACAGAAAGTCAAATTTCCTCTTGGTTTAAATTAGAAATCAAACGGCCTGAGATCCTCTGAGAGAAAAAATGTGGTTTTACAGTTATAAATAAGCCCATTATACAGAGCGAAGTAAGCCAGAAAGATAAAGACCATTACAGTATACTAACACATATATATGGACTTTAGAAAGATGGTAACGATAACCCTATATGCAAAACAGAAAAAGAGACTCAGATGTACAGAACAGACTTGTGGACTCTGAGAGAAGGCGAGGGTGGGATGTTTCAAGAGAACAGCATCGATACATGTATATTATCTAGGGTGAAACAGATCACCAGCCCAGGTTGGGTGCTTGAGACAAGTACTCAGGCTGGTGCACTGGGAAGACCCAGAGGGATTGGGTGGAGAGCGAGGTGGGAGGGGGGACCGGGATGGGGAATACATGTAAATCCATGGCTAGTTCATTTCAATGTATGACAAAAACTACTGTAATGATGTAAAGTAATTAGCCTCCAACTAATAAAAATAAATGGAAAAAAAATAAATAGTATCTGACAATTATTTTCATAAAACATTACATGATCCCCATAAAAATTATGAGAAATACAATGTAAATAAATCTATTGTATCTGATACACTAAAATTATGAAGAGGTAATATACCAATGCAACTACCCATTTTGATAGCTTTTAGGATATTGTTCAGGGTCAATAGTAGTGTGAGGTACTGACTTATTTTCTCCTGATTTACCACCATCATAATCCTTATAGGAATATGAAGAATGTAATGCATGATAAAAATCACTAATTCTTCAAGAACTCCAGAGAGGAAACTGAAGAGTATAGTGCAAATATCCCATATAGACCTCTATTTAAGTTTGTTTTCCTTTAAAATGCCAGAAATGCATGCATACTATAAATTGTATAATATAGAACCAGGCTTCCCTGGTGGCTCAGCTGGTAAAGAATCTGCCTGCAATGTGGGAGACCTGGGTTCGATCTCTGGGTTGAGAAGATCCCCTGGAGAAGGGAAAGGCTACCCACTCCAGTATTCTGGACAGGAAAATTCCATGGACTACATAGTCCATGGGGTTGCAAAGGTCGGACACGACTGAGTCACTTTCACTTTCACTTCACCTCAGTAGAGAACTATGCAATGCAAGCCTGTATTGACTGTTATATTTTTTTATATTTCTATTTTTGTGTAGATTTAATCCTTGACCTCCAAGTTCTCTGCAGTGCTGGATACAGTCTTAAAAAATGTTGCAGATTTTTAATTTTTATGTACATATATACATTGTAAAAAAAAGAAACATAATTTAACAAATAAAAGACAAAATTTTTAAATGTAAAGAAAGTGATTTAGTTTAAAAACTGAGAAAAGTTGATTTAAACCACTAGTGCGAACTAAAATGGAGTGGAATGGGTGAATATAAATCAGATGACCATTATATCTATCTACTATTGTAAGCAAGAATCCCTTAGACAAAACAGAGTAGGCATCATAGTCAAAAAAAGAGTCTGAAATGTAGTACTTGGATGCAATCTCAGAAATGACAGAATGATCTCCGTTCGTCTCTAAGGCAAACCATTCAATATCATGGTAATACAAACTATGCCCTGACTAGTAATGCTGAAGAAACTAAAGTAGAACGGTTCTATGAAGACCTACAAGACCTTCTAGAACTAACACGCAAAAAAAAGATGTCCTTTTCATTATAGGAGACTGCAATGCAAAAGTAGGAAGTCAAGAAACACCTGGAGTAACAGGCAAATTTAGCCTTGGAGTACAGAATGAAGCAGGGCAAAGGTTAATAGAGTTTTGCTAAGAGAACACACTGGTCATAGCAAACACCCTCTTCCAATAATACAAGAGAAGACTCTTCACATGGACATCACCAGAGGTCAACACCAAAATAAGACTGACTATATTCTTTGCATCCAAAGGTGGATAAGCTCTATAGAGACAACAAAATCAAGACTGGGAGCTGACTGTGGCTAAGATCATGAAGTCTTTATTGCCAAATAAAGACTTAAACTGAAGAAAGTAGGGAAAACCACTAGACCATTCAGGTATGACCTAAATCAAATCCCTTACGACTATACAGTGGAAGTGAGAAATAGATTCAAGGGACTAGATCTGATAGACAGAGTGCCTGATGAACTATAGACAGAGGTTCATGACATTGTACAGGAGACAGCAATCAAGATTACCCCCTTTGTAAAAAGGCAAAATGGCTGTCTGAGGAGGCCTTACAAATAGCTGTGAAAAGAAGAGAAGTGAAAAGCAAAGGAGAAAAGGAAAGATATACCTATTTGAATGCAGAGTTCTAAAGAATAGCAAGAAAAGATAAGAAAGCCTTCCTCAGTGATCAACACAAAGAATTAGAGGAAAACAATAGAATGGGAAAGACTAGAGATCTCTTCAAGAAAATCAGAGATACCATGGGAATACTTCATGCAAAGTCGGGCTCAATGAAGGACAGAAATGGTAGGGACCTAACAGAAGCAGAAGATATTAAGAAGAGGTGGCAAGAATACACAGAAGAACTATACAAAAAAGATCTTCACCACCTAGATAATCATGATGGTGTGATCACTCACCTAGAGCCAGATATCGTGGAATGTGAAGTCAAGTGGGCATTAGGAAGCATCGCTATGAACAAAGTTAGTGGAGGTGATGGAATTCCAGTTGAGCTACTTCAAATTCTAAAAGATGATGCTGTGAAGGTGATGCACTCACCATGCCAGCAAATTTGGAAAACTCAGCAGTGGCCACAGAACTGGAAAAGATCTGTTTTCATTCCAACCCCAAAGAAAATGAAAATAAAGTCACTGAATCATGTCCAACTCTTTGTGACCCTATGGATCGCAGCCTACCAGGCTCCTCCATCCATGGAATTTTCCAGGTAAGAGTACTGGAGTGGCTTTCAATTTCCTTCTCCAATCCCAAAGAATGGCAATGCCAAAGAATGCTTGACTACCACACAATTGCACTCATCTCACATGCTAGTAAAGTAATGCTCAAAATTCTCCAAGCCAGGCTTCAACAATACATGAATGGTGAGATTCCAGTTTTCAAGCTGGATTTAGAAAAGGCAGAAGAACCAGAGATCAAATTGCCAACATCTGTTGGATCATGAAAAAAGCAAGAGAGTTCCAGAAAAACATCTATTTCTGCTTTATTGACTATGCCAAAGCCTTTGACTGTGTGGATCACCACAAACTGGAAAATTCTGAAAGAGATGGGAATACCTGACCTGCCTCTTGAAAAATCTGTATGCAAGCAAGGAAGCAACAGTTAGAACTGGACATGTAACAACAAACTAGTTCCAAATAGGAAAAGGAGTACATCAAGGTTGCATATTGTCTCTCTGCTTATTTAACTTATATGCAGAGTACATCATGAGAAGTGCTAGGCTGGATGAAGCACAAGCTGGAATCAAGATTGCCAGGAGAAATATCAATAGCCTCAGATTTACAGATGACACCACCCTCAAAGCAGAACGCGAAGAAGAACTAAAGAGCCTGTTGATGAAAGTGAAAGAGAGTGAAAAACTTGGCTGAAAGCTTAACATTGAGAAAACTAAGACCATAGCATCTGATCCCATCACATCATAGCATCTGATCCCATCACTTCATAGCAAATAGATGGGGAAACAGTGGAAATAGTGGCAGACTTTATTTTTGGGGTCTCCAAAATCACTGCAGGTGATGACTGCAGCCATGAAATTAAAAGACGCTTGTTCCTTGGAAGGAAAGCTATGACCAACCTAGACAGCATATTAAAAAGCAGAGACATTACTTTCCGACAAAAGTCTGTCTAGTCAAAGCTATTATTTTTCCAGTAGTCATGTATGGGTGTGAAAGTTGCACTATAAAGAAAGCTGAGTGTCAAAGAATTGATGCTTTTGAATTGTTGTGTTGGAGAAGATTCTTCAGAGTCCCTTTGACTGCAAAGAGAACCAACCAGTCCATCCTAAAAGAAATCAGTCCTGAATATTCATTGGAAGGACTGATGCTGAAGCTGAAGCTCCAATACTTTGTCCACCTGATGCGAAGAACTGACTCATTTGAAAAGACCCTGATGCTGGTAAAGATTGAATTTGGGAAGAGAAAGTGACGACAGAGGATGAGATGGCTGGATGGCATCATCAACCCAACGGACACTAGTTTGGGTAAACTCCGGTAGTTGGTGATGGACAGGGAGGCTTGGAGTGCTGCAGTCCATGGGGTTGCAAAGATTTAGACAGGGCTGAGAGACTCAGTTGAGAAAAGCCTCTTCTGAAATGAAAATGGAATCATTCAGTTTCTCTGTGCAATATTTTGTCTTGTTCCTACTCTCTTTTTTCTCTAAAATTCTTATTTCTTAGGAGTCAGATGTTCCCAATTTTATTGCATTTAAATTCTATTTGGAAAAAATGGACAAACAGATTTCATGTGAGGAGGAAGATCTGTCATTCTAATTTTGTTTATATATTTATCTTTCAGAATTTATTATATGTGAAACAGTAAACTAACATGGGCATTTTTGTGCATAAAGTATTGGATTTTACATTTCTATATCTACTATATAATACTGCTTTTTTTCGTTTAGTTATACTTATTTCCTTCCCACCTGTCAATAAACTAACATGTTATTATTAAAATATGCCCTTTTTAAAAGGGCAAGATTTTACTCAACATTACTTTCAAAATAGTAATTGAATTCACAGACTAAAACAAGGTAGAAGAAATTGGACTTTTATTTCTGTGTTGTGAGCCATATTCATGAGAAAATGTAAAATCAGTTTTTCTTAGGCATTATTAAGTGTAAGAAAAAATAATTCATTGATAGCTAATTCCACCATGCTTACAAAAAGAAACCATTTTATAGAAGTATTGTTAAAATATACTTTTGGTATTATCTTCTTGTTTTAAGAATAAATGAAAAGTTATCTATAACCAGAATGAACCAAAAGACTCCATAAAGCTCCATTCTTGCTACTGTCTTAATGACCAATATTAATGATTTCAAATAAATCATTCAGGGATTCACACCTTTCATGTAAAGCTATTGTTAAATATGTTTGATATGGAAATCGAGACAAGCATTGTTTCCCAACTTAAAAATCAAAATCACAATATTATATCCAAATATAAATTGCCTTGATACAATGAAATAAAAAAACACTTTTTTAAGAGCTTTCACCATGAGCTATGGAGACGGATTGCCTGGTTTTGAATCCATGCCACTTATTAACTGTGCAACCTTGTGCAAGTTTTTAAAAATTCTATCTCATTAAAAAAATATATATATAATACAGCATCTACCCCATAGTCTTATTGTGAAGATTAAATGAATTAACATATGTAAAGCATTTACTTCCTGGGATTCACATGTGTTTGCAATCATTATTGTCGTCACTATTTAACTAAAGAAAACAAACAAATGCACTGTATTTCCTATACTCACTGAAAGCAAAAGTCTAATCCCATGGGAGAAAAAAAATTGGACTTGAATTCTAGTATCAACTCTGACTTTAAGGGCTTCTCTGGTGGCTCAGTGGTAAATAATTCACCAGCCAATGCAAGAGACATGGGTTTGTTCCCTGATCTGGGAAGATCCCACAGGCCGTGCGGCAGCTAAGCCTGTGCGCCACAACTACTGAGCCTGTGTTGTAGAACCTGGAAGCCACAACTACTGAAGCCCACCTCCGGCAACTCCTGAAGCCCACTTGTCCTAGAGCCCTGGCTCTGT
Organism: Odocoileus virginianus; assembly: GCF_023699985.2. Classification (NCBI taxonomy): domain Eukaryota; kingdom Metazoa; phylum Chordata; class Mammalia; order Artiodactyla; family Cervidae; genus Odocoileus; species Odocoileus virginianus. The sequence continues at coordinate 41,670,828 of NC_069708.1, read as the reverse complement.
GGCATTGAAAAGCCCATGCATCACAACTAGAGTAGCCCCTGCCCAGCTCACTGCAACTAGCGAAAAGCTCTTGCAGCATCAATGACCCAGCCAAGACAAAAATAAGTATTTTTTTTAATTTGCCTTTAAGTATTTATGACTTTGGATAAGTCATTTAATCTTTCTGTGCCTCTCTTTCTTCACTATGGTGAGTAGAATTGGGGACCTCTAATATTCTTTCTTGTTCTAGCATTTTAGATTGAAATAAGCTTTCACTATAAATATGCACTCATTTGTATAATGAATCTCAATTATGTGTAGTGCAACAGCTTTAAAAAATTTTGCATCACAGTTCTATATGTAAATCCAAAATATATTATTGTCATCAACTGCATATTTTATATCATTTTAATTGATTTAAAATTATGTTTACATGGGTTAAAGGCTACATGCCTGTTTGCAGGAGATAGTGATTTTATGGATTCTAGCCTGGCAAAAAAAAAACACTTCTCCATATAATTTAGAAATAAAAACTTTGTTTTAAAAGAGTATTTTTAATGATTATTTTCTATTTTCAAAGCTTTTTAGTGATAAAATTTCCCCTCAAAAGGGATATATTCCAATCACATTTATCTTTAGATATTATGGTCAGTTTTCAAATGCATACATTGAACAGTGTATCCCCTTGATGAAATACAAAACATATACTAACTCATGGCTAATTTTAACTGGTATTTGCTTTTTTAGGACCAAATGTAAGTTAGAGAAAGTGGGAGTTTATTTTCATTGGATAATTGTAATACATTTTGAACCCCTGTAATATATTTTGACTATGTGGATCACAATAAATTGTGGAAAATTCTGAAAAAGATGGGAATACAAGACCACCTGACCTTACTCATGAAAAACTTGTATGCAGGTCAGGAAGCAACAGTTAGAACTGGACATGGAACAACAGACTGATTCCAAATAGGAAAAGGAGTACATCAAGGATATATATTGTCACTCTGCTTATTTAACTTATATGCAGAGTACATCATGAGAAATGCTGGGCTGGAAGAAGCACAAGCTGGAATCAAGATTGCTGGGAGAATATAAATAACCTCAAATATGCAGATGACACCACCCTTATGGCAGAAAGTGAAGAAGAACTAAACAGCCTGTTGATGAAAGTGAAACAGGAGGGTGAAAAAGTTGGCTTAAAGCTCAACATTCAGAAAACTAAGATCATGGCATCTGGTCCCATCACTTCATGGCAAATAGACAGGGAAACAGTGGCAGACTTTTTTTTTTTGGGTGGGGGGGCTCCAAAATCACTGCAGATGGTGATTGCAGCCATGAAATTAAAAGACACTTACTCCTTGGAAGGAAAGTTATGACCAAACTAGACAGCATATTAAAAAGCAGAGACATTACTTTACCAACAAAGGTCCATCTAGTCAAGGCTATGGCTTTTCCAGTGGTTATGTATGGATGTGAAAGTTAGACTATAAAGAAAGCTGAGCACAGAAGAATTGATTCTTTTGAAGTGTGGTGTTGGAGAAGACTCTTGAGAGTCCGTTGGACTGCAAGGAGATTCAACCAGTCCATCCTAAAGGAGATCAGTCCTGGGTGTTCATTGGAAGGACTGATGTTGAAGCTGAAACTCCAGTTCTTTGGCCACCTAATGGGAAGAGCTGACACATTTGAAAAGACCCTGATGTTGGGAAAGACTGAAGGTGGGAGGAGAAGGGGATGATAGAGGTTGAGATGGTTGGATGTCATCACCGACTCAATGGACACTAGTTTGGGTAAACTCCAGGAGTTGGTGATGGACATTGAGGCCTGGCATGCTGCAGTTCATGGGGTCGCAAGGAGTCGGACACAACTGAGGGACTGAACTGAACTGAACTGAATACATTTTATAATACATTGTAATACATTTTGAACTCCTGTGTTGAAAATATTGAAGCAAACACATATCACAAAATCAAACAATTTTTTAAAATAGTATTTCCAAATAACATATGCCATCATGATTTTGTATTGAAAATGATAAAAAGTCAAATTCTCCAAAGTTTATCACTTTAAAATTTAAAAGATAATTTAAACCTGTTACAGCTGATAACTGCAACATTGCACCTTTAAAATTTTCCACTAATTACAGCTGCTAATTTTCAAGGGGAACAACAGTGAGTCCGATTTGACATAAGGACAGCTTTTCCACCTCTTTTTTTGTATGTTTTTTTATTCAGAAGAAATGTGTTTAAAAAAAAAAGCATTGCAAATATATTATCTATCCAACGAGTACATTTTTGTGGACTACTTTTACTTTTTTGATGTTAGAAAATAAATAGCAATTGTTTTGTAAAACTTTATATACAACAACCAAAATGAAACAACAGAAACTGAAAACCAAGAAACTCCACGTGTTACCTAATAATGTTACCTATTAAAATCTACAGAATCTAAACTCTGAGGCTAAAACTCAAAGGTCCTTGATTAGTTGCTTCCAACATAGGTCTTTTCTCATTAATTTAAAATCCATGACATCCCCTCTTCAGTCAAACCAACACCCACTCTCTAATCATAACATTTTTCGGATCTCTGGTCATCCATGGTCCTCATCTGCTCCAGGGCATTTCACACAGCTCATTTTTTCTAAGAAACTTTCACAGATTAACATTATACAGGGGGTATTTGAATAAGTATAAAAGTAAGCATAAGCTTAGAAGTAAGTGCTTAAGGGACTTGTTAAAATATGGCAACTATGGAGAAGGCAGTCAACAAAATCTTGGAGTGATCAGCTTTTCATTTTTTTTTAACTTTAATTTGGAAAAAAATCTCATTAACAGTTATTACGTGCCATGTGCATTTGAATATCACATTCCCTTACTCATCTATTATTTCTCTCTCAACGTGTAAAATATACAGAATATTGTTTTGAACTGAATGTACTGTTGAATAAAATTGTTACCTTGGTTTAATTTGGCTTTGCTATCTTAATGGTAGGGCTTCCTGGGTAACTTAACGACAAAAAAAAAAAAAAAATCTACCTGCAAATGCAGGAGAAGTGGGTTCCATACCTCGGTTGGGAAAATGCCCTGGAGAAGGAAATGGCAACCCAATCCAGCATTCATGCCTGAGAAATTCCATGGAGAGAAGAATCTGGTGGGCTACAGCCCATGGAGTCACAAAAGTGTAGGACACAAATTAGCAACTAAAGAACAACAACAATCTTAATAATAAACTATCACTAAGAAAATGGGGACAGTGCATTCTAATATTTTTCTTTTTTGGGTAAGTCCAAAGTTTATCAAAAACTTTTGGTAAGTTTTTTTTTTTTTTTTTTTTGTAAGTTTACTACCTCACGTCCTATTGAAAGCAAATCTGGTACACGTTTTAGGTCCTTAAAACATTGCGTGCATTTCATGGCAATAATGAAAAGGATTGAATCAGCCCATTGATGATCAAATTACAAATTGTCTTATTCATCAGTTCAGTTCCGATCAGTTGCTCAGTCACGTCCAACTCTTTGCGACCCCATGGACTGCAGCATGCCAGGCCTCCCTGTCCATCACCAACTCCCAGAGTTTACTCAAACTCATGCCCAACGAGTCAGTGATGCCATCCAGCCACCTCATCCTCTGTTGTCCCCTTCTCCTCCCACCTTCAATCTTTCCCAGCATCAGGGTCTTTTCTAATGAGTCCATTCTTCCCATCAGGTGGCCAAAGTGTTGGAGTTTCAGCTTCAGTATCAGTTCTTCCAATGCATATTCAGGACTGATTTCCTTTAGGATGGACTGGTTTGATCTCTTTGCAGTCAAAGGGACTCTCCAAAACCACAGTTCAAAAGCATCAGTTCTTCAGTACTCAGCATTCTTTATAGTCCAACTCTCACATCCATACATGACAACTAGAAAATCATAGCTTTGACTAGATGGACCTTTGTTGGCAAAGCAATGTCTGTGCTTTTTAATATGCTGTCTAGGTTGATCATGGAGAAGGAAATGGCAACCCACTCCTGTTCTCGCCTGGAGATTCCCGTGGACAGAAGAGCCTGTCCATGGAGTCGCACAGAGTCGGACATGACTGAAGCGACTTAGCATGCATGCATCCGTTGGAGAAGGGAGTGGCAACCCACTCCAGTATTCTTGCCTGGAAAATCCCAGGGAGAGGAGCCCGGTGGACTGCCATTTATGGGGTCGCACAGAATCAGACATGACTGAAGCAATTTAGCAGCAACAGCAGCAGCAGCAGGTTGATAATAATTTTTCTTCCAAGGAGCAAGCGTCTTTTAATTTCATGGTTGTAGTAATCATCTGCAGTGATTTTGGAGCCCAAAATAATTGTCACTGTTTCCACTGTTTCCCCATGTATTGTTCATCTATGAAGTGATGGGACCACATGCCATGATCTTAGTTTTCTGAGTGTTGAGTTTTAAGCCAACTTTTTCAGTGTCCTCTTTCACTTTCATCAAGAGGCTCTTTAGTTCTTCTTCTCTTTATGCCATAAGGATGGTGCCATCAGCATATCTGAGGTTATTGATACTTCTCCTGGCAATCTTGATTCCAGTTTGTGCTTCATCCAGCCCAGCGTTTCTCATAATGTGCTCTGCATATAAATTAAATAAGCAGGGTTACAATATGCAGCCTTGATGTACCCCTTTCCTGATTTGGAACCAGTCTGTTTTCACATGGCCAGTTCTAACTGTTGCTTCCTGACCAGCAAACAGATTTCTCGAGAGACAGGTCAGGTGGTCTGTATTCCCATCTAATTTTCCACAGTTTACTGTGAAACACACATCAAAGGCTTTGGTGTAGTCAATAAAGCAGACATAGATATTTTTTCTGGAACTCTCTTGCTTTTTTGATGATCCAACGGATGTTGTCAATTTGATCTCTGGTTCCTCTGCCTTTTCTAAATCCAGCTTGAACATCTGGAAGTTCATGGTTCATGTACTGTTGAAGCCTGGCTTGGAGAATTTTGAGCATTACTTTGCCAATGTGTGAGATGAGTACAATTGTGTGGTAGTTTGAATGTTCTTTGGCATTGCCTTTCTTTGGGATTGGAATGAATACAGATCTTTTCCAGTCCTGTTGCCACTGCTGAGTTTTCCAAATTTGCTGGCATAGTGAGTGCATCACCTTCACAGTATCATCTTTTAGAATTTAAAGTAGCTCAACTGGAATTCCATCACCTCCTCTAGCTTTGTTCGTAGTGATGCTTCCTACGGCCCACTTGACTTCACATTCCATGATGAATGGCTCTAGGTGAGTGATCACACCGTCATGATTATCTAGGTGGTGAAGATCTTTTTTGTATAGTTCTTCTGTGTATTCTTGCCACCTCTTCTTAATATCTTCTGCTTCTGTTAGGTCCATCCCATTCCTGCCTTTATTGTGCCCATCTTTGCCTGAAATGTTCCCTTGATATCTCTAATTTTCTTGACGAGATCTCCAGTCTTTCCCATTCTGTTGTTTTCCTCTATCTCTTTGCGTTGATCTTATTCATGACAGTTTCATCTTATTCATGACAGTTTGTAAAGTCAAGATTTTGTAAATGTAGTAATAATGTGATGAATTATGTTCCAACTACCCGTAATGGACTTGAACAATTTGGGAAGGACTGTGAGGCACTAGAGAAATGAGGAGTGGCAAAGGGTATGGACGAAACTGTGGAGAAAACTAGAAAGAGTGGGAGTACAAAGGATAGGTAGGCAAGGGATGATTTTGAGTATTGGGATGAACTAAGAAAAGTATTCATGCAATCTAAGCAGGACAAGGATGGATAAAAACTAAGTGGAGGAAATTGAATTTGGAAACCTAAAAAGTAGGTATACAAACTCAAAAGCATAGTGAGGAATTTGGCAAAACTGTAATGAATTGATCATGACTTCATTGAGTGGGAGACTTGAAGGACCGAAAAAAAAAACAGGGAAGGTGTGGGGAGATTTCATGGATATGGGAGTTCTTAGGCACCACTGAGAGTGGATCTGAGTAGAGTGTGGATTTGAGTACCTAAAGCGGATGGAGGGAAGAGATAGAGGTAATAGAGCTAATGGAAGGGAACAATGAAAATAATGATGTAACAAGTAAAAGAAAGTTGTTTAAATTTTCATGGATATGGGAGGTCCTAGGCACCACTGAGAGTGGATCTGAGTAGAGTGTGGATTTGAGTACCTAAAGTGGATGGAGGGAAGAGATAGAGGTAATAGAGCTAATGGAAGGGAACAATGAAAATAATGATGTAACAAGTAAAAGAAAGTTGTTTAAATTTTCTTCCCTAAGTAAAAATTAAGTTACTGGAGAAATTTTATATAGACTAACAATTTTAATATATTACTTCTTTTAGGAATGCTGGGAATGGGGGTGGGTTGGGGTGGCACATATTTCACTTTCTTATTCTGCCACATGGAAGAGAAAAACTGAGAATGGGAATTTGTGACAAAGAACTTAAATACATTATTTTAAAATATAAAATATATTGTACTACTTTATCACAGTACTAGTCAGTACTGTGAGAAGGTTGAAGGGTTGCATTGGAGGACATATTATTCACTAAGTCTACAAACATAAATGATTTTTGAAAAAAAATTAAAACCTCCATGACACCTTGCACATTATTTCAAATTTCATTTAATTAAATAGAATCTTAAAAACTTTTAATCACTTAAATGAAGAATGGGGGATACACTACTAGCTTATTTAATCAAATCATTTTCCTATCAGTGTTAAGACATTCCATGTATTTACTCACTAGAAAAATCTCTTGGGACTTCCCAGTGGTCCAGTGGTTAAGACCACCTTCCTATGCAGGAGGCGCAAGTTTGATTCCTGGTGAGGGCATGAAGGTCCCACATGCCTTGGAGTGTGGCCAAAAATAAAATCTTTTTTTTGCTAGTTGGTATATATTATATTTGTTTGTTGTTGTTGTTTTGTTGCTAAATCATGTCTGACTCTTTTGCAACCCCATGGACTGTAGCCCGCCAGGCTTCTCTGTCCATGGGATTTCCCAGGCAAGAATACTGAAGTGGGATGCCATTTTCTTCTCCAGGGGATCTTTCCAACCTCGGGATCAAACACACATCTCATGCATTGGCAGCGGAATTCTTCACCACTGAGCCACAGGGATGCCCCTTATATTCATTGACTATCTTCTGTGTGCTAGGCACTGAAAGGCAAAAATGAGAAAGAACAGTCACTCTACCTAAGTTGGTCCACAAAAAAGAGGTATTTGGACATTTATAATACATTGATAGTGTCTGTGGTCATTCAAGTCAATAGAAGCATTTGCTGTAATATGGGGGATTTTTGTTGTCGTTTTACATCTCTCCCAACATGATATTAGTCAGTATGCTGGAATGAATATAAACTTCCTTCCGTTTCCCCTCATTCATTTTAATTCTAAAATTTTAAGCTTGATGCAAATCTTTTAAGGAAACAAAAGGTTTGAATACTAAAAATGGGAGTTCAGATAAAATCTGTACTGAAAAGTTCCAGAAGAAGTGTGATTTATATGGTATTTAACATATATAAAACTCAGCTTGAAATGTCTGAATGAAAACCCACTTTTGCACAGTCCTCATAGTGCTCTGCAATCAGATGTGGGGTGGAGGATAAAAAGAGAGAGGAGAAGAAAGATCTCTGCCTCGAGTACAAAGTAATTAATTGAAACTTAAAATAGATGTACCAAAATGATCAGGTTTTGATAATCCTATACTATGCTACGTGGGAGGTTCCACAGCAGGACCTGCAAGGTCCCTTTAGTTTTAGAGATGCAATGACTCTGTTATACCCTGATGGATAAAATGCTGTTAGCAGCAAATCATTCTGGACTCTGAAATGCAGTCACAAAATATTCTAGGAATTCAAAATGAGGCAAAGACTCTGCTACCCTTATTTGCCTGCTAGAGGAAGATCAAATAAAAATGTTGTATCCACTAAATGGGCTTTCTCTTTTGGACTTATATAAAAGTTCTCTAAACCTGACACATAGAATTGGTAATCTGCAGTAGGATTATGAAACAATAGAAACCATCGGAAAGCCATATAGACTCACAGTACTATATATATGCGCACTAGGTGTAATCCTAGTCCTTCGATTAACAGTATTTCTTCCCCGAAGCTGAGGAAAAAGGTCATTCCTTGAATACTAATCACATATTATGTCATTAAGAATTAATAATCATGAAATGTTAAAGTTCCTTCAATTATTAAACTGATCTAATGCTTCTTGGTATCAATTCACACTATCTTATAGGGGGATTTCTAATTCTGTAAGGAGGATAACAAAATGTTGTCTCAATTCCATATATATGCATTAGTATACTGTATTGGTCTTTATCTTTCTGGCTTACTTCACTGTGTATAATGGGTATATTATCAAGGGTGAAACAGATCACCAACACAGGTTTGATGCATGAGACAAGTGCTCAGGGCTGGTGCACTGGGAAAACCCAGAGGGATGGGATGGGGAGGGAGGTGGGAGGGGAGACTGGGATGGGGAATACATGTAAATCCATGGCTGATTCATGTCAATGTATGGCAAAAGCCAGTACAATATTGTAAAATAATTAGCCTCCAACTAATAAAAATAAATAGGAAAAAAAATGTTGTCTCACACAAGCTTGTCACTTTCTTCACAAGACTACAAAATTGAGAGTAGCTGAGGCAGGACCTCTCTGGCATGTGGATAGAATCCTTCTTATTCACAACACAATTTTCCAAAGGTCAAACACTTGGATTTGGATTTCAAGAAACCAAAAATCTAAATTCAAAAAGTAGACCACACAATAGCAGAGGTCCATCATTATACATCACAATCTTCCAATTTGTTGTAATGGCTACAAAATAAGAAAATGTTAATGACCTTTGCACAATTTTAGATTTTGGAAAAGGGGAAGCAAAGCACATAAATTTGTGATTTCAATATGATCTTATGGATCTTTCTTGGATTAAAAAACAAAAAGTTCACAGCAATTTTGGAGGTAGGGTATGCTAGAAATGTATTTAGGCTTTAGACTAGAAGAAGCTTTAAAAATTTCAAAAAGCCAGCCCACACTGCTGCATTCTTAATTCCAATTAAGTCAGATCTTTTAAAGGATTTAATGCATATTTGTGTAGAAATCATGGAAATTTGCTACCTATTTCTATTATATTTTTAGTTTTATATTGGTGTTGCAAAAACATAGATTAACTGAAAATGTGACCAGAATCTCACTGCTATAAATGTTCTTCAGGGAATAACAGTTTACATTGCAAATGGCTGGAATTTATACTTTTTAATACTGGAAATGGGAATGCTATGCTTTATCATTGCATGATTATGACTTTTCTAGAATTCCAGACACATGTATTTCTCACACCCATTTCTCTATCAAAACTTTTTAGAGCAGTGCTATGCAGAACTTCCTGTGATGATAGAAATAGTCTATATCTGAATGTTCCAATATGGTAGTTAAAGGTGGATATCAAACCCATGAAATGTGGCTAGCCCAACTAAGAAAATCCATTCTTAATTTTGCATAATTTTAATTAACTTTTATTTAAATATTTACATGTGCTAGTAACTACCTTATTGAATATCACAGTACAGAGATACTTTGTATTCTGTATTTAATTTAAGGTATGCATGATTTGTAACAATGAACATGATTTGTTCATTTGGACATGGAACAATGGACTGGTTCCAAATTGGGAAAGGAGTATGTCAAGGCTGTATATTGTCACCTTGCTTATTTAACTTATATGCAGAGTCCATCATGCAAAATGCCAGACTGGATGAAGCACAAGCTGGAATCAAAATTTCAGGGAGAAATATCAATAACCTCAGATATGCAGATGACACCATTCTTATGCAGAAAGCAAAGAGGAACTAAAGAGTCTCTTGATGAAAGTGAAAGAGGAGAGTGAAACAGCTGGCTTAAAACTCAACATTCAAAAAACAAAGATCATGGCATCCAGTCCCATCATTTCACAGCAAATAATGGAAAACAATGGAAACTGTGACAGACTTTATATTCTAGAGTTCCAAAATCACTGCAGATGGTGACTGCAACCATGAAATTAAAAGATGCTTGCTCCTTGGAAGAAAAGTTATGACCAACCTAGACAGCATATTAAAAAGCAGAGACATGACTTTACAGACAAAGGTCCATCCAGTCAAAGCTATGGATCTTCCAATAGTCATGTATGTATGTGAGAGTTGGACCATAAAAAAAGCTGACTGCTGAAGAATGGATGCTTTTGAACTGTGGTATTAGAAAAGACTCTTGAGAGTCCCTCGGACTGCAAGGAGATCGTCCATCCTAAAGGAAATCAGTCCTGAATATTCATTGGAAAGAATGATGCTAAAGCTGAATCTCCAATACTTCGGCCACATGATGTAAAGAACTCACTCATTGGAAAAGACCCCAATGCTTGGAAAGACTGAAGGCAGAAGGAGAAGGGGATGACAGAGGATGAAATGGTTGGATGGCATCAGTGACTCGATGGACATGAGTTTGAGCAAGCTTGAGGAGTTGGTGATGGACAGGGAAGCCTGGCATGCTGCAGTCCATGGGGTTGCAAAGAGTCAGACATGACTGAGTGACTGAACTGAATTGAAACTGAATTCATGATTTGGCTTTTCTAGTGGCTCAGGTGGTAAAGAATCCGCCTGCAATGCAGGAGACCTGGGTTTGATCCCTTGGTTGGGAAGATCCTCTGGAGGAGGGCATGGCAACCAACTCCAGTATTCTTGCCTGGAGAATTCCTATGGACAGAGGAGCCTGGCAGGCTACTATCCATGAGATCACAGAGTCAGACATGACTGAGCGACTAAGCAGAGCTCAGCATTCTTGATTTACTTATGGAAAATGTGTGTTATTAGGATACTCATGTTTTCCCATCCATGCATCCATTCATCAACCATCTAGTTGATCTTTCATTCTGAAGCACACTCAGTACATAAAACAACATGTTAAGCTTACATAATAAAGGAGATTTATGTTAAGTTTAGGTGGTGCAGTGGTAAAGAATTCACTTGCCAATGCAGGAGATGCAAGAGACATGAGTTTGATGCCTGGGTCAGGACTATTCCCTGGAGTAGAAGATGGGAAACCACTTCAGTATTCTTGCCTGGAAAATTCCGTAGACAGAGGAGCCTGGCAGGTTATAATCCATTGGGGTCGCAAAGCGTCAGACATGACTGAGCATGCATGCACACATATGGTGGGGGAGATAAGCCAAGACCTGTGCAGGATAAGTAATACTGTACATTGAATAGGCTAACTGACGAAAGAGCAAAATGCTATGGGAATACCAAAGAACACTTTTGAATAATGGAATTAGGAAGAGGTTCGTGGATTTCCTTAAAGGTTTTTGAAAAGTATGCAAGGTATATGAAGGACAGTAAGGAAACAAGATTGCAAGGTAAGAAAGTCTGAAGGTGAGCCTGAAATGTGGGGATTATAAAGAGGGAATACTCAAAGCTTTTTTAAATGACTGAAAAAGTTAGTGCCAAGAAGAGATAAGGTAAAAGGAGAATGAACATGTTTGTAGGAAAATGTTGAGGCTAAATAAGAGAACACATTTTAATCTAAGATTTTTCTTAATTTATTTAATTATAAAAAGTTATTTGTTATAAAGGTTCATTTTAAATGAGTTGAAATTTTAGCTAAAATAAATTTATATATTAACTTGAATTGCACTATTGATACATATGATCAACATAGAGACCATTATTAAAGTGAAGTCATCAATCATCTACCTTAACTTCCATCTTGGCCTGTAAAGACTAAAGATTAGGATAGCTACAATAAGGAGAGCTAAACACAAACATGTGAATTTTCCCTTCCTGTATAGAATTCCTATGGGGCTGTGCCAGATAACCTTAGATGTATTAAATTATTTTTCATTCCCTAGGAGAGTGCCTTGAATTCCTCAGCAAGTATTGAATTATGTATTAATCTAAAAGCAAATATCAAAACACTTTGGGAAAGTAGACATCCTTACAATGTGATATAGGTGGCTAATCAAATGCCACAAATATAAAAACAAACTGATTAATTTATTGATTCCCAGATCTATCACATATTCCTTTTGAATATAAATATATAAACATATTACATTTGAATAAAATTTCACATCTATTTGCAGAGATCATTGATATTTTTGCTTTGCTGCTCTGGATTAATGTCCATTGTTTCAAACAAAAAATAGTTTTTGCTTCCTTTGCAAGTAGAAAATTAAATATTTTCATAGTTTGAATGAATATGATTTTATTTAAACACTCAGGTATTGAATATCAATATATAACTGAGTATACTTTGAAATGTGGGAGATAATCAGGGTTTTATCTTTGCCTTTAATAAAGACTAGACCTACAATGTTATCTTCATAGCTGAATTTTCATCTGTGGATTTATAGAACTAACAGATATGGGTGTTTTCTTCTGAGGAAATTATGATTTCAAGGAATTTGATTAACATGGGTGCTCATTTCTTCCCTTAATAAGAAATTTGAAAGTTGATAATTTGCAGACTTTTACATTTAGTATTTTATTAACTATTCAGGTACACTTTTTGACTTAGGGGCCATGCCCATGTAGGTAATTTTCTTTTTCTTTTTTTTCATTTATTTTTATTAGTTAGAGGCTAATTACTTTATAATATTTTAGTGGTTTTTGCCATACACTGACATGAATCAGCCATGGATTTATGTGTGTCCCCCATCCCGATCCCCCCTCCAGCCTCCCTCCCATCCCATCCCTCTGGGTCTTCCCAGTGCACCAGCCCTGAGCACTGGTCTCATGTAGGTAATTTTCTTCCTACTAGAATGATATACGAGGATCAAGAGGTTGCTAATATACAGTTTGCTGACACATGGATTCTTAACTCCTGGAATTTCTGCCCTTTAATAAAAAATATCTCTATTAGCTTGTCCATCCAATGGTATGTTGCTGGGTGGATTAAAATACTACTTTTCTAATCTCTCTCTCATACACATAGTCACACACTTTCTCACACTCACACACATACCATTCTTATTTTTAATTAACAGCATAAATGGCAAATGTTTGAGGACTGAATCATATTTATCTCTTCAAATTACTTTTAGTTCTTGATAAAGCAACATGTCAATGTACCTAATTAACTTCAAACAAAATATTAAAGAAAGAACTGCCTATGAGAATAAGTTTAAGTAGTAATTGACTTGATTGTACATTTAGGATATGTATATTTTATGTACAGATATAATTCCTCTGAAATTCAAGATGAACTTGAAGCCAAAATATAGCTAATTACATTTGACCATCTCTCAGAGAATAACTTCCTTCTTGATAAATTGTTATAATAAAACTGAAATGGCCAATAATTAATTCATGCTTTGAGTTCTTCCACTTTAATCCTGCTAGCTGATGACTTACTAGTAAATTTGTATAATTGCAAACTGAAGCAAAAATTACCTAAAGCTTAAGCACATTTATTGTAGGAAAATCTGGTATTGGGTGAGATACCAAATTTCAGGTACAGCATTATTAAGATGAACTACATGTTAAATGTTGAGTCTAGTAATACTAATGGTAATGTGCACTGTACAGAATAGCAAAGAATCATGCAAATTTTCACATGTAGAAAATATAGAGATTACAGTAATATTACGGAATATTTGAAGGTTGATAGAAAGCAGTATGCTACTTTCAGGGGCTTCCCGGGTGGCGCTGGTGGTAAAGAACCTGCCTGCCAATGCAGGAGACATGGGTTCGACCCCTGGGTTGGGAAGATACCCTGGAGAAGCGCATGGCATCCCACTACAGTATTCTTGCCTGGAGAATCCCATGGACAGAGGAGCCTGGTGGGCTACAGTCCACAGAGTCACAAAGAGTCGAACATGATTGACGTGACTGAGCATGCATGTGTGCTACTTTCATTAAGTTATATTTTCTCCTGGTTGGCCAACATATTTTAATCGGTTCAGATAATGAAACTCCATGATTTTTTTCCATGAGGCTCTGAGAACTTAATAAAGAAGTCTTGGAATAAAACAAATAATAAATCTTTAAAAGAACTGTCATTGATAAGTATTTCTAGGTGTAAAAAAAAGTTATTCTCATGTTTTTAAGGTTAAGAGATCATCAAGCAAACAAACCATGGCTAAAGAAGGTTGAAAGATCTGACCTAAGATTTTGCTATTAATAATATACAAGAAAATCAGATAAAGATGACTGGGGAGAGAGGAAACTAACTTATCAGCTAAAGGAAACAATAGTCTACACTAGACAATCATCTTCACTGGTTGATTTGACTTTATGAATGTATTTATCAATTCCAGTCACTATCTGCCTTAAGTATTGATTCTCCCTGTTCACCTTTACATCACTAAGCTTTACTAAGAAGTTTCTGTTAAAAGCTAAACTATTCCAATCCATGAACACGGTATATTTCTCCATCGTCCTCAAGACAGTATGGTACTGGCACAAAGACAGAAATATAGATCAATGGAACAGAATAGAAAGCCCAGAGATAAATCCACGAACCTATGGTCACCTTATCTTCGACAAAGGAGGCAAGGATATACAATGGAAAAAAGATAACCTCTTTAACAAGTGGTGCTGGGAAAACTGGTCAACCACCTGTAAAAGAATGAAACTAGAACACTTTCTAACACCATACACAATAATAAACTCAAAATGGATTAAAGATCTAAATTTAAGACCAGAAACTCTAAAACTCCTAGAGGAGAACATAGGCAAAACACTCTCCGACATAAATCACAGCAGGATCCTCTATGACCCACATCCCAGAATTTTAGAAACAAAAGCAAAAATAAACAAATGGGACCAAATGAAACTTAAAAGCTTTTGCACAACAAAGGAAACTATAAGCAAGGTGAAAAGACAGCCCTCCGATTGGGAGAAAATAATAGCAAATGAAGCAACAGACAGATGATTAATCTCAAAAATATACAAGCAACTCCTCCAGCTCAACTCCAGAAAAATAAATGACCCAATCAAAAAATGGGCCAAAGAACTAAACAGACATTTCTCCAAGGAAGACATACAGATGGCACAAAAACACATGAAAAGATGCTCAACATCACTCATTATCAGAGAAATGCAAATCAAAACCACAATGAGGTACCATTACACGCCAGTCAGGATGGCTGCTATCCAAAAGTCTACAAGCAATAAATGCTGGAGAGGGTGTGGAGAAAAGGGGACCCTCTTACACTGTTGGTGGGAATGCAAATTAGTACAGCCGCTATGGAGAACAGTGTGGAGATTTCTTAAAAAGCTGGAAATAGAACTGCCATATGACCCAGCAATCCCACTTCTGGGCATACACACCGAGGAAACCAGATCTGAAAGAGACACGTGCACCCCAATGTTCATTGCAGCACTATTTATAATAGCCAGGACATGGAAGCAACCTAGATGCCCATCAGCAGACGAATGGATGAGGAAGCTCTGGTACATATACACCAAGGAATATTACTCAGCCATTAAAAAGAATTCATTTGAATCAGTTCTAATGAGATGGATGAAACTGGAGCCCATTATACAGAGTGAAGTAAGCCAGAAAGATAAAGACCATTACAGTATACTAACGCATATATATGGAATTTAAAAAGATGGTAATTATAACTCTATATGCAAAACAGAAAAAGAGACTCAGATGTATAGAACAGACTTGTGGACTCTGTGGGAGAAGGCGAGGGTGGGATGTTTCAAGAGAACAGCATCGAAACATGTATATTATCTAGGGAGAAACAGATCACCAGCCCAGGTTGGATGCATGAGACAAGTGCCCGGGCCTGGTGCACTGGGAAGACCCAGAGGGATAGGGTGGAGAGGGAGGTGGGAGGGCAGATCGGGTTGGGGAATACATGTAAATCCATGGCTAATTCATTTCAATGTATGACAAAAACCACTGCAATGTTGTAAAATAATTAGCCTCCAACTAATAAAAATTAACAAAAAAGAAAAGCTAAACTATTTGAACTTTTTTTTAATTTAATTTTTTATTTATTTTAATTGGAAGCTAATTACTTTACAATATTGTAGTGGTTTTTGCCATACATTGACATGAATCTGAATTAGGAGTATTTGACTCATTGCCTCTTCCTGATCATTAGATGCATAGGTCTATAAGAAACCACATCCTTTTTTGTTTTTGATAGTAGAAAACTTTCATCTTTATTCAGATTTCACACAAACTATGAATAAAACAATGTTTACTCTCTACTCTTCTGCACATGTTCAGACATGGCTGCATGAACCCAGCAAGGATTATAGAAACTAGCCCCTGCCAATATCAAGAAATTTTATGAATATTTTATTTTTGTAGTTTTCCTGCACTCAGTAAGTGTGGTCAAGTACTAAATTCCACATTACCTATTATCTTTCCACCAGTTTAAGTCCAAGCCTAAACTCAAATTTTAACTTGCTTATGCAAATTTAATTTACCTAGAAATATTTAGTTCCTTGGTGAGATTAAAATTCCCATTACCTTGGTGCCTTATTAATTGGAAAGTAATAGGAAAAGACATTCTCAAGGTGAGGTAACTGAAATTTACACTCCTTTTGACTTATCATCTTGAGAAAAGTTTCTTTTGTGGTTTCAGATTTCTGCAGGCTACAATTTTTTAAACAGGTGTACTGTGGAGATGATGACAAATCTGCACATAGAGAATTTAAGATATCTAAGAGAATTGTCACAATCAGGAAAAGTGAGAAACATCCAATGCCCATGCTTTCCTTTTAAATCAAAGCAACTTTTTCCAGTGGAACTCAAACCCTTTAAGTGGTTGTGTTGTAGTAAACACAAGACATTCCTTCACTTTCATTCTTTCTATTCTAGCAATTTTGTTGTTGCTGTTGCATACATCAGGACAGGAAAAAGACATATATATTTTGTCTTAATTTTCAAAAATTAGTAAACTTTTAGAATATTTAGAAGATACATAGAATATCTCCTTATAAGGAAATCAAAACATTTGGCTATGTGATTACAAAGGCAATCAATTTACATCGAGTTTGAATAGTAATCTTTCTTCTCTCCTTTACTTATATAGTCCTACTGACCTCCCCACATTATAATCCTTTAAATAATTCACATAAAATGTACTACATTATTCAAGAAAAATGTCATAGTCACTTCACTTATCCAATGTCACTTTCATATCACTGAACTTTGTTTTCACTTTTTTTGAGGGGGGTAAGCATTCTGTCTATTTTGTCTACATCTTTTCATCCTGATCACTTATTTTAGTGTGAAAATGCTCTAAATATAATACATGTAACCAATGGAAATTATTATGGTAAATATAATGGTTTTATTCCAATATTAGAGCCTTAGAATATTTGAAATTCCTTTTTGAGATGCTACTACAAATACAAATTTAAAAATACATAATGTACTTGTGTGTATATATGTATGTGTATTTATTTAACATGTATATATGAAACACATAGTATTTAAATCCAAAGAAGCAAGTATCTAGTATAAAGAATGCCAGAAGACTGTATGAAACTAAATTTTTGACAGAATGATAATTTGGGGGCTCAAAAATTCATCTTCTGTGTATACTTATTTGGGGAGATGGGGGACTAAAATAACTGAACATTAAATATGTTATAAGGGTTTTTAAAAGATCAAGTGAGTAGGAATAGAATCAACAGAAAAATTTAAATCTGATTATTACTTTTTATATTCACAAAAAAAGTCTGAGAATAAAGTTTGGTATATTTATTATCTTTAAATACATCACAAAGGGAATTGGCAACATCTAGAAGTAATGACAGTAAGTGATTCTATCAGTATTTTTGTCACTTTCATACATGAAAATTGAGTGGTTTTTGCCATTTTATATAGATTATATTTACTAGTTTTCAACACGCTCTGACTTTATCATGTTAAAAAATGAAAGAAAAATATTATTCTTGGATCATTCTCTAGAACTGAGTTAAGTTTCTCAGGAAGATTAAGAGTTTATGAGTAGAGCCAAGAAATGTCTTTAACCAAATGTCTTTTATCATGACATTTTATAGTATGTCTGTTATCATTTTTATATGAATCTTTTTAAAAGCTTGCATACTTAGCTTATTTGAATATCTTGTAGTTCAAAACCAAAATATTTATACATATTCAATGCAAAAAAATTACACTTTATATCCTTTTGATCAAAATAATTAGTTTAGAAATAAAATGTCATTTCAGGCATAAAATAAGGAAATTCACTACCACATATTGTAGACCGAGTAGTCATTTGAGAAGGATAAATAATACATTTATTTTAAAATAGAATTTTCTCAGATAAACCAATAAATGTATTATTAAAGATTTGAAGACAATAAATTTATTTTTTCTAATTAATTAATGATATTTTAAGAAGTCACATTTGTTCTTTACCCCTGTTTCATTAAAAATGATCAGAACCACTTTAAATATAATACTGCTGTTTCACGTTATGTGGCATTCTTATCAATAAAATATATTTAGAATCACCACAAAAATCCAAACTAGAATGGCAATTTTAATGATATAAAAACTGTTAAAACGATTTCAATGATTTTTTTAAAATTGGGATTAATCAGATTATGAAAAGACTTGCTTTTCTAAAAAGGGAGATCATATCACATTAACATTGCTTAAACTGTCAAAAAAAAATAATCTTCTTTATTCCTACTGACTTCCATTGCCAGCACTGGTACCAATCCAAGAAGTCTAAAATTTCCACTATTTAGCAAAGAGCAGGCTTTATTGTAATCACACTATCAATATGTGATTGCTTTAAATCTAGGAAATTGGATAGTCCTCCATTCAGGCTACTGAACTCCTTCCAAGATTATTTAAGTGCTGACAAATTCTTGCAAGCCAAAATCCTATTAAAATAAAATATAAAGGAAATAAACATCCAGTTACTACAAATTATAATGGGGACAAATATCTCAGTAGATTCAGAGTTAGATTCATCTTATAAGTTTAAATTCAGTAATTCAGTTCAGTTGCTCAGTGGTTTCCGACTCTGCAACTCCATGGACTGCAGCAGGCAAGGCTTCCCTGTCCATCATCAACTCCCAGAGTTTATTCAAACTCATGTCCATTGGGTCAGTGATGCCATCCATCTTATCCTCTGTCATTCCCTTCTCCTCCCACCTTCAATACTTCCCTGCATCAGGATCTTTTCCAGTGAGTCAGTTCTTCCCATCTCGTGGCCAAAATATTGGAGTTTCAACTTCAGCATCAATCCCTCCAAAGAATATTCAGAATTGATTTCCTTTAGGATGCCCTGGTTTGATCTCCTTGCAGTCCAAGGGACTCTCGAGAGTTTTCTCCAACATCACAGTTCAAAAGCATCAATTTATTGGCACTCAGCTTTCTTTATAGTCCAACTCCCACATCCATACATGACTACTGGAAAAACCATAGCTTTGACAAGATGGACCTTTGTTGGCAAAGTAATGTCTCTGCTTTTTAATATGCTGTCTAGGTTGGTCACAGCTATTCTTTCACAGAGCAAGTGTCTTTTAATTTCATGGCTGCAATCAACATCTTCAGTGACTTTGGCGCCCCCCCAAAATAAAGTCTCTCACTGTTTCCATTGTTTCCCATCTATTTGCCATGAAGTGATGGGATGGGATGCCAGGATCTTAGTTTTCTGAATGTTGAATTTTAAGCCATCCTTTTCACTCTCCTTTTTACTTTCATCAAGAGCTCTTTAGTTTCTCTTCGTTTTCTGCCATAAGGGTAGTGTCATCTGCCTATCTGAGGTTATTGATATTTCTCCCAGCAATCTTGATTCCAGCTTGTGCTTCATCCTGCCTGGCGTTTCACATGATATACTCTGCATATAAGTTATATAAGTAAGGTGACAATATACAGCCTTGATACACTCCTTTCCCAATTTGGGAAAGTTCATTGTTCCATGTCCAGTTCTAACCGTTGCTTCTTGACCTGCATACAGACTTCTCAGGAGGCAGGTAAGGTGGTCCAGTATTCCTATCTCTTGAAAAATATTCCATAGTTTGTTGTAATCCACACTGTCAAACACTTTGTTGTAGTCAATAAATCAGAAGTAAGTAAAAGTTTTTCTGGAACTCTCTTGCTTTTTCTATGATCCAACCGATGCTGGCAATATGATCTTTGGTTCCTCTGCCTTTACTAAATCCAGCTTGAACATCTGGAATTTCTCAATTCACATACTGTTGAAGGTTCGCTAGAAGAATTTTGAGCATTACTTTGCTATCGTGTGAGATGAGTGCAATTGCACAGAAGTTTGAACATTCTTTGGCATTGCCTTTCTTTGGAATTGGAATGAAAACTGACCTCTTCCAGTCCTGTGGCCAATGCTGAGTTTTCCAAATTTGCTGGCATATTGAATGCAGCACTGTAGCAGAGTTATCTTTTAGGATTTGAAATACCTCAAGTGGAAATCCATCACCTCCACTAGTTTTGTTCATAGTGATGCTTCCTAAGGCCCACTTGACGTCATATTCCAGGATGCCAGGCTCCAGGTAAAGTGATCACACCATGGTGGTTATCTGGTTCATTAGGATCTTTTCTGTATAGTTCTTCTGTGTATTCTTGCCACCTCTTAATATCTTCTGCTTCGGTTAGATCCAAACAATTTCTGTCCTTTATTGAGCCCATCTTTGCATGAAATTTTCACTTGGTATCTCTATTTTTCTTGAAGAGCTCTCTAGTCTTTCCCATTCTATAGTTTTCCTCTATTTCTTTGCATTGATCACTGAGGAAGGCTTTCTTATCTCTCCTTGATCCTCTTTGGAACTCTGCATTCAGATGAGTATATCTATCCTTTTCTCCTTTGCCTTTCACTTCTCTTCTTTTCTCAGCTATTTGTAAGGCCTCCTCAGACAACCATTTTGCCTTTTTGCATTTCTTTTTCTTGGAGATGTTCTTGATCTCTGCCTCTTGTACCATGTCCTGAACCTCCATTGATAGTTGTTCAGAAACTTTGTCTATCAGATCTAATCCCAAAAATCTATTTGTAACTCCAAATATCATAATATTTAGGTCACTCCAAATAAAAATAAAATGTGACTTTCACTGCTGAAAAGAAAGTTTACTTCATTCTGGAAAATCATGCTTGACTATTTCCTTTCCTTTGAAAATAATTGAGGATAAGTGTATCATTTCTTTTTTTTTTTTCTTTTTTTTCCATTTATTTTTATTAGTTGGAGGCTAATTACTTTACATCATTGCAGTAGTTTTTGTCATACATTGAAATGAATTAGCCATGGATTTACATGTATTCCCCATCCCGGTCCCCCCTCCCACCTCCCTCTCCACCCGATCCCTCTATCATTCTATGCAAATGCTTTTCAATCAGTTTATGTTGAATTTTTTTCTGTTATGCAGATACAAAATGTAGTCCATCTTAGCTTTTGTTAATAATTTTAAAATTAAGTAACAGACCACCTCTGTCTCCTGAGAAAACTGTGTGTGGGTCAAGAAGCAACAGTTAGAACCTTACATGGAACAACAAACTGGTTCCAAATTGGGAAAAGAGAGTATATCAAGGCTGTATATGGTCATCCCGCTTATTTACCTCATATGCAGTGTACATCATGTGAAATCCCTGGCTAGATGAATCACAAACTATAACCAAGATTGCTGGGAAAAATATCAACAACCTCAGATAGGTAGATGATACCATTCTAATGGCAGAAAGTGAAGAGGAACTAAAAAGCCTCTTGATGAGGGTGAGAGAGGAGAGTGAAAAAGCTGACTTAAAAGTCAACATTCAAGCAGCAAAGATCATGGCATCTCGTTCCATCACTTCATGGCAAGTAAAAGCGGAAAAAGTTGAAACACTGACAGATTTTATTTTCTTGAGCTCTGAAATCACTGCATACAGTGATTGCTGCCATGAAATCATTAATAAGAGATACTTGCTCCATGGAAAGAAAGCTATAACAAACCTAGAAAATGTATTAAAATGAAAGACATCACTTTTCCAATAAAGGTCCGTATAGTCCGAGCCATGATTTTTCCAATAGTCATGTAAGGATGTGAATATTGGACAATAACAAAGGCCGAATGCAGAATTGATGCTTTCAAATTGTAGTGTGGAGAAAACACTTGAGAGTCTCTTGGATTGCAAGGAGATCAAACCAGTCAGTCCTAAAGGAAACCAACACTGAATATTCATTGGAAGGACTGATGCTGAAGCTAAAGCTCCCATACATTGGCCACCTGATGACTCACTGGATAAGACCCTAATGCTGGAAAAGATTGAAGGCAGGAGGACAAGAGGCGACAGAGGATAAGATGGTTACAGAGCATCACTGACTCAAAGGACATGAATTTGAGCAAACTCAGGGAGATTGTGAAGGACATGACTTCACAACTGATCAACAACAAGTCCTCATTGAAACTCAAGAAACTTTTTTATATTGACAAAGGAAGGTACAAATGATTCTCTTTAAAAGTCTGTTATTGGCTTTAAATTCTTCTGAGCTGAATAAATAACAGCCCTACTTATTAAATCAGCTTATTTAAAACCCAGATGGGATAATGAAGTTAAAAAAAAAGCATGTCTATATTGAGAAAAAAAGAATGAAAAATATTTAAATATTGAAATATTTAAACTAAGTATTCCTAAAAGTTAAATGTAAGCTATCATATACCTTAAATTGTTGATGATGGGCAAAATATTATGATAGGATTAGTTTGGCTTTGGTTTTGCTGTTTACTCAAGTGTAGTGGATAGTAGCAGAAAGTGCCTCAGTTGTTACAAGAAAGCTATTGCTGCTTCAAATCTCAGATGAAAAACAAATAGGTACATAAACATGTTACACGTAGATAATCTTTTAATTACAACAAATTTATCCATCTCATATCACCTTTGTTCAAAACGCTAGTCAAAAAAATATGCTTACATGTTCCTTTTTATCAGACAACATTTAGCTATATAAATCAAAGCCTTATTTCCTGGGCATATATTTCTTTATTGCACATCTCCAGATTACTGAGATGCTTCCCAGGTTGCTCAGTGGTAAAAGAATCCACCTGCAATGCAGGAGATGCGAGTTTGATCCCTAGATGGCAAAGATCCAATGGAGAAGGAAATGGCAACCCACTCAAGTATTTTTGCCTGGGAAATCCAATGGAGAGAGGATCCTGGCAGACTACAGTCCACAGGATTGTAAAACACCACCACAGACTATTGAGAGCAAGCAAGGAGCCAAATTTACAGCAAGGGGCAAATATTTGCCTTAAGAAGCCCAAGAACACATTTCTAATTGTTAATTTTGTTTTCATTTTTAGAAAAAGGGGTAATTTTAAGATAGGATAATAAAAAAATTAAACATTATTTTTTTCACATAGATGTGCATATTGTGGAACTGAAATAGAAAACAGAGTGACTTGTAGTAAAATATTTAATTTTTCACCAACTTACTTAATAAGGAAAGGGGGTGAAAATTCAATGGAAAAAAGGAAAAATATAGTAGAAGGAAAATATAAGGGGCTGGAAAGTGGAAAAGCATGAACGTGCTGGGCAAAAACTCTAAGGAGGTATCAGGTCAGTCTCCCTACTGTGTGAACTTGGCAACTTTCTCTGACAGAAAGTGGTTGTGCTTGTTATTAAGGGGTCAAAGTTCTGCTAGAGTATTAGAATTGGTTATGTAGATGAAAACTTAAAAGATCTAGTTTGTTTTTCCATGATTAGTATATATAATAATCTCAAACATTTTACGAACTTGTGTCTAATAATTATATTGCCACTTGCTTAAGCAAGAATATATGGGCATATTTATCCATAAAAGTCCTTCCATAAATACTAATGTCTAATATATGAATAATATACATGTATCAAAATTCTACAAATACATTTGCAATAATATTTGGGAAAATATACAATTTAGTTATATACCATCTCATCCAATTTTATAAGGTTATGTACAACACCTAATTTGTGAACATATCACTGTTCAGTGTTTGTGGTCATTTATGAATAGAAATGTATACCATTTAAAATATTTAAACCCTCATATCTTTCAGCTCTATTATTCTGAGTAATACAATTGTTCTCACATCTCATGACTATTTGAAGTCTCTCAAAAAAATATTCAATGAGCATTATTTTTAGTTCACAATCAGGAAACTATTTGGGTAGTTATGCAGAATTTATAATAAATCAACTGAATGGGCAGAAATCTATCTCCTCTTGTGAATCTTTAAGAACATTATTAAGTTCATTTACATCACTTATCATACTATATCAAAAAATGTGCTTGACTCATCATAACAAGTAGTCTATTAAAGTCTATCCCACATTCACTCTTGTGAGTCTAGCATGATCCCTCAATAGAAACAGAGCCACTTAACAGAACTACATATGTTTATGATTTATTATTTAACTGCTAGGTGATAGAAATTTCAGTTGCAGATATTGCTTTTAAAAATCCATCAGAAATGCAATCATTTCTCTCTAGGAGAGGATGATTTTAATTCAAATCTCTAACTTTGTGCAACAGTCTTCTAAACTTTCTATTTTAAATTACCAAGGATCCAAAATATTTTTTCAAATAAAATAATCCAGGAAAATATTACAAAATATGGAATAAATCAGAAGCTAATCAAAGTCTGGAGAAGAGCAGGGTTTGAATGAGTACTAAATTGGTGATATAAAGAAACTATAATAAGCTGGTCCCAAATATTTATTTTTAAAGATTTTTAATGCATATGTAGTTGTGATTTTTGTATAATTTCAGACATTCAATATATTAGAAGATGAAATAATCCATGCCTGGTTGAAACACCTACCAAATAAGAACTGAATTCCTACAGCACCACTGCTATCTGGTGGTATTAATAACATAGCCCAATATCAGGAAGACAACCGAAGTTTTACAAAATAGTTTCTCTTCTGTGGACACTAGAATTCTCAAGTAGCAAAGGCATTGAGTATCAGTAAGGGAAATACAATTGCTAAGTGTTATTAAATATAAATGTATACTTGTCAATATCTAATTTGAAGGCCACCATGTATCACAGATTGTAAAGGTGTGTGTCTATATATGTTTGGATACTTTTATTTTAGAAAAGTGATTGTACTTTACAAAAGTTCATATATCACTATAATTTAAACTGTGTAATATTTACCTACTAGAATGAGAGTCTCCTTAGGCAATATTCCACTAGGCTAAGTTTCTCATGCTGTGAAAGTGTTGCACACAATATGCCAGCAGAGTAAGAAAACTCAGCAGTGGCCACAGGACTTGAAAAGGTCAGTTTTCATTCCAATCCCAAAGAAAGGCAATGCCAAAGAATGCTCAAACTACCGCACAATTGCACTCATCTCATACGCTAGTAAAGTAATGCTCAAAATTCTCCAAGCCAGGCTTCAGCAATACGTGAACTGTGAACTTCCAGATGTTCAAGCTGGTTTTAGAAAAGGCAGAGGAACCAGAGATCAAATTGCCAACATCCGCTGGATCATCGAAAAAGCAAGAGAGTTCCAGAAAAACATCTATTTCTGCTTTACTGAATATGCCAAAGCCTTTGACTGTGTGAATCACAATAAACTGTGGAAAAATTCTTCAAGAGATGGGAATACCAGACCACCTGACCTGCGTCATGAGAAATCTGTATGCAGGTCAGGAAGCAACAGTTAGAACTGGACATGGAACAACACACTGGTTCCAAATAGGAAAAGGAGTGTGTCGAGGCTGTATATTGTCACCCTGCTTATTTATCTTATATGCAGAGTACATCATGAGAAACGCTGGGCTGGAAGAAGCACAAGCTGTAATCAAAATTCCCAGGAGAACTATCAATAACCTCAGATATGCAGATGACACTACCCTTATGGCAGAAAGTGAAGAAGAGCTAAAGAGCCTCTTGATGAAAGTGAAAGAGGAGGGTGAAAAAGTTGGCTTAAAGCTCAACATTCAGAAAACTAACATCACGGCATCCAATCCCATCACTTCATGCAAATAGATGGGGAAACAGTGGAAACAATGGCTGATTTTATTTTTTGGGGCTCCAAAATTACTGCAGATGGTGACTGCAGTCATGAAATTAAAAGAGACTTACTCCTTTGAAAGAAAGTTATGATCAACCTAGACAGCATATTTAAAATCAGAGACACTACTTGGTCAACTGAAGAATTGATGCTTTTGAATTGTGGTGTTGGAGAAGACTCTTGAGAGTCCCTTGGATTGCAAGGAGATCCAACCAGTCCATCCTAAAGGAGATCAGTCCTGGGTGTTCATTGGAGGGACTGATGCTGAAGCTGAAACTCCAATACTTTGGCCACCTGATGCGAAGAGCTGACTCATTTGAAAAGATCCTGATGCTGGGAAAGATTGAAGGCAGGAGGAGAAGGGGACGACAGAGGATGAGATGATTAGATGGCATCACTGACTCAAATGACATGAGTTTGTGTAAACTCCGGGACTTGGTGATGGACAGGGAGGTCTGGCGTGCTGCAGTTCATGGGGTCAGAAAGAGTCAGATACCCCTGAGCGACTGAACTGAACTGAAGCTTCTTGTTTTTACTTATCAAGTAGAGGCATCTGCGGTCATCTGTATTCTATACCTGCACTTAATTTGCATCATTATTGTATGACAATGGTAATTATTTTTTAAAATACCTAAGACAAGATATTTTAACTTCTGACTGGTCTTTGATCAATAACCTTGACTCACAGTTTTCCATTCTGACTAATAAGCCTTAAGGATATGATTAAAAGCTAAGGAATTGCTGTACTGCGTTTGTCTGAAGCAGAAACACAAACTGAGTTATTTGGACAATAATCTAATGTCTACATAAAAGTAAAATAGTTAATTAGAAAAAAATCAGTTATAATAATTGATTGATTCAACTAAATGTGATACTATGAAGATTAATTATAAGTAAGTTCAATTCTACCTTTGTGGTTCAAGATAATGTTAGTGATTTAGTTGTTTATTGTTGAGACATTTCATTCTTCTAATATTTATTCTAGCATTATGTATAAGGATTTCAGAACAAAGACTAAAATTGAAGGCTCTTATTTTAGCTTGGATTGTCCAAGCAAATCCATTAAAAATAAAAATTACTACATGTCTCTAGATCAAACCTGTCAAATTTCAAATACAAATGAAATAAATACAGCAATCTTTGATGACAAAGATCATAAGCCATCTATAATTTTAATTTTTTTAAACTGATTATATAATCTACAACATAAAATGCAATTATCAAAGGATAAATCTAGGTTTTAAATTAGATCAGTAAAGTGTGTGTCCACATTTGTCAGGCTGTAACTGAATTGTTAATGACAGGTGATTTACAAATGGAATATTTCTCCTACAAATAAGATGTACATAAGGAAAAAAAATATTTCATTTAACTGACGTAGTTTATTGTTTCCTCAAGGCATGTTATTCTACAGACTTAATACAGTTAATAAAGCTGAGAAATGGATAATTGAAATATATCTAAAAGAAATAAAAATATCCATGTACACAGTCATTATTAATACAGTTAAATGATATCTCAAAAATGTAGACAATACTCAATACTGACCAATATTCTGAAATAACCTAAATGGGAAAATAATTTGAAAAAGAATAGATAGATGTATGTACATGTACAACAGAATTACTCAGCTTTACACCTGAAACAAACATTGTTATTCCAGTATAAAATCAATTTTTTAAGAAAATATGGACAAAATAAACATATATTTATCACTGTAGTTAAAAGTCTGGGCTGCGAAGTAGAAAATATCTGAAGTTGATTCCTGACATAGTTGTTTACCATCTGTATAACTGTGCTCAGTTGCTCAGTCATTTCTGACTCTGTGCGACCCCACGGACTGTAGCCCACCAAGCTCCTCTGTCTATGGGATTTTCCAAGAATACTGGAGTGGATTGCCATTTGGGGAAAGTCTCAA
Organism: Odocoileus virginianus; assembly: GCF_023699985.2. Lineage (NCBI taxonomy): Eukaryota > Metazoa > Chordata > Mammalia > Artiodactyla > Cervidae > Odocoileus > Odocoileus virginianus. Next base: position 41,642,976 of record NC_069708.1, on the reverse strand, counting down.
TTTTCATATTTAACACAGGGATAGAATACACATATATAATTATGATTATCAAATGTGCAAATTATATATACAGTGCAAAAATATAGAGAGATTAGCAAGTGTACAAAAATAATAGTAGATGTGTGCTTGTAATCATCACTTTCCATTAAATGACCACTGATTTTTCAGTTATTGTAAACTTTTTAGTTTTGAGAATCAGCTAAACCTTTTCTAGACAAAGAGCTAAGAAAATTTGATCAATAATTATGGAAAATAAAATGCTGTTGTTTGTTCCAAGTGAAAACTCTTCAAACTTTGAAAGAAAAAAGATATGTTTAATTACATATAATAAATTTTGATTCAACCAAGTATAACCAGAGCAAAATATGACTAAGGTTTTTGGTTTTTAGACTATTTCCTTACATTTAACCAAAAGTCATTAATTTACCTTTTGAAACACAGCGTGACCTTTGAAGGTGTGTTTGCTAAGCAAAAGTTTACAACTCTACTCCATTAATCTATTAAAAGCCTAATATGTTAGACATTTTTAGCAGGAGAGCAAACACCTTTAAAATAAACAGGGGAAATATTTAATCTCCTATAAATAAGCAAAACATAAGTTTAATAAATTGGATCATTCATAATGTTTATGGAACATTAAAATTTTAATATATTTTTGGTCCAAGGTAACAGGGACATGCTGTTAAAGTCAAGATAACTACAAAACTGTTTTTGTAGTATTTCTCCAAAAAGAATTTTTAGATTCAAGACCGATCTATATTGTGACACAGAAGATTATTATAGTAAAATTTCAGTCAACTTAAGTTGCAGTATAAAAACTTCATGTAGAAGATATATCTAATATTCAAGTTGGTAAATTATGTAAAATATGTAACATTGTCTTATCAAACATAAGACGTTTTCATAAAATTTGTCAATAAATTAACATATTTAATTTGCTCAAAAAGAGTCACCATTTCTTCTATTTGATACACTCATTTGATACTTACTATTCAAATCTAAAACCAAAATTAGTGGCAATACTTTGGAACATTTCAGGCTTTTATCATTACACATCTAACTTCTCATTATTAATGTAAACCCTCTTCCTATGGTAAAAGATATAATATTGTATGATACAATGAAAAGCATACCTACCAGAGAGACCTAAATTCTATTCCAGACTGTCACTGACTAGCTATTGTGACATTCTGCAAGTCACTTCAAACAAAATGGGACTTTCTGGAAAAAAGCAAATCTTAAGTAAGTGTAATTCATCACACTTAATCAGTATCTGTGTTTTATTAAGTTACTTATGAAAAAGTGCAACTTATGCACAGAGTCCAAAATTTCTAAAGGATGACCTTCCTAAGCAAAAACAAACAAAAAAAAATGAAAAAAATTAGAGATTCAAGGATACTCCATAATGTCTATGAGCATGCGTTTCACAAAAATGTCCCTATTTCTCTAGTTGGAGGCATTAATAATGAGAACAGAGGGAAAATCCTAACAGCAAACAAGTTAAGAATATTTTCATCAAAACATTGCTGGTTATGAGTTACCTCAGCATACCATTAATTCCCTCAAGCTTGAGTATCTGTCTCATCACCTTTGCATTATTGTCTGCAGAGAAATGTTAATCTTAACCCAGAGTCTATATCTAGGAAATATCTCCTTTCTCTTTCTTCCTTTACTAAAAAATTTAGATCATTGGATAATTCCCAGGATAAGTTACTTAAAACCAGTGTACCAATCTATTTAGCATAGTAAAAAGCTCACGGAATTTGAAGTTAACTCCTAATTTGGTGTGGCTTTAGGCAAGCTATTTAGCTAATTCTGGACTATGTTGATTCTTTATTTGAAAAGAAAAAAGAAAGACAAGGAGGATAAAAATGTCTGTGCCACTTAACTCACAGGGTTGTTTGGAGTGTTAGATGACTATATGTGAAGTCTTTTGTCAGGAGAAGTTCATCAACAAATATCAATTTTATGTAGAGGAACGGTATTTTTAAGGAAACATTACAATAAGTGTAGTGTTTGTCTTTTATATTCAGTAGCACTTTGGCAGAATTTGTGTCATCATTTACACTTTTAAGTCTACTAATTATCTCATGAGATTCATTAAAGAAACTAAACAGGGTTTGCTTCTCTGACAACAAAATATATTTTTGTAATACCTTCTAATAATCTACTCCTTCCAAGGGAAAACAAAATGTGATTTCCCAGTGGGTAAAACTATTCACCCCACGGGATTAACTACTATTACAAAAATTTATCTTAAAGAAATGCTTGAATGTAATTCAAATAAAATGAGAAACCCCAAACCTCTCAAAGTTCCAGGTTGCAAGCATTGCCAGGACTTAGAGCAATACACCTTAGTTTATGACTTAACGTTCTATATCTAAGCCAACTCATTGCAGCAATAGACTTTCTTTTTTTCCTTCCAAATACTCTCCCTCCAGATCTATTCTCACAAATAGTTTTATCTTTACAGAGAAAGAAAACTCTTAGGAACTTGGCTCTTGTGTATTTTAAATTGGAAACAAATCCTCATGTCTTTTTGTAAAAAGTCTTATTGGATTTATCCATCCCAAGTACTCTTTTCTTGTTCAATATGATCACATCCTTATTTCCCAGCTCACAGTGACAATTGTCTCATTGCATACTTATGTTATATGTTTGAAATGACTAAAACTAGTGATATCCTAATTGTGCCAAATAAAATTCAATGAGTACTCACTACAACTTTCTAATACAAATTCAAGACTCCTAAAAGATTAAACATAATAAACAATTGTTCCTTTGATATATAGCCTTAATCATATTTGAACCCTCAATTACATTACATACACTGGCTGATGGAATGAATATTTATCCAGGGATCATGAAAATAAGAACCTAGTGTAGTCTTTGACATTCGACAGGTATGTGAACTTAAGGGGGAAAATATCTTGTCTAAGTGGCTTCCCTCATATGTCAAAATGGTTAGTACCTATTTCACAGGACTGTTGTGAGATTCAGATGAGATAAAATTTGTAAAATCCTAAAGTGCAAAGAAAACAATTTAAATGATAATGTAATCAGTCACATACTTAGAAATCTGGTGTTAGTGCCTGTCATATTTACCAAGAGGTGCCATTTCAGGTAATTTCTTTAGATTTAATGCAAAGGCTCATGATTAGTCTACTTTGGGTTTTTTTGTTTGTTTGTTTGTTTGGTACAGGATTAGTTTTTCACATAAATGCACTTGTTTCAATTACTGGAAGAAGTTGTTCTGAAGTGATTCAGGTGCTATCATTAGTGTATAATATAAATAAGATAGAAAATATAATAACTTTCTCAAAGGAAATATTAAACATTATATCTCAGAATGTCTTCCATTTCTTTGAAAGATGATACTTCCTTGAGTTGTCAATCTCTATCCTGGAATCTAATCTTAACTTGGAATTCTAATTTTTTTCCAGTGAATATAATCAACCCATTTTCTTAGTAATGCTATTACTAACTTTTGCAATTCTGTATTATTAGCAATTACAAGCACTTCAGCATTTAATGTATATTATATGACATTATCTACTGGCTAATTGTGTGTAATCTTAACTGACACTTTTTTTCCCATTTATTTTTATTCATTGGAGGCTAATTACTTTACAATATTGTAGTGGTTTTTGTCATACATTGACATGAATCAGCCATGGATTTACATGTATTCCCCATCCCGATGCCCCCTCCCACCTCCCTCTCCACCCAATTCCTCTGGGTCTTCCCAGTGCACCAGGCCCGAGCACCTGTCTCATGCATCCAGCCTGGGCTGGTGATCTGTTTCGCCCTAGATAATATACATGTTTTGATGATGTTCTCTTGAAACATCCCACCCTCGCCATCTCCCACAGAGTCCAAAAGTCTGTTCTGTACATCTGTGCCTCTTTTACTGTTTTGCATATAGGGCTATTGTTACCACCTTTCTAAATTCCATATATATGCGTTAGTATACTGTATTGGTCTTTATCTTTCTGGCTTACTTCACTCTTTATAATGGCCTCCAGTTTCATCCATCTCATTAGAACTGATTCAAATGAATTCTTTTTAACAGCTGAGTAATATTCCATGGTGTATATGTACCACAGCTTCCTTATCCATTCGTCTGCTGATGGGCATCTAGGTTGCTTCCATGTCCTGGCTATTATAAACAGTGCTGCGATGAACATTGGGGTGCATGTGTCTCTTTCAGATCTAGTTTCCTAGGTGTGTATGCCCAGAAGTGGGATTGCTGGGTCATATGGCAGTTCTATTTCCAGTATTTTTAAGAAATCTCCACACTGTTCTCCATAGCTGCTGTACTAGTTTGCATTCCCACCAACAGTGTAAGAGGGTTCCCTTTTCTCCACACCCTCTCTAGCATTTATTGCTTGTAGACTTTTGGATAGCAGCCATCCTGACTGGCGTGTAATGGTACCTCATTGTGGTTTTGATTTTCATTTCTCTGATAATGAGTGATGTTGAGCATTTTTTCATGTGTTTGTTAGCCATCTGTATCTCTTCTTTGGAGAAATGTCTGCTTAGTTCTTTGGCCCATTTTTTGATTGGGTCATTTATTTTTCTGGAATTGAGCTGCAGGTGTTGCTTGTATATTTTTGAGATTAATCCTTTGTCTGTTGCTTCCTTTGCTATTATTTTCTCCCAATCTGAGGGCTGTCTTTTCTCCTGGCTTATAGTTTCCTTTGTTGTGCAAAAGCTTTTCAGTTTCATTAGGTCCCATTTGTTTATTTTTGCTTTTATTTCCAATATTCTGGGAGGTGGGTCATAGAGGATCCTGCTGTGATTTATGTCAGAGAGTGTTTTGCCTATGTTCTCCTCTAGGAGTTTTATAGTTTCTGGTCTTACATATAGATCTTTAATTCATTTTGAGTTTATTTTTGTGTATGGTGTTAGAAAGTGTTCTAGTTTCATTCTTTTACAAGTGGTTGACCAGTTTTCCCAGCACCACTTGTTAAAAAGGTTGTTTTTTTTTTTCTATTGTATATTCTTGCCTCCTTTGTCAAAGATAAGGTGTCCATAGGTTCATGGATTTATCTCTGGGCTTTCTATTCTGTTCCATTAATCTATATTTCTGCACTGACACTTATTTTAAATCTTTACTAAAATTATATGACTTATGATTAATATGTTGTCCAGTGAAACAATATTTTCCTCTAACTTAAAAAATCTCATCCTATTAAGATGTATCCATATTCCCTCTGAAACAGGAAAAAGGAGAACTGGTCTAAAGTTATACAGCTGGATTTGATTACTCTAATTCACAAAATTTTGTTTAATATTTTTAGCATTTCTCATATTTGTTAGATTAGTCCAAGAAATTATCTCATATTTTTATTCTGGTTGTTATGATCCTGAAGTAGTTTAGTGTTTTCAGTCGGTTCAGTTCAGTCGCTCAGTCCTGTCCGACTCTTCATGACCCCATGAACCACAGCACGCTAGGCCTCCCTGTCCATCACTAACTCCCAGAGTCTACCCAAACCCATGTCCACCGAGTCTGTGATGCCATGCAGCCATCTCAGGCTCTGTCATCCCCTTCTCCTCCAGCCCTCAATCTTTCCCAGCATCAGAGTCTTTTCAAATGAGTCAGCTCTTCACATCAGGTGGCCAAAGTATTGGAGTTTCAGCTTCAGCATCAGTCCCTCCAATGAATACCCAGGACTGATCTTTAGGATGGACTGGTTGGATCTCCTTGCAATCCTAGGGACTCTCAAGAGTCTTCTCCAACACCACAATTCAAAGGCATCAATTCTTCGGTGCTTAGCTTTCTTTATAGTCCAACTCTCATATCCATACATGACCACTGGAAAAACCATAGCCTTGACTAGACAAACCTTTGTTGGCAAAGTAATGTCTCTGCTTTTCAATATGCTGTCTAGGTTGGTCATAGCTTTCCTTCCAAGGAGTAAGTGTCTTTTAATTTCATGGCTGCAATCACTAACTGCAGTGATTTTGGAGCCCAGAAAAACAAAGTCAGCCATTCTTTCCACTGTTTCCCCATCTATTTGCCATGAAGTTTGGTGTTTTGCAAGTCAATTTTATATAATTTTTGAGTTTTAGGGCCATTGTAAATTAACTCAATTTTTTCCTCATTCTGTCTTAAGTCTTGACCAGCATATTTTCATAGAAGTACAGTAATATCTGTACTTTCTATAGTTTCCATCTCTAGCCTTTGAAAATAGAATTTGAAGAAGTCTGTTATTTTTCATGTTTTTTTGGTCGTGTTTTTTGTATTTCTTTTCTTCTTTGTGTACTTTGGAGTTTCCTCCTTAAATATATATATATATATGTATATATATATATATATATATACATATATATATATGATATTTTTCTTGCTATATATGCTATACATACTTTCTCAGGCACATGGAAACAGTCTATGCTTAACATTATTAAGTAAGAGTAATGAAATCCAGGCCATTTTGCCAGACACCCAAGTTCATTTAGCACTTACAAAAAGCATTTTAGTACAATTGGCCCTTTAGTTCACTGGGATCATGAAGTTGCACCAAACAAGCTTTGCTGTTGCTATTAAAGTATCAGAGCTTAGCAAAGACTGATACAGTTTCATTGGGAAGGCAGTAGCTGCTGAATCCCAATGCCACAATTAAGACATGAAGTAACAAATTTTTTCAGTTGTTTCCCTCACCCTGCCAGAACCACAATTGTGCCTAACAAACACAGTCTAAACACTCACAACTTGACTTATCTCAGTAACTGTTTTCAACATTGTTTAATTTGACACTGGTTCCATACCAATATGTATTGCACACAAAGAAACGGAACTATGAAAATTTCTTAAATGGATTATGAATGAAAAGTTCTCTTGGATTAAATGGCTATTCTGCTGCAATCTATGATAAAAATCTAGGTGTGAAGAAAGTAGCATCATGGGCTTTGAGCGGAATTTTATAGGATAGCAAATATAAAATAATCTTTACCAAGTCTCTTTTGTTGCTGTTGTTGTTACCTTGAAAAATGTCAGACACAAAAAGAAACTAAAAATAATGTTTTTGACTTATGTAGATGAAAATTTAATTAATCATTTTACCCTGTATGCACGCATACGTGCTAAGTCGCTTCAGTTGTGCCTGACTTTACAATTCCATGGACTGTAGCCCACCAGGCTCCTCTGTCCATGAATTCTCCAGGCAAGAGTACTAGAGCAGGTTGGCATGCCCTCCTCCAGGGGATCTTCCCAACCCAGGAATCGAACTCACATCTCTAGCATGCAGGTTCTTTACCACTAGCGTCACCTCGGAAGCCCCATTTTATTCTGATATTTCAATAATTAACTCTTATGTTCATTTTCAATATGTCACAAATGAATATCTTCAAGGATCTACACCATATTAAATTCAGAATTTTTGGATCTTTTTGAAAAAGTTTTGAAAATATTAGCAAGCTGCTGACATTGTGTGGTCAATGGTTTTCTTTTTGAAAAAGTACAACTGTATGTATGTAGTCCTTATAAATAGATTTGACAATATAATGAGCAAGCAACTTTTATTCTGAACTATACTTTCAACTGATCTAGCTAAATCAAAGATTAAGATCAATTTTAATATCCAGGTATAATAAGCATATATCATTTTTAATTTTTATATATTCTATCCTTTGTAAAATAGCTAAATGGAATCTTTTAAATAAATCTGTAAACATTCACTTACTTCACTTTTTTCATGCTTGTTTACCAGACTAAAAATTAACCCTTCTTTTCCAATGTGGTTTGAGAGGCAACAACATCCTACATTCCTAGGTAGCTTGTTAGAAACGCAGAATTTCAGGCCCCAGCTACAATCTACAGAATCAGAATCTGCATTTTAACAGGGTTCCCAGATGAAAGGGATGTGCATTAAAATTTGAAAAGTACAGGAATAGGACTTAACTTCCTAGAAACTAGAGTTTAAAATAAATCAACAGCAGTGATGGTGACTGATCAGAAGCTCTATTTCTTTCTCAAGAGATTAGCTTCTATTATAGCTTCACTGTTATATATATATATATAAGCATTGGCCTTATATTCCCATGGGCTTCCCAGCTGGTAAAGAATCTGCCCGCAATGCGGGAGACCTGGGTTAGATCCCTGGCTTGGGAAGATCCCCTGGAGAAGGGAACAGCTACCCACTCTGGTATTCTGGCCTGGAGAATTCCATGGACTATACAGTACATGGGGTCGCAAAGAGTCAGACACGACTGAGTGACTTTCACTTTATATTCCCGTAACTGTTTACTCTTGTATGCAATTTGAAGGCATTTAGAAGCCACGTGATATTTAATGTATTTCAACTCCCTTCCTCAAATAATCCTTCTTTGCACTCATTCACTTTATAAAATGGAAAGCATATATCTTAAGTGTTTTATCTCATGAATGTTAAAACTAAGCTCATGGACTAAGAAAAGTTGCAGGACAAGGGATGATGTAAAAAATGTGGAGCCTGACTGAAGGCTAAAACGTCGGTCTTAAACTGAGTGATTTTTTTCCTGGTGTAAGCAGAAAGAACAATGGAAATTCTGCCTGATGACCATAAAGCAAGCTCTCTGTTAAAGTTTTATCCTATTTGTGTGTTTTTGCATGTGTTTATTACCCATTCTTAAGTCTCTTTAAAAAAAAATTCATGTATTCCCACGTTTCTTTTGAAGATTCTTGATCCTAGTAAAACTAGCAAACAAGTGTCAAATGACAGCTAAGGTATTCCAAATACAAAATATGAGAAGTGAGAGAGAAGCCAGCCTAGGAATTTTCAAAAAGGTTGCATATTTCACACTAAACTGAAAACCAGGTCCTATCACCTAACACTCTGAGAGTGTTCTTCTCTACTTGATTTCCTTTCCCCCTTTCTTCCCCTCTGCCACAAAGTAAAATAAAGCAGTGTAAGGTTATTCAGGGGAGAAAAGTAAGCTTTGTTTAGCACATTATGCCTGACCCATACTCCTGCCTGACCCATACTCCTGAAACCATGTACAACCCTTTGTGTCCTTGTCTTTTGAAGTAAAATGCTGTCTCAAGAGTTAATGAGTGTGAAATGTGAAGATACAGAAACAAAGACTATCTGTTGGGCTAAGGAACTGGCAACAATTTAGACTATAATTCTGCCACATAACAGAATCACCAAACTCCCATTTCCCTGAAAGATACAGATAAAGGCCTGACACACATTTCTAGGTTGTTTTTACAGGAAGCAGCTCCCCTACCATCACCACCCAGATGAAAACTGCTGATCACAAGCACATAGACCCCAAACTGGCTGAAACCAGAAAGCTGATGATGCTTGAAACCTTACCTTGATGCCAATCAATCCAAGAACCATCTACCAGTTGATCATGCCCTGCTCCTCGAACACTGTAAAACTCCTCCCTACTCCCTCCAGGGTGAGTCACAGGATCTTCAGGGCATTAGCCCACTGTGGCCTCCTTTGCAGGGCAAAGCATATAATAAAAGCTACTCTTTTCTACTTCACTAAAAACTCTGTCACCATGTTTCTATTTGGCACTGGCGAACAGAACTCAAGTTTCTACAAAACTCCCTTACACTCAACTCTGACATGAGCTCCAAGATCATGCAACAAACCAAAGTTTAGAAAATTCACTTACAAATTTTCCCAAATTATATTTAAACATTCAGGAAAATGTACATTTAAGTCCTTAGGTAAATATTCATTTATAAAAACAAAACCATTCTTTGGGGTATGTATATGTCTTGCTATCTTAAGTAAATGGACTTTTCAAGTAATTTTTTTTTCTTATGAAAGAAAGAAAAGTCATAAGACTTAAAATATTTATACACTTTAATGCATAGATACTTTATTCACTTTGCCTTCATGTCAATACTACATTTTGCATATTTTATAACATAATGTGCACAACAGAGGTGTTTTTAATAATCTAAGTTCAAAAAAAAAGTGTAAAAAATATACCATTTTCTATGTCTAAGTCAGGTAAGGAAATTGTCCAGCTTAATAAAGCCAAAGAAATAAACAAGCAAATCCTTGATATTTTTAACTTTCTGATAAGGTACAAAACTATTATGGCATTTGAGCAAAGGAGGGAACAGGCAAGGTTGCAGGGTAAACTAAAGAATGTTATCGCGTACTACCTCATATGAGGTCCTGTTACACTCGTTCTGCATTTCTGAGCCTTAGTTTTCTTGTCTATGAAATTAAGGAGTTGGCTTAAATAATCTTTCTGGCCCCTTCCACTTTCAGAGTTTATGAAACCTGGGCCATTCTTGGCATACTGTAATGTAACACCTGACACTCAGTATTTGTTAAATTTAGCATGACTATATGTTACATTTTTGTTGGTGGTGCTTACTGTGCCCAATCAGAATATAAGCTTCTCAAAGCAGATACTGCCTTAAACTTCTTTAAGAACTCCCTTTTTTAACCCAGCCCAACCACTGCATTTAAAATTTGCAGTGCTGAACAAACAGTAGATTTTTGGATATTGAGGGCTAATAAATCCAGGTATTCAAACTGGAAATACCTGTAGAGCCACATGATAAGGACAGAATATATGGTAGAGCTTTCTGTAAAACATCATATACATTTTTTTTCATTGGAAAGGGCCTTGAAATAATGTAAAATTTCTTCAAGTTACTTTTGGGAAAACTGTATTCCAGGGAGATGAAGTTATTTGCCCAAGATCACTCTCTGGATACCAACAAAATATCAATCATAAAATATATTGTGTTCACACAATTTAAATAAGCCTTTTGCCCTCATTTCCTATACCAAAAATCGCAGGATGAAGGAGTGCATAATCCTGAAGGCAACAGAAAATGGTGTGCACATCAGGAGCTTAATGTCCTTCAGTTAAAATGATATAAACCTACACACAATTGATTCCTAAAGATATTTTGCTTCAAAGATGGCATATCAGAACAAAGTCAGTATTTACAAATCTCTGTCAAAGAGTCTCTAAAACAAATCATATATAAAATATAAATGTCTTTCAAGAAAAATGAATTAGGCAATAGCACTAAATATTTGCCACATTAGGTAAGCTTAAACTTTATGGAGTGTCATTCTGATGAGTCATAATTTGAATTATTCTTATAAATAAAATAGAGAAAATATATGAGCATATATGAGCATGTACTGTTAAATTTCAATAGTCTTACTATCTTACATAGTTTTTACAGGGTTAGTGCACAAAGATTTAAAAGAGGAGGAGAATATGACACAAGTAAACAGTTAATTGACAGACTTATTTAGATATATTCAAATGTACTTTGGAATTTTTATTTTTTAATCCAAGAAGCATTCTTTTTTGTTTCTTTTTTTTTTTTTTAAACATTCAGAACTTTGAGGAAATATACTCAAAGAAATGAGTGGCAAGGCAGGGTGTTGGCAAAAGCCCTCACTTGGAAACCAAAAGTCCTATATAAACTTCCCCTCTCTTGCTACCTGGAAAGCCTTAGATAGGATTTCATTTGTCTGACCTTCAGTTTCCCCGTTGAAAAAATAGGTACAACCATGTTTTTTCTACTGAAAAGATTTTTATGGGGTTAAAATGATATATTTTTAAAAATTATATAAAATACTGTATAAACTAAATTAGAGGAATGAATTGAAACAAAACGGTACCTGAAATTTTAATGTTTTGTTTACATTTCACATGATGACAATAAATGAATTATAAAAATCAGTAATACCTTGATTTGCATTCTAATCAATTGAAAATTTTAAAAGAAATAAATTTTCATCTAGTTTAATTCAAATTCATCAGGAAATCAGTTTTATTATTGTGCTAGAAGATAGGTTAGATTAATAAAATAATTTTTAGAGAAAAGAGAAAAATCCTTTCCCAGATTTTATTCTCTTCTTTCCTCTTTCCTCTTTTAGGAGGAAGAAAATTGGGAGTAGTTTTCTCAAACGTATGTATTCAAGATGAGCAGATTAGGTGGGAAAAAAAACATTCTTTCAGATCTGGGCTGAAAATGACAACTATAGCTATCCTCATCTTAAGTTTCAAAATTTATTATACTGATTTGACGCTTAACACACTAAAGACAATTAAAAGGGTGATTTAAATCCTTGATCAGTTGAGGGTGTTTAAACTGCAAAAGATAATAGAAACATTTATGATTTCTGCCAAGTCACTCTTTTAATTCAAAAACCGTAATTGAAAAAAGACTCTTTATTCAATTTATTTTCACCGTTTGATAACGAGAATGCAGTCTTTCTACAGATATAACCAAATCTCAAGACACTTTTCACTCTAAAATAGCTTTCTCCATGTAATAAACCTGTGCTTTACAATTAATGTCGTATAGAGCATAAATCTTGAGGGACCTTGGCATACAGGTCATTTGATATTTTTTCTTAACAAAAGATGACTACATTTCAAAATGAACTTCTATTGAAAAATAACACCTTTTCAAAAAGCATTAGATTAACTTAAACAAAGCAAGCCAGTCTGGAATATTAAGGCATCTTCATTCTAGATACTGAATGATCAATAAAATCTTCCAATATTAGAACCCTGCTCAGACAATGACATATAATTTGAAATGTTATAAAGTCAATCTAATTAAATGTACTTATAAATTTTATTTTTCCCAAAGGTAAAATTTACATATGCCATTGATGGAAGAATGTGCCATCTATTTTATGGCATACTCTTTCTTAAATCCCCAATTCCCAGTGATGCTGAGCCAACCTCAATACATGGAGAAGTATGGACAATTTGAGAATTACCCATTTCCCACACACACACAAATATCTTTTTACCAACAAAGCTTAAAAAGCAAGGGTTCCTTTGCCTCTGAAGAGGCAAACCTGTTGTTGGGGAAAACCTGTCTGAGGAGGATGGCCTCTCAAAATACTTAAATTTGAGCCACTATGACAATTCCACAAAGCAAAAAGGAGGAGGAATAAAACAGAAAGAAACTTTCACTGAAAATATAAATAGAATGACGCATGGGAAGAGGACACACTAGAAAGAATGGGATGCAGAGAAACAGTTTCAGAGTGTGTGATGAGAAATTCAAAAAAGTTGGAATTACACCCCAAAGTACAATGTTTAAATCCCTTGTTGCAACAAAAGGAAAACAGACATTTGTAGGCATTATATATATATATATATATATATATAAGAAATACAAGGAATTCTACTATAAATCTTGTTTGAAATTAAATAGCAAAAGACACACACAGACAGCAAAAAATCTGGGTGAGAAAAATTTGACAAATCTATAAGTTTAAAGTAGAAGTTCCTTGGTTCCTTAAAAAAAAAAATCTTTGAGGTCAATGAAGGGAAAGAGAGTCCAAGGTGGCTAGTGGGAAGGAAGAAGTAAAATGAGGATAAGAGGAAAAATTACCTAGATAGGTAATGAAGGGAAAAAGCAGCAAGGGAAGACTGACAGAAGGAAAAAGCATAGAGATAGAGATGTTAGCTAGTGCCTAAGAGGAGGAAAAAGCCGAGATTAAGGGATTCTAATGGTTAATAGAGAAACAGCTGAAGCTGGTAAGGGACACGGAGATGATGCAAGGAGGTGTGTGGAAAATGGAGTGCAGTGGGCTTTATAAATGTGCTTTCAAGTTGCTGAAGGAGTTTGCTCTGATGGTAGAAGACAGGGAATTTGGAAGGCTTGGTGGGGAAGGTGAGATGACCCTAAAGATAAAACTATAGAGATGATTAGGACAAAAGAGAAATTCTCTTTCAGCAAATAGCATTCATTTATTTCTTAGCTCTTTTTTTATTTATTTTTATTAGTTGGAGGCTAATTACTTTACAATTTACCTTGTGTGGTGCGTGCCTTTAGGCCCTCTTCAAAATTTGTCCTCTTTTCCGGATGTGACAGTATCTTCTTAACTTATTTACCTTCACTCTCTATTCCAATACCTTAGTTTACTCAAACACACATTTAAAGACATCTAAAAACAAGAAAAATATTTCTATTTTGTGCCACCTACTGCCCATTTTTTTCACCCTGTTTTGTTGCTGTTAACATACCTACTTTAAAAATCTTCAAAGTGGCCTATGCCTACAAAATACACACACAACTGCTGACTCCACAGTGAGACATCAACCCCACCACCACCACCACCTTACTTAGTCTGTATCAGGCTCTTTCAGGTCCACTTCTTGGCTAGTCACTGCTTAGGAATGCCTATTTTTCAAAGCCAGAGAGACATCTTCTTTATGAATCTCTTCTCAACCTCTTAGCAAAAATTAATTCCTCCCTCCATTAAGTTCAATTAGAGCATTAATCACATTGTATTATAAATTTGTCAGTCTCCTGGCTCACAGAGGCCCCAGATACCTTTCCACATGCTCTTTTGTATTCCTGGAGCCTACCAAACTGTCTGGCACAGTAGGTTTGCAGATTCTTTGGTGAATAAGTAAACATATTACACCTCCTTTAAAATATGTGAAACAAGATTATTGGAGAAAATTAGATTTCAAAATTTCATCCCCTGAATAATTCCCCTTCCCACTAATAGAAAATGTGGCAGCCATACATATTTTGTCAATTTAGTTTAAAGCCAGGGTCTTCTATAAAGTCTCCTTGTCTGGGAACCTCCCCTCTCTTCCACAAGAACCTTATAAATCCTGGCTAAAGGCTGTTATGGACGGCTTGCACAGAGAAAAGGAGAATTTTCTGCTTTCTAAATCCCTTACCAGATTTCTCCCTGCCACCAGCAGTCTGGAAGCTCTCTATCAGGAATTTTTATCTTGCAAAGAACATGAAGTTTTGAATACCAAGAGAAGAAATAACGTGTAAACTGCAATTCCTTCTGCCAGGACTCCCAGCTGCCAAAACCCAACACTGCTTGGACATCCATCAGAATCGCATTCAGGTGATTTTTTTTAAGTGGGGGTGGGCGGGGGGGGGGGGCTCCTTTCAACCCTAAGCAAATTATTGAACTCTAGAAAATGAATGCACTTTTATGCTTAGTCTGAGTTTTCTTTCCATTCCTGTATTTCAAACGCATAGGAACTTTTTTGCTGCTTTTGCTGATATGCAAAACCCTAGGTTTACAAAACGGAAGAATTCTCTTCTGCTCCCTTTTCCCCAAAATCCCCTACCTGGCTCCAAACCAAAATGCAGTCAGTAGGTAAGCATTTTATTGTGATCCCCTCTGACGGTAATTTCTTTGGAAAGGAAGCTCCGTTCTGAGGCCCAGATGCCTCCACACACCCTGCCTCCGCCCCTCCTTCTTGCCCTGTAAAGCCTTCGCCACCGGCGCGCTGCGGTCCTTCTCCCAGAGCTAAAGGATTGTCTGCAAACGGGGAAAACGGATTAGCCTCCGATTCCGGGAAGCAGGGGTTTGCTCCGTAGAAGAAGAGCAAACTCAGAAAGGAAGGCGCAGCGGGCTTCTGTCTTGTAAACTCCCATTCCTGAACGTTCCCAGTTTGGCGCTCCGGCCTCAGAAGTGACTGCGTAGCCTTATAATAAAGAGGACGGTGGCCTCTTCCCTGCGGCAGCAGGCCTCAGAGCCTTTCCGCGACTTCCAATCTCCAGTCCCTTCTTTCCCTGAAAGGGGACCCTCCACACAGTACAAGCCGCCTCCGATCGCCCTCCTTCCCCACCGCACCGTTTCACTGGGAATGAGACCCTCTTCGCCTTCTAGGGGGCTTGCTCTGTTGAAGGCAAAGAGCCACAAGATTTTAAGGATGCCAGTCTTCATATCACCCGGGGAGGACAGATGACAGTGGAAATTTAATACTGGTAACTGTTAGTATTTCATCTTTAAAACTTGCCCTCCAGAACGACACTAAATAAGTGGATTCACGGTGAATAGTGAAGATGCAAGCTGAAAAGGAGCGGGGTCGTTGGGGAACAGGGAAACGGAGGGTAGGAGTGCAGAAGGACCCTGAATCTGTATTAGATTCCGGGGTTCAAAACCGGCCCTGGCCCAGGCTGCAGTAACACCCCCACCCCCACCCCCGCCCGCCCCCGGCGCCTCCGCTCGCCTCTGGGGAGCGAGGGAGCGGGAAGGAGGGGCGGAGAGCGCGAGCGCGGGAAGGAGGCCGAGAGAAGCCAGGGCGGCTGCGCACTGGGAGCGCGCGGGGCTGGGCCGCTCGCGCTCCCGGCCGGGACCGGCCGCTAAGCCTCCTCTCGGCCGGCGGAGCCGCTCTGGGGCTGACATCATTGCCAGAAGGAGGGGCTGCCCGTGCCAAGGCGACTGGAGAACACGGTTCTCGGGCCTCGCTGGCGTAGGCGCTTCCTCGCAGCTTGGCAGGCGCAGCGCGGTGGCGGCCAGATTCAGCCCGCGTGAGCTGAGCGCGGCAATTCTTAATTTAGCGGAGGGAGGAAGGTATCTTTAGACCTTAGCGCGCTGATCTCTGGGTTCATTCGTGACAACCGCCCGCACACCGTCCGCGCTTTCCTCTGATGAACCAGACAAAAGCAAGGAAGGGGGAAACATTACAAATACTATTACTTCGACTGGCTTTCAAATGTCCGCCCCCCCCCCCCCCCCGCCCCGCAACGAAAGGTCAGCTCTGAGGCTGAGCTTTCCTGCCGCGATAGTTTAAAACAAGATTGAGAGTGCAATTCTATCTAACCTTCGCCAAGTTCAGAAGGTGCCCGCAAGTACCTTTTTTGTTTTTAAAGTCACACCTGTTTTAACCTTTTATGGGACGGGAGGGAGTCGCTTTAGTCTAAAGGGACGCTACCTTGTCCTGTGTTTTGCTCACTGTTCAGTATTCTCGGCACGCTCCTCAGGTTGTTTCCTCGTTGCAGCGCTAAGAACACCAAAGCAGCTCCCCCAACACCATCTCCCCCTCCCATTATTCCCTGCCCCCCTCACTGTCTAGCCCTACGTTTAAAGACTTTCTTCCACACACTTTCCTTCGCACAGAAACGGTTCCTATGTGAGGTTTAAACCCAACCTGAAGATGTTTCCACGCAACGACTCGCTTTTGTTTGGTTCTCCCAGCTTAATTTTATTTCTTCTTTTGTCCTCGCCCCTCTTCTCTCAAGTCTTTTGCTTTGTGCATTTGTGCCGCAGTGACGCAAGTTTCGATTCCCAGCCCCCAGCCAACATTTTTAGAAAGGTACCCCGCTCGGAGACTCCAAGGCAAGCCCTCAGACGCGCGGGCACACGCACTCAACACACGCACCCCTGCGCCCCGCACCCCAAAGGCGGCCAAAGCAGTGAAGCGCGGAAGAGGCCTTTTGCAGTTGAGCTCTATACGTTTTTCCTTAGGGGAGGAAAGGAAGTGGCTGGCACTATAAACTGTTCCAAAGTGGCACCTCCCCCCTTTATTTTTGCAAGGGGAAGATGTCAATTTGCAGCTCAGAGCGCACTTTCAAGTCGTGTTTCCAATCGAGGGCAGACTGCCGCTCCGCTCTTCTAAGTCTTTAAAGAAAAGACTCATTTGCGGCTATGCCTTTTTAAAAAGTCACCTTTTCTGATGACTCTCTTAAGAGGCATTCATTTTCGCGAAAAGGAACTGTTTTATGGCTACGCGCTTTAAAAATTAATTCCTTTGTGGACACATAAACTGTTTCTCGGTCCTGTCTTAGTCAACGTCATTCATTTATGGGATAGCTAAGCGGGTTCTGGCTAAGGGCTGAAAAGTCATTTATTTTGGAGAAAGAGCAGTCCCTTTATGTTTGGCTAAGCTCCTAGAAAAAGTCTTTTTTTTTTTTTTTTTTTTTTTAATGAGAAAACGATGCCGTTTTTCGGCTACAAGACTGCAAGACGTTTCTTTAAGAAAAAAAAAAGCTAGGCAGAATTTTCCACACCTACCATCTCCACATCCAGCAGGTGCTGGCTGAGCACGGCCCCAGAAGTAGGGCGGGAAGGAAGGGCCGGGAGGCGAGGGGCAGGCGAAATTACATGGGCGACCCTGAGCGCTCCGTGGCGCGCTGCGATCTCCTCTCTGCGCCAAGGGTCGGACCCCCAAGAATTAGGGCCAACCTGGCAAGGATCCAGACCTGGAGCCCCCAGAGATGGGAGCGCAGCGGTGCCAGACCACGCGAGAAGTCCAAAGCGGGCTCCGGGCTTTGCCGCTCGGTTCAGAGCGCTCCTCCTGGCTAACCCGAGAATCCGGAGTGTGATCTTTCCTCAATCCCTGCCCCAATCTTAAGAGTTTGTCTCAGCTTCGCTGAAGCTGTATCCGTTAAAGCGAAAGTCCTTTTTGCACGGCCAATGTCGGGCAAATTCACGCGCGGACACTTTTCTGACAGAGTGTTTTCTTAAAGTAACCAAGGCAAGCCGACTGGTGGCTATGCCAAAAAGAGATTCTAGCTGCGCTCACCTCCGGGGTTTGCTCTCATCTTCAGGGAAGAGATGGGGGAAGGGGGAAGGGAGGACACGGGAAGCGTCTCTAGAACCACTCTGGCCCTAATCGAGACCCTGAGAGCAGGCAGCCGGAAGCCTCCGCGCACTAAGTGCGGGACGCAGGCTTCACATGCCGCACTCTGTTCTGGCCCCCGGACCGGATCCTTACCTTGTTGTCCACGCCACTAGGGTAGAAATGAGGTGGTAGGTAAAAAAGAGAAAAGGCTTCTACTCGCTCTCGGAGACTGCGATTGCTGTAGCGGGGTTCTGCCGCCACAGCTCGCAGTCCGCGGAGCAGCTGGAGTCGCAAAGGCTTCCTTTTAGGCTGTTCAGGCCGCCCGGGCTGCCTGGGGTTGCCTGCGCTGTCCGTGACGCCGCTGCCGCTGCCACTTTACGCACTCCGTTTCTGCTGGCTTTCCGCTTTGCCGCGCGGGTCGCAGTGTGCAGCTCAAGCTCACGGCTCCTCCCGCCCGGACAGTTCGCCGACTGCAAGGAGCCAGGGCCGAGCCAGCCCTTTTCAATGGCGAGGGGGAGGGACTCGATAGAGGGGGAGAAGGGGGAAGGAAGGGGGGTGAGCGAGTGGAAGGCGGGCGGGGGGAGAGAAGTGAACCAGTGCCCTGGCCCCCTGCTGGGAGGGGATGGCGCAGCACCAACTGCTGGGTACCCCCCTCTGAACCCCACTCCTTGCACCCCGCGTCCCCCACCGCTTCGGGGGCGGCCCCTCCTGGCTGACGGGGAACCGGGAAAGAAAGGCGGGGGCGAGATGGAGGTAAGCTTAGGAAGTTACTGTTCGCCGCCCCAAGCAGGCGGCAGAAAGCGCACCGGCTGCACCCTCGCGTGCGGGACCCGCTGCTGGGAAAACGCGCCGCTCTCAGGCTTCCCGCTTTGCTGAGCCAAACCGAGGGCACGTTCCGCTCCGCTCGGTCCTCCGCTCGCTGCTCTCTTTGGCTTCCCTTTAAGTTGAACTCATTCACATTATCTTACAGAAGTTTTATTTTTCTTGTTATGTGTGATTTCTCGCGATCCCGCTAACCGCCCTCAGTCCCGCTAGAGAACGCGCATCCAGCAGCACCATTTTCTCATACAAAGGATACTTAAGGCAGACTAGTGGAAGTAGGGGCAAAGCTGCAGTTGGAGCCAAGAGAGTGACTCACTCTGCTGTGAATCGGGTCTAGTCCCTCGATTTCCTTCAGACGGATCGTCTGGGGGTGGCGGAGAGAGGAGTGAGGCGGAAAACCTAGCATTTGGCTACCCCAGGAGCAAGTACGAGTGAGCCTAAGCAGGTTTGGGCTTTGGGCTGCTTAAGTGGGGTCCAGCCGCTTCTCTGCCGGGGACGAGGCAGCATCGCGGGCGTGGACAGCGCGTTTCCGTGGTGTAGGAAAGGATGCAGGAGAGGGAGGAACCCAGCCGCAGACTGATGCTTGCCAGCGCGCTCCGTCTGCCTAGTCGGTGACGCCCGGGCGGGCATCGCGGTGCCAGGTCTTCCAAGACTACTAGAGAGATCAGGGGCAGTCTGACTGGTTTGTGATTCGGAAGGGTTCTAGAAGCAGGGCTAATTCCCCCTTCCCTGTTATGGAATGACAAGCAAATAGCAACACCAACCAAAACCTTCCCAGCTGGTCCACTCTGATTCTTACTCCAAGGAGCAAGTCCTTAAATTTACCCAGAGGATGGAGAATGAACCCGGTGAATGCTTTAAATTTTTCCCTATAAAAATTGTAGTATTTTAGGTTTAGGTTTTAGCATCCGTTTTCCATGCTTAACCAGTAGAAAAACTTATCTTTCTAGTTCTCTGCTTTGTTTTGGGAAGGAGGAAGCTCTCTTTCCTGAAATAAAAGAAGGAAAAGTAGATAATGTTTTCCGGCGCCAAGATCGCAGTATTCATTTTTTTTTTTTCTACTGAATGGTAGGGAGAATATATCTGCATAGGGATAGAACATCAAGAAGGGAAAATTTGTTCCAATTATCATGAGTTGATTTTATCTAATAGCTTATTCGTGGAAAGTTATTATTATTATTATTATTGAAGGGCAAATCTTTCTGACGTTTTCCCCCAGTATATCCCTCATTTCATAACTGCCTTCTTTCTAATTCCTGATATTTTAAAAGGATAAAACCCTAGTTCAGATAATCCTCACATCACCTTTTGTTTTTCTCTTTTTCTTTTCTTTCTTTCTTTTTTTAACATTTACAACCACTATCAGAAGGAATAATAGCAACGCAGTTCAGTGCAGTATGCATGAAAAGAGGATACAGGAAGTATTTACTGTTACATTTTACTCCTCATGTAACTCTGCTTCCATTAGTCACTTTTCCAGCACATACATTGTCCTCTTCTTGGGAGCTAGGAGATGTCTTGGAGTTGAAATCGAAATCAGAAGTTGTCAAATGGTTATAGTTTACAGCTCTGACGCTTGGGATTTGCACTGCTACATGAGACTCAGTCATAAGTGATGGCAGGAAGTCAATGAAAATAAAATCAGTGATTGATCCAGGAAAGTGTGGCAAAGCCATGCTGTGGAGGCACTCCCACTCATAACATCCACATTAGACATCAATTAATTGATGTGTTAAGATTTCCATCTAAACCCAAGGCAAGAGGAGAGAACTGTCCAATATTATGAAGTATTTACAGTTATCAAGGCAGACTCAGGAGGTTAATATTAATTATCTACATTTTACAGTTTCTAGAACTGAAGATCACAGACAGGTTATTTGCACAAGATCATGGCACTAAAGAGTAGCAGACTCTGGATTTTCATTTAGAGTATAACTCTAAACTTTAGCTACATGCTTGCTTTACAATGAATCTGGATTCTTCTATATATACTGCACATTTAGTCTTAAGTGTCTCGTACAGTAGAAAATGATCTCTGTAGATTAGAGACATTACTTCCAGACCTAGTTCAACTAAGTAACCCAGAAAATCATCTGAGAAATTCAGTTTGTTGATAAAAGTGGCAGAAATCCACAGTTGAAAATAATGAAAAAATGTTCCCATTTTTTCTTCTTGTTCTGTCTGATGGTGGCACCAATGAGCAACGGCCACCCGGCAAAAGCTCTTTACTTGGTGCTCTAACTCTAAAAGGACTGATCAGGACTCTACTCTGCTTGCACACAGAGAGAAGTCCCTGAAAGAATGTCTTTTATGCACCATTTGCATTATATACATTGTCCTGCTAATCCTCAAAACCACTCTGTGAGATAGATATTATTAGCTTATTTTTTTCTTTTAACAAATGAGGAAACAGAGACTCACAGAGACTAGATAAAATGCCCAAGGTTATAGAGCTATAAAGTATAGAGTTGGGAAATTCAAACCCATGTCATTTCCAGTTCACCATGCTGACCCTCAGCATATGGTCTTCAGATTGTGTTATTACACATTTTCAGAATTTGTATTACATCAAAGATCTTATAATTAACAAAAGGAAACTTTAGGAATTGTTTTTTGTAGGAGATGCCATGAACGAACTGCTGTATTCATTGCATTTGTTTATTCAGTGATCCAATTTGGAACTTTAACCAGGGTTCTACTAAGATTGGAAAAAGGAAGTTATGGTAATGTGTACCCATAAACATGGAAATATGTGCAATCTCTGAGGAGTAAACTATAAAATTATCATATAATTATAGAATGGCTCATACAAGAAAATTAAAATACTTCAATGAGTAAGGATGTTTCCCAGGCCAGTGAGAATTGATTAAAACTGAGAAATAATGTGGTAATCTGAAGAAAGGGTTGATCAGCTGTGCAGACCTAATAAAAGAAGCCTCAAAGAGATAAGTATTGGTAATTCTTATCCATGTACATTTTCATCTCACTGGCAAAAACCACCCTTGATATGAGATTGATGAAGCTAATCACATACTCTGCAATTTCAGTTGCCTTTGCATTGAAACACCTCTTATCAAGCAGTCTATCATCTGATTGTGATTTGCTTTCCCATGTACACTGTCTAGAGAGAGAATGCATAGATCTTGAAGATGGATGAAACTATGTGACAGTTATTTTACATCAAATTCCCTTCATCTTTATGTCATCCACAACAACTTGTACCTATATTACACATGAATGCGATAATCAATAAATCATCACTGAGAAAGTAGGTGTTTGTATGGACAGAAAACTGTAAAAATGGATAAATTACATTCTGTTATATTTTTCATATTTAATTTTAACCATCAACAGCAACTGAAATTAGTAAGAGGCAGTAAAGCCTAATGATTAAGAAAAGAACTTCAGTTTTAAACCAGATTTGAAATTCTGGCCCTGGCATTTTCTAGTTGTGTGGCTATGGGCAAATTAATCTCTAGATCTGTACGTATAAGACAGAGACTAGCCACATGTGCTGCTGAGCATTTGAAACTTGACTAACCCAAATTGAGATGCACTGTAAGTATGAAATACATAGCCTATTTTGAAAAGTTAGCACATGTACATACACACATGTATATGAAATACGTAAGTAATATTTTATATAAATTGCATGATGAAATGGTTATATTTTGACTAACAGATTAAATAAAATATTATTAAACTAATTTAACCTCCTTATTTTCAATATTTTAATGGGCTGCTAGAAAATTTTAAATTATATATGTGGTTTGAATTATATTTTTGTTGTAGAGAGCTATCCTAAGAAGCTTTAGTTTCTTCACCTAAAAATGGGGATGATAATCTTATGTAGCTCAAATTGTTGTAATGATATTTAAATAAAATAATGTACCTCAGATGCTTAGCATAGTGCTTGACTTTTAGTTTAAAAGTTGTCACTCTGCAAGAGTTAAGAAATAAAGATAAGTAAAATTACAAAACAAAATCTGTAATCCTGAATGGGTTAGGGACTGCTCAAAGAGAAGGCTTTAATTATGAATTAGTTTTCTTTATCTCAAGTGAAATCATTCTAATTCTCTCTAGAAACAAAGGCAAACATACATGTATGGTTGTGGGGGGAGAATGATATTTGTGACATACAAAAATAATACTGTGCATGCAAATGTTTTGAACAGTTCAAGGGTACTTTCTCAATTCCAAACATTTTTACTACCATAGTTTGTGAGACCCTTTTACATTTAATTGGTAGATATTTCTAGTGTTGGGGCATTCAGGTGACATAAATAAGGCTGAAAGGCAAGTACTCTTCTGGAGATACAGAAATGGGAGAAAGCATAGTAGTTCACTGTACCTATGACAAAAGTGCATAGCTCAACTGGAGACACTAGAGGGTGCTATTAGTGAGGGCTTAGAAGGATGAATAAAGTCAACACTCTTCCCCCTCTCCACTGCTATAGATTATAAGAATTTGAAAAGGGCATATCTGTGAAAAGAAACTAACACTTCTCCATTCCCTCCTGGACATGACTTGCAAGGTTTTTTTTTTTTTTTTTTTTTTTAGTCTTGAGCCTGCCCTTACAACATTCCCGAAATAATAAAATATTAGAAGTTTGCTATAGTACTTGGGCAAATAATTGAGAAAAGTTTGAAATGGTTCCCTGCTCTGGGAAAAACACTACCAAAGCCCAAGGAAGGGAGTAGGAGAAATAAAAAGACACAAGAAAGGTCTTCCAATGAAGGAAAGACCCCAACAACATCTATAATTAAGTTGGGGTGGGAAAATTTTTTGATAGTCATGCCATGTAATATTTTCTCTCTCACTACTCACTTGCAGCTGCTCACTTGCAGAGGACAAAACTGCAGTTGACTTTCTTTCATCGGAGCCTGGAAATTTCAGTCTTATGTGTATAACTGAACTTTGCTGAAGCACTGAACACTGATTAATGCAATTAAATGAATACAGGTACATGGTATTGTCCTCAAGGTTGCAGTTTCCTACTAAAGAATGTACTTCTACTGTACTCTCATTTTTTTCTTTTTTACAGATAAGTAGTTGCAAACTGTACCAGATGAGGCTTTTCATCTGTTTGTTATTTGCCTGTATTGTGATGTAAACACATGAGCAGGGGAAAGTATTGTGTATTTTAAAGCGTAGAAGGATCAGAATACTATTAATGGTTTCTATCCTTATTTCCTTAGGACAAGCTTTAGCTAATATCACCAGATATTGCCTGGCGAGGTGAAAGATTCAAAGAGATTTTGGTTGATGGGGAAAGCAAAATTCTTTTTGTTGTTTCTTTTAACAATGAGATTGAATTTTTTTCCACCCTGCCAAAACTCCTATGCGGTCATGTCTTCAGCAAGTAGGCATCAGGGACTGCTTTAAATTTAGGAAATACACACACTATGAAAATAATCACATAATGTTTCCAAAGCAATATATTGGGATTGATAAAAATATACATTTTTAAAGAATCCTGAATTAATCCCATGCCACTCTGAGCCTTCTTTATTTTTTAAGCCTCTTTATTTCTATTATAAGATATGACTATGATGTAAGTAGATTTAACTTTCGTATGGTTTGTAAAATCAGTTATATTTTCTAATGTATGATAACAGATATACTGTGCATTTCATTGAAACATGTAGGAAAACTGCTTTAAGTTTTGCTTTTGTTTTTAATTAATAAACCACCATGACTGTGGTTTAGTCAAATAAGTGTTTAATAGATGACTACTTTGAGCCATTTTTCATTGACTGGGGTGCTTTAGAAATCCCATTTTAAGTGATTAGATGGCATTTAGATAGTTAACATAGGGTTTCTGTTTTAAGACTGAACAGTTTTATCTCATCATTACTGAAACTTAGCTGAATATCAATTTATTTGGATAAAATACAAAAAACAAGAATTCTTCTTAGTTGCCAAAATACAGCTCGTCATTTTAGATTTCCTGCCACACAAGGTGAAGAATGGTGATTCATTTTACTTTTGGACCAAAAAAAAAACAATCAAAAACAATGAGTTGAATCTTTGAATTAATTTTTCTTTCTTGACTAACTTCTAAATAAAGTGAAACCACAGATTCAGTCTGGAACACTATTGAATCTATCATGGTTATCTTTTTTGTCAGGCTAGATATAGAAGGAAAAGTGTTTGGAACATAGAAGGGCTCTCCATTTAAGGAAAAAAAAGTGTATACAAAACTGGCAATGAAAATGAAATATTGTTCCTGGATTCCTTCCATTGTGAATATTATTATTATTAGGCTCCATTTTCCCTACATCTGTTGTTGGAGCTCAAAGCACTAAAGGAGCTTCACCTTCAGACTGAACCTAATCCTGTCATACTGAAAAATCCTTCAAAAATTTCCACCTTGTCAGATGGGTTTTCAGATTTGATATCTTTTCAGATCAACTGTTCAGTGTTCTTGTGGTGAATCCAACAAATCTGAATTTTACTCCAAGTCCAATACTGGTGATTTAGTTTGTGTAGTTAGCCATCTACCTCAAATATGTGAGTGGCACTTTAGTACCACTGCTAGGACAAGAGTGCAGGCTCTGATAATCAGTTCAAGCATTGGCATATTGTTTACTTTCCACCTGTCTATTTCCCTGGTGCCCTAGTCTCAGTATCAATGAAATATTACCTGCTTGGCTAAGGATCATGATCCCAACAAGACATCTTTCTTAGAAATGTCCTATAAATACCAAAATAACTTACGATTCTAGCCTCACATTTTATATTTTATATTCTTGCACCATTTATTCTATAGAAGATGCTTAAGTGGGTAAGGTATGTTTGTTAAGCCTTTTGCACTTCATCACATTAAGTAATAACATTCAACAAAGGTTATTATTCTTGAAGAGTACAACTGAATTACTTAATACCCACACAGTTTCACGCCCATCAATTATAAATTATTTTCCAAAAACAAGCATAGAGATGTAACAATCATAGAAAAATTACAAATAAAATATTGGAAAGTGTGAAAGTAACTTTGTCATAAATTTGTTAAATAACAGAGGTTTCTAACTGTCCTATGAATGAATAAAATGTCCCCCTTTTTACAAGGATCACTTTGGGTAGGGAGCCTGAATCGATTTCTGAAAATGCAGTAGTGTTTTACAAGATAGGATGTGTGGTAACTTTGAAGCATACATCAATTAGTGACACAGACAATGAAATGTATATATCCAAATGTAGTTAAGGACCTCAAGAATTATATACTTATATTGAAAGTATTACACTCTTATTTGTCAGCTATTGTTCTAAACTTACATCTCATGGAGAATTAGATACTACTATAGCTTATACTAAATTAAATTTGTTTTTAACTCTGTCATTCTAGTCTCTTCTTCTTCTAAGGTCTTTTTGAGTTAACAATGAATAAAAATAACAAAGTTTTCTCTGAGATATGCTTGATATACTTTAGAGAACATCTACAGCATGAGATGCAGTCTTAACTGGCAAAAAGTCTGATAAACAATATCTTTATTGTTACATTAGATTTGCTCTACCAAGAAGCTATAGTCAGATAAATTCTTAATGAAACTTACTTGGCTTAAAGTTCTATTTGACTAATAATAAATGAAAAGACATTTACAACTAGAAGATAGTCTTTTGTCTCCAAAGCGTGTGTGTCTCTAGGAAGAGGAATGGAAGAGAAGGGGTATAAAGAATAGGCAACCTCAGGGTCCTTGAAGGAAGCAAGGCAGTACAGGTCCCTTTCCCTTTTAAAATCATTTTGTAAAGTTTCTCCTTCAACTTCATTATCATCACTTTTAAAGCTTATTTTATGCAGCTTCTGTTTCAAATTTTTTAAAATTTTGAAGTATTCCGGCGGGGTAAAATGCTCACATGGAGACTGGTGTGGGGCCAAGTGGACGTGACAACAGAAAGGCAATTGAAGTCACCATTCTCTTCACAGTGACTTTTCATAAGGCAGACTCTGGAAAGCAACAAAAGGAATTATGAGTTAGGAATACTGGACAGATACAGGTAGATGTTCAAACCCCATCTCCAAGCTCTTAACCTCTTTACTTTGAGCTGCCAGTCCTGAGTTCCAGCAATGTAGTTTCGAGCAGGGAAAGGGCCGTGATGGCGTGTGTGCTGTCTGAGGCCCTTTGTGGTGGTTGTTTAGTTGCTAAGTCATGCCCTACTCTTCTGCAACCTGATGGACTGATGCCGCCCAGCCAGGCTCCTCTATCTAGGGGACTTCGCGGGCAAGAATACTAGAGTGGGTGGCCATTTCCTTCTCCAGGGGATCTTCCCCGCCCGGGGATAACACTCCCGTCTGCATTGGCAGGCGGCTTCTTCACCACTGAGCCACTCAGGAAGCCCCTGAGGCCATTCAGAGGATAACAAAGGAACAAGTTGGGAGAGTTGGGGACATACCCCGAGGGGAAACAGGACTTCCTGTGTCTTTAGTATGCAAATATGTGGCAAGGGCCTGTGAAGAGTTTATTCAGCCAGGGAACCCTTTTGAAATAGTACAAAAAGTGTTGCTAGTTAGTTTTAGAAGCACCTCTCTGAACTCTTGAAACCTGTCTACCCCATGGTGATAAGGTTAATCTTTCTCCATATAGCTGTGGCATGCTATTAATATTAACATTCATGTCACCATTGATGTGCTGCTGTTCAAAGCAAACCGGACCCCGTTTCAAAACTGGGGACAGGAGGAGCAATTTGTGGATATGGAAACGAAAAGGAATAAATTGAAGAAATCTGTGCATTGTAGCACAATAATGAGAGGTTCTATTGTAACTTTTGCCATAATATATTACATTTTTTGTCTGGAACTTGTCTAGAACACAATTTTAATTTAAACTGCTCTCCTAAAAATCTTTGGCTGTATTTTTTGCAGCATGGCATAATGGGAACAGAGTCTAGAAAACTTGGATTCAATTCGTGATTCTGTGGCATCCTAGCTGCAGAACATTTGATAAGTTACTTTAACTCTCTAAATTCCAATTTCAATAACTGTGTATTGAGAAATATAATTACCTTGAGAATTGTTATGAGGAATAAATGAGATGATGAACATAAACACAGCTAATGGAGTACCTCACATAGATAGTTTAACATAGTTGGATGCTGCAATAGATTTAGACTTCATCACATACCTAAAGCAGTCACTGAGGTAAAAGAAAATGGGGGAAGGGATTGATATACATCAATATTCATCAAGTCATTTGCTGGTTCATTTATTCATTCATACACAAATATTTAATGAAGAAGTATATATTCAAGGCATATTTTAAGGTAAATTAATTCCTTAAATAGTCTTCCCATCTTACATGTATTTTATAGATTTGGATGTTGAGTAATACAATGCTGAGTATAGCTAAGTTAATTGAGGGAGGCAAGGAGAAAGGATTGGTAACTTCAGCTTATTTGCAGAAAACATATACCACCTCCTACCCCATCTCCTACCATATAACTTACATCTTCCCTGGGGAGCCATTTGCCCTCAAGTACACTCCAAAATTAAAATTAATGCTTTGTATTAATGTGTGTATATTTATGTGTGTATACATATATACATATAGATGAATTAGATATAGATAGATAGACAGATATTTTGAAATAGTTGTCACCAGTTTAGACTATTTGAACAGCCACATAGTGATAGAATGATTGATGTAAACAGAGACAGGTTTATTACGAAGCAAATGAAATTTTAGCTTAAAACCCCCAATGCACATGGACCTCTTCTGAAGCCTGGTATTGGAAAATCAAATGTCTTAGGAGGGAGAGATATTCAAATGATATGTAGCCAAAAATGTTGGGGAAAAAACTATTGTAGAGATATATCAAGCAGTTTATTTATATAGGTATGCAATTGCAATTTTTGTGATGGCAGCTTTTATAAATTTGTCATTTGTTGTTATTCTTTCTCTTTATGTGACTGTACTGTGAAGCTTGCAGGATCTTAGTTCCCTGACCAGAGATTGAACCCACATCCTTAGCAGTGAAAGCGCAGGATCCTAGCCATTGGACTGCCAGGGAATTCCTACTGTGATTCTTTTTTGTCTGTAAATTAATATTTTCCTCATACCAAATTTTGTGTTGGTAATTTTATATCCTTTTGTTAAAGAGAGCCCCTGTGTTTAAGCTCCATATTCCAGAATACCAGGGTTCATCCCCTACTTTCAATGTCAAAATACTTCCCTTTTGTTCTTCTCAGAGGAAATAAAAATACCATTAAAAGTAGAATTTAAGGTATAGGCTTGGGTCTTTACTGAGTGGATTGATTTAAACCTACAAAATGACTTCAATTTTTTATTTTGAAAAGATTTTGATCATTTCTTTTAACTTTGGCAATAGGATTCTTAGCCATATCAGCAATTAAAGGGAAAATAAAAACAAAATCTCCAAATACTTATGGAAGAGATCTCAGTTGTTTAATTAAAGGGAAAAAAAACATGCAATCTGTACCATATGGAACTCTGAAAACTAGGAGGGACCCTTATAGTCTTAGAAATTATAAAATTTGTTCAAGATTTGGACTTCTGGTCATAGGATATTTTTCTTCTCAGATAATCATCTGTCATGTTTAAAGGATATATGAAATTCCTGAGAAATCAAATTAAATAAAATTTTGTATTGAACATAAAATAGAAAACTATCAAATCAGTCTTTCTTTTCAGTTCTATGATGACAATTCTTTCTTGGATTAGATTTTTTTCCACTTTGAATTGCTAAGTATATTGTATTCCACACAAAGAAGCATTAGTCAAACTTCAAAACTTTCTCCAGAATAGTTGTCATTTTTGTTATTTTTAAATGACAAGAGATTGGAAGCAGTACAATGATTTTATCCACTCCACTGAGATTCGGTGCCATTATTTAAAATCTGCTCTGAGAAGAAAAATGGAATCATAATTCATAGACTAAATTAAAATGAATAGAATTCTTATATGAAAATAGAGGAATTAGATTTTAGTAGATAATAATAGTGCAAGAAAGTCTTGTTTTTATGTTTGTTGTAATACTATACATAGTATTTTTCAATTAAAAAACGGTTGATACTAGAATAAGAAAAAGAGCAGTTTGAAATTTGTTAAAGGGAAGCATTTGTTAAAAGTATGATTAAATCTTGAGTATTTCCTCTTGGGAAAGTTCCTTTAAGTAAAGTATGTGTTTAGAGGAATGACTTAAGATCTGTTAGTTGATGATGATGAACAGTGTGCTGCCCACATATGCGTATGATCCTGCTTGCTCCTTTTAAAATAAAGAATAGCATCAGTGACAGGTTTCCTTTAAGGTAAAAAAAAAAAAAAAAAGACATTCATTAGAGGGTTGGTTAATGGCAAAGGGCCTAGTGTGGGTGGAAACAAAATATTTTTTTCTGTACAAAATTAACTGGCCTATGTGACTCAAATCCATGGCCTTGGACTCATTAGCACAATGCTCTAACTAATTAAGCTAATGAATCTCAAAATAATGACAAATCCTCAGTTTGAAAGAATAAGGTTCTTCTTTAACTTGGCTTGTTAAAACAGATACAGACTATTAAGCAAGGATGCCAAAAATGTGCTAACACTTCCTGAAATCACAATGACAATAGGGAGAAAGAATTGTCTTTCTCTCTTTTCCTCCTGGTACTTGTTCATAGTGGCAGAGAATGTCATAAATTAGCATTCAGTAGTCTACTGGTCAAGTGTTGATAATACTAATAAATATGAAAGATGATAGGGGGAACTCAAATATAGAGATAGAGATCAGAAATGATGGTCATTGTTAATTACTATGTTTGTATGTTCATAAACAAAATTGGAAACATAAGAAATGTGATACGTTTTCCATTTGAGACATTTGGTGCTGAGTCAGAGGTCAGGTACCACCAAATCTAGTATTGTGGGATCAACACATCTAAATTGGGCAATTAAATCTTTTGCTTATTGATCATTCTAGTGATTTTAAGTGCAAGAGAACTGAGGACTGATACATCAGCTTGCTTATTAAGCTAACTTAAAGATTCATTCAGACAACCATATAACGCTTGCTATTAGTTCACTGATATTTTCACTTAGAATGATGTCTTCTAAAGTATGTTCCTTAGAGTTGTAATTAATATTAGCTTTAAAAGCTCTGAAATATGTTACAACAAAGAAATAGGTACAACAGTTTCTAGCCCAGAATTTTCCCAAATTAATCACCTGTGAAATCTGTCTTTTTCTTTTCTTTTTTTATTATTCTGTTGAACTCGTTTTGAGAAATGGTGACTTATAAGCTAATTATATTCTTACTGAGAAAGTATATAAAAGAATAGATGAAAATTACTTGTATATTGAAGAAATATCACAAGGAGGAAACTGAGGCCCAATTATGTTAGGTATTGCTTCCTTTATTTAAAAATAAAATATTATTAATTTTATTAAAATATAAAAATTAAATTTTTTATTAAAATTTATAGTTTTAATATATAAAATTATGCAATATAATATTTTAAATTATTAAAATCAAATTAATAGATTTAAGTACAATTCTTTAAAATCTATGCATTTGAGCCAGAGTGTCTTAATTATGAGTCAAAACATGCATGAGTACAAAAGAAGCAATATCAGATACATGGACAAAGCAAAATTCCTGGTAAATTGCTTTCTACCTAATTAAAATTTTCCTTATAAAATACATTACATGTATTTTCGTTCACTGCTTGCCTCAAACCTCTGTTATGTTGTCTTATATTATTTTGTTGCAAGGTAGCACCTAAAAGACCTTCTAGAAGTAACGCTCCAAAAAGATGCTTTTTAATTATAGGGGACTGGAATGCAAAGGTAGGAAGTCAAGAAACACCCAGAGTAACAGGCAAATTTGGCCTTGGAGTACAGAATGAAGCAGGGCAAAGCCTAATAGAGTTCTGCCAAGAGAACACGCTGCTCATAGCAAACACCCTCTTCCAACAACACAATAGAAGACTCTACACATGGACATCACCAGATGGTCAACACTGAAATCAGATTGATTATATTCTTTGCAGCCAAAGATGGTGAAGCTCTGTACGGTCAGCAAAAACAAGACCGGGAGCTGACTGTGGCTCAGATCATGAACTCCTTATTGCCAAATTCAGACTGAAATTGAAGAAAGTGGAGATAACCACTAAGACCATTCAGGTATGACCTAAATCAAATCTCTTAGACTATAGAGTGGAAGTGAGAAGTAGATTTAAGGGATGAGCTCTGATAGAGTGTGAAATGAACTATGGACAGAGGTTCCTGACATTGTAAAGGAGACAAGGATCAAGACCATCCCCAAGAAAAAGAAATGCAGAAAAAGCAAAATGGCTGTCTGAGGAGGCCTTACAAACCTCCTCGCTGTGAAAGAAGGGAAGGGAAAAGCAAAGGAGAAAAGGAAAGATACACCCATTTGAATGGAGAGTTCCAAAGAATAGCAAGGAGAGATAAGAAAGCCTTCCTCAGCGATCAGTGCAAAGAAATAGAGGAAAACAATAGAATGGGAAAGACTAGAGATCTCTTCAAGAAAATTAGAGATACCAAGGGAACATTTCATGCAAAGATGGGCTCAATAAAGGACAGAAATGGTAGGGACTTAACAAAAGCAGAAGGTATTAACAAGAGGTGGCAAGAATACGCAGAAGAACCGTACAAAAAAGATCTTCACGACCGGATAATCACTCACCTAGAGCCAGACATCCTGGAATGTGAAGTCAAATGGGCCTTAGGAAGCATGACTACAAACAAAGCTAGTGGAGGTGATGGAATTCCAGGAGAGCTATTTCAAAGCCTAAAAGAAAGTGCTGCACTCAATATGCCAGCAAATTTGGAAAACTCAGCAGTGGCCACAGGACTGGAAAAGGTCAGTTTTCATTCCAATCCCAAAGAAAGGCAGTGCCAAAGAATGCTCAAACTACCGCACAATTGCACTCATCTCACACGCTAGTAAAGTAATGCTCAAAGTTCTCCAAGCCAGGCTTCAGCAATACGTGAACTGTGAACCTCCAGATGTTCAAGCTGGTTTTAGAAAAGGCAGAGGAACCAGAGATCAAATTGCCAACATTCACTCACTCATTTTAAAAGCAAGAGAATTCCAGAAAAAACATCTATTTCTGCTTTATTGACTATGCCAAAGCCTTTGACTGTGTGGATCACAATAAACTGTGGAAAACTCTGAAAGAGATGGGAATACCAGACCACCTGACCTGCCTCTTGAGAAACCTGTATGCAGGTCAGGATGCAACAGTTAGAGCTGGATATGGAACAGACTGGTTCCAAATAGGAAAAGGAGTATGTCAAGGCTGTATATTGTCACCCTACTTATTTAAATTATAGGCAGAGTACATCATGAGAAATGCTGGGCTGGAGAAAGCACAGGCTGGAATCAAGATTGCTGGGAGAAATATCAGTAACCTCAGACATGCAGATGACACCACCCTTATGGCAGAAAGTGAAGAAGAACTAAAGAGCCTCTTGATGAAGGTGAAAGAGAAGAGTGAAAAAGTTGGCTTAAAGCTCAACATTCAGAAAACTAAGATTATGGCATCTGGTCCCATCACTTCTTGGCAAATAGATGGAGAAACAGTGGAAACAGTGGCTGACTTTATTTTTCTGGGCTCTAAAATCACTGTGGATGGTGATTGCAGCCATGAAATTAAGAGACGCTTATTCCTTGGAAGGAAAGTTATGACCAACCTACAGAGCATATTGAAAAGCAGAGACATTACTTTATCATAAAAGGTCCATCTAGTCAAGGCTATGGTTTCTCCAGTGGTCATGTATGGATGTGAGAGTTGGATTATAAAGAAAGCTGAGCACCAAAGAATTAATGTTTTTGAACTGTGGTGTTGGAGAAGACTCTTGAGAATCCCTTGGACTGCAAGGAGATCCAACCAGTCCATCCAAAGATCAGTCCTGAATACTCATTGGAAGGACTGATGCTGAAGCTGAAACTCCATTACTTTGGCCACCTGATGCAAAGAGCTGACTCATTTGAAAAGACCCTGATGCTGGGAAAGATTGAGGGCAGGAGGAGAAGAGGGCGACAGAGGATGAGATGGTTGGATGGCATCACAGACTCAGTGGACATGGGTTTGCGTGAACTCTGGGAGTTTTTGATGGATAGGGAGGCCTGGCGTGCTGTGGTTCAGGGGTCGCAAAGAGTCGGACACGACTGAGTGACTGAACTGTACTGAACTGAGCACCCCTGAGAAGACTGATTGAAAAATAATTAGTTTGAAAAATGATTTCAGATGATAGTCACAGTGTAAATGAATCTCATTTTATCATAATTTCCTTGTCTTTGTTTTGTTAAGAGATTTTTTTTCAGACATGAAGGGGAACTCTCATGTATTCCAGTGTAAATAATTCAGCGGATCAGTCATTTACCAGTTTTATAGATTACTGACATTCTAAGGGATTATGGTGTCACATCAATTTTGCCTGTTGACAGCCAAATCAACAAACATTAAAGCCACATATTTAAATCACTGTTTGTTTCTGTTAAGATTAAAAACAATATTCAACATAGGAGTTACTAAAAGTAAGACACTTATTTTTAGTATTTTTATTACATGCTCCACAGGAAGTAATATACTTAAAAGATCTATGACATTGTAGGTTCATTCTCTTTACCAAAGTAGTTTTTGAAAAATAATGAAGGAATTTATAGTACCAACTTTGTCATTTCTATTTGTATTCCTGTTTAAATCTATCAGATATATTCTTTTCTAAAATTAACCTGACTCAGATATACATATGGGCGTTCAATTAATTTTAAAATTATGTTTCTAATTGAATAACAAAATATTCCCTCATCGCTGTAAATGGTTGCTTATATGGTAAACTTTATCATAAGTTTAAGACAAATGCAACTTTTCTTTCAAGTGGAATTCTGAATTCATGTAGTTTACATGCTGGTGCACAGGAAATGCATACCCATTAATTACATATCTCTTTGGAATCGTGGCACTACCTATTTTTAGCACGCTTAAGACAATTTTTTAGAATTATTTATTTATTATATTTCTAGCTGTCCTGGGTCTTTGTTGCTTCACAGGCTTTTCTCTAGTTGTGACAAATGGAGGCTACTCTCTAGTTACTGTGCACAGGCTTCTCATTGCAGTAGCTTCTCTTGTGAAGCATAGGCTCTAGGGCTCCCAGGCTTCAGTAGTTGCAGCACATGGGCTCTGTAGTTGCGGTTCCTGGGCTCTAGAGCACAGCCTAGGTTCAATAGTTTTGGTGCCCGGGCTTAGTCACTCTGTGGCATGTAGAGTCTTCTTGGACCAGGGACTCAACCCTTGTCTCTTGGATTGGCCAGTGATCCTTTACCACTGAGCCACCAGGGAAGTCCATAACCAACTATTTTTTATATCCTTTTTAGAAGAGCACCTAACTTCCCTGGTGGCTCAGTCGGTTTTGAATCAGCCTGCAATGCAGGAGACCTGGGTTTGATCCCTGGGTCAAGAAGATTCTCTGTAGAAGGAAATGGCAACCCACTCCAGTATAGTTGCCTGGGAAATACCATGGACAGAGGAGCCTAGCAGGGGTCGCAAGAGTCGGACACGACTTAGGGACTAAACCACCATAATCCCAGTCATAAAATTCCATGGTCACAAACTTAGTTTGTGTCATTTGGAAGGAAATAAATATTGTGTTCTGAAATGTATCGGTATAATGGGGTCTGGGTCTTTCATAAGTCTAATAATCTCTGTGGGGTATTGACTATTCTTAGCTTTTATTATGGAATCCATCGGTACTGCTATACAAATTTCACAATCACTTTTGGAGCTGGTAATAACTAATACTTTGTGTGATGATAACACAAGAAGTTGTTTTTCAGTGATATTTTAAGTGAAAAATTAATCTGCTTTAATCTCTAACCAATAAAGTAGAAAAATTAAATGCATTTTATGACAGCAAACTTCATTTCATAACTGGGAAGACATTGTGGTCTTTTAAAGTATGAAAATCAAAGGGCAAATAACACAAATGTAAAAGGTTGCTATGACAGTGTTGGAGTTGCTTCCTCTTCTGTTCTTAGACAATAAAATATTCTATATAAAAAACAGTGAATGTGTCTTTTTTTTTTTAAATGGGACAATTAAAGTCATGATTTTAAACAGGCATTTGAAACTAGAAGGCATATTAATGATTGGCTTCAGATGTTTCCACACTATTCCTCAGAGTCCTAGGGTTTCAGGGAGATGCATTAGAAGCTAAAGAATGAGGTGCAGTGAGAAGCAGCAAGCTTTTGCGGAAAGGTCCTGGGTTATCCTTAGCTTTTTTCTGCTGTGTATGTGTGGCTTCACTTAATATTTTGTATGAAGCCAGAGTTTTGCTGCTAAAAAATGAAAAGTAACTTTAAAAAAATCACTGATCTAGGCCATCATCCTCATTTTACAGTTGAGAATACTGAGGCCCAGTGGATTTAAATAACTTATTTATGATCATATCCGTTTACTGAGTGGCAAAATAAATTGTTCATCAAAGTAACTTGCCAGGACATATTTATTATTCCTTATATTTACATATGATTTTGAACTTTTCAAAGCAGCCTCGCATCTGGTATTTGATTTGATCCTTGAAAAATAACACTATTAAGTAGTTATAGAAAGCCTTAGTTCACTTTTAGAGATGAGGAAATGAGGTTCAAAGACATAAAACCACCAGAGTTATACCATATTATTGGTAGAGACAGAATGAAAACTAAGTTCTTTTGACACACAGAAGTTTGCCCTATATTGTAGTTTGTTCTAATAACAGCTTGCCTAGAAAGTGGCAATTTACACAAATGTGGCATATGTCCTTACAAAATACTTATCAGAAGTTCACGATGCTGTTACTATAGACTCTCAGTACTCACAGATTTTTTTTTTGTCCTTTATTTTTGTATATGTGTCTATGCTATTTATTTATTTGTTTATAATTGGAGGATAATTGCTTTCCAATGTTGTGTTGGTTTCTGCATACATCAACATGAATCAGCCATAAGTATACATACGTCCCTGTCCCCCTTGAAACTTCCTCCCTCCTCCCACACCATCCCACCCCTCTAGGTTGTCACGAAGAATTGGATTGAGTTCCCTCATCATACAGCAAATTCCCACTAGCTACTATTTTACATATGGTAATGTATATGTTTCAGTTTTACTCTTTCCATTTGTCCCTCCCTCTTCTTCCCCCACTGTGTCCACAAGCCTGTTCTGTATGTCTGTGTCTCTGTTGCTGCCCTACATATAGGTTTATCAGTACTGTTTTTCTAAATTCCATATACATGTGTTAATATATGATATTGGTTTTCCTCTCTCTGATTTACTTCACTCTGTATAACAGGCTCTAAGTTCATCCACCTCACTAGAACTGACTCAAATTCATTCCTTTGAATAACTGAGTAATATCCCATTGTATATCTGTACCACAACTTCTGTATCCATTAATCTGTCAATGGACATCAAAGTTTCTTCCATGTCCTGGCTATTATAAACAGTGCTGCAATGAACATTGAGGGTGCATGTGTCTTTTAGAATTATGTTTTTTTTTTTTTTTTTTTTCAGGATATATGCCCAGTAGTGGGATTGCTGGGTCATATGGTAGTTTTATTCCTAGTTTTTTAGGAAATCTCCAAACTGTTCTCCATAGTGACTGTATCAATTTACATTCTCACCAACAGTGCAAGAGGGTTCTTTTTTCTCCTTATCCTCTCCAGCATTTATTGTTTGTTGATTTTTTGCTGATGATCATTTTGACTGATGTGAGGTAATAGCTTATTGTAGTTTTGATTTGCATTCCTCTAATAATAAGTGATGTTGAGCATCTTTTCATGTGTTTATTGCTATCTGTATGTCTTCTTTGGAGAAACGTCTATTCAGGTCTCCTGCCCATTTTTTGACGGAGTTGTTTGTTTTTCTAATATTGAGCTGCTTGAGTTGCTTATATATTTTAGAGATTAATCCTTTGTCAATTGCTTCATTTGCAATTATTTTCTTCTGTTCTGAGGGTTGTCTTTTCATCTTGTTTATGGTTTCTTTTACTATGCAAAAGCTTTTAAGTTTAATTAGATCACATTTGTTTATTTTGTTTTTATTTCACCACTCTGGGAGATACATCATAGAAGATCTTGCTGTGATTTATGTCAAAAAGTATTCTGCCTATATTTTCCTCTAAAGAGTTTTATAGTTACTGGTCTTACATTTAGGTCTTTAATCCATTTTGAATTTATCCTTGTGTACGATGTTATGAAGTGTTCTAATTTCCCATTTATCATTGCAACAAAAGGAATAAAATACCTAGGAATAAACTTACCTAAGTAGACAAAAGAACTATATACAGAAAACTGTAAGACACTGATAGAAGAAATTAAAGATGACATTAACAGATGGAGAGATATATCATCTTCCTGGATTGGAAGAATCAGTATGTAAATATGACTATACTACCCAAAGCAATCTACAGATTCAATGCAATCCTTATTAAATTACCAATGGCATTTTTCATAGAACTAGAGCAAAAAATTTCACAATTCACATGGAAACACAGAAGACCTCAAAATAGCCAAAGCAATCTTGAGAAAGAAGAGTGGAGCTGGAGGAATCAGCCTTCATGACTTCAGACTGTACTACAAAGCTACAGTCATCAAGACAGTAGAGTAGTGGCACAAAATCAGAAATATAGATCAATGGAACAAGATAGAAAGCCCAGTGACAAGCCTATGCACCTATGGGCACCTTATCTTTGACAAAAGAGGCAGGAATATACAATGGACAAAAGATAGTCTCTTCAATAAGTGGTGCTGGGAAAACTGGACAGCTATGTATAAAAGAATGAAACTAGAACACTGAGATCTTAATATCTCAGCCCACTTTCTCATCTTATTGATGAAGAAACTGAAACTCAGGCTAAGTAAAAGGGCTTGAATTAAAATTCACATATCTTAAATTCAAGTCAGCGGTTTTTTTTTTTTTTTTTTCCCCAAATAAACTGCTTTGCACCTTAATTTATAAACGTACAGCTAACTAGTGAAAATACACATTCCTGCCAGAGTTCCAACAGCCTTCTTTTTAATTATCTAGCTCTTCTGTTTTACAATGCCAAAAGATCTCATTGCAGTAGATTTACAAACCCTATAAAATGTATGTGATAAGCCCTTTTATGATTTGCAGTGACCCTAAGATCGCATGTGTGCTGTCACTTCAGCCATGTCTGACTCTTTGCAACCCTCTGGGCAGTAGCCCACCAGATTCCTCTGTCCATGGGATTCTCCAGGCAAGAAAATTGCAGTGGGTTGCTATGCCCTCCTAGAGGGGATCTTCTCAACCCAGGGATCGAACCTGTATCTCTTGCATATCCTTCACTAGGAGTCAGACTCTTTACTGCTAGGGCCACCCAGGAAGCCCCACCCTAAGGAATGAAGGCATGTTAATGTGCAAGGAGGGGTTATTGTTGTTCAATCGCTCAGTTGTGTCCGACTCTTTGTGACCCCACAGACTGCAGCATGCCAGGCTTCCCAGATATCCTTCACTATCTCCTGGAGCTTGCTTGAACTCATGTCCATTGAGTTGCCATCCAGTTATCTTGCCCTCTGCTGTCCCCTTATCTTCCTTATTTCAATCTTTCCCAGCATCAGGATTTTCTCCAATGAATCATCTCGTTGCATCAGGTGGCCAAACTATTGGAGTTTCAGCTTCAGCATCGGTCCTTGCAGTGAGTATTCAGGGTTGATTCTTTAGGATTGACTGGTTTGATCTTCTTGCAGTCCAAGGAACTCTCAAGAATCTTCTCCAACACCACAGTTCGAAAGCATAAATCCTGTTGTAGCCACGCATTCTGGGAAACAAACTCACTCAGAAGGACAATGTAAATAGTGGAGTGCAGTTTATTACACCAGCGGGCCCAAGGCCTCTTAGCCAAGGACCTCTTAGCCAAGGACCCGGACCAGCATTTGTGAAAATCTTTTATACCCCATGTGCATGTGTCTGAACCCACCACCCCAAGTCCCTTGAGACTTACATAAACAAAGGAAGGGTAAATACATTCCCAGTAACCCCATCACTCATGTGCCATGTGCTCAGACAGTTAAACAATTAGCCAATAATCAATAAGTATGAGGTTACACTCTGACAAGTACAGAAAAATTTATGGCCTGTCTGCAGGAAGAGGTGATTAGTATATGTGTTCTCTTAGGCGATGAGTAACCTGGATACGATCTTCAAGATTCCCTGTCTGGAGGAGAACTTATCCTTCTGTTGTCGTTTTCATAGACACTAAACACAGAGTTCAGAGTCCATTGGAGAGGTGGCTGAGCATGATCAGCATGAACAGGCCTAAGATGGAGTCCAGGCCCTATGAATTCCTTCTTCAATGTCCATTGAGTTGCCATCCAGTTATCTTGTCCTCTGTTGTCCCCTTCTCTTCCTTCTTTCATTCTTTCCCAGCATCAGGATTTTTTCCAATGAATCGGCTCGTTGCATCAGGTGGCCAAACTATTGGAGTTTCAGCCTCAACATCAGTACTTGCAGTGAGTATTCAGGGTTGATTCTTTAGGATTGACTGGTTTGATCTCCTTGCAGTCCAAGGAACTCTCAAGAATCTTCTCCAACACCACAGTTCGAAAGCATCAATCCTTAGTCACTCAGCCTTCTTTATTTTCATAGAAATAGTTTTCTTCGTCAATTACTGTGTGAGATTACTAGTGAATAAGTTAATACCCATTTTTCTACTCAGTAGAAAGATTCATTCTCCATGTTTTTTTAAATGAGGTGTCAATGCACTAGAAGTTTAACTTTTTTGAAATGTAGAGTTCCCAGACAATTCAGACTCAAGAACTGTGCTTATTTAAACGATTATTTTCTTTCTAAATCTCTACTGGATATATTAAAAGTATTTTTTCAAATGGTTACTTTTCTGGGTGCACTCTGTTTCTATTATGCCACCTCAGATGTCTTCTTAATGGTAGAGCTTCTTTCACAGATAAACTTGCAAAAGGAAATGTGATTTAGTGTATCTCAGGTAATAACTTTACCAGCAATTATATACACCTCAATTAACCATTGTCTATATTGGAATTATGCAACTACATTCTTGCCAGTAAAAAATAAGCAGGAAAAATATAAGCTACTCTTATGGATTTATGGCTTCTTGTTTGGCTGAAATTAAAATAAGAAATTATTAAAGAAGACCCATTTGAATGATGCAGTTCATTCAGGAAAAATATGATTCCAATGGTAGCAATAAATTAAGCATAACAATGTATTCCAGATCAGTAATTGCATACAAACTTTTTATCAAAATAGACTAAGTTTTTCAAATACAGTAAGAATAAGATAAAGAGTTTAGGAGAAAGTGAAAAGAAGGCAGTTTATGAAGATATGATCTCTTCAATAAATATGGTTGGGTAGTGTAGGAAAGGTTCTAAAAAACCAAGAAGCCACAGGGCAAGAGTGGTAACCCTTGACCCCTAGAAACTATAACTCAGGACTGCTATGTGTGTTCCTGTAGTTTTTCACAGCACACCAGATTCACAACTGGAAGCTTAAATCAAATTTAGGCATTCTACAATTTTTTTTGTTTGTTTCTTTTGGAGGAAACACTACTATGGCAGCCAAATTTTAAGGATCCCTCCACTCCTGAACTCCAGTTAAGATTTTCATGCCCTGGTTTTTCAATAAAATACTTATCTAAATTCTATCAAGAAGGGATTTAGCAGATGCAATTAAAGTCCCAAGTCAGTAGAATGTAACATACAGATATTATCTAGGTGACCCTGACTCCTTTAAAAACAGAGTTTTCTCCTGCTGGACACAGAAAGGAAAGCAACAAATCCAAAGAACATGAGGGATTCAACATGCCTTTCTGATGTAGAATATGGAGAAAATCACGTGAAAAGAAATGTGAATAGCCATTAGATGCTGAGAGCAGCCCCCAGCCAGCAACCAACAAGGGAGCAGGAACCTCAGTCCTACCCCTAAGGAACTGGATTCCGCCAGTCACCTGATTGAGCTTGGAAGCAAATTCTTCCCCTAAACCTACACCAAAAGAGCACAGATTTGCTAACACATTGGGTTCAGCCTTGTGACACCTGAACAGAGAACCCAGTCAAGGCCGCCTGGATTTCTGACCTATAGAACTACAATATAAAAGTGAGTTTTGTTCTATACTACAAAGCTACAGTCAACAAGACAGTATGGTACTGGCACAAAGACAGAAATATAGATCAACAGAACAAAATAGAAAGCCCAGAGATAAATCCACACAACTATGGACACTTATCTTTGACAAAGGAGACAAAAATTTTCAATGGAGAAAAGACAATCTCTTTAACAAGTGGTACTGGGAAAACTGATCAACCACTTACAAAAGAATGAAACTAGAACGCTTTTTAACACCATATACAAAAATAAACTCTAAATGGATTAAAGATCTAAATGTAAGACCAGAAACTATAAAGCTCTTAGAGGAAAACATAGGTAGAATAATCTCTGACATAAATCACAGCAAGCTCCTCTGTGACCCACCTCCCAGAGTAATGGAAATAAAAACAAATATAAAAAAATGGGATCTAATTAAACTTAAAAGCTTCTGCACAATGAAGGAAACTATAAACAAGGGAACCTATTATACAGAGTGAAGTATGTCAGAAACATCAATACAGTATATTAATGCATATATATGGAATTTAGGAAGACAGTAATGATGATCCTATATGCAAGACAGCAAAAGAGACACAGATGTAAAGAAGAGACTTTTGGACTCTGTGAGAGAAAGCAAATTGTGGGATGATTTGAGAGAGTAGTATTGAAATATGTATATTACCATATGTAAAACAGATGACCAGAGCAAATTTGATGCATGAAGCAGGGCACTCAAAACCAGTGCTCTGGGCCAACCCAGAGGGATGTGGTTGGGGAGGGAGATGGAAGGGGGGTTCGGGATAGGGGGACACATGTGCACCCATGGATGACTCATATTAATGCATGGAAAAAACCATCACAATGTTGTAAAGTAATTATCTGTCAGGGAACGTTTAACTATAGGATCCCTGTATGTTGTTTTCTATTTCTCA
This sequence comes from Odocoileus virginianus, assembly GCF_023699985.2. Classification (NCBI taxonomy): domain Eukaryota; kingdom Metazoa; phylum Chordata; class Mammalia; order Artiodactyla; family Cervidae; genus Odocoileus; species Odocoileus virginianus. Next base: position 41,599,859 of record NC_069708.1, on the reverse strand, counting down.
TGAACCCTCTGTTCCTTATCAGTTCCTGGTAAATAGGAACGAGTGGAGCCGCATGCTGTTCCCAGGACTGAGGTCATAGGACGGAATGCATGCATGGATTTCTTTCAATAATCTGTTACCCTAAAGCAAAACTGTTTAGCCACGACCCTCTTACTCAGGATATGGATTGTCTTCTGGCCTTGTGATGATTGTTATTTCTTGTTATTACCTTGGTAATGGTTGTTATACGTTTGGTTTTTTATTCTTTGCTTAACTTTATTTTTTACCTAAAGCTTCCTTGTATAACAATATATAAGCTCATGCAAACATGAATAAAGCACCCTTGCTCCACTAGAGACTTGGGTCCCCTGTGTCCTTCTTTCCATCTCTTGCTAGTTCTCTGGAGTGTGAAGGCCTGCCGAGCTCACTTTCCTGCCCGGGCTTCAAGACCTCCTTGAGATGACACCCTGTGCCTTCATGAGCGGTACAAACCCTATTCTAGGGCTTTGTTGGTTTCCCACGTAACATTAGTCTCTCTCTTTTGCTTTCTTTTCATCGACTCCTGTCCCCAGGTTCAGTCTGTCAAGAAGACCTCAACAATTATCCTCTAATTAAAATTAATTAATTATTTTTTAAAAATGAGTGTTGTTCTAGGTTACTAAGTTTGTGGCAATTTGTTACATTACCAATAGAAAATCAATACAAATGCCCTGAAAATATCATCTAAAGATGATCTATTAGCTAATAGAGCAAAGCTTTTTGCCCAAATTCTTCAGCAAAGCAGAAGAATGTCTTATGGGTGACCTATCACATATTTTTCTTTTTGATCCTCATTCCAAGTGCCATTGCTTTCAGGGGCAATTGGGACAACTATTTATGCAACTACTGACCTGAAAAATTCAATCAAATGTAGAGGGATGTCTGTTCTCATGTTTGTTTTCCCTTTCAGTTTCACTTCCTTTTGCACCTTTAATCTCTTCCACAGAACATCATTAAGAGCGACTTTGTGGCAAAACCATTAATGAGGCTAATTTTTCCATAAAAAAAAATTTAGGTAAGACTTTTAATTGTGTATGTCATTAAGTGCTTCTTAGAACCAGCATCCTATTTGTTGGAAAGAGGCGATAATTCTTTAGGGCTCTGGTTGGTCAGCGCAGTGTGCCTATAGTGACCAGAGGTTATAAGATTTGATATCTAAACTTGTAAACTAAAAATCCAAATCTTGTAACCCCTTTGAAATAAGGGAGGACAGAACTCCTGTGATTCATGATATTGATGCTTCAATAAAAAGATAAAGAAAATATATAGAAACGTGGCTGAGAGGATACCATTGAAAGATTTTCAGTTATAAAAATATGCAACTTTGTCACTCTTCTATGGAGCTAAACAACTATAAAATGACTAACACTTTGTATTGTATCTTCTTTTTCTGTATTTAAAGGCAAGACTTTCCTGTTTTCTCAAAATGACACATAGTTCAACATGTAATAATAAAACTTGAGAATAATTTTGTTTAACTCTATTAATTAAAAAAAATTTTGTTAACTCAGCATCGTTTTGGGGTGTAAAACTAAAAATCAAACCAAACCAAATTAAAAGATAGTAGTGTTAAATGAAGTCTTATAAACAGATATCATTTACATTTTAGTATTATTTATTGTATTTATATTTTTTCAGATTTAGAGATTTCAAATTTCCTGAAAAAAATGCCACTACAATATCAACTCCTGAAATAAGAACTCCTGTGACTGGAAACATGTTTAACTTATGAACAGTTTATTTGCTTATTGTTTTAGAGTAGAATATAGTATAGATCTAGCAGCAGCCTACTGACTTTAATAACTTAATGCACTTCAAAGAAAAATTTGTCATTTTGTCACCTAAGGCTATACTCCCTAATGAAATGGATGACAATGAAACTTTCATATGTGCTATGACTAGATGAAGATAAATTTTACTGTAAACAAAGTGTTATTACAGCAAAGGCAGTAGTAGTCCTGTTATGTAGTGATCACTAGTCATTATATCTAAATTATAGTACATCCCAAAATAGGAGTGAGATTACAGAAAATATTGCACTCAAGCTGGATGGTCTCAGGCAGGATCTAAAATAACATATTTGTATATTTGGACATGTAAAGTGCTTGCCCTGAAACGTTTACCACTCATGAATTTCTATTTAAATATCATTCCCTATTTGTGGGACTCAGTGACTGGCTTGTTCTCTGAATCAGTCTCATTTACCTACTTCCTGTATGTTCTCCATTTCATTTCATCCAAACTACTGTTTAGAACTGGAAAATGTGCAACATTTAAGAGAAGATACTTTATCTTTTTAATAAGTGCCCTCTAGAGAAATGTAATATTGATTATTAATGTGGCATGGTGAAGAAAATGATAATAATTCCTTTGTCTCTATGAACAGAAAATGAAAAATTCTGAAGTCTTATTCTTTAATGTTTAGATATACCACTGTAGGGCAGTCATAACAGCTAAAATAGTAAGCTACTTTAAGCAAGCTGTTTTTGACTTTCAAACACTTTCATGTGACTTTCATGTGCTTGAATTCAAAGAAAATCTACATATAATAATTTTTCTGAGATCTTAAAAATTGTGTAGCTCTTTTTGCTAATGGATTTTAAGGGGTTAGTTTATTACTCTTTATTTTTTGCTTATTCTTACCATTTCTCCTTTCTAAAATTAACCTTCAGTTACATCAAATAATTATTTGACATTATTTTTTAAAATTGAAATACTAATCCAGAAAATGTCAGATAGTAAATGGAAACCAATCTACATTTCCAAGTGCTGCATTTACTTTCTTCTGCATCATTTAAGAAATAAGCTGAGATGTTAATAAAGATATTATAATCATTCTCATGACATTTATTATAAATGTGGGCTAAAGAGAATTTGTGACATTCTGTATTTCCACAGTATTTATATTAGAGAATTATTCCCAAGTATAGAGCTGACAGGATTTTTATGGTGAGTTTTTATTTTGAATTTTTTTTTCAATATAATGACAATGTCAACCCCAGTGATAAGCAGGTAACTCCACAGACAAATGGATAGTAAAACTGGAAAATGCAGAAGCAGGCAATAGTAAGGAAAGTTTGATACCTATTATAGAGGCTAGCCACGGAATCTTAGGGAAAGAGATTTTTTCTCAGGATGACAACTAGCAAGAGTAACATAAGCTCTGACCCTTGAGTTACTGGAGTATTCAAGATCATAAGACAAAATACACAGTCATTTATCAAAACTATATTAGAAGATTCTCAGTTTTCAGAATAAAGCAAAATTCAGTTCTCAGGGCATAAAGTCAGCATTGGATTCCTCCTAGCTAATGATGAGATTGATTTAATAAATATGGCATGGCTAAGCCAGCAGATAGAGGCCAAATAGCTGAATCTGAGGAAGAAAAAGGACCTGTAAGGAAGAGACTAACTTTTAAGATCAAAGCGTCTAGAAAAGTGTTTCTTAACCTTGACACTGTAGACATTTTGGTCTGGATAATTCCTCATGGTGGGGGTGCTCTTGGGCAGAGTATGATGTTCAGCATTATCCTTGACATCTACTCCACTAAATACCAGTAGCACTCCCCTCCCTGAATTGTGACAATCAAAAATATCTCCAAAAGTTGCAAAATATCCCCAGAGAGGCAAAACTGCCCCAGGTTGAGAATTATTTGTCTAGAGTATAGGAAGGCCTCAGTCTGCTGTAGAGAAAAGCCTAACTATATCATCAAAGTGTTTGAAGTGGAGAACATAAGGCTGTTTCTAACCACCAATAAAAGAGAGTCCACTGAAAATGGATTTTTAAATGATCTAGTATCTGCCCTTGAATATTAGCAAAAATATTACTGACCGCAATGATTAATTATGTCTTACAACAATATGTAAGATATTATTCTTTATAAGGTCAAGTATAGAGGTACAGTTACCAATTAATTTGAGATTTAGATGGTTAATCAACTTCAGTCTTGACAATATAACATAATATAGGTTAATATTAATTGTGCATTTTTTAAGGCAAGTTGCTGTAGGAGAAAAAGTGTAAATTTTACAGTTGTACACAAGAAACTTATAATTGTATCAGGACAGTTAAGATATGCCATAAATTTTAAATACTAATCTGAGATTTACAAGGTAAAACAATTGATTGATTGCAAAAGTAGTGGCAATAGAAGTTATAAATTCTCAGGAGTTAGAGTTCTAAAAGTAGAGGACAGATTTTGGAACCAAATGGCAAAGATTTTATTGAAGAATGTTGAGTATAAGAAAGATTTTATAAAACTACTCTTCAGGAGATTAGTTTGATAAAGATTAGTATAATGAAATAGGAGTAGGGTGGGAGAAGGTGCAAAAAAGTCTTGTTAAAATGGTACTATAGTAATCCAGTGATGAGAAGAAAATAATCTGAGCTAGTATAGTAGCAATGGGCATTAAAAGGAAGTTAATGATGAAAGATTTGATAGGACTTGGATCAGGGAGGATATAAAATGTAGACATTGACTGATACTTTTAGTTCAGATATCTAGTTAATGATGATTATATTAGTAGAAACAGAAAACTCAGGATAGAGAGCTGGATTTCAGGGAAAAGCTAACATCTATATTCAGTTAGTTATGAGGAAAAACAAGGCATTTATAAGATTGTGTCCAGTAAAAAAAAAAAATTGTATCTGTTAGTTTGGAGCTTGGAAAAATCTCCAGAAGAACTGGAGATATAGATTTGGAAATCATTTATATGCTTTCTATGTGCCAGGTACTGTCCAGAGTGCTATATATGTATTAACCAATTAAAACTTTTTAATAACATTAACTAATTAAAACCTTTTAATAACCCTATTCTGGAGTAGGAAATGGCAACCCACTCCAGTATTCTTGTGTGGAAAATTCCATGGACAGAGGCGCCTGGTGGGCTACAGTCCATGGGGTTGAAGAACCAGACATGACTAAGCACACACACATGTTGAACATGTAGATCATTTGTTGTTGAGTTACTATTGGGTAGTAAATTGCTGTTGTTGTTGTTCAGTCACCGAGCCCAGTTGTGTTTGACTCTATTTTGCATATGAGGAAACTGAGGCCCATAGATATTAAGTTACTTGTTCAGGTTCACGTAGCAAAATGAGATCCGGGAGGGTAAACATGAAAAGAAAGGAAAGCAGAACTGGGGAAAAGTGTTCAAGAAGTATAGCATTTTAAGATAACAAATTCGACATATTTTCAAACAATCAACAACTATGCTTGCCTTTACTTAGCAATTTTTATCCTTGAGAGCTCTTGCACATCTATTATCTGAAATAAACAGAAGCCAAACTGAACTCACAACTTTTCTTTTATGGTAAAATAGCTACATTACAAGCATTTAGAAAAGCTAGATTCTTCACTTGCTTTCCAGTAATTGAATACATATATACTGTGCTTATTTTTCCCTGGTTTTAGAGTCGATGAATAAATAGAAGAAGAGAAGAAGCTAGGAAACTAGAAATGGCTTCTTAGTGTGAATGGGAATAAAGGTTTCTGGAGTTTATCATGGAATAAACCAGATACTTCCATTGCCAAAAATTTCCTCTGGCTATGCCAGCGTGCACTGAAATAGTAATTCACTAGTTTGAATATAAAGGCCCTGAAGGAGTGATGCAGAGTTCAGAGATAATTTGATTTATGGGGTTAGTTTATTCACTGTGAAAGAAAGTATGTGTGAATCACTCTTCCTCCAAAAAAAGAAGAAAACAAACAAACAAAACCAGAGGAACTTCTTGACATGTTTGTTTGAGACCAATTCCATTAGGTAACATGTGTATGACAAGTGATTATATCTTAGAGAAGGGTTATCAGGTACTGCTCAAGCTTCAACGTCCATATACATCATTTGGGTTGGGCATGTTGCTAAAAATGCAGATTTTGATTCTGAGGATCTGGGGTGAAGTCTGAAATTCTGCAGTTCTAACAGTTTACCAATGATGCACTGCTGTTCATCCATAGATAACATTTGGATTAATAAAGACTTAAATTCACTGGTCTTCAATTTCTTTATCCATTTGAGTATGCATTGTATAAATCTATAGTCTCTTTAACCATAACTTTTTGTTATTCTGCTTGGTCTTGAGTTAATATCTTTATGGTTTTTTTCTTGTTTTCTTTGGGGGTAAGTTGGTTTGGGGTAAGAAAGTACTCTTTTTAAACCTTATTGATTTTTTTTTCTTTCTTTCCCTGTTTAAGTACTATGATGACATAAAGATTTTTTCCCCTCTCTAACCAGACAGGGAAAAACCTAGAATAAAGTGCTTTTTGGATAAAATATTTAGCCTTTTGCTCTAAGAAAGTTGGCAAAAGAGCAAGTTTGGAGAGTTGGCTTTCTAAGGCTACTTGGTATCAACCTGAGTAATAATTTCCCACATTATTTAGGCAGGATGAAAGTAGAATTTGGAAGCTGGTAGCTTTCCAAACTTGATTATCAGAAGAGGGTAGGTCAAATTCTTCACAGTAGGTTCACAAGTCTGTCAAATTATACGCTCATACTCAAATCTAGCTCCAGACATGTCAAACCAAATATTCATGTGTCTTTCAATACCCGCCACTGGAAATTCTGTGTGATTGTCCTCACTCACTGGTATGGATAACAGGAAATTAACTGCATACACTCAATATACACTCAATTTGTTTTACTCAAAGCCTTTTACTGTCACTTCTGATTTGCTCTTTTGGAGCATGTTGTCATGCCTCAGTTGATTCTCCTAAAGAAAAGAAAAAAAAAAATGCCTTTTGACTTTTAAGAATACTGAAGACGTGCATTTTTTTGCCTTAACTTGCTTAAGACGCTAGGCATTCCTAAATGTGTTTTGTTATCCATTATGATTTTTAATGAGGAAGCAGGTAATCCATGGATAGGTGTGATCTGTATAACTTAGTAATGCTAAACAAAAGCCTTTTTCATTCACTGTAGCTTTATAGTCACTGTAAACCAAATCCTTTTTTTAGATGTGTATTCACAGCTCCTGTCAACATCAGCAGGTGTCACATGTGTGTTGATAAAGGAAATTTCTGGTTAAATTTTCTTTCCATTCTCCATATCTGAACTCTGAAGTGAGGCTCTGGAACACAAGAGGTATACTCCATATATGACATTTCCAAAATAATCTTTATAATTATTATAATTCATAATCCTCCCTGTTATCTACCCCCAAAAGGCTAAATTTTATTTGGTTTTATAAGAGTTTTGCATATTAATTTATCATTTGCTTTCTTTCAAAAACTTTTGATAGTTGTAATTGTAGTAAATATTATATACAGCTAAAAAGCACACATAGAGATATATTTACACACAAATAATTTCTGTGTATATGTGAGAGAGAGGGAAATGTGGAAGGAGATACAATCACAAGTATTTAGGTATATTATGACAGTAAAGAATTAGAGAAAGTACATATTTTACATAGCTTTATTAAAGAATGCTAAAAGAAAGAAGGTGGCAATAGCACAGGAAAGAGGGCATTGCAGAGAAGAGTGAAGGGCAAGGACAGGATTTGTATGGCAAAACCAATACAATATTATAAAGTAATTAGCCTCCAATTAAAATAAATAGATTAAAATAAATAAATAAATATTTGGCCTTTCCCAAAGGGCCAAGAGTACATTGTGAGTCATGCCTAGTTTGTGGGATTCCTTGCTCAGTTCTTGTCCCTGTGGAAATCATACATTGACAGGAAAGAGATTTCATGAAATAAACCTAGCTTCTGTTAGCTGGCTTATCCATTGTAAAAAGTGTGCATTGTATTACTCTTCAGTAGTTTAGAACAACTGTGATAACATCCTTTCAAATAATGGCTGTAAATCTTGGAGTAACAAGCACGGTTTGTCTGCTTATGTAAAAACATTAGTGCCTTCTTCCTGCTGTGGCCAAATGGCTGCAGGCTGTTTCATCAGCAGCTTTATCACAATCACATTTTCATATTATGAAGTCTGAATTACCTGACAGGAACACATTTTTTCCAATGATTTTTGTTGTTGTTGTTTTTGTTATTGTTGATCTTGTTCATCTGTGTTCTCTCTGATTGCACCAGCTTACCTAACTGGACCAATGAAATATGTTAGAGAGGAGACTGTTCAGAGAAACAGAATTGTTCCTTTTGAAAAATTTCCAGGAATGACTGGAATATTTTAAGACCCCTTCCAGTGCAAAATGACTACAACTCCACATCTATAATTGTACTGTCTTTAATTTGAATTTATTTTCATTTATCAAGAAGAGTGCTTTCGGAAGTGCTTATTAAATTGATATTTTTTCTGTGAGTGCCTTTGGTGACTACTGAAATGATGGAAAGTAAAAATGGTGTAAAAAGTTATATTAATTAATTAAAACATTTTTCAGAATGTATTTTTGGAACTACTTAGGTTTGTTAACCCAGAACTCCTCTTTGTGGTTCCTGCCACCAACCCATGTAAGAAGGTAAATTCCCTAATAGCATTATCAGGAAATTTTTTTATAAAGCTATGTCCTTGCTGGTTAAAGGACCTTTAACTAAGAAGAGAGGGGTGTTTTATATTTCAGGAAAATACTGTAAGTCAATGTTAATGGAATTTTTTTCTTGTTAAAAATAAAACATGTAACTGTGATATCTTTTTTAGTTTTATATTTTTCCATGGTAATATTTTAGTGCATTTGCTTAGGTCATGCTAGAGCTAAAAATAAAAGCTTAGTAAATTTGATGCTTCCTGAGTTTATGGCATGACTGGCTTTTTTGTACTCACCAACATACATTAAAACCATATTTCCTTGTAAGAAGCTCTAAAAACAGATACTTTTGTTTCTTTATTTATTTTTCTCTATTGTGTCTTCACTCAGAAGGTAGGTAAGCTGGTCTTGTTTAGTAATTTTGTTGAAATATGATATTTACTAATATTTTACACAATGCTCAGAGAAGAAAAGAACAAATCTTTTAGGATGACCTCTTGGAGAAGTTTATCCTGACCTTGTCAGCTCTGCATCCAAGGTCTATGAAAATGGCTTACCAAATGTGTGACTTGTAACTGTTTGGATAGCTCATTCTGCCAGCAGATGCTTTATGAGTCTTAGCTCACACTCTATATAGACCATGATTTTTGATGCCAGATAGCCTTCACATGTCCCTATCACTGGTGCCGGTGATTCCTTTTGCCTGAGCTCTGTAGTGTAATAACTCATTACTGACTGGCAGCTGAGTCATAGCATATCAGCTTTCGAAAGTCTCCTCTTAATAACAGCCATATATTATTCAATTAGCACTGCTTCATAATTAATACTCTGTGACCAGTCTATCTGCTGGTATCATGATGGTAATTTCCTGCTCACGCATGACATAATATAGATATTTTCAAATGAGTTTCTATCCAGTGTTATGGTATTTAGAAGCAAGTATCACCTTACTACTCAAAACTGTGATTAAGGGTAAAGAATGCTCATGTTTTAATCTTGTATATCTAACCAACAGGGAAAAAAGAGTCACCATTTATCAATTTTATCAAGCTGACTGGATGAGGCATTATAAAGCAATTATGCCCCCTTTGTGAGTTGTTAGTAGCTTTACAGAATCAAGTGTTCAGAATTATAAAGACCTCATATGCACCCTTGTCCACCACGCTAATTTCACAGATGCCAAAGCTGAAGTCCAGGTAAGTTATAGTTGCTAGTTAATGCCAGGTTAGGAATGAAAGCCAGCACTTTTGACCTTCAATTAAGAATCTTTTGACATGAAGCTAAGTTTTCATCATCACATCTTACAGAACTATACTGGGTTATCATGCATGGTGTACCTGCAATATAAAAACACATTGAAACATTCATTCTGGTGATTAAAAGGCTACTCTGGAAGTTGTTACCTCATATCCTGTGGCAGGTTTAAATTGGGCACAATTTTATATACCATCAGATTTATAATGTAAAATAAAACTAGTAAATACTATTGCTAATGCTGTTATTTTATTTTATTAATATAAATGTATTTTAATTGGAGGCTAATTACTTTACAATATTGTAGTGATTTTGCCATACATATTATTGGGCCCCAGAGCAAAATGAGGTCACCTTACTCACTCAAGTGCTTTGAAAACAATTGCTTCACAAATGTGAATTGATAGCATTGCTTTCTATTACTCAAACAATAGTTCCTTGGAGGAAAGAGATCTTCTTTCATACCCTCCACCAAAATTTTAGTAATGTAGGGAGTACTAGTGCTAATTATGCCTATACCATTTAGTCGTTGTTTAGATGACTGTTTTGAGATTAAATGGATCTCTGTATGTATATGGGCTTCCCTGGTGGCTCAGAGGGTAAAAGCATCTGTCTGCAATGTGGGAGACCTGGGTTCAATCCCTGGGTCGGGAAGATCTCCTGGAGAAGGAAATGGCAACCCACTCCAGTACTCTTGCCTGGAACATCCCATGGAGGGAGAAGCCTGATAGGCTACAGTCCATGGGGTCGCAAAGAGTCGGACACCACTGAGCGACTTCACTTTCACTTTTTCACTTTCTATATGTATATAAGTTAGAACAGTGATCGTGTGTCATAAATTCTTCTTCTTGTTGTTGTTCATTCCCTAAGTTGTGCCAGCTCTTTGCAACCCTATGGACTGTTGCCTGCCAGACTCCTCTGTCCATGGAATTTTCCAGTCAAGAATGCTGTAGTGGATTGCCATTTCCTTCTCCAGGGGATCTTCCCGACCCAGGGATCAAACTGGCATCTCTTGCATCTCCTGGATTGGCAGGCAGAGTCTTTACCCCTTAGCCACGGAACATCAATAATACATACCATAGGTTATTTGTAAGGATATGAGTTAATATATGTAAAACACTTAGACCAGTACCTGGCACATAGAAAACACTTTGTAAGTGTTAGACATTACCATTTTATTATGCTTAATATTTTAATATTATTTATGTATTAGTGTATTAATTTATCCAAAATATCATTTTCAGCTCTGCTATGTTTGACTCATGATGAGGATACAGTTTATTGTGGGAAGTAGGCAAATAAATAAGCATTCTGAATTGTCATTAATGATACACTGCAGGGAATGCAGTGTGTTCAGGGAGCACATTAAAAGCCACCTTCCCTGTTTGTGTATCTATATGGGTGGGAAGGGGACTGAAAGATGGGAGTGGTAAGCATGGTGGATAAGAGATAATGCTCAAAGAAGACTTCCTGGCTGAAAGAAAAAGCATGAATAAGAGGATGGGATGAGAGGGATGGAAGAAGGAGAAAATTCACAAGAAACTTAGAGAAAGCCCAGTAAAATGGAAAAGAATGAAATAATTCCAGAATGGCTGGGACAGAGTATAAGGTAGAAATTGAAGAGGAATGAGGCTGTAGAGTTAGATAGGGAAGGGATCAGATGACAACAATAACCCAAAAGCCATGATAATATATTGAGAAGAGAGATTGGAGAGTCAGTTAACTGTTTTAAGAAGAGGAGTGAAACGATAGAATTTGTGTTTTGAAAATATGACTTTGACTGCAGCATGGAAAATAGAATTAACTTGGATAAGGCTGGAGATGAGGGGACCACTTAGAATCAGCTGTAGTAGTGAATGTGAGAGATGATGATATCTTATATAAGGGAAGAAGAAATAAGATTGAATGGAAGCAGATTTCAGACATATTTAATAGGTCGAATCAATGGAATAAGACAATAGATTGGATGAAGGGATTAGGAAGTGTTAGATATGTGACTCCCAAGTTATTGTCTTGGGCAAGTAGCCAGGTGGTGGTACCATCCACTGACATAAGAAAGGCACAAAAGGGATCACATTTGGAAGGAATGGAGGTCATCATTTCAGGCTTAGACTTACTTTGAAATATCTAAGTGGAGATGTGAGGTTAGCAGTTGGATATGTGGGTCTGGAATTTAAAGGAGTGATTAGGGCTGGAGATTTGGGAGTCATTTGTGCAGAAATGGCAAGTGAAGCCAAGGAGAAAAATGAGATAACCCTGAGAAAATATGTAAACCTACAATGAAAAATGGTTTATATTATAATAGAACAAAAAGTTCTAAATCTTCTTTTGTCTCATTAACCCCTTCAGCAGTCTGGTGAAGACTCAAGGACCCCTTTTCAACATTATGTTTTCTCACTATATAAGTGTATATGTGAGTGTATATAGTATATATGCATATACATACACATAATACAGAGTTATATATTTAGCATACATAATTTAGCATATAGTAATATAGTTACAGAAAAATTATATTGAAATAAAGTTATCAAAATATTTTAAGACATATTATAAACAAATACATGTGCTTTTTATTAACACATCAAATTACAAGAGCTAGTGGACATAATAATCACCTTAAGTTCAAAGTAATAAGGACATCAAATGATACTTTGGGATATTTTTAACAATTGTGATGTGATATAAAATTATCTGACTTTTATGAATGACAAAGTTATAGGTATTATAACTTTCATTTTGAGGAAGGAAATGGCAACCCACTCCAGTGTTCTTACCTGGGGAATCCCATGGACAGAAGAGCCTGGTGGACTGCAGTCCATGGGGTTGCAAAGAGTCGGACATAACTGAGCGACTAACACAGCAACTTTCACTTAAACTCTTACAGGTTAGTGAAAATAAAGATGTAATACATCTGCACCCAAATCACATGACTATTATTCTTGGGATCTTTGAAATCTGTGGGCTCCAGATTAACAGGCTATTAGAGCCCTGATAAACAGTGATACCCAATGGGATGTGCAGAGTAGGAGGAGCTCAAAAAGGAGGCCAAACTCAAAGTGTGAGAGAAGTCAAAGAAAATGTTATATAATGGAAAGCAAGGCAAGTGGGTATTTCCAGAAGTAGTGATTCCTGGTGTTGAATGCCATGGAGAAGTCAAATAAAGTAAGAACTGAGAAGTGTTCTTCAGATTTTGCAGGGAAGAGATCAATGTTAGACTTGACAAGAGGTTTCAGTGACGGTAGTAGGTGTGCTGCTGGTGGTAGTGACAGAGATTAGCTAAATTTCAGTAGGTTAAAGAGTGATTGGTATGTGGTGAAAGGCAGATGGCAAACAACAATGTCTTTCTGGAAAGGTGATGATATAAAGAACAATACATAGATGTAAACATGGGCCCAAAAGAAAGATTTTTGTTTTTTTTATTTTTAAGATAGCAGACAGTTGATCATATATGCTTGTAGAACAGTGTCTATAATGTTAAAAAAGAGCATAAATACATTGAGTCAAATTTTGAGAAGGGGCAGAGGAGGAAGTGGACTAGGAGAATTATGAAAAATGCTTTGAAATTTCCAAAGTAAAATGCTGTCCAGAACAATGAACAATAACATCTCTTTAAAATCTGAGAAGTTTGTGATGGTATAGCCCTTCCCGGTCAGGGATTTTAGTCTTTGATTACACCAAGACAGTCTGAATATGAAATACCCTACCCCGGGATTCACTTTTTTATAACCTCTTCATCTATAGTTTTCTTCAATTGACACAGTTTTTTCTCCACATTATTGAAGTGTGTGTGTGTGTGTGTGTGTGTGTGTGTGTTAGATGAAAGTCCACATTAAAACACACAAGGCGTGTGACTTCTCTGGTGGTCCTGTGGCTAAGACTCCATGGTCCCAGTGCAGGGGTCTGGGGTTTGATCCCACTAGATCTCACATGGAACAACTAAGACTCAGTGCAGCCAAGTAAATAAGTAAAAATAAAAATTAAAAAAAAAAGGAATGTATAAAACTTCTTTAATTGCTCTGCAAGTATCAATATTACTAAGATTATATTATTTAGCCATTTTTTTATGGAAATAATATTTTTCCACAGGTAGCCTAACCCACCTCTGTGACATACATTTAACAGTATGTTAAAAACACACTCTAATTTTTATTTTTTTAATTTTTTTCACCCTCTAATTTTTAAATAATGTTTAGGGATGTTGTACCATTCCTACTGTTACCTTATAAATCATCTTCTAATTTTTTGCCCTTGAAATATACATTTAACAAAGCATTTGTGAGAAAATAGGTTTCCCAGGTGGCACTAGTGGTAAAGAATCCACCTGCCAATGAAGAAGATATAAAAGACGGATTCGATCCCTGGGTTGGGAAGATCCCCTGGAGAAGGGAATGGCAACCAACTCCAGTATTCTTGCCTGCAGAATCCTATGGACAGAGAAGCCTGGTGGGCTACAGTCCATAGGGTCACAAATAGTCAGACACCACTGAAGTGACTTAGTACACAAGCACATAAGTCCCATGATGCAAAATTAAGTTATATGGAGGTGGGTCATACTGTCCCTGATCAAGAATGTGGGCTCTGAAACCAGACTGTCTAACTTTGAATCTTGCCTCCACCACTAAGTTGCTGTGTGACCTTGGACAAGTTACTTAACCTCTTCATGACTCAGTTTTCACCTCTATATATAGGGATAATAGTGGTACCTGTTTCCTAAAGTTCAGTACAGTTCAGTCTCTCAGTAGTGTCTGACTCTTTGCAACCCCATGGACTGCAGCACGCCAGGCCTCTCTGTCCATCACCAACTCTGGGAGTTTACTCAAACTCATGTCCATTGAGTTGGTGATGCCATATAGCCATCTCATCCTCTGTTGTCTCCTTCTCCTCCAACCTTCAATCTTTCCCAGCATCAGGGTCTTTTCAAATGAGTCAACTCTTCGCATCAGGTGGCCAAAGTATTGGAGTTTCAGCTGCAGCATCAGTCCTTCCAATGAATATACAGGACTACTTTCCTTTGGGATGGACTGGTTGCATCTGCTAGCAGTCCAAGAGATTCTCAAGAGTCTTCTTCAACACCACAGTTCAAAAGCATCAATTCTTTGGCACTCAGCTTTCTTTATAGTCCAACTCTCACATCCATACATGACTACCGGAAAAACCATAGCCTTGACTAGACGGACCTTTGTTCGCAAAGTAATGTCTCTGCCTTTTAATATGCTGTCTAGGTTGGTCATAACTTTCCTTCCAAGGAGCAAGCGTCTTTTAATTTCATGGCTGCAATCACCATCTGCAGTGATTTTGGAGCCCCCAAAAATAAAGTCAGCCACTGTTGACACTGTTTCCCCATCTATTTGCCATGAAGTGATGGGACCAGATGCCATGATCTTAGTTTTCTGAATGTTGAGTTTTAAGTCAATTTTTTCCCTCTCTTCTTCACTTTCATCAAGAGGGTCTTTACTTCTTCACTTTCTGCCATAAGGGTGAGTCATCTGCATATCTGAGTTCTTAGAGTTCCTAAATTTCCTAAAGTTCCTTAGTTCCTAAAATTTCTGTGAAGTTAAAATGAGTCAGAGTAGATAGAAATTTAAGGTGATGCCTGGCACGTGGTGAACACAATGGTTCACATGCTAAACACCATACCCTATACCATGTTTTCTATAGGACAATAATGAGAAGGAAATGGCAACCCACTTCCATATTCTTGTTTGGGAAATCCCATAAAATAGAGGAACCTCGGGGTTTACAAACCAGGGGTCGCAAAGTGTTGGACATGACAAAGCACAGCATAGCATAGGGCAATAAATGTTTTGCTAAGTAGGCTAAAAATGCTTCATTATTTTACTGAACATAACTCTGCTGTGTGTATAAGTGCTAACTGGATTTTGTGCCCTGAATGGTGGGCCTCAAAAAGATAAATACATTTCTCGATGTCCATAATCTGAATATTATTTTATATGGTAGGAGTGAATATTACCTTATATGGCAAATGATGTGATTATGATTAATTAAGGATATTGAGAAGAGATTGTCAGATTATCCCAGTTGGTCCTAAATCCAATGACTAGTGTCCTTTTTAGAGCAAGACAAAGGGACATTAGACAGATGAGGAAGAGGCAATATGACTATGGAGGCAGAGCCAGGAATAATGCATTCACAAGAAAAAAAGCCTGAAGCATCCAGAAACTGAAAATGGCAAGGAATATATTAGAGTTTTCTGAGGAATTAGAACCCTGATGACATCTTGGGTCAGACTTCTGGCCTCCGTAACTGAGGAAAAATACATATCTGCTGTTTTAAACCACCAAGTTTGTGGTAAATTTGTTATTAGCATCCTAGGAAATTAACATACTGGGACAAGTTACTTAGTTCACTTGTATTTCTTTGACTAGCTTTCCTTATTAATCTGTCACTAAATATTCTGTTTGATTTTTTTTGAACCCTCATATTTGACTGTTTACAGCATTTTTGGACTCGTAGAGGAAAGCAGCTCCAATGTTAATTTTTCAACACACAAAGGGAAAAGTTTAGATCTCACTCATTATTTTCATCATAATCACCACCATCATACTTTAGTTAGCAAAGAGCTACCATTTATTTAGAAAGTGCACACCATGCTAGTGTACAGTTTATTCCTTGACATAATTGGTTTTCTCCTTTTTTTCTTCTTCACTTAGCTTTTTGGCATATATTGATTTAATTGCTCACCATTCCATCTGTTTTCTCTCTGTGTTATTCCTTGACCCTTGAATCTGTCCTAAGGAGATAAACCACCATATTGTTTCAATCTATCTTAATGTTTTGCATTTCACAATATTTTCACATAAATTCTAATTTGATCCATATATTAATTCTGAGGCAGCCATGTCAGAATTATCATTACTTTTTTGTAGATGACGAAACTGAGGCTTAGAAAGAGTAGAGAAGTGTGCTCTTCCAAGTTTTGTGGACATATAAATCATCATGTGACCTCGTTAAAATACAGATTATGATTATGTACATTTGGAATAAGACCTGAAATTCTACATTTCTGTTAACTTTCCAGGTGATGCCTATGCTACTGTTTTGTGAACACACTTTGAGATGCAAGGAAGATTTAGTTGATAGATTTATAATAAAAACTAGAAACCAAAACTGTAGAATTATAGAGGCTATAGCTGTAAACTTTATATGGTGGTTCATGGTCATATTTAGCAAGGCAAAAGATTAAATATTTAGATGCCAAAAATTCAAGTATAAAGGTTTTTACAAGTGCTGCAAACTCTCTTTTGTAGTTTTTTCAGTTATTTGTGAGGATCAGTTCAGTTGCTCAGTCGGGTCTGACTCTTTGTGACCCCATAGACTAACGGGCAAGGACTCCTTGTCCACATTTGTGAAAGATGCCCCATAAAAATGAGACATTTCTGATGTCTTTGTTTATACAGAGCGTACTATTCATATAGGAAATTCTGATTATATATACATATGTATATTATATATATGGAAATTCTGATTCATATATATTTATATATGAATAAAAACAGGTGTGGCATTTAAATTCTCACAAACATATTCATGATATTATATATATTTTTTAACTTGGAAGGTTAGCTGTTCATCAAGCCCATTTGCCATTTATGAAGTATTGTGTTAGTATTGCATTAGTTTACATATTATTTTAATAATGACTTGAAGCAGTAGGGTATATAATTATTTGAATGTGTCTTTCCAATGACTGTACATTGTTGCATCTTCTTGCACCTGAGAAAGTGTTTTCCTCTACCTGCCACTTTAAGGAGCAAATTTCTAGTCATTTGGTAACAAATGCATGCAATTTTGAATACATCTCATTCATATAATTAGGATTTAAAATGAAGCATATTGCCAAATAGTATTAGGACAGCAGACGCACAGGGACAATTTTCTTCTCATTATTCTACATTTTATTAGGCAATATCTTGCCTTTGAAACCACTAGACCATTCAGGTATGACCTAAATCAAATCTCTTAGACTATACAGTGGAAGTGAGAAGTAGATTTAAGGGACGAGCTCTGATAGACAGAGTACCTGAAGAACTATGGATGGAAGTTCATGATATTGTACAGGAGGCAGTGATCAAGACCACCCCCAAGAAAAAGAAATGCAAAAAGGCAAAATCGTTGTCTGAGGAAGCCTTACAAATAGCTGAGTAAAGGAAAGTCACAAAAGGCAAAGGAGAAAAGGAAAGATATACCCATCTGAATGCAGAGTTCCAAAGAATAGCAAGGAGAGATAAGAAAGCCTTCCTCAGTGATCAGTGCAAAGAAATAGAGGATAACTATAGAATGGGAAAGACTAGAGATCTCTTCAAGAAAATTAGAGATACTAAGGGAACATTTCATGCAAAGATGGGAACAATAAAGGACAGAAATGGGATGGACCTAACAGAAGCAGAAGATATTGAGAAGAGGTGGCAATAATAAACAGAAGAGCTGTACAAAAGAGATCTTCATTACCCAGATAATCATGATGGTGTGATCACTCACTTAGAGCCAGACATCCTGGAATGCAAAGTGAAGTGGGCCTTAGGAAGCATCACTACAAACAAAGCTAGTGGAGGTGATGAAATTCCAGGTAAGCTTTTTCAAATCCTGAAAGATGATGCTGTGAAAGTGCTGCACTCAATATGTCAGCAAATTTGGAAAACTCAGCAGTGGTCACAGGACTGGAAAAGGTCAGTTTTCATTCCAAACCCAAAGAAAGGCAATGCCAAAGAATGTTCAAACTATCACACAATTGCACTAGCAAAGTAATGCTCAAAATTCTCCAAGCCAGGCTTCAACAGTACATGAACCATGAACTTCCAGATGTTCAAGCTGGATTAGAAAAGGCAGAGGAACCAGAGATCAAAGTGCCAACATCCACTCACTCATTTAAAAAGCAAGAGAGTTCCAGAAAAAAACATCTACTTCTGCTTTATTGACTATGCCAAAGCTTTTGACTGTGTGGATCACAACAAACTGTGGAAAATTCTTTAAGAGATGGGAATACCATACCACCTGACCTGCCTTCAGAGAAATCTGTATGCAGGTCAAGAAATAACAGTTAGAACTGGACATGGAACAACAGACTGTTTCCAAGGCGGGAAAGGAGTATGTCAAGGCTGCATATTGTCACCCTGCTTATTTATCTTATATGCAGAGTACATCATGAAAAATGCTGGGCTGGATGAAGCACAAGTTGGAATCCAGATTGCCAGGAGAAATATCAATAACCTCAGATATGCAAATGACACCACCCTTATGGCAGAAAGTGAAGAAGAACTAAAGAGCCTCTTGATGAATTTGAAAGAGGAGAGTGAAAACGTTGACTTAAAACTCAACACTCAGAAGACTAAGATCATGCCATCTGGTCCCATCACTTCATGGAAAATAGATTGGGAAACACTGGAAACAGTGACAGACTTTATTTTGTGGGGCTCCAAAATCACTGCAGATGGTGACTGCAGCCATGAAATTAAAAGACACTTGCTCCTTGGAAGAAAAGCTCTGACCAACCTAGACAGCATATTGAAAAACAGAGTCATTACTTTGCCAACAAATGTCCATCTAGTCAAAGCTATGGTTATTCCAGTCGTCATGTATGGATGTGAGAGTTGGACTATAAAGCAAGCACCCAAGAATTGATGCTTTTGAACTGTGGTGATGGAGAAGACTCTTGAGAGACACTTGGACTGCAAGGAGATCCAACCTGTCCATCCTAAAGGAAATCAGTCCTGAATATTCATTGGAAGGACTGATGCTGAACCTGAAGCTCCAATACTTTGGCTACCTGATGCAAAAAACTCATTGGAAAAGACCCTGATGCTGGGAAAGATTGAAGCCAGGAGGAGAAGGAAACAACAGAGGATAAGATGGTTGAATGGCATCACTGAGTCAATGGACATGAGTCTGAGTAAGCTGCAGGAATTGGTAATGGACAGGGAGGCCTGGCGTTCTTCAGTCCATGGAGTTCCAAAGAGTCAGACATGTCTGAGCCTCTGATGTCTGAGCGACTTCAGTCAGACATGACTGAAGACCGACATGAACCGTCTGATCTTGTCTTTATCATCTCTCTCTCTCTCTCTCTCTGCCTCTCTTCCTTGCCACCTGTCCATCTGTCTATCTCTTTATCTCTGTCTCACTAAGACATCAGAGAAGTAAAAGAACCAATGAATGAGTCTTTCCTCTCACAAGGACTGTCATGCTTGCAGACTGAAGAAAAGCAGTAAAAGTAAATTGCTTTATTTTCCCTGTAATTTCAGTTATTAATATGTAATGGGAAAGTATCTAGAGAGTTGAACTTAAAGGAGGGACAATATCCTGCAGCAAAAAGTCAAGTACTTCTGAGCAGTAATAATACACTCACTTGAGAAATGGTGGGCATTATTTTTTTATATTTAGAAAAAGATGTTCCTTCAAAACCTACATGGCTAGGACCTCACTCAGCAATGATTCAAGGTTACGTCCTTGAGTCTTTATGCAAGGGTATTTACTTGTTCAACTCATGGTCAGTAAGGACACAGCTGTTCTAAAATTCTAGTAAGCTTAGAAGTTGCTTGAATATCAACGAGTACATATATTTAACCTGGTATTTTCATTCCTACTCTTTATTTTTGAAAAAAAACAATCTGCATTTCCCATTACTGCACATCTTTGCTATTTTTTTCTTCAGGAAGGCAAAGGCTTACATAGTGAGAAATTTCATTGATAAATATTAGTAACATGCACAGGGCAAATACAGGTTATGGGGAAAAGCCCTTTACATGTTCTATATATTATAAAAAGAAGTGTAAACTCTCTTTTTTGTACTTAAAAATTCATAATAAAAATATTTAGTCTCTTGAACTAAATTGTTCATACCAAACTGCTGCTTTGTTCACCTACCCCCAGAGTTTTTTGAAAGATGGAAAATAAGATTCCTTACTATTCTTGATATAGATTTGTCTTCCCTCCCAGAAAGATCTCAGTCAGATGGAAAGGGGAGATAGGCTTTTAAAATGTCCCAGATTCAAACATGAGCAGTATGATCCATCTGGTAGCAGGAAAAAAAAAAAAAGATAATTATTCTGAAATAGATGTTGCTGCACCAACTCTGACATGCAAATACTTATTTCTTTCTAAATATACACGATTGAGAGTAAAGTGTTAACAATTCCTCATGTTATTTACTTATCTTACAATGCATATATTTGTAAATTATTAATTTGCCCCTATTCTTAGACACTAATTCATTACATTTGCATCACTAATAAACTTTGTATAATATTTTAATAGATACTATTTGACAGGGTAAACTTATTATAGGAATGGAAGAGTTTTAAAAGGGCAAATTTTCCATTAGCATTAAGCAGAAATCAATTTCTTTAAATG
This sequence comes from Odocoileus virginianus, assembly GCF_023699985.2. Classification (NCBI taxonomy): domain Eukaryota; kingdom Metazoa; phylum Chordata; class Mammalia; order Artiodactyla; family Cervidae; genus Odocoileus; species Odocoileus virginianus. Next base: position 41,578,794 of record NC_069708.1, on the reverse strand, counting down.
TGAACCCCAAACAACAAAATAAATGGCAACAGGACCATACCTATCAATAATTACCTTAAATGTAAATGGGTTGAATGGCCCAACCAAAAGACAAAGGCTGGCTGAATGGATACAAAAGCAAGACTCCTATATATTATGTCTACAAGAGACCCACCTCAAAACAAGGGACACATACAGACTAAAAGTGAAGGGCTAGAAAAAAATATTCCACGCAAACAGAGACCAAAAGAAAGCAGGAGTCACAATACTCATATCAGATAAAATAGACTTTCAAATAAAGGCTGTGAAAAGAGACAAAGATGGACACTACATAATGATGAAAGGATCAATCCAAGAAGAAGATATAACAACTATAAATATATATGCACCCAACATAGGAGCACCGCAATATGTAAGACAAACGCTAACAAGTATGAAAGAGGAAATTAATAGTAACACAATAATAGTAGGAGATTTTAATACCCCACTCACAGCTATGGATAGATCAACTAAACAGAAAATGAACAAGGAAACACAAACTTTAAAGGACACAATGGACCAGCTAGACCTAATTGATATCTATAGGACGTTTCACCCCAAAACAATCAACTTCACTTTTTTCTCAAGTGCACACGGAACCTTCTCCAGAATAGATCACGTCCTGGGCCATAAATCTAGCCTTGGTAAATTCAAAAAAACTGAAATCATTCCAGTCATCTTTTCTGACCACAGTGCAGTAAGAATAGATCTCAATTACAGGAAAAAAACTATTAAAAATTCAAACATATGGAGGCTAAACAACACGCTTGTGAATAACCAAAAAATCATAGAAGAAATCAAAAAAGAAATCAAAATATGCATAGAAATGAATGAAAATGAAAACACAACAACCCTAAACCTATGGGACACTGTAAAAGCAGTGCTAAGGGGAAGATTCATAGCATTACAGGCTTACCTCAAGAAACAAGAAAAAAGTCAAATAAATAACCTAACTCTACACCTAAAGCAACTAGAGAAGGAAGAAATGAAGAACCCCAGGGTTAGTAGAAGGAAAGAAATCTTAAAAATTAGGGCAGAAATAAATGCAAAAGAAACTAAAGAGATCATAGCAAAAATTAACAAAGCTAAAAGCTGGTTTTTTGAAAAAATAAACAAAATTGACAAACCATTAGCAAGACTCATTAAGAAACAAAGGGAGAAGAACCAAATTAACAAAATTAGAAACGAAAATGGGGGAGATCACAACAGACAACACTGAAATACAAAGGATAATAAGAGACTACTACCAGCAGCTCTATGCCAATAAAATGGACAACTTGGAAGAAATGGACAAGTTCTTAGAGAAGTATAACTTTCCAAAACTGAACCAGGAAGAAATAGAAGATCTTAACAAACCCATCACAAGCAAGGAAATCGAAACTGTAATCAGAAATCTTCCAGCAAACAAAAGCCCAGGACCAGATGGCTTCACAGCGGAATTCTACCAAAAATTTAGAGAAGAGCTAACACCTATCTTACTCAAACTCTTCCAGGAAATTGCAGAAGAAGGGAAACTTCCAAACTCATTCTATGAGGCCACCATCACCCTAATTTCAAAACCAGACAAACGTGCCACGAAAAAAGAAAACTACAGGCCAATATCACTGATGAACATAGATGCAAAAATCCTTAACAAAATTCTAGCAAACAGAATCCAACAACATATTAAAAAAAATCATACACCATGACCAAGTGGGCTTTATCCCAGGAATGCAAGGATTCTTTAATATCTGCAGATCAATCAATGTAATACACCACATTAACAAATTGAAAGATAAAAGCCATATGATTATCTCAATAGATGCAGAAAAAGCTTTGGCAAAATTCAACATCCATTTATGATTAAAACTCTCCAGAAAGCAGGAATAGAAGGAACATACCTCAACATAGTAAAAGCTATATATGACAAACCCACAGCAAGCATCACCCTCAATGGTGAAAAATTGAAAGAATTTCCCCTGAAATCAGGAACAAGACAAGGGTGCCCACTCTCACCACTACTATTCAACATAGTTTTGGAAGTGTTGGCCACAGCAATCAGGGCAGAAAAAGAAGTAAATGGAATCCAGATAGGAAAAGAAGAAGTGAAACTCTCTCTGTTTGCAGATGACATGATCCTCTACACAGACAACCCTGAAGACTCTACCAGAAAATTACTAGAGCTAATCAACGAATACAGTAAAGTTTCAGGATATAAAATTAACACACAGAAATCTCTTGCATTCCTATACACTAACAATGAGAAAACAGAAAGAGAAATTAAGGAAACAATACCATTCACCATTGCAACAAAAAGAATAAAATACTTAGGAGTATATCTACCTAAAGAAACAAAAGACCTATACATAGAAAACTATAAAACACTGATGAAAGAAATCAAAGAGGACACAAACAGATGGAGAAATATACCGTGTTCATGGATTGGAAGAATCAATATTGTCAACATGGCTATACTAACCAAAGCAATCTATAGATTCAATGCAATCCCTATCAAGCTAACTATGGTATTTTCACAGAACTAGAACAAATGATTTCCCAATTTGTATGGAAATACAAAAAACCTCGAATAGCCAAAGTAACCTCGAGAAAGAAGAATGGAACTGGAGGAATCAACCTGCCTGACTTCAGACTATACTGCAAAGCCACAGTCATTAAGACAGTATGGTACTGGCACAAAGACAGAAATATAGATCAATGGAACAGAATAGAAAGCCCAGAGATAAATCCACGAACCTATGGTCACCTTATCTTCGACAAAGGAGGCAAGGATATACAATGGAAAAAAGACAACCTCTTTAACAAGTGGTGCTGGGAAAACTGGTCAACCACCTGTGAAAGAATGAAACTAGAACACTTTATAACACCATATACAAAAATAAACTCAAAATGGATTAAAGATCTAAATGTAAGACCAGAAACAATAAAACTCCTAGAGGAGAACATAGGCAAAACACTCTCCGACATAAATGACAGCAGGATCCTCTATGACCCACATCCCAGAATTTTAGAAACAAAAGCAAAAATAAACAAATGGGACCTAATGAAACTTAAAAGCTTTTGCACAACAAAGGAAACTATAAGCAAGGTGAAAAGACAGCCCTCAGATTAGAAGAAAATAATAGCAAACGAAGCAACAGACAAAGGATTAATCTCAAAAATATACAAGGAACTCCTCCAGCTCAACTCCAGAAAAATAACTGACCCAATCAAAAAATGGGCCAAAGAACTAAACAGACATTTCTCCAAGGAAGACATACAGATGGCTAACAAAAACACATGAAAAGATGTTCAACATCACTCATTATTAGAGAAATGCAAATCAAAACCACAATGAGGCACCATTACACGCCAGTCAGGATGGCTGCTATCCAAAAGTCTACAAGCAATAAATGCTGGAGAGGGTGTGGAGAAAAGGGAACCCTCTTACACTGTTGGTGGGAATGCAAATTAGTACAGCCACTATGGAAAACAGTGTGGAGATTTCTTAAAAAGCTGGAAATAGAACTGCCATATGACCCAGCAAACCCACTTCTGGGCATACACACCGAGGAAACCAGATCTGAAAGAGACATGTGCACCCCAGTGTTCATTGCAGCACTGTTTATAATATCCAGGACATGGAAGCAACCTAGATGCCCATCAGCAGACGAATGGATGAGGAAGCTGTGGTACATAGACACCATGGAATATTACTCAGCCATTAAAAAGAATTCATTTGAATCAGTTCTAATGAGATGGATGAAACTGGAGCCCATTATACAGAGCGAAGTAAGCCAGAAAGATAAAGACCATTACAGTATACTAACACATATATATGGACTTTAGAAAGATGGTAACGATAACCCTATATGCAAAACAGAAAAAGAGACTCAGATGTATAGAACAGACTTGTGGACTCTGTGGGAGAAGGCGAGGGTGGGATGTTTCAAGAGAACATCATCAAAACATGTATATTATCTAGGGTGAAACGGATAACCAGCCCAGGTTGGGTGCATGAGACAAGTGCTCTGGCCTGGTGCACTGGGAAAACCCAGAGGAATCGGGTGGAGAGATAGGTGAGAGGGGAGACCGGGATAGGGAATACATGTAAATCCATGGCTAATTCATTTCAATGTATGACAAAAACCACTGCAATTTTGTAAAGTAATTAACCGCCAACTAATAAAAATAAATGAAAAATAAAAAGAATTTCAAATAATACTCAAAACCATGCATTCACACAGCAGAATCGTAAGATCATTTTGATCTTAGTTAATTAGGGAGCAGAAATGATGGAGATTAGTCCTGATCTCTGCCACTGGCTTCCTTTGTGACCATGACCACACGTTTCCTATCTTCTTTTTATAGTTGGGATAATAATAAGCCTAATCTTTCTCAGAAAGATTTTATATAAAAGCACAGAATGCTTCTTCCTTTTAACACTCACTGACTCTTTCTGGAGGGAATAATGGGCTCCAAGTCATCAAATTTTCAGTGGATGAACTGCAGATGCCTTCAAACTTCCGGTACATCTGTTCAAGACTCCTGTTGACCACAGAATATTTATCTTCAATATAAAAACATTCACTGATAGAAGGGGAGAAGAGAAAACTCAGGTAAGATAGAAAATTGAGAGATTATTTTGAAGGCAAATGGTTCTAAGGTAGTCACAAAAGACAATTAGACTGTACATATTGAAAGCCAGAAACAATGTCTTATTCAACTTTATATTCAGGAGATCTAACATAGTACTTGGTACATAGCAACCTTTTAATAAATTTTTGTTACACTGAATTCAGAGCAAAAAAAATAAACTTTTTGAATTAGTTGGAGAGGTCTTTTGCTTTGAGGAAAGTGTTTTCAGGAGACCATTTTTATACTGAATTAGTTGGGGGTTGTCATAGAAGATAACTATTGCACTTGGAAATTAAGTCTTTTTGTAAAACAAAGCAATATGTTGCTAAATTTGTCTAATCCAATTTCCTCCCTTTTTTGACTACATGACATTGATTGCTGTCAATTCCTTCATCATTTGAGTAATATTAAACCAAATGTACTAGTTTACCAGCTGTGACTATATAGCAAAGAGAAAACTTAGGCATTTACCAGAATATTCAAAATAAATAATATCTTTGAAATTATCAGTAGTTTGAAACCCCTATTAATTAACATATAATTTTGAGGTCTGATGCCACTCCACAAATTACAGAAAGGTCCTCAGGTGGAGCACAGTTTAAAAAGCTGCTGATGTGGGGGCTTCACCCAGATTTGAGGAGAGTGATGAAAGCAATAGGGACTTGTTGAGATGTCTTTCCAGCTCCGTGAGAGCAAGTATAGATTAGTCAGTTGTGAAAAACATTGCTACTCCTATGAAAGGAAAAATGATGGGAGACACAAGAATTAGGATGTCATTACAGTTACTATATTTGTATATGTGACATTTCCTCGAAGTCATAGCAGAGGTTATATTCCAGAGGAGAAGAAATTGTCTCTTTTTGTGTGATGCCACAAAGCCTACATTAGTGTGGACTCTGAGTTCTGTGGTTGACCAACATATCTTGCGACCCTGTGGACAATAACCTACCAGGCTCCCCGGTCCATGGGATTCTCCAGGCAAGAATACTGGAGTGGGTTACCATTTCCTTCTCCAGGGGATCTTCCAGACCCAGGGATTGAACGCGGGTCTCCCGCATTGGAGGCAGATGTTTTAACCTCTGAGTCACCAGGGAAGCCTCTATCTAGGTGCTGCTGCTGCTGCTAAGTCACTTCAGTCATGTTCGACTCTGTGCGACCCCATAGATGGCAGCCCACTAGGCTCCCCTCTCTCTGGGATTCTCCAGGCAAGAACATTGGAGTGGGTTGCCATTTCCTTCTCCAATGCATGAAAGTGAAAAGTGAAAGTGAAGTCGCTCAGTTGTGTCCGACCCCCAGCGACTCCATGGACCGCAGCCTCCCAGGCTCCTCCGTCCATGGGATTTTCCAGGCAAGAGTACTGGAGTGGGGTGCATTGCCTTCTCCACTATCAAGGTGCAGTTAGTTGCAAACAGGCGGCAAATCTAAGGTGGAACACTCTCACTGTGAGGGAAAAGGCTTTTCCTGGAAATGTTAATTATTACCTCTTTTAGGAACTATTTCCAAATTCCCCTGAAACTTCCTTGCTTTATTAAGAAATGGTGGGTTATGCTGTGGTAAAACAAACAAACAAACAAATCTTGATCTCAGTAGTTTAAAAGACAAAGTTTATTCGTTGCTCAGACTTGTTCTCTTATGGGTTCAGGCAAGTCCATGAAGCATTTTGTCCTCTGTATATTGACTTGGCATTACAGATTGCTTATGTCAACTGTATGTCAAGATAAAAAGTACAATTACTGTAACGGGGAAGGAACAGGGTAGACATTAAGCATCAACACATTTTATTTTCCAAAGCATGTCATATAGCCACATATATAGCTCTTTTTGGATGGACGCTCCTTCCATTGTTTCATGATTTTTCCTAGATTGTTAATGGTCTGTGCCATCATGTTAACAATAGGTTAACAGTACACTATTACAGCCTAACATGACAAATCACAGAAACAAACTGTACTTCGTACAATGTCCATTCTTGCTAGCATCTTCCTCTAAGCTCAATATGGTCATATGCCTTGTTTTGGAAGTGCTTATTGCATGTATTTTCCACAGTTTTGTGCATTTTACTCTTGTTTCAAGAATTCCAACTCCCCTCACAACTTTTCTATCAAGCTATCATTACATTTTTCTTTCAAGATAAAAATCTTACATTTATTGGGTTAATTCTTCATTTAGTAGTTTAATGTACATTTTTGTAATCACTGCTATTATTAGGATTAAAAAATCGCTTTCCACAACTTACATAGAGCTTGAGTGGACTACTCAAATAAATTTTTCCCCACAGCACAATTTCTTTTCATTGAGTGCTTTTGCAGACTGTGAAGTTCACTTATAGTGCATGTATTGCTTATAGCAGAAATGCTTGTTTTGCAGCCATTGCTGTTCCAGTACTGGTGAAGTAGATATAACCAGAGCGAGGCTGTAAAGGGGCTTTGCTCTAGCAACCAGATCATCTCAGGTTTAAGGTGCATATCAGTTCAGTTCAGTTCAGTTCAGTCATTCAGTCGTGTCTGACTCTTTGAAACCCCATGAATCGCAGCACGCCAGGCTTCCCTGTCCATCACCAACTCCCGGAGTTTACCCAAACTCACATCCATAGAGTTGGTGATGCCATCCAGCCATCTCATCCTCTGTTGTCCCCTTCTCCTCCCGCCCCCAATCCCTTCCAGCATCAGGGTCTTTTCCAATGAGTCAACTCTTCGCATGAAGTGGCCAAAGTACTGGAGTTTCAGCTTCAGCATCAGTTCTTCCAATGAACACCCAGGACTGATCTCCTTTATAGGTCACTATATAAATCAAAGAGACCCTGGGGACTTTGAGTAGCACTAGAGTAGTCCAGACTTTGTTTAATAATCATTTAAAAACGTTTTGGGCACCCTTTCCATTGTTTTACTATGTTACTCTATATGTTGAGGATCTGCCTGTTGCAAAATGTCAGGCAATTAATACTTTTATTGTAATATAATATCCTTTTGTCCCATTAAGTCCAGAGTGCTTATAAACTGATGTTTTCACCTTTTATTAGGCTGTCCAATAGAGATTGCCCCCATTTTTACATGGAGAATTACTCCAGTGAGAAATGATCATTTAAAATCAATGTGGATTCTTTGTGTCATCTTTATCTCTGCTCTGGTTATTATACATGCAGCTTCACTGGTTAAAGTAGATGCCTTTCATTAAAAAAATGTTTTGTTTAAATGTGAGGATATAATGCCAGTCAGATGCCAATATTATAAAAACAGTTAAATTCAAGTAATTTTCACAAAGACCTTTAAAATTTTAACTGATTACTTGAAAAAAATTAACTTTATCTTAAGAAAATGAGAATAAAAGTGATTAACAATTAGTGATTATTTTGTTTGTAATCTTTGTAAGAAATATTATTAAAAACAGTCACTTTTATTCTCTTTCCCTTATTAAAAGTATGTGAATGCACTGGTACAGTCACTGGAATTTCTGTGATAGTTGTTACTGTCTGTACAAGAGGCTCTTGCAAACCCCATCACATCTAGGATGGGGCTAGGTTAAAGGTGCTCATGACACATTATTTGGTAGTGAAAATTAAAAGATGACTAAACAGGAAGAATTTCCTATTAAAATTGCTTTTGATTTTATATAAAGGCTTAAAATATAATATTCCATCTCTCCATCTCTAATTTTCGGTAAGGAAATGATAAGTACATTAAGCTAGGGTACATTTATAATTGTTACATTGAGGCAAATTCTTATAACTTGTATATCTGTATGTCGGGTATACTGCAGCTGTTCAATGTGAAACCTTCCCAGAAAGATTTATTCTACTTTTGCTTTTTCAGGATTCTGTAGCCCTGGCAAAGGGAGAGATATCAAAAAGGGCTAGAAAATGATTTATTGTCAAACATAGTCCTTGACAACTAAGCTAGGTAGTAGCACTAGGAAAGCTGCCACAATTTTATGAGATGAACATAAAATAAGAGGCGAACAAGCTTTGGAGTTCTCAAAGGTCCTTTCATCAGTTACCACCTTCATCCTGGAGAAAGGAGCTCTTATTCTCCAATGCAGGTGTATTCAATGTTTTTCTATGCCAGATGTATAAAAGACATTTCATTGCTAAAATAAATATTAGAGTATTTGTGGAAAATTCTTTGCAAAGTACTTTTACTTTAAAGAAAAGTTTGAGAAAATAGTGTACATGAAGGGCTGTATATTTGTAGTTCTTGCTCTAGAGAGTAACTCAGTTCCTAATAGACATTACCAGTGACATTACCAGTGAGTGTTAGATGGAAGATGCTATTAAAAATAACAACATTTGGATATTTAATAGATTCTGTAGAAATATGCATTTTAATGTCTAATATGTTGCATTGCAACTGCAACTTTTCTTTTGGTACAAATCGTATGCGTGCTCAGTCGCTTCAGTCTTGTAGGATTCTTTGCAACCCCATGGACTACAGTTGCTAGGCTCTGCTGTCCATGGGATCCTCCAGGAAAGAATTCTGGAGAGGGTTCCTGTGCCCTCCTGAAAAGGATCTTCCTGACCCAGGAGCTGAACCTGCATCCCTTGTGTCTCCTGCATTGCAGGTGGACTCTTTACACATTGAGCCACCTGGGAAGCCCACTCATCATATAAGTAAGTCAAATTGCTCTTAGAAAAAAGATTCAAGCATAAGAGGCAGGAATTCTGAACTTTATCTGCAAATTGGGAATAACATTTTTTCCCATACAGTTTTGCTAAGAAATTGAATAAGATAATATATATTAATGTGCTTTGTGATTGTAAAATGTTCTGTAGATATGAATCCTAATTCCAATGTCAATTACAATAAACATTATTATTCTTTTAAATTCCAGTAAGTGTTCTTTATTCCAATGTGAGAGAATATCTTTTATTTCTCCACCAATTGCATGAATTTTCTGGTGAAATATGATATATATGCCATTTGATCACTGAAAGAGAAAAAGAAATAATCAACAGAATATCTATTTTGTGTAAAGGAAACGGAATAAAATTGGAGCTAGTCCCAGCCATCCCAGGCATTTTCAAGAGATGGCTTCATTTTTACCTATAACTAAGATTCTATTTATATTGTTATATGTTTTTGAACAAATATAAGGAGAGATCAAGGGGTAAAATTGTTCTTTGTCTGGCTTTACTTTTGTCCTTCTATTTGGCTTTCTGGATCATTCTTCAGTAGGAGAAAATTTCAAAGAAATTTACAATCACTATGATTTTATTCATCTTCTGGGGTAATGGACAAGATTTCTCAAGGTATGAACAAGAAAAATAGGACTGACCAATTTTTAAATTAATGTACCTTTCAAGTATAAAACATTGTCTTAATTAACCATGATTTGAATTTATCTGTTGAATTATTTCAGGGAATAAAAGATAAAATAATTATAACTCCTAAAGCATATGTGTATTTTAACATTTTAACTGCTGTTTTATAAATTTAACAATTTGTATTTCTTTGGCATAAACTGTGCTATTCTGGGTTCAGTCAGTGTTTGAAAGAACCTAGTTTTTGTAATAATATCTGTTTATGAGTGTATATTTACATGTTTATCACCAAAAACAAAAAATACTTTGACATGTACTCAGTTAAATATCTGAACATGTATTATCATATATACTACATGATTTTAAGCTAACCATAGATTTTAAAATGATTATCATTTTATTTGCGAAATTAAGGTTTCAGCTATTTTTTCCCTCTCTCTTATCCTAAATTAATTCAATTCTTATCATGATTCCACCAAAGTTAGAGCCTCTGGAGTGTGTTATTAAACCTTATGATTCTATTAATTTCTGTATTAGTAAAGCATATTCATAGTTTGATTATAGAAATAAATACTTTTCAGCTATTAAGAAAAGAAAAAGTTGAAATATTTATTTATATTGATTGAGATAGATGACCAGATCCTATATACTCTTTTTTTTTTTTTTTCAACCTTGGCTAAACCTGTGATGCTAACCAAAATGTTTAACAAAGACTACCTTGGAAGCAACGTCATAGATAAGTGCTGTGATCACAAAGATAAGTGAGTATGCTTTCATTATCCTACTCAATCTCATTTCCTGCTTGGAACAACTGAACTTTTTTTGTTGAAGGAAGAGGTGGGAAGTGGAACTTTCATAGTAAGTTGCACATTGTAAATTCTCAGGATAGTTGTTGAACAAATGTAAAATCCCTCTAATAAATACTCTACTTGCTACGTCCTACATCAGAACACAGACGGTCATGTTAATGGAGGTATATAAAAATATCGGTGTCCAAATACAAAAATCTTTCATCTTTACGTGGGTTATGTGATTGTAGTAGACAGTCAGGAATACAGACATCTAGGAAATGAAGAGTCTGGGGTAAGTTGTGCAGCAGAAAGATATATTTGAGTTTTGTAAAAAGAAGACATAATTTCATCACTTCATACCAGATTTGAAAGCACTGTTGTGGGAGCCATTTAAAAGCTGGCGGGGAGTGGAGGTGAAGGAAAATCAAACAGGAAAAAAGCCAACTGACAATAGTCATGTCTGGATTTGTTACCTATACTACAGTAAAAACTAAAGATTATTTTATCAGGATAATTAAAACAATTTTGTTTCATTACCATTATTTTACTGACCCTTGTCCATGAATTTATTTTTAATGTAAAGTACAATAATAAGTTTATATACCATTACTAAAATCAGGTCTTATAAAGGCTCTTAATTTTTTTTTTTTGAAGTTTACTGTCAGGAACAGTAAGTATAATATTTTTATTGTATCTAAGGTTTTTATTTTTTTTCAATTTTCATTGAAATGTAGTTGATTTACAATGTTGTGTTAGTTTGAGGTGTACAGCAAAGTGATTCAGTTTATATATATACGTGTGTGTGTCTGTCTGTCTGTGTGTGTATGTATTGGGTTCACCCAAAAGTTCATTCGGGTTTTCCATAAGGTATTAATTGACTTTTTGACCAAATGTCGCTCTCTCTCTCTCTTTTCATGTGCCTTTTAGCCATTTGTATGTCTCCTTTGGAGAAATGTCTGAAGGCTTTTTAAATATTGACTTAAGAGCATGATATGTTTTATGACACTTTGTATTGACCATAACAATACAGGATGCTCATATTTCTGTAGTTGTCACTGATTATACAATGTATTTCTGTTACTGCCTTGACATGGGTTGTGTCAGATAGCTTCAGATAAGGAGGACGATAGGTGACCCGAACCTGCAATCTCTATCTTTGAGATACATATAGCAATCAAAAATTTGCAAACTATGACTGTGGGCTTAGGCACAAAGCAAAGTTTATTAAAGCATAGATACCCTCTCAGAAGGGCTTCCCAAGTGGCTCAGCGGTAAATAATCTGCCTGCCAAGCAGAGGAGGCTTGTTCAATCCCTGGGTCAGGAAGATCCCTTGGAGAAGGAAATGGAAACCACTCCATTATTCTTGCTTGGAAAATTCCATGGGCAGAGGAGCCTGGCAGGCTACATTCCATGGGGTCCCAAGAGTCAGACACAGCTTAGCAACTGAACAACAGCAACAACAACACACTCAGAGGGAGGCAGGGCTGTTTCTTCAAAGTGAAATCAACCCTCCCATACAGGCTTAAAGGAGTTGTTCTGGGAGGAAACAGGTGTGACCATGGGTGAGTGACAGGAGATTGCTATTTGATTGACTCTCCTGAGTTCTGTAACAATTTATTATTGCATATGCCTTCACCCTTGATTTGTTAAGAAATGCTCACCATGCGGAGGGCAAAGCCACACACATATTTTATTATAATGTTGGTATAATGAGTTTGGATTTATTAGAGATTATACGGCTGTCTAGTCTGGGCATGCACAGCCCATAGAAGTTGTCTTGTGTTTCAATTCTCCCTCTTTATCAGGATAAGCTGCCCACCACTTGACCATAGTTTCGCCTGTCCTGGGTGAGGTCAAGAGAGGGTCTCCAGATGGTTGGGGCATAACCAGACTATTCCTCTCTTGTCTTTAGCCACCATCACTTCTTTGCTGCTACTATCAGGGGAGAGTTCCCAGATGGTTGGGGTGTGACTTGGTTATTCCTCTGTAATAAGAAAAAAAAAAAATCCTTATTTTTTTCCCGCCCATGTCACATCCTTTCTGTGAATGTCAACTACGTAACATTTCTATTTTTCACATCTGTGAATTAAATCTTAAGATAGCTTCATCATGTGGTAAAGCTGAAATAAAATAATATTATGTAAATTGCATAACCGATCGATACTTGATGCTTTCTAAATTGTAGCTCAGGTCATTCATAGTCATCACCATCTTCTTTTTTAAATGTCAAAGAAAATATTTTCATTGTATTTTATTCTTGTTACTTTTTTTTTTTAAAGTCTGACTCTATATACATATGGGCTTCCCAGGTGGCACTAGTGGTAAAGAATCTGCCTGCCAATTCAGGAGACATGAGTTTGATCCCTGGATCAGGAAGATCCTCTGAAGAAGGAAATGGCAACTCACTCCAACATTCTTACCTAGAAAATTCCATGGACAGAGGAGCCTGGTGGGCTGCAGTCCATGGGGTCGCCAAGAGTGGGACATGACTGAGCATGCACACACACACACATATACACATAAATATTGCCTCCTCTGAATTCCTTGGCATGTCCTTCTTTAAATCTTTTTCTTCTCTGTTTCTAGTTCTCCAATAGAAGTTGCCAAATTTAGAATAGTTTAGATGTAGCTGAACTCCACTATACAGTATAGGGATATGAGAGCAAAGAAGGTTCTTTGTTTTTATTATTTCCTGGAGTAATTCACAGTGAATGACAACCTAAGTCCTGTTTCTTGTCCTTAAATGATAGCATAGATAACATAGTTTGGTTATCTTTTTTTCCCCTCCTGAAGTGAATTGCCTCCCATTCACTTATCTTCAAACTTTTCTAGGACTTCTCAGGTGGTGCCAGAGGTAAAGAATCCATTTGCCAAGGCAGGAGATGTAAAAGATGCAGATTCCACCCCCAGGTTGGGAAGATCCTCTGGAGAAGGGCATGGCAACTTAGTCCAGTGATTCTTGCCTGGAGAATCCCATGGACAGAGGAGCCTGGCAGGTTACAGTCCATAGGATTGCAAAGAGCCAGACATGACTGAAGTTACTTAGCACGCATGCACGCAAACTTTCCTTGAAGATTATCTGATGCTTTTTGTCAACTAAAACAATCATGTTGTAGCTTCTTATAGTTTAAAGCACTTATATAAAGTGTCATTTTTTTTCCATTTAACTCTGTGCCATTTAAATAAGCTGAGAGATACGAAGCAAAGCCATTTAACAATGCACTGTTATGCAGGCTTCCTGAAGATTTGTCCTAAAATAACTTAACGAAGGAGTATCTCCCAATAGAATATAAGGCCACAATTGTGCTATCCTTTGAGGAATGCTGTGACTCCTCCCCTGTCCTCATCTACTCTCTGTCACACTTAAAAATGGCTCCATTCTTAACTGTCTGTACTATGAGTGTCTAAAGCAACTTTTAGAATGCTGTAAGTCCTGATGGCTTTCCCAGGTTTAAGAGAACCTTACTAATCATCAAAGACCCAGATTAAATATCATTTTCTCTGGGAACACCTTCTTGATTCCTTGAGGAAATTAAACTTCACCTCATTCTCCCTCTGTTCCTTGCCCACACTTTAGTTGTAGCATCAGATTAATATACTTGTCCTCACAACAGTTAGCACAGTGCCTAGAAGAAAAATGCTCAATAAATTTTTAAAAATAAATGAGCCAAGTGCTTAAGGTAAAGTTTTTATCTTAAGCTTAAAAAACCTCAGCAGGGAACTGGGAAGACCCAGAGGGATCGGGTGGAGAGGGAGGTGGGAGGGGGGACTGGGATGGGGAATACATGTAAATCCATAGCTAATTCATTTCAGTGTATAACAAAAACTACTGTAATGATGTAAAGTAATTAGCCTCCAACTAATAAAAATAAATGGAAAAAAAATGCACATACCTTAATAAAAAATAAGTATTGCTAAAAAAAATAAATAAATAAATTAAAAAAAAAAAAGATTTGCATATGAGTTGGTTTGCTAGGAATGAATGAGTGTGAGGAATGAATGGAGTGGAGAGATGTTTCTGATCCAAATGAGAGGGGAGTTCTCTGTTGAAGAGAAGTATAGAAAGACAGGTAGATAATTCTTACAGTTTTACTTAGAGCCAACTATACCTCTGCATATCTAATCATGAGAAATTATTTACCTTATACAGGATCAAATGTAAACTAGAAATTGCTGTCAATGTGGAGGAGGTATAGAAACATAGAAACACACATATTAAGAAACAAAGAATGACAAAATTTAAAGCTACAATATTTTGATTTGTAAATATCCATTTAGAAGGATTCATTTCTTTGGTAAAGAAGCTATGTTTTAATTTTTAATAAAGTATAATGTGAAATATTAAAAATTTTGAATTAAATGTTACATAAAATGAAAAGTTATAGTATTGCTCTTGCATGAATCTGTGTCACTCAGATACATGATTTTCTGCTTATCCACCTATAGAGGGGAACTTGAGGGAGGGTTCTTGTTTTCTTTTTCTTTTTTCTTAGCAGTTTGTCAGAAGAACAGAGGTGTTTAAGTGGGTTAATATCTTTCTGAGTGACAAACATCCATGACTTTATTACTATATGCCCACTACTATTTTCTTATACAGTAATCTTTTCTATGAGATTTTCATTCAATTTTTATGTGTTTTCCTTTATTAGAAATAAAATAAATAGGACATTTTTCCATTTATGGAATATCTTAAGGAATGGCATTCAGTTAGAATGTTGTAGCCATGCATTCCCGGAAACTAACTCACTCAGAAGGACAATGCAGATAGTGGAGTGCGGTTTATTACACTGGCGGGCCCAAAGCAGAGTCTCCTCTTAGCCAAGTACCCCGACCAGCATTTGTGAAAATTTTTTATACCCCATGTATACGTGTCTGAACCCACCACCCCAAATTCCTTGAGACTTACATAAACAAAGGAAGGGTAAATACAATCCCAATAACCCCATCATTTATGTGCCATGTGCTCAGAAAGTTAAACAATTAGCCAATAATTAACAAGCATGAGGTTACAATCCAATAGGTACAGAAAAATGTATGGCCTGTCTGGAGGAAGGGGTGATTAGTGTATGTATTCTCTTAGGTGATGAGTAACCGGGATATGATCTTCAAGGTTCCCCTGTCTGGAGGGGGTCTTATCCTTCTGTTGTCGTTTCCATAGGCACTAAACACAGAGTTCAGAGTTCATTGGAGAGGTGGCCGAGCATGATCAGCATGAACAGGCCTAAGATGGAGTCCAGGCCCTATGAATTTCTTCTTCAAGAGAGCTGGAACTTAATAATAAGACAGAACTGATATAGACACAAATAGATGTAATGTTGAATATTACATATGGAAATAAATTAAAAAAAAACACTTTTAGGATTGTGAATGGGAAACACTGAGGCATAACATATTTTTTTTCACATTCCAATTAATTTATTCTGTAAAAACAATACTTTTTAAATTTTTTTTTTTACAGTAAACTTTTCAACTACAAACCTCGAATACGTGAAAGATGTTCCAAGGACAAGCATAACAGGGTTGATAAAACCCAAACTGACTAAATGTGTTCTCACAATATAAGTTGGCATAAAAATAAATAAAATTTTCTATGATCACAATTGCAACAATAATGTCCACATAATAATAGTTTGTGGATGAGTATTAACGATTCTAATTCTAGTTCCAAAAGAAAACAACAGATCGTTTAAAAGTCTATATTTAAAAGTCATTGCTTATTGTCAAAATGGCTATACTACCCAAAGTAATCTATAGATTCAATGCAATCCCTATCAAACTACCAACAGTATTTTTCACAGAACTAGAACAAATAATTTCACAATTTGTATGGAAATACAAAAAACCTCGAATAGCCAAAGTAATCCTGAGAAAGAAGAATGGAACTGGAGGAATCAATCTGCCTGACTTCAGACTCTACTACAAAGCCACAGTCATCAAGACAGTATGGTACTGGCACAAAGACAGAAATATAGATCAATGGAACAGAATAGAAGGCCCAGAGATAAGTCCACGAACCTATGGTCACCTTATCTTCGACAAAGGAGGCAAGGATATACAATGGAAAAAAGATAACCTCTTTAACAAGTGGTGCTGGGAAAACTGGTCAACCACCTGTAAAAGAATGAAACTAGAACACTTTCTAACACCATACACAAAAATAAACTCAAAATGGATTAAAGATCTAAATGTAAGACCAGAAACTATAAGACTCCTAGAGGAGAACATAGGCAAAACACTCTCCGACATAAATCACAGCAGGATCCTCTATGACCCACATCCCAGAATTTCAGAAATAAAAGCAAAAATAAACAAATGGGACCTAATGAAACTTAAAAGCTTTTGCACAACAAAGGAAACTATAAGCAAGGTGAAAAGACAGCCCTCAGATTGGGAGAAAATAATAGCAAATGAAGCAACAGACAAAGGATTAATCTCAAAAATATACAAGCAACTCCTCCAGCTCAACTCCAGAAAAATAAATGACCCAATCAAAAAATGGGCCAAAGAACTCAACAGACATTTCTCCAAGGAAGACATACAGATGGCTAACAAACACATGAAAAGATGCTCAACATCACTCATAATCAGAGAAATGCAAATCAAAACCACAATGAGGTACCATTACACGCCAGTCAGGATGGCTGCTATCCAAAAGTCTACAAGCGATAAATGCTGGAGAGGGTGTGGAGAAAAGGGAACCCTCTTACACTGTTGGTGGGAATGCAAATTAGTACAGCCACTATGGAAAACAGTGTGGAGATTTCTTAAAAAGCTGGAAATAGAACTGCCATATGACCCAGCAATCCCACTTCTGGGCATACACACCAAGGAAACCAGATCTGAAAGAGCCACATGCACCCCAATGTTCATCACAGCACTGTTTATAATAGCCAGGACATGGAAGCAACCCAGATGCCCATCAGCAGACGAATGGATGAGGAAGCTGTGGTACATATACACCATGGAATACTACTCAGCCATTAAAAAGAATTCATTTGAATCAGTTCTAATGAGATGGATGAAACTGGAGCCCATTATACAGAGCGAAGTAAGCCAGAAAGATAAAGACCATTACAGTATACTAACACATATATATGGACTTTAGAAAGATGGTAACGATAACCCTATATGCAAAGCAGAAAAAGAGACTCAGATGTATGGAACAGACTTGTGGACTCTGGGAGAAGGCGAGGGTGGGATGTTTCCAGAGAACAGCATTGAAACATGTATATTATCTAGGGTGAAACGGATAACCAGCTCAGGTTGGGTGCATGAGACAAGTGCTCGGGCCTGGTGCACTGGGAAGACCCAGAGGGATCGGGTGGAGAGGGAGGTGGGAGGGGGGACTGGGATGGGGAATACATGTAAAGCCATGGCTAATTCATATCAATGTATAACAAAAACTACTGTAATGATGTAAAGTAATTAGCCTCCAACTAATAAAAACTAAAAAAAAAAAAAAAAAATAAAATAAAATGCATTTGAGCAAGATACAAACAAAAAAAAAATAAAATAAAATAAAAGTCATTGCTTTGTCTTACTTCCCATAGGGCTACTGCTGAGTCCAGCTTTAAAATGTAAAGTATCCAGCTTGAGTGATTAGCTTAAATTGTATTGGCATTGGGAGAAAATAAATCATTGCCTTTATCTTGGAGTAACACAAAAGACTCACTTAACTTCACATATGGAAACTGAGTTTGTGTATGTAACAACATGAGTTTTGAGAAGTTTAAGTTGTCAACTAGTTATTTCTAATACGGAATAGGTATTTTACAGCATGATTCAACTTTACACATGGCCTCAAAACTGAAGGACAATTTTAAGTTCACCTTCAATATGCCAACATTATGTATCTAGGAATTGGTTCCTGGGTTCTGTCACAGAGAAGAAATCCCTTAAGCATTATGTTGAGTGGGCCTTTTAAAAAAAATGCTAATTCATATTTAACTGAGTGTTTGGTGATGATGGAGTAAAAGGCAGGAGAATGATGAACATAACTGCCTTGATAACAACAAGGACTATGTGTTGGTTCATATCAAATCCGAGAATATTGGACATCCAAACGTATAACCTTCTTGTGATTTCCTTAGTATGCAGCATTCATTATGGTAGTTAGGTCCCTTTACTGGTTTTTTGCAAGTCTGAAGTTGTGTTTCTTGTGTCATTGCCGGCATCTCCACCCTCAGAGCTGCTTTTATTTTCTTCTTCTTTGCAGTCCTTGTCATCTTCGTCTCCTCGGGATTTCTGGGACTGTTTAGAGGATTTCTTTGAAGTGTAAGACTTGTTCCGCTTTGAGCCTGCTTTTTCACTCTTTTGCCTCTTCCATCTTCCTCTACTCTGTCTCCTTCTTCCTCACTGCTTGCATCAGCGGTATTTCCGCCTTCTCCTTCGGTTTCTGAAGAGCTCTGTTGCTGAATTGCCTGGTATCTAGTAAACTTTACTCCTGGGTTATTTTCTATTTCCCACAATCCTTCATTAAATCCCTTCCTTTTGTATGATTTTCCAAACTTGTCTTTGTATTCCTTTTAAGGTCAGAGGTTTCTGGGACCTAGAAAAGCAGTTTCGTGAGTGCCAAAAAAGAAGATAGGGTACTTAATGGCTGGAGGCTTCACAGCTCCCTCTGGGAGTTCATCGATCTGGGCGGGCCAGTGCGGGTAGCCCTTCATCTTGGCGAAGACCAGGTCGCCCGCGTTGTACTCGCGGGGCCGCGTACGCGCCATCCCGGCCACTCCACTTCCTGGTCGTTCTTGGGCGCCGCGAAGATGCCAGGAGGCTGCCCCCCGCCGCGGGCCGACGGACTGTGCCGCGCTCCCCGCGGGCCTCGCTCGAGCCGGGCCGGCGGGCGGACAAGCAGCCGCTCAGACTAGTGGAAGCGTCGAGGTGGCAGCTGAGGCGAGGGGCTGGGCAGGGCGTTCAGCAGGCCATGCAAACCACCGCCGCCGCGCGCTGCCCATAAATTTTAATATTTCAGAAAAAATGCCAATTTCTGGTACTAATTCCCTCATAGATGTTTTGAACATTTTGGTGATGTTGCCCTGAGGTATAGCAGCCTTAACTTTCCTTATCTTAACTGGATTTCTGGTTCCGTAAGCCTTTTCAGTACAATTTTCAGTCAGTAGTGGCATTTTCTCAAAATTAACATGTAGAAGGTAGTGTATAATTAGTAGAGAGTATGTGCTTTGCTCCCTAACTGCACTTTGAGAACATTTTCTGTGCTTCTAGCATCAGTCTACCTCATCCCACCAGGAACGAAGAGCCCATTTTATTCTCTCTTGGTTTGGACCATATGGCCCATCTTTATGAATGAATGGCTATGTATGTGGCATGATGCGAAAACGTTCGACATGCCCCTTGGTTTCTTAATATCTCTCCTATGTTTCCTGCCAGTATTCTTTACAAGGTCTTATATTATCATTCCTATTGTAATTTTGAACAGACATTTTAACTTTTATTAGTTGCAGTGTTTTTGTGTGTACAGCAAAGGTAATGTGTTATTCTTAGGTTCAAGTGAGATTATTTGTGTGAAATGCTTAGTAACAACAACAATGTGGTAACTATGCAAATGCGAGGATAATTTCATTTTATTTTTGTCGAAGACATTATAATTACTCACTAGTATTTCTAATTCTTCTCCCTTTCAAGGTGTAATTGAAAGTTGGACTTCCCTTCCCCTTTGAAAATAGGTGCGGCCATTAGAGTTGCCTTGAGCAGGCAATAAAATGTGAGCAGAAGTAATGAGTATTATTTCCAAGCAGAGGTCTTAAAAATGTTTTTCTTGTTCTCCCTCATAACTCCCTATGTCAGTTAAAGTAAATAACAACCTTCCAGATAGTGGAGATTTGGTCAGACTGTGTCTCTGAGTGAAGACCTGTGGAGCAAAACAGCTGACATATAGGGGATGTAACATGAGGCAGAAACAAACCGCTGTTTTTAAGCCAGTAAGATTTTGGTGTTGTCTTTTTACCATACCATATATTATTGTATCCTGATCGGTTTAATCGTATTAAGTCTTTCATTATATTGAGTATTTTTTAATTGCGGTAAAATACACATGAACACAAGATACTTTTCCATTTATTTATATTTTGTTTAATTTCTTTCAGCAATATTATGTTGTTTTCAGTGTACATGGTTTTCATCTACATGGTTTTCATCTACATGGTTAAATTTATCCCTCAGTATTGTATTCTTTTTGCCATATGTTATTTGTTATTATAGTAAAATATGTATGGCATAAAGTTTACCATTGTAATTATTTTTAAGTGTACAGTTCAGTGACATTAACTATATTCACCTTATTGTGCAACCATCACCACTATTTATCTCCAGAACATTTTTCTCACCACAAACTGAAATTAATTCTGTGCCAATTAAATAATATCTATTTCCCTCACCCTCACGCCCTTGTTACTACTATTCTACTTTTTGTCTGTGTGAATTTAGCTACTCTGGGAAATTCATAGTATAGAAATGGTACAGTATTTTTTTTAATGGTTTCTTTCACTTTGTATAATGTCTTCAAGATTGATTCATGTTGTAACCTGTCAAAATTTTCTATTCATTTTTAAAGTTGAACAATAATTCATTGTATGTATATAACAACACATTTGCATATCCATTCAACCATTGAGGAACACCAGAGTTGTTTCTACCTTTTGGCTATTGTGAATAATGATGCTATATTATATAAACATGAGAATTCCTCTTTCACTTCTTTGGGGTATATACCTAGAAGTGGAATTAATTGGATCATATAATTCTATGTTTAATTATTTTAAGAATTGTTGTACCATTTTCCATAGAACCTGTTCCATTTTACATGTCCCCCAACAATGCAAAAGGAATCCAGTTTCTCCATATCCTTGCCAACACTTATCTTCCTGCCTTCCTTTCTTTTTTTCTGATAGATCTCAGGAGCTATGCTGAGCTTGGAGACAGAGAGAGAAAGGGAGAGAGAGGGCTGAACTGTTACATGTCACAGTAGCCCATTAAAACAACAAACCAGTAGTCCATTAAAACAACAAACCAAAAATAGAAAAACAAAGTGATTAATCACTTACTGTGGGTAGTAGAAGACATTAAAACCAGGAAAAGTGCCACTTTCCTCTGTTCCCCCATGGAACAGTTCACAAGTGGAAGATCAGGTGTATCAGAGCAGATGTGGGCTACTTCTCAGTGTTGAGAGAGCCCCAAATAAAAGGCCCCAATAGTTTTATGGACTCAGGGGTTGCAGGTAGGTCAGGGAGGGTGCTCAGAGTGGACTGGTGCTGAGTCAGAGTAGATAAAAGTGACTTCAGAATTTCCTCCCTCTTCTTCCATAAGGAGGTCTTGGCAGAGGTGCTTGAAGAGGACCTCTAAGGAAGTCCTCAGGTGAAGAGATGTAGTAATCAAGGCACCAAGGCTAGGAATGTAAATATGTGAAGGGCATGACTAGCTAGGAGAGCCTGACACCTTGACTATAACTCTCTTCAGAGGTTGTGATGCACTGATTTTACTCTAAGTCTGTTGTGGGGAGGACAGCTTCCCCACTCTCACTCCCCAGAAGCCCTGTCAGGTCAGGCCTGAAAAATCACACATTGATTTTTAACCAGGGGTTGGATAGGCATTTTAATATTTATGAAGTGGTATCTCACTGTGGTTTGGATTTGCATTTCCCTGATGACTATTAATGTTGAGCATCTTGCTTTTATGTGCTTATTGGCCATTTAGATATCTTCTTTGGAGAAATGTCTATTTAAGTCCTTTGCCTATTTTTTAAACAGGTGATTTTGGGATTTTTTTTGTCATCGAATTTTAGGAGTTCTTTATAAATTCTGGATATTAATCTTATCATATATTCCAACATCATTTGTTGAAGAAACTATTCTTTCCCCATTGCATGGCCTCAACACCCTTTGTCAAAAATCGTTTGACCATTTATGTGAGGGTTTATTTTTGAGTTTCCATACTATTCCATCTGTCTTATTCCACCATGGTTTTGTAGTAAGTTTTGAAATCAGGAAGTGTGAAACCTTCATTTTTATCTTTTCTAAGCTCATTTAGACTATTTTGGGTCTTTTGAGATTTCATATGAACTTTAGGATGGATTTTTTTATATCTGAAAAAATATCATTGGTATTTAATAGAGATTGCATTGAATCTATATCACTTCGGGTACTATTGACATTTTATCATTGTCTTCAAATCTATGAAAATGAGATTTCTTTCCACTTATTTGTGTATTCTTTAATTTTTTTCAATCATGTTTTATAGTTTCCAGTGTACAAGTCTTTTTTTCTCTTGGTTAAGTTCATTCCTAAGTATCTTAACTTTTGATGCTATTGTGAACGGAATTGCTTTTTAAATTTCCTCTTTGGATTATTGATTATTACTGCATATGAATACAACTGACTTTTTTGTGTTTTGATTTTGTATCATACAGTTTACCAAATTTGTTTAGTATTTTTTACAGTTCTTTTTTTTTCTTTGTGTGTGTGTGTGTGTGTGTGTGTGTGAAATCTTTAGTCTTTTCAACATTGTCATTATCTGGGTTTCATATAAAGGTAATGCTGGCCCCAGTAGAAAGACTTAGAAAGTGTTTTTTCTTCTTCAGTTTGTTGGAAGAGTTCAAGAAAGATTGTTGTTCTTTCTTTAAATGTTTGGTAGATTTTACCTTTGAAACAATCTGATCCAAGGCTTTTCTTCTTTGCATGGTTTTTAATTACTGAGTCAGTCTCCTTATTAATTTAGGTCTATTCAAAATTTCTATTTTTTTTTTTTTTTGCAATTTAGTCTTGATAGATGGTATGTTTCTAAGAATTTGCCCATATCTAAGTTATCTAATTGGTTGGTGGGACATTGTTCAAAGTGATATTTTAAGTATATTTTCTTTTCTATAAAATTATGAATCAACCTTCTGATTTTAATAATTTATCATCTCTTTTTTCTCTTAGGCAGTTTAGCTAAAAGTTTACTAATTTTGTTGAACTTTTCAATAATCCACCTTTTTGCTTCATAGATTTTCTATATTGCTTTGTCATCTCTTTTATATTTTATGTTTGTTGTTTCCTTCCTTATGTGTGTTTTGGCTATGGTTTGTTTACAAAATCTTATTCCCTAAGATATAAACTTAGGATGTTGACCTAAGATTTTCTTTCTTTTTAAATATAAGCATTGACAAATATAAATTCCCCTTGTAGCACTGCTTTTACTGTATCTCATAAGTTTTGATGGACTGTGTTATTTTCATTTATCTTATTTTCCGATTTCCTTTGTGACTTCTAACAACTCTTTCCTTAGACTTGGAGGATTTTGGACCATTATTTCTTCAGATGGTCTCTCTGTCACTTTTTTTTTTCCTTTCCATAAAGCATATATTTGTCTTCTAATTATACCCAATATGTCCATTGGGCTCTGTTCACTTCACTTATTTTCTTTGCTCTATTCAGACTAAAATTTCAAATGTCCTGTATTCAAGTTTGCTGATTACTTCCTCTGTCTGTTCAAGTCTCTTGTTGAAACCCTCTAGTGAATTTTTCAATTGAGTTTTCATATTTCTCATCCCCATAATTTGTTTGGTTCCTTCTTATAATTTCAATTTCTTTGTTGATACATTATTTTGTTCATATGTAGCTTTTCTGATTTTTTTACTTCTTTTTCCATGCTTTCCTTTAGGTCTTTGAGAATATTCAAAACAGTTGTTTCAAAGCCTTTGTTTAGTAATTCTAATGTTTGTGTTTCTTCAGAGATTGTTTCTGCTACTTTTTTTTCCCTTAATGGGCCTTGTGTTCCAGTTTCTTTTCATGCCTTGTGATTTTGTTGTTGTGATTAAAAATTGGGGTCTTCAAAAATAATCATTTCTCTTTGCCTTCCTAGATTGGCTATTTGCTGAGGAAGTCCTTTACTAATTAGTTCGATATTGGTTACAAGCCTTGGTATATTAGCCCAATATTAAAGCTTAAAGTGTATTCAAGTCTTTTTTGACCATGCTTCTTCTTCAGGCCTGTGTGTAGCTTTTTCATTTCCCCTGAATACATAGATTATTTCTAAATATCTTAAATTTCTGAAGAGGTTCACCTCAGCTTCTCCTCAAGGCCTTTGATAGTCTATTGTTCTCTGTTTTATAATCTTTTGGCCCTAGCATTTGCAAGTGTGCAGTTTCCCTACTGCTTTTTTTTAAAAGGGACACTCTGCACAGCATATGGGATCTTTGTTCACTGACCAGGGGAAGCTGTGCCCTCTGTAGTGGAAGTGCAGAGTCTTAACCACTGGACCACCAGGGAAATCGTTTCTCTACTGCTTTTATGAGCAGTGCCCATTGTTTTCTATTACTTCCCAGCCTGATATATGAGTTTATGTTTCTTCTTTCCCCCAAGTTAGGCAAAACAGAGACAAGTCCTTCAGGAAGCCCCCAGACAAGTTAGATCATTGGAATTAAGGTCTGATCTACTCTGTCCAGTTTAAGGTAGGGAATTCAGAACTGAGTTGGAGCCTTTGCCAAACTAACATCAGGTTGCATCAGGGAAGGGACAAAATAAAGAAAAGCAAAAGGACCATGAATTTTCCTATTGCTTTAAATGTTGCTTTTCTTGATTGGGCATTTGCTTGGGTGCTGATAAATTTTGTTTCCCAAAGTTCCTACAGAGCTATTGTAGCAAGTTTTTTTTTTTTTTTTAATGTTTTTTAATGTACCAGTGGGAAAACAAGAGCTTGGAGCTTCATAGTCTGCTATTTTGCTAGAATAACTTTTTATTGAGTATTTTAAGACATCTTAATTCTGCCATCAATACATTTACCATATCTCTTTGATTTGTCACCTGTAAATTATATTACTTATATCGAACAAGACTAAATGAAGTGCAAAAACTTATGGAAGACATTTAGAAAGCTTTCTCCAATTTTGTCAATGATCCATTCAATAATATACATTTAAGACCAGTTGTCTACTGAGTCAGAAACCCCCCAATCCTGTTATCCTGTTCACATTAATTTCCACTTGTCTCATTTTTTGATTCAGTTTTAAAAATTGTTCTGACCTAAGAAGAAAACTAAAGGCAAAGGAGAAAAGGAAAGATATACCCATCTGAATGCAGAGTTGCAAAGAATAGCATGGAGAGATAAGAAAGCCTTCCTCAATGATTAATGCAAAGAAAAAGAGTAAAACAATAGAATGAGAAAGACTAGAGATCACTTCCAAAAAATTAGAGATACTAAGGGAACATTTCATGCAAAGATGGGCACAATAAAGGACAGAAATGGGATGGACCTAAGAAGATATTAATTAGAGATGGCAAGAATACACAGAAAAACTATACAAAAAAGACCTTCATGACCCAGATAACCATGATGCTGTGATCACTCACTTAGAGCCAGACATCCTGGAATGCAAAGTGAAGTGGGCCTTAGGAAGTATCACTACAAACAAAGCTAGTGGAAGTGATGGAATTCCAGTTGAGCTATTTCAAATCCTAAAAGATGATGCTGTGAAAGTGCTGCACTCATTATGCCAGCAAATTTGGAAAACTCAGCAGTGGTCACAGGACTGGAAAAGGTCAGTTTTCATTCCAATCCCAAAGAAAGGCAATGCCAAAGAATGTTCAAACTACCGTACAATTGCACTCATCTCACCCACTCGCAAAGTAATGCTCAAAATTCTCCAAGCCAGGCTTCAACAGTACATGAAGCATGAACTTCCAGATTTCAAGCTGGATTTAGAAAAGGCAGAGGAACCAGAGATAAAAGTGCCAAAATCCTTTGGATCATCAAAAAAGCAAGAGAGTTCCAAAAAAATATCTATGTCTGCTTTATTGATGGCACCAGAGCCTTTGATTCTGTGGATCACAACAAACTGTGGAAAATTCTTCAAGAGATGGGAGTACCAGACCACCTGACCTGCCTCCTGTGAAATCTGTATGCAGGTCAAGAAGTAACAGTTAGAACTGGACATGGAACAACAGACTGGTTCCAAATTGGGAAAGGAGTATATCAAGGCTGTATATTGTCACCCTGCTTATTTAACGTATATGCAGAGTACATCATGCAAAATGCCAGACTGGATGAAGCCCACGCTGGAATAAAGATTGCCAGGAGAAATACCAACAACCTCAGATATGCAGATGACACCACCCTTATGGCAGAAAGTGAAGAAGAACTAAAGAGCCACTTGATGAAAATGAAAGAGGAGAGTGAAAAAGTTAGCTTAAAACTCAACATTCAAAAAACTAAGATTATGACATCTGGTCCCATCACTTCATGGCAAATAGATGGGGAAACAATGGAAACACTGAGAGACTTTATTTTTTGATGCTACGAAATCACTGCAGATGGTGACTGCAGCCATGAAATTAAAAGACACTTGCTCCATGGAAGAAAACCTATGTCCCATCTATACAGCATATTAAAAAGCAGATACATTACTCTGCCAACAAAGGCCCATCTAGTCAAAGCTATGGTTTTTCCAGTAGTCACGTATGGATGTAACAGCTGAACCATAAATAAAACTGAGTGCCAAATAAATGATGCTTTTGAACGGTGGTGTTGGAGAAGACTCTTGAGAGTCCCTTGGATTGCAAGGAGATCCTACCAGTCAATCCTAAAGGAAATCAGTATTGAACATTCATTGGAAGGACTGATGCTGAAGCTGAAGCTTCAATCCTTTGGTTCACCTGATACAAAGAACTGCCTCTTTGGAAAATACTCTGACACTGGGAAAGATTGAAGACAGGAGGAGAAGGGGAAGACAGAGGATGAGCTGATTGGATGGCATCACCGACTCAAAGGACATGAGTTTGAGCAAGATGCAGGAGTTGGTGATGGACAGTGAGGCCTGGCATGCTGCAGTCCATGAGGTTGCAAAGAGTCAGACACGGCTGAGCAACTGAATTGAACTAATTTTGTAACTCTATTCTATTAAAAATAGAGGCAATTTGTTTTTCTTGACTTTCAGAACCTTTTCTTGCCTCCTAGTGATCACCAGTTTCTTTGACATTTTCTCTTAAACTACGCATTTGATAATCTTTTTTATTTTGACATCAATTTCAACTCAAATACCTCCCCAAACCTGCTCTTCTGCAAGTTTTATCTCATGCATAGCAACTTCATGTTTCCAGCTGTTCATTCAAAAAATTGCAATTGTTTTCCACTCCTCCATTTCTCTGACAGCTACATTCAGTCCATCATCATGTCCTTGCATAGCTGTTCCAAGCACTAGGTCAAAAATGGTCAGATTTTTGAAAGGTTTCAGTCATTTCTACTCTACCTCCAGGTTCCTCTAGGTGAAATCAAACAAAAAGACAGTATTCCTTACTGTTTTCACAAAGTTCCTTAAAGGATGAATATTTCTTCAGTCTTTATAAGACTTGTGATTTTTTCTTTTGTCCCCCTTTCTCTTTGATCACATTATATAATAATATATTTGTTGGATATTTTGTTTTCTGATGAATGGAAGTATTACTTAATATTATTTCCCTACTTTAACAAATATTTGTTTATACATTTACAACAAAAGAGTTTTCAAAATTTTATTTCAAGTCATATATTTTAAATTGTAGGCAGCTGCTGACAAAATGGACTTCTATTACTCTATAAGTTTAGCTAACCTTCACTATTTCAAGATATTGCATCTGTTTTGTTTGTTCATATATTTTTTCTAAGTACATTGACAAAATCGCTAATGGAGTTTGATTGAGCAAGGGCTGTTAATGTTCTGCTGGTGCAGAGATTTGAAATTAACTGGGCTTCTCTGATGAATCAGTAGGCAAAGAATCTTCCTGCAATGCAGGATACACAGAGATGCAGATTTGATCCCTGGGTCAGAAAGATCCCCTGGAGGATGAAATGGCAGCCCATTCCAGTATTCTTGCCCATAAAATCCCATGGGCAGAGAAGGCTGGCAGGCTACATTTCAAAGGGTTGCAAAGAGTCAGACACGACTGAGCACAACACAGCAATGGAACTTTATAGCCCTGAGATTTTTGTGACTCTGCAAGATGATAAGCAAGAGTTGTGAAAACAAGCACATGTGAAAAATTTAAGTATTTCTTCCTGGAAGAGGAAAAGTAGTGTGATGGTTGCTACTTCCTTGCTAAGACATGTTGTGACAATAGAATAAATGATCACATGGGTTATTGTAATAGTAAACTTAGAACAGTTATAACAGAAGCTTTAGCTTTGACTTTTAGCAAAAAATGATAGTAATTGACAGTATTCAAATTATGTTATGAAGCTCATTGTAATCAAAATGGTATGGTATTGTATTAAAACAGACACTTAACACAAGATTGGGCATATTCAGAGTGGTATGGCTGTAATTAAACAATTAAGACTCTCTTAACCTAGGGGTAGGTCATATAGTATGGAGGTTAGAGCTTAGGGTTTTGAAACAGTCTCTGTGTGTGTACTAAGTTGCTTCAGTCTTGCCAGACTGTTTGTGATCCTATGGACTGTAGCCTGCTGGGCTTCTCTATCCATGAGATTCTCTAAGCAAGAATACTGGAGTGGATTGCCATGACCTCCTCCAGGGGATCTTCTCAACCCAAGGATCGAGCCCATGTCTTTTATGTCTCCTGCATTAGCAAGTGGATTCTTTACAACTAGCACCACTTGGAAAGCCCTTGAAACAGTCTATCTGGGTTCAAATACTCAAAAAAGCTAGTCACTAGTGTAATTTTCATTTTGTAGATGAGAGATAAATGCTTAGCAAACAGGTTAAATTAATTTTCGAAGTCTTATTGAGAGTGGTATAGCCTGATCTTAGCCCTATGGCTTTTTGAATTGGCGCTCATACTTTGAAACCAGTATTTTCAAACATATGACAACATTTCATAGCTCCATGTCTTTGTTGATGTTGTTTATTCTGCCTGAAATATTCTCCAGCAGTTTTTTTTTAATTCTTTGCTCTCTCTTTTTTAATTCATGTATCTTATTTTATTTCATTAAAAAAACTACATATGCTTAAGGAGTACATGATTTTTTATATACATAGTGAATTAATTACTACAGTAAAGCTAATTAATATATCTCTTTTTATACATTTGCAAATATTTTGTGTGTTGAGAGTGCCTGAAATCTCTCTCAGCAAATTTCCAATATACAATATATGAATAACTATAGGTTTAAAAAAAATTAAGAATAAATTTAATCAAGGAAAACTCCTTGATTGAATCAAGGAAAACTAATCACTACACTGAAAACTATAAAGCATTGATGAAAGAAATTAAATCTGATGCAAATAAATGGAAAGATAGTCCATATTCACAGATTGAAATAACTAATGTTAAAATGAGCATACTACTGAAAGCAATATACAGATGTAGTGCTATCCCTATTGAAATTTTAATGGCATTTTTCACAGAAATAGAATAAAAGATTTTAAAATACATATATATAGGCAAAAGACGCTAAACAGCCAGAACAATCTTGAGAAAGAAGAATAAGCTAGGAGGCAACAAACTTTTTGCTTTCAAATTATGTTACAAAGCATGAGTAATCAAAATGGTTTGGTACTGGCATTAAAACAGATACATAGAAAATAGAGCAGGATCAAAGGCCAAAAGTAAAGCTGAGCATATACATTCAACTAATTTTTTGACAAGAACACCAAAAATAAATAGTGGGGAAATTCTAGTCTCTTCCAAAAATGATGCTATGCTTCCTTTACCTTCTCACACTCCAGTTATTGCCCTGTGTAACTTCAGGATAACCAAAATTCTGGATTCTATTACCCAAGATTATTTTTGCATATTTGAAAAAGTACAAGTGGCATTATATTTTGTGTGTTCTTTTATGTCTGGATTTTTTTTTTTTGGTTCAATCATATGTTTGTGAGATCTGTCCTCAATCTACCATTGTGTGTAGCAGTATAGATTATTTTTCATAACTGTATAGCAATCCATTGTATAAATACATTCTCAGTTCCTTTTCCTTCTCTACCGTTATGGATACTTGATTTTTTAAAAATAGTTTTCAATGATAAATAGTGCTTGTATGGCCATTATTTTATATGTCTTTGTGTACACGTATCTGCTACCATAGTATTTTCTTAAACAATATGCTATTTTAGTATTTATTACAGAATTATAACATTACATTATATGTATCTTTTTGCCCTACAGGTTTTTCAAGCTCATAGCCTCATATTTGATTATAGGTAAATGTCAATAGCTGTTTTTATAATGAAGTAACAAATGATCAATTTCCGGACAGTGTTTAAGAATTTGCCATAATAAAGTCCAGAAAAAGCTATTTTTTAAATAACACCATTCTATGAACTTGCAAACTGCTTATAATAAAGGAAGTTCTTGACAAGAGCAGCTATCAGCAGCTATGAAAGTGAGAGTGAAAGTCACTCAGTCATGACCGACTCTTTGCGACCCCATGGGCTATACAGTCCATGGAATTCTCCAGGCCAGAATACTGGAGTGGATAACCTTTAACTTCTGCAGGGGATCTTCCCAACCCAGGGATCAAACCCAGGTCTCCCACATTGCAGGTGGATTCTTTACCAGCTGAGCCACCAGGGAAGCCCAAGAATAGATCAGCAACTATACCAGTTATGTATTTCCAGTATTAAAACTACTATCTTCTACTACTTTCAGTGTTTTAATGGTATTATTTTTTCCAACTGAGAACTGTGATGTGGGCAAAGGTATTAATAAATGTGTTTAGTGGTAAAGAACCTGACTGCCAATGCAGGAGACATAAGATATGTGGGCTCCACCCCTGGTCGGGAAGATCCCCTGGAGGAGGGCATGGCAATTCACTACAGTATTCTTGCCTGGAGAATCCCATGGACAGAGAAGCCTGGTGGGATACAGTCCATAGGGTCACAAAGAATCAGACATGACTGAACGACTGAACAACAACCCCCAAAACCTTACAACAGTAATACCTCTATTAACAGATAGTCTTTCACCCTATAGTTTACTTATGAAAATAGTACAATGAATATTCAGAGAAAACAGTAAGAGATTTTTATTTATACACAGGCTTGAATTACTTCCTATAAATTCCTCACAGAACTATTTGAATAATTAATATGCTTAGTTTTACAATTACTTATCCACAATCGTTTTCAGCGTTATAATTTATTATGGATTAAATTACTCCTATTCAGCCTCTTGGAGGCTAGATTTGTATCCCAAAATAGGCAGTAAAATGTTCAGTTAAAATAATTAGCTTCTTAAACTATACAGGCATTAAATTTAGTAAAAGATATCAATCTATTTTCAAGGAAATTTTAAGAAAGTATTTATTAGACAATCAATATAATGTTTTTGGTGATTGACTTAGATTATAACCATTTTAGAAAAACAAATCTGAGAATGAGTTATGATTAAAAATCTATAGAATCATACAAAATGAATGCAAACTTTTCAACAGCATTTGAGAGTACTAAAATTCATATTCACTTGATTTGGAAAAGCAAGCTTAAGTTAAGAATACCTGGGCTTTATTAGTCTCAGTAAATGGCACAAAAGAACACATATATAATTTAAATAAATATTTTAATAGTTTTATGGATGATGGATCTAAAGGGCACTTTTAAGGGAATTAACAAACCCATCAAATATACAGAGTTAAAATATATATGAATCAAAAATAAATAAATAAATAAAAATATATGAATCACCAGATTTTGATAGTGGGCCTAGCTTTCCTTTTTTAGCCTTGGAAATCTAAGGCAAGATCTTTTAGTTTTCTCAGATACAAAAGAATATGGCAATTATTTCCATTACAACTATCATCTGCCTTTTAATCTTCTGTAGTTGTGGGAAATAACTCATAGAGTTGTGATGAGTATGTATGTCAATAGACACTGCAAATTATAGAGCACTCTCAAGATGAAAAATATTATTGCTTTTCTTAACATTTTGAAGGTAGTATCCAAGAAGTCTGTGACATTTAAGACATTCTTTTCTCTGAGAATATTTGATTAGATAGAACATTATTCTGACCCAATTTGGCCATCCATATGTTCTTCTTTTATAGAATGTCACTTTCCCTGCTTTTTGCTCAGCTTAATTTTACAAGTTCTTATATTGTTTAAATTACCTAAAATTATGCAAAACTCAAAGTTAGAAAATCAAGAGGCTTAAGAATATACAGATTATTGTATAAAATGTGTGCTATGTTTACCTAAGAAAAGTAAAAAAGAAAAAAAAAAAGACTTGAGAAAAATGTCTGGGTGTCTGGATAACCTGTACCATATCAATATCATTGTTTGAAACACTCATGAAATTGGGTTTAAAATATTTACTTATTTGTATCGATTTCTTTTAGATTTTCACTTCTCTGTTACCTTATAGACATAGTCACAAAAATATTTCATCTATGTTTTGTACTCATCTAGTTTGGTTTACTTTGAAATTTCACAAACGACCGTACATGTTTTCTTATTTTACATGATGCGAAGTGTGAAAGGCTGCCAGTTGTATCAGGTTAGATAAGGATTATTCTACCTGTAGAAATCAGATGAAGAGAGTTCATGCAGCATGTTTACCTCATCTGCTAGACTAGAATAGAATGACATATTATAATTCTGAATCTCATTGCATTCACTCAGCCTCTGCTTTATGAAACTTGGCTGGAAACCATAAATAATGCTGGGTTTTGGATCTGTTTTGTTGTTTCTGAATTTGGAATAAGTAACTATATATGATGGTACCAATATTGTATGTCCATATGAAAAACATAAAATTTAAACTTTCTCTTCCTGAAAAGACTTTTGGTACACTCAGTACAATTTAAAGTGTTGCTTATGAATTCATACACCTTTTCTGCCTGAGGAGAGAGATAAATTGATTGATTTACATATTTATTAAATATATCTTACAAGGATGCACACACCTGTGGTATTTCTTCTCATTTACAGGGTCACTTTTGTTTCAGCTAGTCATAAATGAAAGATATGAAACAAAAGCCCACATAAATTGAATATCTAAAACAGAAAATAAAGTAAAATATGAGATGTAGACATATATTCTGTAGACATAAAAATTACATATATAGAGCAAACAAAACATAAAGTTTTAAGGAATTTTAGGGCTTTTTAAAGTTAATTATGTTACAATAAATGCAAACTCTTTAAAATTTGTTTAGCATTAGAATTAAATATTATCTGTGAAATATAATTCAGGCTTTCTTTATCCTCTGGTAAACAAAACAGGAAATATGTTCTAGATATTTTTATAATTTCTTCATCTAAACGTGACTATTTTTATTAGTATGACTTGAGGATTGTTTTCAGAAATCATAAAATATTTGTTTTTGGTCCTTCTTTAGCTATAACATCTACTTTCTGGATAACAGAAAGATATTAAAGATATGCTGCTGCTGCTGCTGCTAAGTTGCTTCAGTCGTGTCCGACTCTGTGCGACCCCATAGACGGCAGCCCACCAGGCTCCCCCACCCCTGGGATTCTCCAGGCAAGAACACTGGAGTGGGTTGCCATTTCCTTATCCAATGCATGAAAGTGAAAAGGGAAAGTGAAGTCGCTCAGTCAGTTGTGTCCGACTCGTAGAGACCCCATGGATTGCAGCGTCCTTGGGATTTTCTAGGCAAGAGTACTGGAGTGGCTTGCCATTGCCTTCTCCAATTAAAGATATAATCATACACAATTTACAAATGTAAAAATAGAGTAAATATTTGAAAGACAACTATTTCTTATGTAATAAGAGTAAATTCATATTTCTTTGAATTATGAAATAACCTTGAAATTTATAGCTATTAAAAGCATTGCCATAGAGCAAAAACTCATGTTATATAATCTTATAAATGTGTCTCAAGGTTCTGCGTGTATGTGTGTGTGTGTTCCGTGTGCTCAGTCATGTCCAACTCTTTGAAACCCCAAAGACTTTAGTCCTTCAGGCTCATGGAACAGTGGAGTGGGGTGCCATTTCTTACCCTTGGGGATCTTCCTGACCCAGGGATTGAGCTTGCATCTCTTGTGTTGCCTGCATTGGCAGGCAGATTCTTTACCATTGCACCACCTGGGAAGTTTTAGGTGGTAAATAATAAATATTGCATAAATTAGGCTTTCCAAAGGGATAAAATACATGGAAAAAGAATTGGATGATTTCTCATTTTGAAAGATTCCTGAATACCAAACAACACCAGACTTGACAGAACCATCTAGTTTGCATTGGTTATAAGGTCAGGTCATGTGGACGCTTAGACTAGTTTACTGATTGTTAATATAATTGTTTGGATCAGAACAAACAACACTCTGCAGCAGAAGAGCCCCATATAAATCACTATTTTATTTATGCCACTTTTGACATCATAATCCTGGACCATGATATTCCTATGCCTTTTGAAACTGTAAAGAATCACATTCATTGTTTTCCTAAATTTGGTTTGATTGATCCCTTTAAGGAGTTTCAGAGCTTTATTTAGAACTCAAGTTCACTTAGGAGGTATCAATATGTCATAGTATATAGCACTATATTTAAGGATTGATGTTTGCCTAGAAGTTATTTTTTTTATGTCAAACTACATAGGTACCAAGTTGACTCTTATCAGAGACTATGAAATATAGCTGGAAAATTGTATTCAATATATTTTTGTAGCATGCAAACCAGGGTTTAAATGCTAGTTCTGCTACATCATACAGGGAATCTCTGGTGGCTCAGTGGTGAAGAATTCATCTGCAAAGCAGGAGACTGCTTGCAAAGTAGTAGACCACCTGCAAAGCAGGAGATGCTGGTTCAGCTCCTGGGTCAGGAAGATCCCCTGGAGAAGGAAATGGGCAACCCAATTCAGTATTATTGCCTGGAAAATCCCATGGACAGAGGAGTCTGGCAAGCTATAGTCCATGGGGTTGCAAGAGTTGGTCAAGTTTAGCAACTAAACCACCACCATAGCTACATAATAATGGAATAATCATGAGCAGACTAATTATTTTTTTGAGCCAAAATGATGATACCTCCTCATACCTAATCCTACCTCATGTTTATTACTATGAAGATCACTTGAGATATAATGCCTAACTAATTTAGATAGTTTGGCCTATAGTAAGAATTCTCTCAAATAATATTTTCCTTCCAACTTTTTGCTTCCCTGCCCCAACATTCCAAATCTCTTGAACAACTAAGGTTTCTGGTTTTCTCCCTAGTATTATGAAGCATAATGACTGACCAATGGAGAAGGCAAGTGACTGGCTTTTCAGATATGCAAATTGTATATCGCCAGTTGTATTAATGATAAACTAGTTACCTTTGATGTATTTCCTTTTACTTTCAGAAGAAAATAAAATTCATTAACAAAACATCCTAAATGAAATCTATTTGTAATCTACATATAACCTATACTGAACAAAGTTATATAGCAACCAAGAATAAGGGACTATTTTGATAAGGTCTCAAATTTAAAAGTTTCTACACCTAAATATAACTTAACCCATAAATTAATAAAGTAAAGCCTAATTTCAATATCTTAATTGACATCTAACATTAATTATTTTGGCATTTGATTTTGAGATGTTTCATTATATACTTTTTGGAAAGACTATGAGCAGATAATAAATTGCATTTTTATTTGTGCTTGAAGTCAGTATGTATTTGGTTGAAATTGGATCCTGAATTTTAAAAAATGTAATGTAAGATTATAATATATGGTGATAGTCATAGATTTCATCCTAGAAGTCAACACTAATAAGAAATGAAATGTTAAGACATCATAAATATATGTCATATATTATGACAATATATGTATCTCAGCAGATGTTTTCACTTTACTTTCCTGGAACAATGAAGACTCTGAAAATCCTTATTGAACTCATCTATTAATGATCCAATAACATCACGTCTTGTTTTAGTACATGTAAAATGGCAATAAATTAGATTATGATGTTGCTTTCTCTTTATTCAAGATAATCTAATTTACAAACTGGTATAAATTTCAAAGGGCAATGTAAGTAAAAGATAGTAAACATGAATAATTTCACAAGGTTTGGATTTTATACATGTCAGCAATTGTCAAATCACTATAAAGTTTGCATATTATCTTTATAGATTACTTGCATAGTGATGCATTAGCTTCTTACTGCTGCCATAACACAGTACCTCAAACTAACAGCCTTAAGTAACAGCAGTTTATTTTTTCCAGTTCTGGAGGTCAGAAGTCTAAAATCAAGGTGTTGGCAAGACCATCTCTCAACAAAATCTCTCTGGGGGGGACCACTCTTTGCCTATTCCAGTTTCTGATAACCCAAACTGTTTTGTGGCTTGTGGAAGCATAAATATAATTTGCTTTTATCGTCACATGGCTGTCTTTTTAGTTTCTATTTCTCCCCTTCTTATAAGGACACCAGTCATACTGGATTAGTGACCTATTCTACTAAAACAAACAAACAAAACAAAATAAAACAAAACAAAAACAAATGCAAACAATCAGTTGACAATGTACAATGCAAATTAAAAATGAGTAATAAAATAAAATAAAATAAGAGAATGACCTCATTTTACCCTAACTAATAAAGTCCTGAATGAGTCTAATTTTCAAATAAATTCATATTATGAGGTACTAGGGACTGAGACTTCAATATATCTTTTGGGAAGGTCACAATTCAACCCACAATGTTTCACCTTTCGTACCACTAAGATTCACATCATTCCCACCTACAAGATATATTCACCCCATGCCCAAATCCCTCAAAATTGTAATCCACCCTAGAATCAACTCTAAGTCCAAAATCTCATCTAAATTCCATCAACTTAAAAAGTCCCAAATTTTACCTTATAAGTCATCTAAATAAGACATGAATTAGACTCTGAATATGATTCATTCTGGAACAAAATTCCTCTCTATCTGTGGGCCTGTAAAACCAGAAAACAAGTTATATGCTTCCAAAATATAGTGGCAGTACAGACATAAAATAGACATTTTCATTTCCAAAGGGAGAAATTGGAAGAAAAAAGAGGTTGTCAGTCCCAAACAAGTCCAAACCCTAACAGGAAAAATTACATTAGATTTCAACTCCTCAGAAATATTATCAGACTTGATGCTCAGTCTCTGGATCTGCATGGGGTGGGGTGGGGGGGCGTCTTCCACACTCTTGACCTAACTAAGTTCCATTAGTTCCAGTCTCTGAATCAATGGTTCTTACTTTGGAGCCATTCTCCCCTCAGTTCAGCTTGTTTGTCCATTTCAGTTCACACTGGCAATTTTTCTGTTAGCATAAAATCCTCAAAAACTATAACTAGATATAATATAATCATAAAAAATATAACAGTTATATATATAACTAGTTATATATATAGCATTTATATGCATATATATATATATATAAAACATTTATATGCATTGTATAATTCCCTAAAACAATATAAGCTTTTTTACAGTTCTCCTCTCGGAGATCTCACCAGAAATGCCTATAATGTCCATAATCTCTGCTAACAATCTCTCCAAAGCAATTAAGGTTGTTTTTGTTTCTTTTTCCCTAGCCTGTACTCATTACCCAACTGCAAAACCATCTCCACATTTTTGGATGTTTGTTACAGTAACATCCCTCAAGCCAGTACCAGAATCTGTATTAGTTTCTTAATGTTGCTATAACAAAGTACTACAAACTGGGTGGTTTAAAGCTATGGCACATAGCTTAACACAGTTATGGAGGCTAGAAGTCTTAATGTAAAATGTTGGCAGGGTCAAGCTCCTCCTAAGCCTCTGGGTGAGGATCCTTCCTTGCCTATTCTGTCTTCTGGTAGCGCCAGTGTTTCCTTGGCTTGTAGAGACATAAATCTAATCTCTGCCTCCATTTTCCTGAGGCCATCTTCTTTCTGAATTTGTCTCTATTCTTCTCATAAGGAGTCTGGCCACATTAGATTAAGGGCCCCTCCTTCTGCAGTTTGACTTGGCTAGTTACACTGTAATAACTCTTTCCAAATATACTCACATTCTGAAGTATTGGGGTTTAGGGCTTCAACAACATGTCTTTTGGAGAGATAAAATTTAACTGATAACAATGGATGAACTGTGAAATGAGTCCTAAAAATGAACAATATTTCAGTGCTTTGAGTTATCTTTACATCATATGAATAATGTTGGTAATATCCATTGCTTCACTTTTTCTTATCCTGCTGCACTTATAAGTGAATAATCAGAATTTTCAGCATGTGTTCAAAAGTCATATAGATTAGAAAAGATTAAAGATTATAAAAGAGCTTGTAGGAACAGAATTTACAGTAGAGTATTTCAGACATCATGTAAATTAATGTGTCAGTTTGGAAGATATTTTAAAAACAAGACATTATTAAAGTAGAAGTATTTTTTTTTTTTAGATGTTAGCTTTTCAAACATTAGAAAAATTTAGCCCATGTTTTCAGATTTATTTTATCCTCCAAAAGATTGTGCATTAATTTTCTATTGCTGCATAAGAAATTACCACAAATTTAGGGACTTAAAAGCATCCTTTTTTTTTTAAAATCTCAAAATTCTATAAATTAGAAATCTGGCATACCAGGTCTGGGTTCTCTGCTCAGGTTAAAATCAAGGTGTTGGTGAGGCACTGTCTTAATCTGGAAGCTCTGGGGAACCATCTTTTTTTCAAGCTTATTTAGGTTGTTGGAAGAATGCAGTTCCTTTGGGTTGTAGACTAAGGTCTCTATTTTCTTTCCCTGCTGTCCACTGTGGGCAGTGCTCAGCTAAGCAAGCTATTTGCGTTCCTTCTCAGGTCCATCACCTCCAGGAACAGCATTGTTGAATCTTTCTCATGAATCAAACTTCTGACTTCTTTCTCTGTCTGGGAAAAAAGACGGAGAAAACTCTTCTCTTTTAAAGGGTTCATGTGATTAAGTCAGGCTCACCTTAATAATCTCCCGTAAAGTTAACTGTGCCATATAATCTAATCATTAAGAATAAATATCCTTACACTTACAGTCTCAGATTTTATGCAGTGTGTGCACATGGAGGGCAGTAAAATCCAGAGTCCATCTTTGAATTCTGCTCCTCCAATATGGCAACTGTTACTTCAGGTTATTATTTGTTCAAAAAAAAGGAGTGAACAGAAGGAATAGATTCATTAGTATCTTCTTTCCATTTCCTAAAGATATTTATTACATTTTAAAAGAAATATTTGCTACTTAAAAGTAATATATATATTTATACTTATATGTTATATATATATATACATATATATGTACATATATAAATCTTAATTAAATGAACAACCACTAATGTATCTTGCAACCAAGAACTAGAACCTCACCAGTACCTTGTGTATATTTCTATGGGATGCAATCTTTTGAGAATTTCTCTTTTAACTTAAAAGGGCTGTAGTCATAGTTTGGTGTTAACTATGCTATGATGCCAAAGGCTTTGGCATAGTCAATAAAGCAGAAATAGATGTTTTTCTAGAGCTCTTTTGCTTTTTTGATGATCCAGTGGATGTTGGCAATTTGATCTCTGGCTCCTCTGCCTTTTCTAAAACCAGCTTGAACATCTGGAAGTTCACGGTTCATGTATTGCTGAAGCCTGGCTTGGAGAATTTTGAGCACTATTTATTTATTTATTTATTTATTTTTAATTTTTTTTTTAACTAGCATGTGAGATGAATACAATTGTGTGGTAGTTTGAGCATTCTTTGGCATTGCCTTTCTTTGCGGTTGGAATGAAAACTGACCTTTTCCAGTCCTGTGACCACTGCTGAGTTTTCCAAATTTGCTGACATATTGAGTGCAGCAGTTTCACAGCATCATCTTTTAGGATTTGACATAGCTCAACTGGAATTCCATCACCTCCACTAGCTTTGTTTGTAGTGATGCTTTCTAAGGCCCACTTGACTGCATATTTCAGGATTTCTGACTCTAGGTGAGTTGTCACTTGCTTGTGATTATCCGGGTTGTGAAGATGGTTTATGTACAGTTTTTCTGTGTATTCTTGCCACTTCTTAATATCTTCTGCTTCTGTTAAGTCCATACCATTTCTATTCTTTATTGAGCCCATTTTTGCATGAAATGTTCCCTTGGTATCTCTAATTTTCTTGAAGAGATCTCTAGTCTTTCCTATTCTGTTGTTTTCCTATATTTCTTTGCATTGATCCCTTATGATTATACTGTGGAAGTGAGAAATAGATTTAAGGGACTAGATTTGATAGACAGAGTGCCTGATGAACTATGGATAGAGGTTCATGACATTGTACAGGAGACAGGGATCAAGACCTTCCACATGGAAAAGAAATGCAAAAAAGCAAAATGGCTGTCTGAGGAGGTCTTACAAATAGCTGTGGAAAGAAGAGAAGTGAAAAGTAAAAGAGAAAAAGAAAGATATTCCCATTTGAATGCAGAGTTCCAAAGAATAGCAAGGAGCGATAAGAAAGCCTTCCTCACAGATCAGTGCAAAGAAATAGAAGAAAACAACAGAGTGGGAAAGACTAGAGATCTCTTCAAGAATATTAAAGTCTTTGACTGTGTGCATCACAATAAACTGTGGAAAATTCTGAAAGAGATGGGAATACCAGACGACCTGACCTGCCTCTTGAGAAACCTATATGCAAGCAGGAAGCAACAGTTAGAGCTGGACATGGAACAACAGACTGGTTCCAAATAGGAAAAGGAGTACGTCAAGGCTGTATATTGTCACCCTGCTTATTTAACTTATATTCAGAATACATCATGAGAAACGCTGGGCTGAAAGAAGCACAAGCTGGAATCAAGATTGCTGGGAGAAATATCAACAAGCTCAGATATGCAGATGACACCACCCTTATGGCAGAAAGTGAAGAGGGACTAAAGAGCCTCTTGCTGAAAGTGAAAGAGGAGAGTGAAAATGTTGGCTTAACACTCAGCATTCAGAAAACCAAGGTCATGGCATCTGGTCCCGTCACTTAATGGGAAATAGATAGGCAAACAGTGGAAACAGTGTCAGATTTTATTTTGGGGGGCTCCAAAATCACTGCAGATGGTGATTCCAGCCGTGAAATGAAAAGACGCTTACTCCTTGGAAGGAAAGTTATGACTAACCTAGACACCATATTAAAAAGCAGAGACATTACTTAGCCAACAAAGGTCCATCTAGTCAAGGCTATGGTTTTTCCAGTGGTCAGGTATGGATGTGAGAGTTGGACTGTGAAGAAAGCTGAGTGCCAAAGAATTGATGCTTTTGAACTGTGGTATTGGAGAAGACTCTTGAGAGTCCCTTGGACTGCAAGGGGATCCAAGCAGTCCATCCTGAAGGAGATCAGTCCTGGGTTTTCATTGGAAGGACTGATGTTGAAACTGAAACTCTTGATACTTTGGCCACCTCATGTGAAGAATTGACTGTTTGGAAAAGACCCTGATGCTGGGAGAGATTGGGGGCAGGAGGAGAAGGGGATGACAGAGGATGAGATGGCTGGATAGCACCACCGACTCGATGGGCATGAGTAAACTCCGGGAGTTGGTGATGGACATGGAGGCCTGGCGTGCTGTGATTCATGGGGTCGCAAAGAGTTGGACACGACTGAGTGACTGAACTGACAGACTGACTGATGCTATGATGGACTATCAATATTCCTTGATGTCCCTGACAGTTGAGAACTAGAAACACTGGTGTAAAATTTAAGTTCCAAGCAGTTCTGAGAAGAAAGACATTAGCTCGAAGAATTAGGGAAAATTTTATGGCAGAGCAGAGATTTGATCTGTTATTGAAAGAATGATGAGTAGTGCTTCATAATCAAGGAGAAGACAATGAAGAAAACTCACATAAAGGAAATAACTTAGGAAATGATATATGTTTGAGAATGAATAGTTCATATTTGAAGGAGAATGTGGAGATGTTTCTGACTATATTAGAAAGTTTATGTTGTATAGCATTGAAAGAGATATGTGCAGAAATAATTACAAGCCATATCTTAAAGTACCTTAAGTACATAATTTTGGAGTTTGAAACTGTTTCAAAAACAGGGGGAGCCATTTTATGTTTTAATTATGCAAAAATCAGCATCTCTTTTGTTCACCACTATATCTAAGATGCCTGCCATAATGTAAGTTCTCAATGAATATTCGTTGAATGAACAGTTTATGTAATGGAAGAGATTAGATTGTTGTTGTTGCTTCTGTTAAATTGCTAAATTGTGCCTGACTCTTCTCTGACCTTATAGGCTGTATCCTGCCAGGCTCCTCTGTCCAAGGGATTAGATGCAAGAAGATAATTTATGAGCCCATTCCATAAAAGACCTGGCCCAGAGTGGTAGAAGTGGAAATTAACATGAAAATTGGAATATATATCACAAGCACAATAGAAACTGTGGTTGTTCAAGAGCATCTTAACTACTGATGAGGTCAACAGTGAAGCAGGTGACTGCAGAATCTACTCTGGGTGCAGAATTATTATGTACTCATATACAGGGTGACTTCCCTGGTGGCTCAGACGATAAAGCGTCTGCCTATAATGCAGGAGACCTGGGTTCAATCCCTGGGTCAGGAAGATCCCCTAGAGAAGGAAATGGCAACCCACTCCAGTATTCTTGCCTGGAAAATCCCATGGATGGAGGAGCCTGGTAGACTACAGTCCATGGGGTTGCAAAGAGTTGGACATGATTGAGCGACTTCACTTTCACATGTACAGGGTGGAGTGAGTAATTTGGTGATCTGAGTGAGGACACAGAATTGATTCACTGGGTCTGAGAATTTACATAATTTTGATTTAAAATGTTTCATTTGGGAACATGGATGACTTGGAGAAGTGTCATAAGTCTTAGCAGGCTAAGCAACATATTTCAGATTTCACAAACAGTGGGCATTCTTTCAATGCATTATGCCAATAAGCAGACTGTTTTTAGGATTATTCTCATCTCTAATGTGAGGATGATACTGGTAATTACTTCATAGTAGTTTTATAAGGATTAAATGAGTTAATAGATGTAAAACACTTAGTAGAGAACTTGCCACATAAAAAAGAGCTCGATGGATACATTCTAGTGTAATTAGTATTATGAATTCAATATTAACTTCTGTTTGAACATTTATTTGACCAATTCTTACTAAAGCTCAACCAGAACTATTATGGGTTTGGGGACTTCTTATGTAGAGTAGAATATACTTCACACTCTTACCCTTTTTGGCCTCGAATTGGACCTATATTAAGATGATTGGTGTTTTCAGTCTATTACCTTTTGACTGACCCTATTTGTGGGGGAAATAAACACTTTTAAAATAGCACCATCTTATAAATTATTTGCTTGTGTGACTAGGCCATATTTGCTATTTGAAGTAAATTTAGTGTCAAATCATGGGGTTTTTGTACTTCTGCCAACATTGAAATATAATAGAGAATTCTCAAAGCAAACAAACAAAAATAAGTAGCTT
The DNA here is from genome assembly GCF_023699985.2 of Odocoileus virginianus. Lineage (NCBI taxonomy): Eukaryota > Metazoa > Chordata > Mammalia > Artiodactyla > Cervidae > Odocoileus > Odocoileus virginianus. Next base: position 41,534,856 of record NC_069708.1, on the reverse strand, counting down.
CAAATGTCTTGAATGACATATGAACCACATTGTTACCTTTAATTTAAAGGCCTTTCTATTAATAAAAAGAAAATGTAAAGGCCTTTCTATAAATAAAAAGAGAATCTTTATGCTTCTTCTACTTTAAGAAAGTGAGATCAGTTTAGAGATTAACTTAGTGTGGAAGTTGAGACAATTTTCCTGATTAATGATTTATCTGAATATATCAAGTCAATGGGTTTCCCTAGTGGCTCAGATGGGAAAGAATCTGCCTGCAGTACAGGAGACCAGGGTTCAATCCCTGGGTTGGGAAGATCCCCTGGAGAAGGGAATGGCAATCCACTCCAAAATTCTTGCCTGGAGAATTCCATAGGATGGCAAAGAGTCATATATGACTGAGTGACTTTTACTTCATATTACGTCATTATTTAAGCTATACTTAGAATATAGTTATAATAATTTACCCAGAGTGACTTCTATAGATATTTACTATAAATATTGAAAAATGTTTCTGTTATTGAATTTTTGCCAAAATATTTTTTTAGGTATTATATGCTTTTTAAGAAAATGGCATAAAGAAACAGATTACCAGCATGAATGCTGTCCCACTTTTTTTGCATGCTTTTTCTCAGTTAAGAAAGGGCATGATAATAGTATCAATTTCATAGTTTTGTTGTGAAGATTAAGTGAATTAATACATGTGAAATGATCAAAACTTTTGTATGTGCACAGTTGTGTCTGACTCTCTGAGACCCCATGGACTGTAGCCTGCCAGGCCCCTCTATCCACGGAATTTTCCAGGCAAGAATACTGGGGAGGGTTGCCATTCTCTTCCCCAGGGGAGTTTCCAGACCCAGGAAACAAGCCTGTGTTTCTTGCATTTCCTGCACTGGCAGGCATATTCTTTACCTCTGTGTCACCTGGAAAGCTGGATTAAAACATACCTGAGATATATTAGATGCTCTATAAGTATTATCTATTATCATTACTGTTTGATTTTAGAAAATTATCATGCTTGAGTGTCTTTTAAAAAAGTCTCTCACTTTACATATTCTGTATGTGTGTCTCTGTGTGCCAGTAGTATAAGTGGTTATTTTAGGATGTCATTTTTTGATTTGCGACTTGCTTTTCAAAAGCTACTTAAAATATATATATATATATATATATATATATATATATATATATATATATATAATTTTTCTGGTGTTGAAAGCTAAATTTCCATTTCTCTTATGGACTTGATGGTTTTCTTTATTCATTCTAACAGCTAGAGTTGCTAGATTCCTCCTATAGTTTCCTTACTTCAGAAAATTCTTAAATAATATAAGATTATGTAAAGATACTATTTATAGATGCCTGTGGGTATTGACCAGAGAAGGCAATGGCAACCCACTCCAGAACTCTTGCCTGGGAAATCCCATGTGCAGAGGAGCCTGGTGGGCTGCAGTCCATGGGGTCATGAAGAGTCAGACATGACTGAGAGACTTCACTTTCACTTTTCACTTTCATGCATTGGAGAAGGAAATGGAAGCCCACTCCAGTGTTCTTGCCTGTAGAATCCCAGGGACGGGGGAGCCTGGTGGGCTGCCATCTGTGGGGTTGCACATAGTCAGACACGACTGAAGTGACTTAGCAGCAGCAGCATGGGTATTGACATGGGGTATGAACCTCAGGTAAAGAGCAGGGAGGGAACACAGATCCACCCATCAACAGAAAATTGGATTAAAGATTTACTGAGCATGGCCCTGTCCATCAGCCAAGACCCAGTTTCCCCCTCAGTCAGTCTCACCCATGAGGAAGCTTCTGTAAGCCTCTTATCCTTCTCCATCAGAGGGCAGACAGAATGAAAACCACAGTCACAGATAACTAATCAATCTAATCACATGGACCACAGCCTTGTCTGGCTCAATGAAACTATTAGCCATGCTGTGTGGGGTCACCCAAGACTGACGGGTCATGGTGGAGAGTTCTGACAAAATGTGGTTCACTGGAGAAGGGAATGGCAAACCACTTCTGTATTCTTGTCTTGAAAACCCCATCAACAGTAGGAAAAGGCAAAAATATAGGACACTGAAAGATGAACTCACAAGATCAGTAGGTGCCCAATATGCTACTGGAGATCAGTGGAGAAATCACTCCAGAAAGAATGGAGAGATGGAGCCAAAGTAAAAACAACACCCAGTTGTGGATGTGACTGGTGATGGAAGCAAGGTCCGATGCTGAAAAGAGCAATATTCATAGGAACCTGGAATGTTAGGTCCACGAATCAGGGCAAATTGGAAGTGGTCAAATAGGAAATGGCAAGAGTGAACATTGACATTTTAGGAATCAGCAAACTAAAATGGACTGGAATAGGTGAATTTAACTCAAATGACCAATGTATCTACTACTGTGGGCAAGAATCCCTGAGAAGAAATGGAGTAACCATCAGAGTCAACAAAAGAGTCTGAAATGCAGAACTTGGATGAAATATCAGAAACGACAGAATGATCTCTGTTTGTTTCAAGGGCAAACCATTCAATATCACGGTAATCCAAGTCTATGCGCCAACTAGTAATGCTGAAGAAGCTGAAGTTGAACAGTTCTATGAAGACCTACAAGACCTTCTAGAACTAACACCCCAAAAATATGTCCTTTTCATTATAGGAGACTGGAGTGCAAAAGTAGGAAGTCAAGAGACACCGGGAGTAACAGGTAAATCTGGCCTTGGAGTACAGAATGAAGCAGGGCAAAGGCTAATAGAGTTTTGCTAAGAGAACGCACTGGTCATAGCAAACACTCTCTTCCAATAACACAAGAGAATACTCTACATATAGACATCACCAGATGGTAAACACCAAAGTCAGATTGATTATATTCTTTGCAGCCAAAGATAGAGAAGCTCTATAATAAAAGACTGGGAGCTGACTGTGGCTCAGATCATGAACTCCTTATTGCCAAATTCAGACTTAAATTGAAGAAAGTGGGGAAAACCACTAGACCATTCAGGTATGACCTAAATCAAATCCCTTATGACTATGCAGTGGAAGTGAGAAATAGATTTAAGGGACAAGATCTGATAGACACAGTGCCTGAAGAACTATGGACGGAGGTTCATAACATTGTACAGGAGACAGGGATCAAGATCATCCCCCAAAAAAGAAATGCAAAAAAGCAAATGACTGTCTGAGGAGGCCTTACAAATAACTGTGAAAAGAAGAGAAGCCAAAAGCAAAGGAGAAAAGGAAAGATATATCCATTTGAATGTAGAGTTTCAAAGAATAGCAAGGAGAGATAAGAAAGCCTTCCTAAGTGAGGAAAACAATAGAATTGGGAAGACTAGAGATCTCTTAAAGAAAATTAGAGATACTAAAGGGATATTTCATGCAAAGATGGGCTCAATAAAAGACAGAAATGATATAGACCTAAGAGAAGTAGAAGATATTAAAAAGAGGTGGCAAGAATACACAGAAGAAAGCTACAAAAAAGATCTTCATGACCCAGATAATCACAATGGTATGACCACTCACTTAGAGCCAGACATCCTGGAGTGTGAAGTCAAGTGGGTCTTAGGAAGCATCACTATGAATAAAGCCAGTGGAGGTGATGGAATTCCAGTTGAGCTATTTCAAATCCTATAAGATGATACTGTGAAAGTCCTACACTCAATATGTCAGCAAATTGGAAAACTCAGCAGTGGCAACAGGACTGGAAAAGGTTAGTTTTCATTGCAATCCCAAAGAAAGGCAATGCCAAAGAATGCTCAAACTACTGTGCAATTGCACTCATTTCACACACTAGCAAAATAATGCTCAAAATTCTCCAAGCCAGGCTTCAGCAATACATGATCCATGAACTTCCAGATATTCAAGCTGCTTTCAGAAAAGGCAGAGGAACCAGAGATCAAATTGCCAACCTCAGCTGGACCATCAGAAAAGCAAGAGTTTGAGAAAAACACCTGCTTCTGCCTTATTGATTATGCCAAAGCCTTTGACTGTGTGGATCACAATAAACTATGGAAAATTCTTCAAGAGATGGGAATACCAGACCACCTGACCTGTCTCTTGAGAAATCTGTATGCAGGTCACGAACCAACAGTTAGAATTGGACATGGAACAACAGACTTGTTCCAAATAGGAAAAGGAGTAAGTCAAGGCCGTGTGTTGTCCTGCTTATTTAACTTATATGCAAAGTACATCATGAGAAACGCTGGGCTGGATGAAGCAAAAGCTGGAAGCATGATTGCCAGGAGAAATAGCAACAAGCTCAGATATGCAGATGACACCACCCTTGTAGCAGAAAATGAAGAAGAACTAAAGAGCCTCTTGCTGAAAGTGAAAGAGGAGAGTGAAAAAGTTGGCTTAAAGCTCAACATTCAGAAAACTAAGATCATGGCATCGTTCCCATCACTTCATGGAAAATAGATGGGAAACAATGGCAGACTTTATTTTTTGTGGCTCCAAAATCCCCGTGGATGGTGACTGCAGCCATGAAATTAAAAGGCACTTACTCCTTGGAAGGAACGTTATGACCAATCTTAACAGCATATTGAAAACAGAGACATTACTTTGCCAACAAAGGTCCGTCTAGTCAAGGCTATGATTATTCCAGTAGGCATGTATGGATGTGAGAGTTGGATTATAAAAAAAAAAGTTGAGTGCTGAAGAATTGATGCTTTTGAACTGTGGTGTTGAAGAAGACTCTTGAGAGTCTCTTGGACTGCAAGGAGATCCAACCATTCCATCCTAAAGGAAATCAGTCCTGAGTGTTCATTTGAAGGACTGATGTTCAAGCTGAAACTCCAAAACTTTAGCCACCTGATGTGAAGAACTAGTTCATTTGAAAAGACCCTCATACTGGGAGAGATTGAAGGCAGGAGGAGAAGGAGATGATAGAGGATGAGATGATTGGATGGCATCACCAACTCGATGGACATGAATTTGAGTAAACTCTGGGAGTTAGTGATGGACATGGAGGATTGGCATGCTGCATTTCATGGGGTCGCAAAGAGTTGGATGCAAAGAGCTGGACGGCTGAGTGACTGAACTGAATTGAACTGATGAGTATTGAGACAAGAGGTTACTTTTTCAAGGAGGCAGTCATTCTCTTTAGTTGAATGGCAAGTTTCTTATTTTAAATAATCTTATATTTCTTACTTATGTATAAGAAGACCATTTACAGTTTAGACTGTAGGCTATATAAGAGGCTAACCATCTTATCTTTATATTGAAGAGCAAATATTTTGAACCTCCTAACAATGATGATTGTGTCAAAAGATTGTAATGTATTGTAAGCTTCAGTATGATCAGCTTTGCCGTTATCCTTTACAAGAGCTATCACTAATTCTGGACTGGTGGCATTTGTCATTTATTATAATAAGGCTGATTTTAATTCTTAAAATACCACCATTTTTGTGAATAAGTATGCACTAGTATGATTTCTCTTCAGTTATCCTGGTTCTATTATAGTCATTTCTTCTCTTCCATGTGTTTAGAATTTATTTCAGTCACAAAGAATGTATTCATAATCCTAAAATAGGTTCTGAAAGAATCAAATTTGCAATATATTTATCATTAGAGAGGAGAGGATTATTTTTTTCAGCTGGTAAAAATAGATTTACTTTAACAATTTAAGTAGAAAGAATGTAAATATTGATAGCCAATAACAAAAATTTAAGTCCTCTGTCACCCACTAGTAATTTGTAATTTTTAGCTTAAAATTTTTTATTGTGTAAAATACAGAAAACAACTCAGCATATTATTTATAGTGATGAATGTGTTTAACAATGATTTTCATTAAATTTGTACAAAATATATAAACACCTTAACTTTTATGTATATACATTAATTATATAAAATAAAAATGCAGTACATCATTCTCCATATTTATTTTAAAATTCACATATGAACCACTGATTTTGTATTTAGAATATGTGTGAACATGCTAAGTTGCTTCAGTTGTGTCTGACTCTTTGGGACTATAGCCCATCAGACTCCTCTGTCCATGGGATTCTCCAGGCAAAAATACTAGAGTGGGTTACCTGCCCTCCTCCAGGGGATCTTCTCAACCCAGGGATCAAATCCAAGTCTCTAATGTCTCCTGCTTTGGCAGGCAGATTCTTTACCACTAGCACCACCTGGGAAGTCCAAATTTAGAATACTCCTTAGTTATTTAAGTTTTATTTTCCTTTTTGCAGATATTCAGAGTTATTGCCACTCTCTATTATTTATCATGACATCATTTTAGTAAACACAACCTATATCTCATACAACACAGCAAAATTATTCTTAATGAGAAAACACAATTAATGAACTTTATTTCATTAACAGTGCATTTCCTGATATTTCCTAGATTTTAATTACAGGTTTTCTCTCTTGTTTCTCAATTTCTATTTTGTTTTAAAACTTCTAACTCTGATGTCTGTCAATCAAGATCAATTTTCAGTAATACTTTTTGTTTTATATATGCCACAAAATTTTGAAAAAATGCAATCAAGATCATATTTCATTAATAATTTTTGTTTTATATATGAAACAGAATTTTGAAAAAATGATGCATTTTCATAGGCTAAGTAAAGAGTTTTCAAAATTGAGTAATGATTAATTTTTTGAAAATACTTAGCCTATAAAAATGTGTTACTTTAAAAAATTTATTTTAATTGGATGATAATTGCTTTACAATATTGTAGTGGATTTGCCATACATTCACATGAATCAGCCATGGGTGTGCATGTGTTCCACATCCTGAAACCTCCTCCCAAACCCCTCCTCATTCATCCCGCAGTGTCATTCCAGTGCACCAGCCCTGAGCACCCTGTCTCATGCATCAAACCTGGACTAGCGATCTATTTCACATGTGATAATATACACGTTTCAATTCTATTCTCAAATCATCCCACCCTCGCCTTCTCCCACAGAGTCCAAAAGTCTGTTATTTACATTTGTGTCTCTTTTGCTGTCTCGCATATAAGGCCATCATTACCATCTTTCTAAATTCCATATATATATATTCATTAATATACTGTATTGGTGCTTTTCTTTCTGATTTACTTCACTCTGTATAATAGGCTCCTGTTTCATCCTCCTCATTAGAACTGATTCAAATGCATTCTTCTTAATATATGAGTAATATCCCACAGCTGAGTAATAAATACCACAGCTTTCTTATCCATTCATCTGCCAATGGACATCTAGGTGGCTTCCATGTCCTGCCTATTGTAAACAGGGCTGTAATGAAAACGGGCACACGTATATTTTCAATTCTGGTTTCCTTGGTGTGTATGCCCAGCAGTGGAATTGCTGGGTTGTATAGCAATTGTACTTCCAGTTTTTAAAGGAATCTCCATGGTGGCTGTACTGGTTTCCATCCCCACCAACAGTGTAAGAGGGTTCCCTTTTCTCTGCACCCCCTCCAGCATTTATTGTTTGTAGACTTTTTGATAGCAGCCATCCTGACCGGCATGACATGGTACCTCACTGTGGTTTTGATTTGCATTTCTCTGACAATGAGTGATGTTGAGCATGTTTTCATGTGTTTGTTAGCCATCTGTGTGTTTTCTTTGGAGAAATGTATGTTTAGATATTTGGCCTATTTTTTCATTGTGTCATTTGTTTTTTCTGGAATTGAGCTGCAGGAGCTGATTGCATATTTTTGAGATTAATTCTTTGTCAGTTGCTACATTTGATAGTATTTTCTATCGTTCTGAAGGCTGTCTTTTCACCTTGATTATAGTTTCCTTCATTGTGCAAAAGCTTTTAAATTTAATTAGGTCCCATTTGTTTACTTTTGCTTTTATTTCCATTACTCTGGGAGGTGGGCCATAGAGGATCCTGCTGTGATTTACGTCGGAGCATACATTTGCCTATGCTTTCCTCCAGGAGCTTTATAGTTTCTGGTCTTACATTTAGATCTTTAATCCATTTTTAGTTTATTTTTGTGTGTGGTGTCAGAAAGTGTTCGAGTTTCATTCTTTTGCAAGTGGTTGACCAGTTTTTCCAGTACCACTTGTTAGAGAGATTGTCTTTTCTCCATTGTATATTCTTGACTTCTTTGTTAAAGATAAGGTGTCCTTCAGTTCAGTTCAGTCGCTCAGTGGTGTCTGACTTTTTGTGACCCCATGAATCGCAGCACACCAGGCTTCCCGGTCCATCATCAACTCCCAGAGTTTACTCAAATTTATGTCCATCAAGGCCATGATGCCATCCAGCCATCTCATCTTCTGTCGTCCCCTTCTCCTCCTGCCCCCAATCTCTCCCAGCATCAGGATCTTTACCTATGAGTCAACTCTTTAGATGATTTCAATTTTTTTGAATATATCCAAGGCTAGATTTATGGCCCAGGATGTGATCTATCCTGGAGAAGGTTCTGTGGCCAAAGTACTAGAGTTTCAGCTTCAGCAACAGTCCTTCCAATGAACACCCAGGACTGATCTCCTTTAGGATGGACTGGTTGGATCTCCTTGCAGTCCAAGGGACTCTCAAGAGTCTTCTCCAACACCACAGTTCAAAAGCATCAATTCTTTGGCACTCAGCTTTCTTCAGAGTCCAAATCTCACATCCATTCTTGACCACTGAAAAAACCATAGCCTTGACTAGATGGACCTTTGTTGGCAAAGTAATGTCTCTGCTTTTTAATATGCTATCTAGTTTGGCCATAACTTTCCTTCCAAGGAGTAAGCATCTTTTAATTTCATGGCTGCAATCACCATCTTCAGTGATTTTGGAGCCCCAAAAAATAGAGTCTAACACTGTTCCCACTGTCTCCCCATCTATTTGCCCTGAAGTGATGGGACCGGATGCCATGATCTTAGTTTTCTGAATGTGGAGCTTTAAGACAACTTTTTCACTCTCCTCTTTCACTTTCTTCAAGACTCTCATTAGTTCCTTTTCACTTTCTGCTATAACGGTGGTGTCATCTGCATATCTGAGGTTATTGATATTTCTCCCGGCAATCTTGATTCCAACTTGTGCTTCTTCCAGCCCAGTGTTTCTCATAGTGTACTCTGCATCATACAATTTAAATAAGCAGGTAAGCAGGGTGACAATATACAGCCTTGATGTACTCCTTTTCCTATTTGGAAGCAGTCTGTTGTTCCATGTCCAGTTCTAACTGTTGCTTCCTGATCTGCGTACAGATTTCTCAAGAAGCACATCAGGTGGTCTGGTATTCCCCTCTCTTTCAGAATTTTCCACAGTTTATTGTGATCCACACAGTCAAAGGCTTTGGCATAGTCAATAAAGCAGAAATAGATGTTTTTCGGGAGGTGTGTGAATTTATCTCTGGGCTTTCTATTTTGTTCCATTGATCTATATTTCTATCTTTGTGCCAGTACCATACTCTCTTGATGACTGTAGCTTTGTTGTATAGCCTGAAGTCAGGCAGGTTGATTCCTCCAGTTCCATTCTTCTTTCTCAAGATTGCTTTGGCTATCCGAGGTTTTTTTTTTTTTTTTTTTTTTTTTTTTTGTAATTTCATTCAAATTGTGAAACTTTGTCTTCTTGTTCTCAGAAAAATACCGTTGATAGCCAGATATGGCTTGCCCTGAATCTATAGATTGCTTTGGGTAATATACTCATTTTCACTATATTGATTATTCCGATCCATGAAAATGGTATATTTCTCCATCTATTTTTGTCATCTTTGATTTCTTTCATCAGTGTTTTATAATTTCCTATATATAAATCTTTTGTTTCTTTAGGTAGATTTATTCCTAAGTATTTTATTTTTTTGTTGCAATTGTGAATGGAATTGTTTCCTTAATTTCTCTGTTTTCTCATTTTTAGTGCATAGGAATGGAAGGGATTTCTCTGTTTAAGTTTATATCCTGCAACTTTACTGTATTCATTGATTAGCTCTAGTTATTTTCTGGTGGATTCTTTAAGGTTTTCTATGTAGAGGATCATGTCATCTGCAAACAGTGAGGGTTTTACTTCTTTTTTTCCAATCTGGATTGCTTTTATTTCTTTTTCTTCTCTGATTGCTGTGGCCAAAACTTCCAAGACTATGTTGAATAGTAGTGGTGAGAGTGGGCATCCTTGTCTTGTTCCTGACTTTAGGGGAAATGCTTTCAATTTAACACCATTGAGGATAATGTTTGCTGTGGGTTTATCATATATGACTTTTATTATATTGAGGTATGTTCCTTTTATTCCTGATGTCTGGAGGGTTTTTATCACAAATGGATGTTGAATTTTTTCAAAGGCATTCTCTACATTTATTGAGATTATCATATGGTTTTTAATTTTTCAATTTGTTAATGTATTGTGTCACATTGATTGGTTTGCAAACATTGAAGAATCCTTTCATTCCTGGGATAAAGCTCACTTGGTTTTGATGTATGGTCTTTTTAATATGTTGTTGGAGTCTGTTTGGTAGAATGTTGTTAAGGATTTTTGCATCTATATTCATCAGTGAGTGATATTGGCTTGAGGTTTTTTTTGGGGGGAGGCATCTTTTTTCTGGTTTTGGCATTATGGTGATGGTAGCCTCATGGAATGAGTTTGGAAGTTTACCTTCCTCTGCAATTTTCTAGAAGAGTTTGAGGAGGGTAGGTGTTAGCTCTTCTCTAAATTTTTGGTAGAATTCAGCTGTGAGGCCATCTGGTCCTGGGCTTTTGTTTGTTGGAAGATTTTTGATTACAGTTTCAATTTCCATTCTTGTGATGGGTCTCCACAGATTTTCTATTTCTTCCTGGTTCAGTTTTGGAAAGCTGTAGTTTTCTGATAATTTGTCCATTTCTTCCAAGTTGCCCATTTTATTGGCATAGAGCTGCTGGTAGTAGTCTCTTATGATCCTTTGTATTTCTGTGTTGTCTGTTGTGATTTCTCCATTTTCATTTCTAATTTTATTAATTTCATTATTCTCTTTTTTTTTCTTGATGAATCTGGCTAATGGTTTGTCAATTTATTTATCTTCTCAAAGAAACAGCTTTTAGCTTTGTTGATTTTTGCTATGGTCTCCTTTGTTTCTTTTGCATTTATGTCTGCCCTAATTTTTATGGTTTCTTTCCTTCTACTAACCCTGGGGTTCTTTATTTCTTCTTTTTCTAGATGCTTTAGGTTTAGAGTTAAGTTGTTTATTTGATTTATCTCTTGTTTCTTGAGGTAAGCTTGTATTGCTATGATCCTTCCCCTTAGCGTAGCTTTTACTGATTTCCATAGGTTTTGGGTTATTGTGTTTTCATTTTCATTCATTTCTTTGCATCTTTTGCTTTTTTTATTTCTTCTGTGTTGTTATGGTTATTCAGAAGCGTGTTGTTTAGCCTCCATGTGTTTGTGTTTTTAATAGTTTTTTTTTTTCCTGTAGTTGACATCTAACCTTACCACATTGTGATCACAAAAGACGCTTTAGATTATTTCAATTTTTTTGAATTTGCCAAGGCTAGATTTATGCCCAGGATGTGATCTATCCTGGAGAAGGTTCCGTGTGCACTTGAGAAAAAAAGTGAAATTCATTGTTTTGGGTTGATATGTCCTATAGATATACATGTAGGTCTAACTGGTCCATTGTATCATTTAAATTTGTGTTTCCTTGTTAATTTTCTGTTTAGTTGATCTATCCATAGGTGTGAGTGGGATATTAAAGTCTCCCACTATTATTGTGTGACTGTAAATTTCCCCTTTCTTACTTGCTAGCATTTGTCTTCCATATTGCAGTGCTCTTATTTTTGGTGCATATATATTTATAATTGTTATATCTTCTTCTTGGGTTGATCCTTTGATCATTATGTAGTGTCCTTTGTCTCTTTTCATGGCCTTTATTTCAAAGTCTATTTTATCTTATATGAGCATTGCTACTCCTGGTTTCTTTTGTCTCCATTTGCATGAAATATTTTCTCCAAGCCCTTCACTTTCAGTCTGTATGTGTCCCTTGTTTTGAGGTGGATCTCTTGTAGACAGCATATATAGAGGGTTTTTTTTTTTTGTTTTCATTCAGTCAGTCTATGTCTTTTAGTTGGGGCATTCAACCCATTTACATTTAAGGTATTTATTTATAAGTATGACCCTGTTGCCATTTACCTTGTTTTCATTTCGAGTTTATATACCTTTTCTGTGTTCACTGTCTAGAGAGGATCCTTTAGCATTTTTTGAAGAGCTGGCTTGGTGGTGCTGAATTCTCTCAGCTTTTGTTTATCTGTAAAACTTTTGATTTCTCCTTATATTTTTGAATGAGATCTTTGCTGGGTACAGTAATATGGGTTGTAGGTTTTTCTTTTTCATCTCTTTAAGTATGTCCTGCCATTCCCTTCTGGTCTGAAGAGTTTCTATTGAAAGATAAGGTGTTATCCTTATGGTAATCCCCTTGTGTGTTATTTGTTGTTTTTCCCTCAGTGATTTTAATATTTGTTATTTATGTTTGATCTTAATTAATTTGATTAATATGTGTCCACAGTGGGGGATACCAAGAAAGGTCCACAGAGTTACATGGAGAAGAGAAGAGGGAGGAGGGAGATAGAGGTGACCAGGAGTAGAAGAGGGCTTGTCAAAAGGACAGAGACAGATCTAGCCAGTAATAAGTTCCCTACGTGTTCTCCACAGCCTGGAACACCCAAAGAGATTCACAAAGTTGGATAGAGAAGAAAAGGGGGAGGGAAGAGATAGAGGTGATTTTGGGGGAGAAAAAGGAGAGTCAAAAGGGGGAGAGAGGAGGAGCTAAGATGGCGAAGGAATAGGATGGGGAGACCACTTTCTCCCCTACAAATTCATTGAAAGAACATTTGAACACTGAGCAAACTGCACAAAACAACTTCTGATCACTAGCAGAGGACCCAGAAAAGCAGCCCATTGTCTTCGAAAGGAGGTAGGACAAAATATAAAAGATAAAAACAGAGACAAAAGAGCTAGAGACAGAGACCCATCCTGGGAAGGGAGTCATAATAGAGGAAGTTTCCAAACACCAGGAAACCCTCTCACTGGCAGGACTGGGGGAAATTTTTGAATCTCAGAGGGCAACCTAACTGGGAGGAAAAATAAATAAAACCACATATCACATGACAAAAAACAACTCCCAGCAGAAAAGTACCCCAGAGCTCGCATCTGCCACCAGCAATTGGGGGCTGAATGGAGAGGAGCCGGCGGCATTGCTTAGGGTAAGGGCCAGGCCTGAATGCCCTGAGGGCAATCGGAGGGAGCTAACGTGAGATAGCAACTTAAACTGTGTGATAGCAAGAGAGAGAGAGAAAATTAACCGGCAAAAAGCGTGCAAACTGAACATACTGCCAGCTGTTTGCAGAACAAAAGAAAGAGTGAGCAATTCCAGAGAAGAGCTAGCCGGCGGTGGGCTGGCCCATCCCCCGCCAGAGCCAGGAGGCAGCGGGGAGGGGAAAGGGGCAAACTCAGGCCCAGAGATGGCACCCCCTACCAAACTGCAAACAAGCTCCCAGTTTCTAACCAAAGACTTCCTGAAATTCTGGATGGCTGACATCCGCCGGGAGGGTCGCGGCTAGAGACCAGGTCCCCAGAACAGACACAAGGCACACCCAACCTGCGTGCGTGGAAACTGAGGTTGGGACCGCGGAGAGGATAAGGCACACTGCACCTGGGGAGAGTGTGCTCATCAAGCTCCTGGCTGCCTGAGCTGCTCGGGCCAGGGAAGGCACAAAATGCAGGCCCAACCAAGTTTGTGCTTTTGTGGAGTACCTGAAAACGGGAACTGCTTCCTACAGATCAGCCTGGAGCCTGAGCAGTGTAGACAGGGAAAGCACATGCACCATGAGCGGGGGCAAACCCAGTGTGGCTGGAACACTGTGAGTGCTCCCCACACACGCCAGTGATATTTGTCTGCAGTGCCCCTCCCTCCCCACAGCATGACTGAACAAGCGAACCTAAACAAGAGACCACCTCCGCCTGCTTGTGTCAGGGTGGGAATTAAACATTGATGAGACCTGAAAACAGAAGCCAAATAAACAAATGGAACCACTTCAGAAGTGACCGGTGCAACAGATTAAAATCCCTGTAGTTAACACCGACTACACTGGAAGGGGTGTATAGATATCAAGAAATGTAAGCTGGAACAAAGAGCTATCTGAAACTGAACCAAACCCACACTGCCCACAACAGCTCCAGAGAAATTCCTAGATACATTTTTGCTATTTTTTTTAATTAAAAAAAAGTTCTTTTCTTTTCTGTTTTTAATTTTTTTCTTTTATTTTCTTTTAAAATTCCCTATTACTCCTCTATCACTCCCTAATTTTCATTTTTCATATATTTTTACTATTTTTTTAATTAAACATTTTTTCTTTTCTTTTTTTTCTTTTATTTTCTTTTAAAGACCTCTATTACTCCTTAATTTTCATTTTTGTTCTCATATATTTCTACTATTTTTAATTAAAAATATTTTTTCTTTTATTTTCTTTTAAAGTCCTCTATTACTCCTTAATTTTCATTCATTTCACTATAACCTTGCAAAAAATAAGACCCTATTTTTAAAGCAAACTTCATATATATTTCCTAATTTGTGTTTTGTTTTTAATATTGTAATTTTAAGAGTCTAACCTCTACTCTAGATTTTTAATCTTTGTTTTTCAGTATTTAATATCAATTATGGACATTTAAGAATCCAATATTCAGTACCCATTTTTACTCAGGAGTGTGATGATTACTCTTTCTCCCTTTTGACTCGCCTTTTTCTCCTCCAGATCACCTCTATTTCCTCCCTCCCCCTTCTCTTCTCAGTCTAATTCTGTGAATCTCTGTGGGTGTTCTGGGCTACAGAGAACACAGAACAGAGTACTGCGTAGATCTGTTTCTCTCCTCTTGAGTCCCCCCTTTTCTCCTTCTGCTCATCTCTGTCACCTCCCTCCCTCTCCTCTTCTTCATGTAACTCTGTGAATCTCTCTGGGTGTCCCTCACTGTGGAGAATGTTTTCACCATTAACCTAGAAGTTTTATTATCAGTGCTGTATAGTTGGAGAAGCCTTGAGGCTACTGGACGAATAAGACTGAAAGCCAGAGGCAAGAGACTTAAGCCCCAAACCTGAGAACACCAGAGAACTCCTGAGTACAGGGAACATCAAGTAATAAGAGATCATCCAAAACATAGATCCATCGCAAAACACACTACTGGACACTCCATTGCACTCCAGAGAGAAGAAATCCAGTTCCACACACCAGAACACCGACACAAGCTTCTCTAACCAGGAAACATTGACAAGCCAATTGTCCAACCCCACCCACTGGGAGAAACCTCCACAATAAAAAGGAACCACAGACCACCAGAATACAGAAAGGCCACTCCAAACACTGCAATCTAAACAAGATGAAAAGGCAGAGAAATATCCAACAGGTAAAGGAACATGAAAAATGCCCACCAAACCAAACAAAAAAAGAGGAGATAGGGAATCTACCTGAAAAATAATTTAAAATAATGATAATAAACATGATCCAAAATCTTGAAAACAAAATGGAGTTACAGATAAATAGCCTGCAGACAAAGATTGAGAAGATGCAAGAAATGTTTAACAAGGACATAGAAGAAATAAAAAAGAGTCAATTAAAATGAATAATGCAATAAATGAGATCAAAAACACTCTTGAGGGAACCAACAGTAGAATAACAGAGGCAGAAGATAGGATAAGTGAGGTAGAAGATAAAATGGTGGAAATAAATTAAGCAGAGAGGAAAAAAGGAAAAAAAAAAGAATAAAAACAAATGAGGATACCCTCAGGGACCTCTGGGACAAGGTGAAATGCCCCAAAATTCGAATCATAGGAGTCCTAGAAGAAGAAGACAAAAAGAAAGGCCATGAGAAAATACTCAAGGAGATAATAGCTGAAAACTTCCCTAAAATAGGGAAGGAAGTAGTTACACAGGTCCAAGAAACCCAGGGAGTCCCAAACAGGATAAACCCAAGGTGAAACACACCAAGACACATATTAATCAAATTAAGAAAGATCAAGCACAAAGAGCAAATATTAAAAGCAGAAAAGGAGAAACAACGGATAGGATACAAAGGGATTTCCATAAGGATAACAGCTGATCTATCAGTAGAAACTCTTCAGGCCAGAATGGTAGGACATACATAAAGTAATGAAAATGAATAACCTACAACCCAGATTACTGTACCCAGCAAGGATCTCATTCAAATATGAAGGAGAATTCAAAAGCTTTACAGACAAGCAAAAGCTGAGAGAATTCAGCACCACCAAACCAGCTCTTCAACAAATGCTAAAGGATCTTCTTTAGATAGGAAACACAGAAAGGTTGTATAAATGCAGACCCAAAACAACAAAGTAAATGGCAACGGGACCATACCTATTAATAATTACCTTAAATGTAAATGGGTTGAATGCCCCAACCAAAAGACAAAGACTGGCTGAATGGATACAAAAACAAGACCCCTATATATGCTGTCTACAAGAGCCCCACCTCAAAACAAGGGACACATACAGACTGAAAATGAAGGGCTAGAAAAAAATATTTCACGCAAATGGAGACCAAAGGAAAGCAAGAGTTGCAATACTCATATGAGATAAAATACACTTTAAAATAAAGGCTTTGAAAAGAGACAAAGAAGGACACTACATAATGATGAAAGGATCAATCCAAGAAGAAGATATAACAATTATAAATATATATGCACCCAACATAGGAGCACCACGATATGTAAGGCAAATTCTAATGAGTATGAAAGGGGAAATTAATAATAACATGATAATAGTGGGAGAGTTTAATACCCCACTCACACCTATGGACAGATCAACAAAAGAGAAAATTAACAAGGAAACACAAACTTTAAATTACACAATGGACCAGCTAGACCTAATTGATATCTATAGGACATTTCACCCCAAAACAATCAATGTCAATTTTTCTCAAGTGCACACGGAATCTTCTCCAGAATAGATCACATCCTGGGCCGTAAATCTAGCCTTGGTAAATTCAAAAGAATTGAAGTTATTCCAGTCATCTTTTCTGACCATAATGCAGTAAGACTAGATCTCAATTGCAGGAAAAAAAACTATTAAAAATTCAAACATATGGAGGCTAAATAACACGCATCTGAATAACCAAAAAATCATAGAAGAAATAAAAAAAGGAAATAAAAATATGCATAGAAACAAATGAAAATGAAAACACAACAACCCTAAACCTATGGGACACTGTAAAAGCAGTGCTAAGGGGAAGGTTCATAGCATTACAGGCTTACCTCAAGAAACAAGAAAAAAGTGAAATAAATAACCTAGCTCTACACCTAAAGCAACTAGAGAAGGAAGAAATGTAGAACCCCAGGGTTACTGGATGGAAATAAATCTTATAAATTAGGGTAGAAATAAATGCAAAAGAAACAAAACAGACCATAGCAAAAATCAACAAAGCTACAAGCTGGTTTTTTGAAAAAAATAAACAAAATTCACAAACCGTTAGTAAGACTCATCAAGAAACAAAGGGAGAAGAACCAAATCAAGAAAATTAGAAATGAAAATGGAGAGATCACAACAGACAACAATGAAATACAAAGGATCATAAGAGACTACTACAAGCATCTCTATGCCAATAAAATGGACAACATGGAAGAAATGGACAAATTCCTAGAAAAAGTATAACTTCCAAAATTGAATCAGGAAGAAATAGAAGATCTTAACAGATCCATCACAAGCATGGAAATCGAAGCTAATCAGAAATCTTCCAGCAAACAAAAGCCCATGACCAGATGGCTTCACAGCTGAATTCTACCAAAAATTTAGAGAAGAGCTAACATCTATCTTACTCAATCTCTTCCAGAGAATTGCAGAAGAAGGTAAATTTCCAAAATCATTCTATGAGGCCACCATCACCCTAATTGTAAAACCAGACAAAGGTACCACAAAAAAAGAAAACTACAGGTCAATAACACTGATGAATATAGATACAAAAATCCTTAAAAAAATACTAGTAAACAGAATCCAACAACATATTAAAAAAATCATACATCATGAGCAAGTGGGCTTTATCCCAGGAATGCAAGGATTCTTTAATATCTGCAAATCAATCAATGTAATACACTACATTAAAAAATTGAAAGATAAAAACCATATGATCATCTCAGTAGATGCAGAAAAAGCCTTTGACAAAATTCAACATCCATTTATGATAAAAGCTCTCCAGAAAGCAGGCATAGAAGGAACATACCTCAACATAATAAAAGCTATATATGACAAACCCACAGCAAACATTATCCTCAATGGTGAAAATTTGAAAGCATTTCCCTTATAGTCAGGAACAAGACAAGAGTACCCACACATAGTTTTGGAAGTTTGGGCAGAGCAATCCAAGCAGAAAAAGAAGTAAAAGGAATCCAGATAGGAAAAGAAGCAGAAAAACTCTCACTGTTTGCAGATGACATGATCCTCTACATAGAAAACCCTAAAGACTCTACCAGAAAATTACTACAGCTAATCAATGAATATAGTAAAGTTGCAGGATATAAAATTAACACAGAGAAATCCCTTGCATTCCTATACGCTAACAATGAGTAAACAGAAAGAGAAATTAAGGAAAAATACCATTCACCATTGCACCAAAAAGAATAAAATACCTAGGAGTATATCTAAAGAAACAAAAGACCTATACAGAGAAAACTATAAAACACTGATGAAAGAAATCAAAGAGGACACAAACAGATGGAGAAATATACCGTGTTTATGGATTGGAAGATTCAATATTGTGAAAATGACTATACTCCCCAAAGCCATCTATAGATTCAATGCAATCCCTATCAAGCTACCAACGGTATTTTTCACAGAACTAGAACAAATAATTTCACAATTTGTATGGAAATACAAAAAACCTCGAATAGCCAAAGTAATCCTGAGAAAGAAGAATGGAACTGGAGGAATCAATCTGCCTGACTTCAGACTCTACTACAAAGCCACAGTCATCAAGACAGTGTGGTACTGGCACAAAGACAGAAATATAGATCAATGGAACAGAATAGAAAGCCCAGAGATAAATCCATGTACATATGGACACCTTATCTTTGACAAAGGAGGCAAAGATATACAATGGAAAAAAGACAACCTCATTAACATGTGGTGCTGGGAATACTGATCAACCACTTGTAAAAGAATGAAACTAGAACACTTTCTAACACCATACACAAAAATAAACTCAAAATGGATTAAAGATCTAAATGTAAGACCATTAACTATAAAACTCCTAGAGGAGAACATAGGAAAAACACTCTCCGACATAAATCACCACAAGATCCTCTATGACCCACCTCCCAGAATATTGTATATAAAAGCAAAAATAAACAAATGGGATCTAATGAATGTTAAAAGCTTTTGCACAACAAAGGAAACTATAAGCAAGGTGAAAAGACAGCCTTCAGAATGGGAGAAAATAATAGCAAATGAAGAAACAGACAAAGGAATAATCTCAAAAATATACAAGCAACTCCTGTAGCTCAATTCCAGATAAATAAATGACCCAATCAAAAAATGGGCCAAAGAACTAAACAGACATTTCTCCAAAAAGACATACAGATGGCTAACAAACACCTGAAAAGATGCTCAACATCACTCATTATCAGAGAAATGCAAATCAAAACCTCAATGAGGTACCATTACACGCCAGTCAGAATGGCTTCTTTCCAAAAGTCTACAAGCAATAAATGCTGGAGAGGGTGTGGAGAAAAGGGAACCCTCTTACACTGTTGGTGGGAATGCAAACTAGTAGAGCCACTATGGAGAACAGTGTGGAGATTCCTTAAAAAACTGGAAATAGAACTGCCATATGACCCAGCAATCCCACTCCTGGACATACACACAGAGGAAACCAGATCTGAAAGAGAAGGTGTACCCCAATGTTCATCACAGCACTGTTTATAATAGCCAGGACATGGAAGCAACCTAGATGCCCATCAGTAGACGAATGGATAAGGAAACTGTGGTCGTATACACTATGGAATATTACTCAGCCATTACAAAGAATTCATGTGAAACAGTTCTAATGAGATAGATGAAACTGGAGCCCATTATACAGAGTGAAGTAAGCCAGGATGATAAACACCAATACAGTATACTAATGCATATATATGGAATTTAGAAAGATGGTAAAGATAACCCTATATGCAAAACAGAAAAAGAGACACAGATGTACACAACAGACTTTTTGACTCTGTGGGAGAAGGCGAGTGTGGGATGTTCTGAGAGAATAGCATTGAAACGAATACATTATGAAGGGTGAAACAGATCACCAGCCCAGGTTGGATGCATGAGACAAGTGTTCGGGGCTAGTGCACTGGGAAGACCCAGAGGGATGGGATGGAGAGGGAGGTGGGAAGGGGGATCAGGATGGGGAACACATGTAAATCCATGGCTGATTCATGTCAATGTATGGCAAAAACCACTACAAAATTGTAAAGTAATTAGCCTCCAACAAATAAAACCGAATGGAAAAAAAAAGGGGGGGGTGGAGGGGAGAGAGCAATCAAAAAAGTAACCACACTCCTAAGTAAAAATGGGTAGTGAATATTGGATTCTTAAAGATACAAAATGATAACAAATAACAGAAAGTAAAGATTAAACGTCTATAGTAGAAATTAGACCCTCAGAAATACAATATTAAAGAAACAAAACAAACTCACAAAAATTATAAAACAAAAATATTTGTGAAATTTGCTTTAAAAATAGGGTCTTTTTTTTGGTAAGGTAATAGTAGGTTATGAAAATGAAAATTAAAGTAGTAATAAAGAACTTAAAAATTAAAAAAAATAATTAAAAAATGATAATAGTAAAATATATCTAGGAATTTTTCTGGAGTTCTTGAGGGCCGTGCGGGGTCAGTTCAGTTTCTGATAGTTCCTTGTTCCAGCTTGTACTTCTTCTTAAGTTCCATAGGCCCTTTCCAATGCAGTTGGTGCTAACTGCAGGGTTTTAATCTGTTGCACCTGTCACTTCCAAAGCAATTCCCTCTTCTTTATTTATTTCGGCTTCCTCTCTTTCAAATCTCTCTAGTGTCTGATATAAGGGGGTGCCCTGATATAAGGGGGTGAAAGTGGTCACTTATTTATGCTAACTTGTTCAGTTGCACTCTGGGGAGGGAGGAACCCTGCAAAGGAGTATCACTGACGTGTGTGGGGAGTGGTTGTAGTGTCTGGGCCACACTGGGTTTGCCACTGGTCATGGCATGTATGTTTTCTGGTCTACACTGTTCAGGTTCCAGGTTGTTCTGTAGGGGGACTGTCTAAAGCAGGCTCTGGGTCACGTGCACTTCCCAGGTCTAAACTGCTCAGGTTCAGGTTCTTGGCTACTCCCCAAAGGCACAGACTTGGTTGGGCCTGCGTTTTGTGCCTTTCCCAGGTCCGAGCAGCTCAGGTGCCCAGGTGCTTGGCGATTGCACTGTCCCAGGTGGGCAGTGTATCTTACCACCTCCCTGGTTCCAGCCCCTCGGTTTCCCAGGTGCCCAGCTAGAGTGCAGTTTCAGGAGTGTCATATGTCTCCTCTGGAGAACTGATCTATGACTGTGAACCTCCCAGTGGATGTCAACCGTCCAGGATCCCAGGAAGACTTGGTTAGCAATTGGGAGCCTGCTCACAGTTTGGTGGAGGATGCTGTCCCTGGTTCCGAGATTGCCCCTCATCTTCAGGCTCTGGCTGTCATCTGCCTGCCTCTCTACCTCTGACTGGGGGGAGGGGCCAGTCCGCCGCCAGCAAGCTCTCTTCTGGTATTCGCTCAATCTTTTGTTCTGTGAGCAGGCCAGGCTGTGCCTTCCAGCTTTTCACAGGAAAATTCTCTCTCAATCTCTCTCTCTCTTTTTTTTTCCTCTCTCTGGTTATCCCACAGTTTGGGTTGCTAACTCACATTAGCTCCCTCAGATTGTCCTCAGGGCATTCAGGCCTGGTCTTTACCCTAAGCATGCAGCCCACACCTCTCTGTTCAGCCCCCACTCTCAGCTGGCAGACCTGAGCATCTGGGCTACTTCTATGCTGGGAGTTGTGGTTAGGTGCATAGTAAGTGGGTTTTTTTGTTGTTGTTGTTGTTTTTTTTTTTTTTTTTTTTTTTACTTTTCCTCTCAGTTATGTTGCTCTCTGAGATTCCAAAACTCACCACAGACCCACCAGTGAGAGGCTTCCTGGTGTCTAGAAACTTCTCCACCTTCACAACTCCCTTCCTGGGATGGGTCTCCATCCCAACTCTTTTGTCTCTTTATATCTTTTATATTTTGTCCTAACTCCTTTTGGAGAAAATGGGCTGCTTTTCTGGGTGCCTGGTGTCCTCTGCCAGGGTTCAGAAGTTTTTGTGGAATTTGCTCAGCTTTCAAATGATCTTTTGATGAATTTGTGGGGGAGAACGTGGCCTCCCCATCCTGTTCCTCCACCATCCAATCCTTACTCTTCAAAAATGCATTAATTAAAAAAAAAAAAAAACTAGGATCATGGCATCTGGTCCCATCACTTCATTGTAAATAGAGGGGTAAAAATGCAGACTGTGAGAGAATTTATTTTGGGGGGTTCCAAAATCCCTGCAGATGGTGACTGCAGCCTTGGAATTAAAAGGCGCTTACTCCTTGGAAGAAAAACTATGATCAACCTAGACAGCATATTGAAAAACAGAGACATTACTTTGCTGACAAAGGTCCCTCTAGTCAAGGCTATGGTTTCTCCAGCAGTCATGTATGGATGTGATAGTTGGACTATAAAGAAAGCTGAGCACAGAAGAATTGATGCTTTTGAACTGTGATGTTGGAGAAGACTCTTGAGAGTCTCTTGGGCTGTAAGGAGATCCAACCAGTCCACCCTGAAGGAAATCAGTCCTGAGTATTCATTGGAAGGACTGATGTTGAAGCTGAAACTCCAATACTTGGCCCCCTGATGTAAATAACTCACTCACTGGAAAAGACCCGATCGAAGTCAGTAGGAGAAGGGGATGATAGAGGATGAGATGGTTGCATGGCATTACAGACTCAGTGGTCATGAGTTTGAGCAAGCTCCGGGAATTGGTGATGGACAGGGAAGCCGGGTGTGCTGCAGTCCATAGGGTCACAAAGAGTTGGACAAGACTGGGCTACTGAACTAATCTGAGGAGAGTTAAAGCAGAAATAGGAGGAAAGGGCCTATAGCTATGTTAATTTAGACTCAATCTCACAATTGTAGTTACAGAGTCAAAAAGAAAAAATAAAGAAAAACTTTTTACTTCTCCACATCGCCTTAATTCTTCATTATGCCCTTAAACACTAGGCCTAGGTCATACATGTCTCAGAAATTTTTCTATATAGTGGATAGATTTATATTGCTATAGATTTAATTTTTGCATACTAAGTTATAGCTTTGGATTGTTATAATGCTGTTTCTTGAGATGAATGTGTTTTAGCAAAACATAAATAGGATAATTTAAATTCAATCATTGAACATTTTGAGAGTAATCTAATTTATGATTCTGCACTAATCAGAATCCTTGTATGATCAGCACTACTGGATTAACAGCAATTCTAGCTTTCATGTGAGACATTATTTTTTGAAGGATACTCCAACATGTTTCATTCTGTTTTTTTAGATCTTCTTAACTATCCTAAAGAATATAGAAATGTTAGTATCCCTACTTTAAAGATGAGGAAATTGAGACTTGTTAAGCATAATATGATAAGAAGTAGGATTTAAATGAAAACTTTTGTGTAATCAAATAGTATTTCATCTGAATGACCAGAGTGTACTGTAGTTATCTAGATCATTGCCTGATCTATGTACAGTGTGTAACATGTCCAGGGAATTTTATAAGCTGTTGTATTATTTTCTGCAACTTCATCAATTTCAATGGTAAATTTTTTAATTATTTTACATGATTATTGGAAAGAGTATTCTTATGTATTTCCAAGGTTTCAGATTATGACAAGTGAATCTATTTTGAAATGATTTATGATAAAATAAACAGTTGATAACATATAACTTTGAGGTTGATTCTAACAGAGCCATAACATTGAATTTAAGAATGAGTATAGATAGGAAGGGTAACGAGTATGGGTGTGCACACAGGTGATTACACACATTATTGAAAGAAGGTTGTCAAATGAAGACTAAAATTAATTTACTTTGCTTATTTTAATATAAATTGTATTTACCTAGTTTCCCTTGTCTTAATTCTCATATACTTTATCACAACTTTTTCTATGTTCTTTGGCCTTACTGTACTTGTGAAACCCCACACCATGCCTCTATTTGATTTCCATTGATTTGACTATTTATCTGACAGCCTTAAAACAAGAGTATATCAGATAGAGAGGATTCCTATGAAGTCAGCATGAGGTTCCAACTATAGTTTTCTTTTCCTTCATTCCACGTTTTTGTAAATAAGTCACATCCACGTGTAAGAGAAATCCTCTGTGTAGCTCTTAGTTTCAACCATCTAGGTTTACAAACCCAGATATTATAAGAATGCTAATGAAGCACAAGACTGATTTATTTGTAAATGTTTCATTGGAAGATCCAACAAGGAGTAAAATGAAAGGAAAACTAAAGTGAAATTATAGTAATTCACTGCTCCAGTGTCACCTCAAAATGATAATGTGCATAATATTTTATTTTATTAAAGTTAAACAAAATGGTATAAGCTGATATGTTAAAACTTAGAAAAATTAAGTATAAAATTATCTGTTCCATCAGCAAATTAATCACTGCTTTGCTTGATGTAATAAACATATGTCCTTAAAGTTAAAAAATGCTTAGTACTAATTATCATTTGGATAAATAATTCACTAATTTGATCAGTAAAATATCCCTCTGAATTTATGTTATCTAAAAGAATAGAAAATTTTCTTTATGTCCTGTTTATAAGCTTGAATAATAAAAAGTTATAATATTACTATGAAGTTTTAAGTGTATCAGCCAATAATTGATATAAATTCCATTTTGAGGTATGTTAATTATGTCTGCTCCATAGCTTCCCTTTTTAGTAAATAATGATGGAAGCAATTTCAAATAAAAATACTATTCAGAATTTTGGTAAATCAAAAGCATTAGCTTTAATTGAATCAAAGGTATTGTTGAATAATGGCTACCCTTTATTTTTTTTTCCATTTATTTTTATTAGTTGGAGGCTAATTACTTTACAATTTTGTAGTGGTTTTTGCCATACATTGACATGAATCAGCCATGGATTTACATGTGTTCCCCTTCCCCATCTCCCCTCCCACCTTCCTCTCTATCCCATCCCTCTGGGTCTTCCCAGTGCACCACCCCCGAACACTTGTCTCATGCATCCAACCTGGGCTGGTGATCTGTTTCACCCTTCAGAGTATACTCGTTTCAATGCTATTCTCTCAGAACATCCCACCCTTGCCTTCTCCCACAGAGTCAAAAAGTCTGTTGTGTACATCTGTGTCTCTTTTTCTGTTTTGCATATAGGGTTATCTTTACCATCTTTCTAAATTCCATATATATGCATTAGTATACTGTATTGGTGTTTATCATTCTGGCTTACTTCACTCTGTATAATGGGCTCCAGTTTCATCCATCTCATTAGAACTGATTCACATGAATTCTTTTTAATGGCTGAGTAATATTCCATAGTGTATATGTACCACAGCTTCCTTATCCATTCGTCTGCTGATGGGCATCTAGGTTGCTTCCATGTCCTGGCTATTATAAACAGTGCTGTGATGAACATTGGGGTACACGTGTCTCTTTCAGATCTGGTTTCCTAGGTGTGTATGCCCAGGAGTGGGATTGCTGGGTCATATGGTAAAAACAGGAAATAGAACTGCAATATGACCCAGTAATGGCTACCCTTTAAATGATATCAAATGAATACCTAGATGACTGAATTCCCTATGTCTTTTCAGAAGCAACAGTCATTGAATTTATAAACAGCACAAAATTTCTGACTCTCTTTTGATTTTTTATTTTAAAATTGTGTTGTCTAACACAAAATTATGAAAGCTTTCTTAGCCATATGTATACATTAAATTTTAGATATTGGTTTCCTCTTTTTTTTTTTTTTTTGATGTGCCAAATTTATTTCACATATGGTACATTAAAATTAGATTGTCTTAGTCTTAGGTTCTTTGTCCTACCTTGATAGTGCATTTTCCCTCTTCCTCTTCTCATTACATTGTCTTTGTATTTTCCCAAAATGTAAATAATAGTGAATTATAAAAAAGTGAACAGGCTGATACGTGTACATCTTTTGTTATTTGGGAAATTCTACTGAACCATCCAGACCTTTCTACTTCCAGAGTTATTCGATTTGCAAAATGATAAGTGAATGCAGCATTATGCATTTTCAAGATTCCAAATTTCCCATTCAAATAGGCAATAAATATTAAAATATGTTTTCAACAATACTCTCTGGTTTAATTGAATAAATCTGGTCTCAGACTTGTGTGATTATACAGTCTTTGTGCTTTGATCTCTGCCTTTGAAATTAAGTATAAAATTCTTCCCATTTACAAAGTAAAAATTTTATAATGTTTCAAATTAATATGAAGCAAATTGCTATACAATACAAGTGTAAGACATCATTAAAGACAAGCATATTTGCTGCTTTTCTTTGTTAACAGCAAACGCAAGTACAGATTTTCTTCCCTGGGTGAGAGATACAAGGTCATGAACTCTGCTTTATAGATAACAATAACTATGCCTTTAATAATAATTTACTTCATATCATTAAGAGAATTGGCAGTGTTTTCATTACAAGTCAGAAAATAAGCCTTAGAATTTTTGTGAATAACAGAAAATTTATTAAATACACCAGAGATCAATTCAATACTTAAACAGAATATCATCTGTTTTAACATTGGAGAACAAAAGAATTACCTTGGTTACTTATTTCATTTCTTTTGATAGCAATTAAGTAAAAATAAAACTGGAAAGTCATGAAATACTGTGACATCTTCTGATATAAATAATGACAGGCAAGTAATTAAATTCATGTCTGTATAATGAGGTGACTGACATAATGGGCCATAAAATACAGTCAAGACAAGGGTCAAACTGGGTGAGCCAGGAAATCAGCTAGTATGATGAATCCTCCCATTCACAATGACCAGTCTTTATTCTAGCTATAGCAGTTCCTATTGTTTCCATGAATAGCTCTGCTCATTCTTGTCTGTGAAGCTTTGCTTATGCTTTTCCTACCTCTACTAATATTCTCTAGCTCTGACCTTTTAGGCAATGTCTTCCATTGCAAGTTTAGGGAATCTTCCTTAACTACTACAATTTTTAAATATCTACCTTTTATTTGAAGTATCAATAGTATTTTCAGTATACATCACACAGTTTAACATATAATTTATATGATCATTTTTTTCTTAGCTTTTCACCAATTAACCTAGCCTCAGTAGCTATATTGTAAACTGATTGACTATATGTTTAAATATTTGTATTTTGGGGGTATACTACAGTTCTAAAAACAAAATATCAAATAAAGAATTATTGATATTTCCTGAATGAAATAGTACAATCTGTATATTCTACCATTGAAAACTACTCACTGATTTTTTAATTTGGATCTTTGAGGTTTATTCTATTCTCCAAACCCAATTGCAAAGTTTTGGAGGATTTACATACATACAATGGAACTTTCATTTTTATCAATGTATAATATCGCTTTATCTGACATTTATAAGTTTGATAGATATTTTCTGAGCACCAAACTCTGTTGCAGATCTTGCATTATATTAGATATTGGAATTAAAAAAATAAGAATACATAGCAGATATCCTAATATAGCTTATAATTTAGTACAGAAGATAACTTATGGGCCTTAGAGATTAGATCCATGAATCCTAGGTATCCATGAACCTTGTTTTGAGAAACCATGGTACAGCAACTTTAAACAATGTATTTAGAGATTTAGTAAGAAAATAGAGAGAATGCTACCTCCAAAGTTAAAATAGGATAGGAGATAATTAAAGAATTAGAATGTGGTTCGGTTGTTACATGCTACGATGAGGTTAAGTGAAATGAAAAATGAAAATGAAATTGTCCACTGTATGTAGCAGTTAGGCTACTACTGACAATCTTAGAGCAGTTTAATTGGAATGGCAAGAGCATAAACAAGACTGCAGTGATCTCAGAAATAAATGTTAAGTGGGAAAATTTCTCTTCCTGGAGAGAGGGATTAATGGAAGAAAAAGATGTTAAATTATGGCAACATGTGGTTTTGAATGCAATGTGTGCTCTAAAAAGTAACCTAAAGTTTCTTATGTTCATTTCTGCCAACTAGCATCCTAGAAGCATAATTTTTAAAAAGTCAAATATCTTTCAGAAACTAAAGGAGAGCAAAGATTGAATTCACCCTGGTGTACAAACAAGAGAAATAAGCAAAAAACATGATAGAGCCTTATAGGCCTTTTTCAGGGAGATTATGAGGAGTATACCAGTTTATAAACTTCCTAAGAACAGGAACAATGTGCAGTTATTTTTTGGGTATCCTGGAGCCACTAGAACTGAGATTGTAAATGTTAGTACACAGTAAGTACTAGCTAAACTGAATCAAGACAATAGAGCAGAATGCTTAAGAACATAAGTCAAAGGCCAGATTTCATGCTCTGGCTCCAGCACTTAACTAGATAAATAATCTGTCTTTAGTTTCCTTTTCTGCAGATGGACATAATGGTTGTATTTGTGTCAGGGTTACTGTGAGCATTAAAATGCAATGCATATAAAATACCTATCTCAATCACTTAGTAAGCACTCAATGAATATTTAGGTAGTTGGGCGCAGGAGGGCTGAGAGGAGCTACTCCACGTTCAAGGTCAGGAGGGGCGGCAGTGAGAAGATACCCCTCATTCAAGGTAAGAAGCAGCGGCTGCACTATGCTGGAGCAGCCATGAAGAGATAACCCATGTCCAAGGTAAGAGAAACCCAAGTAAGATGGTAGGTGTTGCCAGAGGGCATCAGAGGGCAGACACACTAAATCCATAATCACAGAAAACTAGCCAACTTGATCACAGGACCACAGTCTTGTCTAAATCAGTGAAACTAAACCATGCTGTGTGGGGCCACCCAAGATGGTCGGGTCATGGTGGAGAGGTCTGACAGAATGTGGTCCACTGGAGAAGGGAATGGCAAACCACTTCAGTATTCTTGCCTTGAGAACCCCATGAACAGTATGAGAAGGCAAAATGATAGGGCACTGAAAGAGGAACTCCCCAGGTCAGTCGGTGCCCACTATGCTACTGGAGATGAGTGGAGAAATAACTCCAGAAAGAATGAAGGGATGGAGCCAAAGCAAAAACAATACCCAGTTGTGGATGGGACTGGTGATAGAAGCAAGGTCTGATGCTGTAAAGAGCAATATTGCATAGGAACCTGGAATGTTAGGTCCATGAATCAAGGCGAATTGGAGGTGGTCAAACAGGAGATGGCAAGAGTAAATGTCAACATTCTAGGAATCAGCAAACTAAAATGGACTGGAATGGGTGAATTTAACTCAGATGACCATTATATCTATTACTATGGGCAGGAATCTGTTAGAAGAAATGGAGTAACCATCATAGTCAACAAAAGAGTCCAAAATGCAGAACTTGGATGCAATCTCAAAAACGACAGAATGACCTTCTTTTGTTTCCAAGGCAAACCATTCAATATCATGGTAATCCAAGCCTATGCCCCAACCAGTAATGCTGAAGAAGCCAAAGTTGAATGGTTCTATGAAGACCTACAAGACCTTTTAGAACTAGCACCCAAAAAAGATGTCCTTTTCATTATAGGGGAATGGAATGCAAATGTAGGAAGTCAAGAAACACCTGGAATAACAGGCAAATTTGGCCTTAGAGTACAGAATGAAGCAGGGCAAAGCCTAATAGAGTCTTGCCAAGAGAACGCACTGGTCATAGCAAATACCCTCTTCCAACAACACAAGAGAAGACTACACATGGACATCACCAGATAACCAACACCAAAATCAGATTGATTATATTCTTTGCAGCCAAAGATGGAGAAGCTCTATACAGTCAGCAAAAGCAAGACCTGGAGCTAACTGTGGCTCAGATCATTAACTCCTTATTGCCAAATTCAGACAAACTGAAGAGAGTAGGGATAGCCACTAGACCATTCAGGTATGACCTAAATCATATCCCTTTGAATATACAGTGGAAGTGAGAAATAGATTTATGGGACTAGATCTGATAGACAGAGAGCCTGATGAACTATGGATGGAGGTTCGTGACATTGTACAGGAGACAGGGATCAAGATCTTCCCCATGGAAAAGAAATGCAAAAAGGCAAAATGGTTGTCTGAGGAGGCCTTACAGTAGCTGTGAAAAGAAGAGAAGCAAAATGCAAAGGAGAAAAAGAAAGATATTCCCATTTAAATGCAGAGTTCCAAAGAATAGCCAGGAGAGATAAGAAAGCTTTCCTCAGGGATCAATGCAAAGAAATAGAGGGAAAAAACAGAATGGGAAAGACTAGAGATCTCTTCAAAAAAAAATTAGAGATACCAAGGGAATATTCCATGCAAAAATGGGCTCAATAAAGGACAGAAATGGTATGGACCTAACAGAAGCAGAAGATATTAAGAAGAAGTGACAAGAATACACAGAAGAACTGTACAAAAAAGATCTTCATGACCCAGATAATTACAATGGTGTGATCACTCACCCAGAGCCAGACATCCTGGAATGTGAAGTGAAGTGGGCCTTAGAATGCATCACTATGAACAAAGCTACTGGATGTGATGGAATTCCAGTTGAACTATTTCAATTCCTGAAAGATGATGCTGTGAAACTGCTGCACTCAATATGTCAGCAAATTTGGAAATCACATCAGTGGCCACAGGACTGGAAAAGGTCCGTTTTCATTCCAACCCCTAAGAGAGGCAATCCCAAAGAATGCTCCAACTACCGCACAATTGCACTCATCTCACACGCTAGTAAAGTAATGCTCAAAATTCTCCAAGCCACGCTTCAGCAATACATGAACTGAGAACTTCCAGATGTTCAAGCTAGTTTGAGAAAAGGCAGAGGAACCAGAGATCAAATTGCCAATATCTGCTGGATCATCAAAAAAGCAAGAGAGTTCCAGAAAAAATATTTCTTTCTGCTTTATTGACCATGCCAAAGTCTTTGACTGTGTGAATCACAATAAACTATGGAAAATTATTCAAAAATGGGAATACCAGACCACCTGACTTGCCTCTTGAGAAATCTGTATGCAGGTCAGGAAGCAACAGTTAGAAGTGGACATGGAACAACAGACTGCTTCCAAATAGGAAAAGGAGTACATCAAGGCTGTATATTGTCACCCTGTTTATTTAACTTATATTCAGAATGCATCATGGGAAACGTTGGGCTGGAAGAAGCACAAGCTGGAATCAAGATTGCTGGGAGAAATATCAACAAGCTCAGATATGCAGATGACACCACCCTTATGGCAAAAAGTGAAGAGGAACTAAAAAGCCTGTTGATGCAAGTGAAAGAGGAGAGTGAAAAAGTTGGTTTAACACTTAACATTCAGAAAACTAAGATCATGGCATCTGGTCCCATCACCTCATGGGAAATACATGGGGATACAGTGGAAACAGTGTCAGACTTTATTTTTTTTTTTTTTTTGGTTCCAAAATCACTGCAGATGGTGACTGCAGTCATGAAATTAAAAGACGCTTACTCCTTGGAAGGAAAGTTATGACCAACCTAGATAGCATATTAAAAAGCAGAGACATTACTTTGCCAACATAAGTCCGTCTGGTCAAGGCTATGGTTTTACCAGTGGCCATGTATAGATGTGAGAGTGGGACTGTGAAGAAAGCTGAGAGCTGAAAAATTGATGATTTTGAACTGTGGTGTTGGAGAAGACTCTTGAGAGTCCCTTGGACTGCAAGGAGATCCAACCAGTCCATTCTAAAGGAGATCAGTCCTGGGTGTTCATTGGAAGGACTGATGCTGAAGCTGAAACTACAGTACTTTGGCCACCTCATGAGAAGAGCTGACTCATTGGAGAAGACCCTGATACTTGGGGCAATTGGGGGCAGGAGGAGAAGGGGACGACAGATGATGAGATGGCTCGATAGCATCACCATTGAATAATGGACATGAGTTTGAGTAAATTCCGGGAGTTTGTGATAGACAGGGAGGCCTGGCGTGCTGCGATTCATGGGGTCGCAAAGGGACGGACACAACTGTGTGACTGAACTGAACTGAATGATGTTAATAGTATTACATATAGCACTAAAGTATTATATTGTGAAAGAAAGCCCTAATTGATCTGCACTGTATATGAAAACTTATGTGAACATGTTTACATCTACTGTATCTCACTAGAAGCTTTTATTCTGTATTACCAAGATTCAAACAGGATGCTAATGAATGTAAAAAATAAAAATCTAGTGTTCAGAATCTTAATTAAATTAATTGGACTTGATCTCGATTAGTAAAACTGGATTGATATGTTTAATCATAATGTGATAGTGGTTGATTATTTGCTCTCTATTCAGTACAGCCCTTAGATAGTAAAAATTATCACTCAATTAATTTTAAGACTCTTATCCTCAGCATTATGTATATATTACTACACCTATCAAGAATAAAAAATTAGCATATTCATATTTACAATATAAGTTCAACCCACTTATGAGTAATTTTTAGATATAGTTTATTTCTTGAAAATAACACTATGGTCAAGAATCTTACTACTCTGTGTTACTGATAACTATGAAAAGAGATAACTTTTAAATGAGTGACCCAAATCTACCAGAAATAGTGCAGGATGTATTACATCAAGATGTTTAAGAACCAAAGCTTGGGCATACGTTAGACCTAAGCTAGAATACTGCCTTTTGTCTTTATTTTTTTCTTAGTTTCCTTGTTGGTAAAGTATGGAAAGTAATTGTACCTTCATTAAATAAAATAATGTATTACATTGCTTACTCCCATGCTGAGCACTGAGTAAAAATTCAACAAGTGTTCGTCATTATCATTACTTGAAAAAAATCTCAGATTTCATGATATGCCTGTGATGTATCACTGTGTCACATTCGTGATATAGATTAACTCTAAAACACTGGTAAAATCCTGCTTTGAGTTACTCTCTCTTGTATTAATCTTATCTTTGTTGGCTTGAAGATTTTGCTGTTTTATTATTTTAAAATATAGATCTTCTTCATTTGCTATTATTTTCCCCCATTTTGAAGGCTGTCTTTTCACCTTGCTTATAGTTTCCTTTGTTGTGCAAAAGCTTTTAAGTTTAATTAGGTCCCATTTGTTTATTTTTGCTTTTATTTCCAATATTCTGAGAGGTGGGTCATTGAGGATCTTGCTGTGATTTATGTCGGAGAGTGTTTTGCCTATGTTCTCCTTTAGGAGTTTTTATAGTTTCTGGTCTTACATTTAGATCTTTAATCCATTTTGAGTTTACTTTTGTGTATGGTGTTAGAAAGTGTTCTAGTTTCATTCTTTTACAGGTGGTTGACCAGTTTTCCCAGCACCACTTGTTAAAGAGGTTGTCTTTTTTTCCATTGTATATCTTTGCCTCCTTTATCAAAGATAAGGTGTTCATAGGTACGTGGATTTAATTCTGGGCTTTCTATTTTGTTGCATTGATCTATATTTCTGTCTTTGTGCCAGTACCATACTGTCTTGATGACTGTGGCTTTGTAGTATAGTGTGAAGTCAGGCAGGGTGATTCCTCCAGTTCCATTCTTCTTTCTCAAGATTACTCTGGCTATTCGAGGTTTTTTGTATTTCCATACAAATTGTGAAGTTATTTGTCCTAGTTCTGTGAAGAATACCGTTGGTAGCTTGATAGGGATTGCATTGTTTCTATAGATTGCTTTGGATGATATAGTCATTTTCACAATATTGAATCTTCCAATCCATGAACACAGTATATTTCTCCATCTATTTGTGTCCTCTTTGATTTCTTTCATCAGTGTTCTATAGTTTTCTATGTGTAGGTCTTTTGTTTCTTTAGGTAGATATACTCCTAGGTATTTTATTCTTTTTGTTGCAATGGTGAATGGTATTGTTGCCTTAATTTCTCTTTCTGTTTTCTCATTGTTCATGTATAGGAATGCGAGGGATTTCTGTGTGTTAATTTTATATCCTGTAACTTTACTATATTCATTGATTAGCTTTAGTAATTTTCTGGTAGAGTGTTTAGGGTTTCTATGTAGAGGATCATGTCATCTGCAAACAGTGAGAGTTTCACTTCTTCTTTTCCTATCTGGATTCCTTTTTTTTTTTTTTTTTTCCTGCTCTGATTGCTGTGGCCAACATTTCCAAAACTATGTTGAATAGTAGTGGTGAGTGTGGGCATCCTTGTCTTGTTCCTGATTTCAGGGGAAATGCTTTCAAATTTTCACCATTGAGGATAATGTTTGCTGTGGGTTTGTCATATATAGCTTTTATTATGTTGAGGTATGTTCCTTCTATGCCTGCTTTCTGAAGAGTTTTTATCATAAATAGATACTGAATTTTGTCAAAGGCTTTCCCTGCATCTATTGAGATAATCATATGTTTTTTTATCTTCCAATTTGTTAATGTGGTGTATTATATTGATTGATTTGCAGAAATTAAAGAATCCTTGTATTCCTGGGATAAAGATATACAAACAACTCCTGCAGCTCAATTTCAGAAAAATAAATGACCCAATCAAAAAATGGGCCAAAGATCTAAACAGACATTTCTCCAAAGAAGACATACAGATGGATAACAAACACATGAAAAGATGCTCAACATTACTCATTATCAGAGAAATGCAAATCAAAACCTCAATGAGGTACCATTACACGCCAGTCAGAATGGCTGCTTTCCAAAAGTCTACAAGCAATAAATGCTGGAGAGGGTGTGGAGAAAAGGGAACCCTCTTACACTGTTGGTGGGAATGCAAACTAGTAGAGCCACTATGGAGAACAGTGTGGAGATTCCTTAAAAAACTGGAAATAGAACTGCCATATGACCCAGCAATCCCACTCCTGGGCATACACACCAAAGAAACCAGATCTGAAAGAGACACGTGCACCCCAATGTTCATTGCAGCACTGTTTATAATAGCCAGGACATGGAAGCAACCTAGATGCCCATCAGCAGATGAATGGATAAGGAAGCTGTGGTACATATACACTATGGAATATTACTCCTAGGTATTTTAAAAATAATTAAAAATAATTCATGTGAATCAGTTCTAATGAGATGGATGAAACTGGAGCCCATTATACAGAGTGAAGTAAGCCAGAAAAATAAAGACCAATACAGTATACTAACACATATATATGGAATTTAAAATGATGGTAATGATAATCCTATATGCAAGACAGAAAAAGAGACACAGATGTACACAACAGACTTTTTGACTCTGTGGGACAAGGCGAGGGTGGGATGTTCTGAGAGAATAGCATTGAAACGAATATACTCTGAAGGGTGAAACAGATCACCAGTCCAGGTTGGATGCATGAGACAAGTGTTCGGGGCTCATGCACTGGGAAGACCCAGAGGGATGGGATGGAGAGGAAGGTGGGAGGGGAGATGGGGAAGGGGAACACATGTAAATCCATGGCTGATTCATGTCAATGTATGGCAAAACCACTACAAAATTGTAAAGTAATTAGCCTCCAACTAATAAAAATAAATGGGAAAAAATAAAAATAAAATGGATTTAAAATAAAAAAATAAAATAAAACATAGATCTTGTACTGAATATCATTTTATTCAAATGCATCAAATATGTATTATACTTTCAGTGATAATTTAGAGGGGAAGATACTCAGTTTAATTCTATTACCTAAATCATGTTGATATCTGTATCTTATCTTTATTTTACAAATGTAATCAATTTGATTTTTTTAGACAGCAGGATAATGAATGTTATATTCAAAACTTAAGAGAGCATTGCTGTCCATACAGGCGTGGAGCACATGTTGTTGCTTTTTGGTGTTGTTACACTGTTTACTTTATTTTAAAATATGGATATTTGGTATTTTTTCTAAAATACTGATGTAGTCACTATGGGGGATAAATTCAGAAATGTATAGTCTTCCCTCTCTTAGGAGCTTCCCTGGTCGCTCAGACAGTAAAGAATCTGCCTGCAATGCAGGAGACCAGGGTTCAGTCCCTGGCTTGGGAAGATCTCCTGGAGAAGGCATGAGTACTCACACCAGTATTCTTACTTGGAGAATTCCATGGACAGAATAATCTTGATATTAATGTTCCTTTTATTTCAATTCATATAGAACACAATGGCCCCCCTCTATATACATATTTTTGTTGTTTGTTTTTTTGTTTAATGCTTCTAGAGTCACTAATTGGATTTGAATTTAAAGCATTTAACTGGGTGGGAGTTAAATGGGGTGGTGGTGAGAGTTGTGTGATGGGACAAGGCTACACTCATGGAATCTTGGACTCATGAGTGCTTGGACCATCCAGAAATTGGGATGTTGATTTTGTTGATCATGTACATCCCATGTATAACTAGGTGTGAATGGATGGAATTTGTGGATATATAATAGAAAACCATTAAATGGCTATCCAATATTTTTATTATTATTTTCATCATCACTATCATTAGCTTTGCAATTTTGGGGCATATTGATCATTACTATAGAGCTTTTCTTTTTTTTCTACGTAAGTACTGTCTGTGACATCAGAGCTCCAAAGTAAAAAAACATTTTCAGGTAAATATCTATGCTTATTCATTAGTTTTCTCTTCTGCTATAACAAATTACCACTTATATACTGGCTTAAACAACACAAATGTATTCATTATCTTACAATTCTAGAGATAAGGTCAGGAAAAAAGTTTCGTTAAGTTGAAATCAAGGTTTTGGTACTGCTGTATTCTCTCTGGAGATCCTAGGCGAGAATCAATTGACTTTTCCAGTTTCTAGAGTCTATGTACATTTCTTGGCATGTGGTCTGACCTCTGTTTCCATAATAGCACCATTGTCTCTATCTCTGACTGTCCTTCCTCCTTAGGGACACTTGTGATTACATTGAGCTCACTCAGATAGCTTAGCATAATAATCTCCTCTCAAGATCACATCTACACAATCCCTTTTGCATGTAAGGAAACATTCCCAGATTCCAGGGTTTGGATGTGGACATATTTTGGAGGTCATTATTCTACCTACCATAGCTTGTGTGCTTTTCATGGGATAAAAATGTAATGGCTTGATATAAGAATATTTTCTATTTAAATACTCATATTTCAATAATGGTGCAAGGTGTGTTTCTGATCTCCAGTTATAAGTAATAGAAAATTCATTTTAAAACATTGATGCTTTAAAATTTCCATTGACTTTAACAATTGTAATACCAGTTAAAACTGAAGTACTGTTTCATAATTTAGTGTTGTTCATTTGTAGACTAGATATGGTCAAATTTTTAAGTAATTTATTGCAATTGCCTTACCCAAAGTGTATTTCAGAAGGTTAGGCTTTTGTTTTACTCAATTATTTTGTCTGAGATTGGGTTATCTCAGCAGAAAAAAGTAACTTTGCCTCAAAATAGTAAAGAAAAAACATGTATGGAATTATTCCTTTCTGTTCGGAGAGAGATGTTTCTCTCTTGTAGTTGACTAAAACTGGCTTTTTTTGTGGTTGTTACCTATCAGCTTTGAAGGTCATGGTTGATGCCAGGACCAAGTCTCTTGGATAATGTTTACAGTGTTCTCAGATGACTTAAAAAAGGACTAAATTGTTTTAATTCTACAGAAGCAAAGGTCAGAGAGAATATCAGTTTAGTCAGTCTTGTCTAGTTCCTAAGTACACATAGTATAATATGCTATAAAGTATAGTGAGCGACTTTAAACTTTAGAGGAAATTGATAGCATAGTGATTAGAATACATGCCTTGTGTACTTAAATTGCTGGAGAGGAACTTTGAAATAAAGTTTATTATTAAAAGTTGCAGAACAATTACTCCTAGATTTTATGTTTTATGTTTTTACACTTAGTCACATTAGACTACATAATTTATATGAACAATATTTTTAATTTATCCCCTTTTCAAGTTATTGGGCATAGTTATTGTTTGTGGGAGAGTAAGGAGAGAAAATACTCATGATTTCCAGTTATTACACATATGATTCAAAAAACTAGTATTTACTCTGGTTTAGGATTTTATTCTCCTCAACAATCACTTATGAACAAAATAAATAAAATCTGTTCTTTCTTGTGGCTCAAGTCCTAGTGAACTTGGCACAAGTTGTGCAATTGTGATCCAATAAAATATCAATTCAGAAATACCTCGGAAAGATTGTTAGCATTAATTAGTCTCCTCTAGCAGATTTCTCCTGCTGCATCTGCAAAATTTATGAAAATAGGATTTCTTAATAGACTTGTAACTTGTCTATTAGTCAGAGTTCTACTTATTTAGACTGTCAGCAATCACACAAATTTTCAAGTAAAATTAAAGCCAGTGATTAGCTTTAGTTGAAATATACAAATGAGATGCCATTATTTTGAGCTCAGCTCAGCCTTTAATGCGTTAATATGATGTCAACACTTGCATATAGCAGTACCTTACTACACCTAAGACATTTAGTCTTGGAAAAAATCATGTTGTTTCTGTGTGGAAAATCCCTATTAAGGTTGTCCTTTGCACTCCATTCCATGTATTCCAAATTATGATTTTGTTTTTGTTCAATCTCACTTTTCCATTAAGATTTTCCTCTAGTCTATCCCACCACTCACTTAAAAATTAAAAATTTATAAAACTACTGGAAGCACACTCCTTGTAAACCTCTTAATAAGTATATATCCTCTGCACCTCCAAATATGAAGTAACTCCTATGCTGAATGAGCATTTATCATCAGTAAGCAGTATTTATTCTTCTAACACACATATATACATCACTAAATTATTTTATAATATTGTTTTTTCCAAGATTTTTTTTATGAAAGACATCAAATATTCAGAAAATTTGAATGAATTATATAATCAATAATTGTATACACAGTATCTAGACTTTACCCTTGACATTTTACTCTATTTACTTTATCATACAACTATCCATTTTAGTATTGTTTGAAACTTTATGTAAATTGCCCTTTTTTAAGTTCAGAGAAAAAAATCATGCCTTAGTCCTAGTACTTCTCCTTTTACTTCTTCTTATTTTACTATACTCCAGTGTATTTAAGAAAGAGTTTGATTAGCTTGAATATAGATATAAAATAAAATAAAATTAAAAAAAATAAGTGAGTAAGAGCATTTGTACAAAAGGAAAATAAGCACTGAAATGATACAATAACAAAATATGTGCTGTGAAGTCTGTACAGTTACTAGAAAATGTTCACACATTTGACTCTGTATTTTCACAGCCAAAGTGGAGAAGAAAACATGGTTAAATATACATTTATTCTTTTATTTAAGAATATTCATTGAGTTTTATTAAGATACTCCTTTGAAAGTCTCAGGATACATAAAAATAATAGCAAAGTAGTTTCTCAAGAGAAGCATAACTCTTTCTGCGTCCTGAGGCCAGAGTGAAATTTCTTTCATGGATCATCATAAAGAGAACACTGGATGATGTAGTGAACATCATACTCACCAATGTTTTCACAGTGAATAGAATGATGAGTTTCACAGGATAGTTTCTTATGTGCTTCACTGTAGGTTGATTACCTAATGTCAAAGAACCATTCAGAGAAAGCAATTATTTGAGAAATTAAAATGATTTGACTCCATCACACAGCTCTCTGGTTATCTGACTTCCTCTAGGGATCGATTTTAAAGTATTAAGGTATAGTCAGTTCTGCTATCATAGGACTTATGCCCTAAAAATCACCACATTTTTCAAAATTGCACAGTATAAAACCACAGGGCTCATGGCAAAAAATAAGGTTGGAGACACAACATTCAATCACTTTGTTAATGCCACATTAGAAAAAAACAAATAATAGGAACTTAATAAATATGGTAGCACAGTTTCACATTAAAAGATTAAAATATAAATAAAATCATAAATGCCACAATAAATATGGCACTTTACCTTGAAAAAGATCTGAAAATGGGTTTCAGAAGAGTTGCAGCTTTTTAGTCAGTGTGAGGTTGCATGGAGGGATTATCTGAAATCATATGGAAAGTTGTAGCATCAGATTTTGATGGATATTACTAATTTTACTGAATTTGACACTGTTGCCAAACACCACAATTAAGAATCTTTCCCAGTCTTACATTCAGGTCATGTTAATGACATTTAAGAGCTCTTCAAACTTTTCCTGTTAGCACTTTAAGGCATGAGTTTTTAATAGTCATTTAACCAAAATTGAATATTTGATCTGATGAATAGATTAACTTATGTATCACTGCTGTGAATTATTTTGTGGATTTCTCATCTGCACTTCTCATGGCTTTGTCTGACTGGATAGGGCTTTGAAAATTGTGCTTGTGTTTGAAATCACTTAAGTAGCCACCACTAGAATTAAAACAAGCCACTTCTGTAGGATTCAGTTATTTCTATTTAAGGCTGTTGTATATCGTCTGTTCTCTTTGTGAGAAAATTTATTCCCAGTTTTTGTGCTTTTGGTTTGTTTTACACTTGATCATTTTTGTTTCCTGCTTTCTCAGTTTCTTTAGGCCTTGTTCCTGACTAAAGTCAGGATAGCAGTACTTGAAGTTTTCCCAGTCTGTTTGGAGTTTTTTCCATATCAACAACCAATTTTCTGATACTCCAATACTAACTGGATCTCCAATAATTCAATTCAATTCTAACACTACTTAGAATCAGATCCCACAAGATTTTCCCCATTTCTGATGGTAAGTGGTAATGGACTTATCATTCTAATGGTAATGAACTTATCATTTCAGTGGTAAGTCCTAAGGACCAGCCATACTTCTCACTGATCTGCTTTAAGTAGTGGGCTCATATGACCCCATCTCAGGTTTGACAATTTAGAATAGAATAGAATAGCTCCAAGAACTCAGGAACACATTTTCACTGGCTTACTACAAAGGATATAACTCAGGAATTGCTAAATGGAAAAATGCTTAGGAAGATTCGGGGCTATATGGTGTGTGGCTTCCATGCCCTCTTTCACTGCACTACCCTTTTAACACTTTGATTTGTTCACCAACCCAGCAGCTTCTTGAATCTCACTGTTCAAGAGTACTTAATAGAGCACAATCTCCAGTCCCCCTGCCCATCAAAGTCAAGGACTTGGGCTGAAAGTTCCAACCTTTTAATCACGTTGTCTTTCTGGTGACCTGAACCATTTTGACCCTATCTAGGGATCCCAATCTAAGCCACTTCACTAATACAAACTCAGCCGTGATCAAGAAGAGCTCATTATGAATAACAAAAGAAACTCCTATTTCTCAGTAAACTGCAAGAGTTTTAGGAGCCTTGTGCTAGGAATCTTGGACAAGCATCAAAGATAGTCTCTTTATATTACATAGCATAGACATTTTTTTTTTGTTTTTGCACTTAGTCACTGATGGGAA
Organism: Odocoileus virginianus; assembly: GCF_023699985.2. Classification (NCBI taxonomy): domain Eukaryota; kingdom Metazoa; phylum Chordata; class Mammalia; order Artiodactyla; family Cervidae; genus Odocoileus; species Odocoileus virginianus. The sequence goes on along the minus strand of NC_069708.1, from coordinate 41,493,612 downwards.
ACAAAGTGGATTCCTTTCTCTCTGTTGCTTGGAAGACATCACTTATTCTTTCAGTTATTTTCTTTCTAAACACTTTATAATTTCAAACTGCTCCTCAAAACATAAAATTTCCCTTTTCATACACTGCTGATGTTTTGAAATTACACATGCTGTGGAAGTTGATTTTTTTTTTTTTTTATCTAAAGATGTTCAAAATTACAGTTCAGTTCAGTTCAGTCCCGTCAGTCGTGTCCGACTCTTTGCGACCCCATGAATCGCAGCACACCAGGCCTCCCTGTCCATCAAAAACTCCCGGAGTTTACCCAAACTCATGTCCATTGAGTCAGTGATGCCATCCAACCATGTCAACCTCTGTTGTCCCCTTCTCCTCCTGCCTTCAATCTTTCCCAGCATCAGGATCTTTTCAAATCAGTCAGCTCTTTGCATCAGGTGGCCAAAGTACTGGAGTTTCAGGTTCAACGTCCGTCCTTCCAATGAACACTCAGGACTGATCTCATCTAGTATGGACTGGTTGGATCTCCTTGCAGTCCAAGGGACTCTCAAGAGTCTTCTCCAACACCACAGTTCAAAAACATCAATTCTTCTGTCTCAGCTTTCTTTATAGTCCAACTCTCACATCCATACATGACTACTGGAGAAACCATAGCCTTGACTAGACGGACCTTTGTTGGCAAAGTAATGTCTCTGCTTTTTAATATGTTGTCTAGGTTGGTCATAACTTTCCTTCCAAGGAATAAGCGTCTTTTAATTTCATGGCTGCAGTCACTATCTGCAGTGATTTTGAAGCCAAGAAAAATAAAGTCAGCCACTGTTTCCACTGTCTACCCATCTATTTCCCATGAAGTGATGAGACCAGATGCAATGATCTTAGCTTTCTGAATGTTGAGATTTAAGCTAACTTTTTCACTCTCTTCTTTCACTTGCATCAAGAGGCTCTTTAGTTCTTCTTCACTTTCTGCCATTAGGGTGGTGTAATCTGCATATCTGAGGTTATTGATATTTCTCCCAGCAATCTTGATTCCAGCTTGTGCTTCATCTAGGCCAGCGTTTCTCATGATGTACTCTGCATATAAGTTAAATAAGCAGGGTGACAATATACAGCCTTGACACACTCCTTTTCCTATTTGGAACCAATCTATTGTCCCATGTCCAGTTCCAACTGTTGCTTCCCGACCTGTATACAGATTTCTTAAGAGGCAGGTCAGGTGGTCTGTTATTTCCATCTCCTTCAGAATTTTCCACAGTTTATTGTGATCCACACAGTCAAAGGCTTTGGCATGGTCAATAAAGCAGAAATAGATGTTTTTTCTGGAACTCTCTTGTTTGTTTTCAGTGATCCCGCTGATATTGGCAATTTGATCTCTGGCTCCTCTGCCTTTTTTAAAACCAACTTGAGCATCTGGAAGTTCATGGTTCACATATTGCTGAAGCCTGGCTTGAAGACTTTTGAGCATTACTTTACTCGTGTGTGAGATGAGTGCAATTGTGTGGTAGTTGGAACATTCTTTGGCATTGCTTTTCTTTGGGATTGGAATGAAAACTGACGTTTTCCAATCCTGTGACCACTGCTGAGTTTTCCAAATTTGCTGGCATATTGAGTGCAGCACTCTCACAGCCTCATCTTTTATGATTTGAAATATCTCAGCTGGAATTCCATCACCTCCATTAGCTTTGTTTGTAGTGATGCTTCCTAAGTCCCACTTGGCTTCACATTCCAGCATGTCTGGCTCTAGGTGAGTGATCACACCATTGTGATTATCTGGGTTGTGAAGATCTTTTTTGTACTGTTCTATGTATTCTTGCTTTTACAATGTCCAGGAGAATAAGCCATTTGCTCAGTTAAGCAACAAATAAGTGAGACCAAGTATAGGCAATATATTAAAGCCCCTTCAAGAAGCATATACCATGCTTTCCATTTTCAATTCTTTGTATCCTATATTTGCTGCTCTTACCACTATATTACTATTACAAAGTTTGTTTCTATCTCCATTAGCAGTTGCCCCATAATTGACTAAGTGCACCTTGGCTCTAATATTCTTTCAATGAAAACTACTGTAGAAATCTTTGCCTTGAAAGAAAGCACAGTATTATAGTTGTGTCATACTTTATCAGCTAGTCTCCCATAAGATAGAAATACTTTGAGAAGGTATCTTGCTTTTTTGACATTGCATAATTTATCAAATAAAATGAACAGCATCATCAACAAGAGACATGTGAAAAGTTGAATGACTGATTTGAACATTAGGCTCAAAATATTCCCTTTCTTGTCATTTCCAGCAGACAGCATGAAACTTAAAGTTAAAAGCTGTCTGTTTAACAGAGCTTTTGAAATAAGTCAGCTACCCTTAAGGTGTGGGACTGTAACTTCTGGTTCTATCTAGTAGGAAAGCACTATAATATGAGAGAAAACACGTTTTTGAACAGTTTACAGTATAAAGAAACATGCTTACTATTAGAAAAGACCAAAAAGTATAATATTTTAAATGCTAGCCTTCCCCCAAAATGGTGACTTTTTTTCCAAGGTAATCCATAATATCATGAATTAGAGTATAGGACAGTGTTCTCCACTAATTTCTAGTTGAAAGGGTACCTTCTTTGAAACATTTCAAAGTGTTGATACAAGAGAGGTATGCTTGTGAAATGTGAATTATAAAGATACATGAGAGATGGAGGATATTACTTAAACTTAGAATCTTCCATTCTTATTCCTGGTAGGAATAGCAAAATATTTCCTGATTTTATGCTAAAATAAAGGAAAAATAAAACTGACAGAAATATTATTTTTAAGGGTGAATGTTCCCTTGAATGGGAGCAGTGTTAAAAAGAATATTACTTAATATAATTAAAGAAATATGTTTTCTGTTATAAGGCCTTCTAGGTGGTGCTAGTGGTAAAGAACCCGCCTGCTAATGCAGGAGACTTAAGAGACCCCAATTTGATCCCTGGGTCAAGAAGATCCCCTGGAAGAGGGCATGGCAACCCACTCCAGTATTCTTGCCTGGAGAATCCCATGGACAGAGGAACCTGGCAGGCTACAGTCCATAGGGTCACAAAGGGTTGGACCAACTGAAGTGAGTTAGCAATCACACACATTTTCTGTTATAATTTTATAGAGTAATAAGCCAATACATTGATATGTTTAATCATACATTTTAGCACCTTTGAATGAGATATTTACATAGTGTTTTTGAAAAGACAAATAACTGATCCATACCCTATACTGTGTTGGATAGTCTTAAGATTATTTTATTTTTATATTTAAATTTTATTATAATTTAATTTTTAAAATTCATTAAACATTGAAAAAAAGCAGCTATGTACTAGGACTCTGTTAGGCCTTGGGGAAAATATAAATAAGATACACTTTCATTCATTACTGATATCACAGCATAGCAGGAAATTCTTTAGACTCTTAACACATCCTAGTATTACTGATCAAAACAATCACTTTGACTTGAGTAGTGACAATGTAAAGAGATGATGCAGCAGCTTTCTTAGAATCATCTTTAACATAGTAAATTGAAGACGTTGTAAATAAGATAATTCATTCTTTTTTCTTGAGGTATATTTGACTTTTGATATATGAGTTTCAGATGTACAACATAGTAATTCAATCTTTTGATAGATGATACTCTATATAAAGTTACAAAATATTGACTATATTCCTGTTGCTGTATATTACATCCTTCCACTTATTAACTTTATATTTGGTAGTTTAAAAATCAGTTACATTAACATTGTTTCTATTTACTTAAAAAATAGGTCCAGTTTAGAATGAGGCTACTTTGAGCAGTAAAGCAAGTAATAATTTGTTTGAGAAAAGTTTCATTATCCATAAACTTGCTGCAATACTCTTATCTGTTCAAAACTCAGTCCTTTTCCTATTTCATTCATTCAGTTAATTTTTTGTTCACTCATTGGGTGATCATTCATTTATTAAGCAATGTCTCAGCCCTAGGCATAAAGAGTGAAGTTGATATGGTCCCTGTTCTCAAATAGCCCAGTTTATTAGCTTGTTCTAGCCCTGTATATTCATTTTTCTTAAAATGGTTGCACCCCTGAAAGTTTTCACAGTAGTAGTATAAGATCAGGCAGTTCAGGAAAAAGTTTGAAGTAGAGAAAGAAATCAGAGTAGAGAAAATATCTAATCTCTTACTTTCCAAGTCCCTTATCTTCTTCATAGAAATTGGCAATATGAGGTCAATATTGTACCACAATAATCAAAGAGAAAGACTGGTCCAGGAATTCCCCCTCACCTTAAATTCTTTCCTATATAAGAAAGCTTATTTTATTATTTATTTTACAGACACTTAAATAGTACTTATCACTTACTATGTTCTGGATACTGTTTGAAACACTTCAAGTTTGCAAAGCATTTTATTAAGTGGGCCCTGGGTAGAAGAAAATACACAGTATAAAAGCTAGTAGAATTGAGCTTTCTGATGAAAAAAAATAATCATCAGGTTAATAAGAATGACTAACAAGATATGTGCCTGGTGCTTCATATGCATTTTCTTTTAATATCAATTGAAAAGCTATAGACAAAGCCTATTGGTATCTCAGTTATACTGTTGAGTAAAACAGAGGTCAAATAAATCCAAGGTCACCTAGTAATTGATGGAGCCTGATTTCAAATTGACATGTTTGACTTCAAAGCATAAGTCCATACCATCACACTGAACTGGTTGTGTGTGAATTTGGATGCAGAGTTTAGAAATTTCTAGCCCTAAAGTTTCTACCTCATAATTTGTCAAGTTTTTGGAACTTGTATCATTTTTTGAAATTAATTTTTCTTGCAGTATAGTTGCTTTATAATGTGTTAGTTTCTGCTGTACAGCAAAGTGAGTCAGCCATAGGTATACATATATTCCCTCTTCTTTGGACTTCTGAAACTGCATCTTTATTGATTCATTTTTAGGGATCTCTTTCTTTTTTAATTGAGCTCTTTTTTATTGTAGGTTTATTTTCATTATTCAAAACTAGAACAGACACAGAGATCTCAATAAAACACTTAAATATAGTGTTATAGTCACACAGTAGAATACTATACAGTAATTAAAAATAATTTATGACTTTCACAACAAAGATAATTAAATTTACAGGCATAATATTAAGTTAAAGAATCATTCCTTTTATACAAAATTTAATTTTTTAGTTAAAGTGTAGTTGACTTACAGTATTATATTAGTTTCAGGTCAGCAACATAGTGATTCCATATTTTTGTAGATTATGCACCATACAGACTTATAATACTATTGACTGTATTTCCTGTGCTATGCATTCCAGCTCTATAACATTTATAAGAGGTAGTTTGTACCTCTTAAGTCCCTTTGACATAATTTTCCCATCCATACACACCTCATAAACCACTAGTTTGTTCTTTTTATCTGTGTCCTTTCTCTTATATTTGTTTTCTGTTTGTTAGATTCCACACATGAGTAAAAACATTTGTCTTTTTCTGTTTGGCATATTTCACTTAACATTATACCCTTCAGGTCTGTCCATGTTGTCACAAATGGAAAGGTTTCATTCTTTTTCATAGTTGAATAGTATTCCATTATAAAAATATATACCACAGATTCTTTATCCATTCATCTATTGATGGACATGTAGGTTGCCTCTATATGCAGAATGTTTTAAATAATGGTGAAATGAATATTTGTATGCATATATACTTTAAAATAATTTTTTCATTTTTCTTAAGATAAATGCCTGGGAGTAGAATTGCTAGATTGTATGGTAACTCTATTTTTAATTTTTTGAAGAATTTCATAGTGCTTTCCATAGTCGCTATACCAGTTTTTATCCCCACCAACAGTGTATGAGGGTTCCATTTTCTCATTTCTTATTTTTTGATGATAGTCATTCTGAAAGTTATGAGGTGATATCTCATTGTGGTATTGTTTTGGATTTCTCTGATGATCAGCAATGTTGAGCATTTTTTCATTTGCCTATTGACCACCTGTATGTCTTCTTTGGGAAAATGCCTCTTCAGATCTTCAGTGCATCTTTCAAAGATATTATTTGTTTTATTTTATTTTTTTATATCGACTTGCATAGATTGTTTATATATATTGGATACCAACCCCTGATCTGACATATCATTTGCTAATAATTTTTTCCCCTTTTAGTAGGTTGTCTTTTTGCTTTGTCAGTGGTTTATTTTGCTGTGCCAATCTTTTAAGCTTAATTAGGTCCCCTTTAAGAGACATATCCAAATAAATATTGCTAGGATTTATACCAAGGAGTGTTCTGTCTGTGTTCTCTACTAGGAGTTTTATGGTTCCAACCTTACTTTTAGGTCTTTAATCCATTTTGAGTTTATTTTTGAAAATGGTATGAGAAAATATTCTAATATCATCCTTTTACATGTTGTTGTCTAGTTTTCCCAGCACCACTTTTTGAAGAGGCCATCTTTTCTCCATTGTATATTCTTGCCTCCTTTGCCATAGATTAATTGTCCATTGGTGTGGGCTTATTTCCAGGCTCACTATTCTGTTCCAGTAATCTATGAGTCTGTTTTATGCCAGTACCATGTTGCTTTGATTATTGCAGCTATGTAGTATCGTCTGAAGTCAGGTAGCATGTTTCATTCAGCTCTGCCCTTCTTTTTCAAGATTGCTCTGGCTATTTGGGTTTTCATTTGTTTCCAAACAAATTTTAAAATTATTTGTTCTTTTTCTGTGAAAAATGCCATTGGCATTTTGATAGGGATTGCATTAAATCTGTAGATTCCAATATTATGTTGAGTGAAAGCAGTGAGCATGGGCATCCTTGCTTTATTCCTTATCTTAGAGGTAGTGTTTTCAAATTTTCATGATAAAGTATGACATTACCTGTGGACTTATCACCAATGGCCTTTATTATATTGATGTATATTCCCTCTATATCAACATTCTGGAAAGATGTTTTTTTTTTTTTTCTTTACACAATAAATTGATGTTGAATTTTGTTGAAAGCTTTTTCTATATCTATTGAGTTGATAATATGGTTTTTATTCTTCAATTTTTTAATGTGATACATCACACTAATTTGTGGATATTGAACCAACTTTGTGTCAATGGGATAGATCCTACTTATTCAAAGTTCATGACTTTTTAAAATGTATTGTTAGTTTCAGTTTGCAAATAGTTTTTTGAAGATATTTGCAACCATGGTCACCAATGACAAACAATTCATAATTTTCTTTTTCTGTGTCAGAGTGATCCTAGCCTTCCAGAATGAGTTCCAAAGAAAATTTTTTCCTATCCAGTTTTTAAAATAGTTTCAATAGGATAGGTGTTAACTCTTATCTAGCAGTTTGGTAGAATTCATCTATAAAACTGTCAGTCTTGGACTTCTGCTTTCTGGGAGATTTTTTTTTTTTAATTCTTGACTCAATATTTTTACTTATAATTTGTTCATATTTTTTATTTCTTCCTAGTTCAATCTTAGGAGATGTGACATTTCTAGGAATTTGTCTATTATTTTCTAGGTTGTTTACTTCTAGGTTGTCTATGCTATTGGCATATAGTTGCTTATAGTAATCTCTTTTTATCCTTTGTATTTCTCTGCTGTCTGTAACTACTTTTTAATTTCTGAATTTATTGATTTTGAACATCCTTTTTTCTTGATGGTTCTGGCTAAAGAATTATTGATTTTATCTTTTAAAACTCAGCTTTTCAGCTCTTAGTTTCACTTTTTTCTTTTTTAGTTTTTATTTCATTTATTTCTGCTCTGATCACTAGCATTTCTTTCCTTCTACTAACATTGGGGTTTGTTCTTCATTTTCTTGTTCCTTTTAGGCATGATGTTAGGTTATTTATTTGAAATTTTTCTTTTTTCCTGGGATATTGTTATAAACTTCCTTCTCAGAAATACTTTTACAGCATCACACAAATTTTGGATTGCTGTGTTTCAGTTTTCACTGTTCTTTGGGTGTATTTAAATTTCTTTGATTTCTTCAGTGATCTGTTGATTGTTTAGTAGCATATTGTTTAGCCTTCACATATTTGTGGGTGGTTTTGTTTGTTTGTTTGTTTTTTTGAAGTTTTTCTTAAGTTGATTTCTAGTCTCATAGCACCATGGTTGGAAAAGTTGCATGAGATGATTTCAGTTTTCTAAAATTTACTAAGGTTTGTTTTATGGCCTACCATGTGATCTGGTCTGGAAAATGTTCTGTGTGCACTTGACTTGTTATATCTTCCTGATGATGTGACCCTTTTATATTTACCCATTTAGTCTGTCTGTTCTAATGTGCCATCTAAGAACAATGTTTTCTTATTGCTTTATCTCTCTGGATGATTTGTCCATGGATGTAAGCAAGGTCCTAAAGTCACCTACTACTATTATTTACTGTTGATTTTCCCCTTTATATCTGTTAATATCTTCTTCTTCTTTTTGGTAAATTAATTTATACTAATTGGAGGCTAATTTCTTTACAATATTGTAGTGGTTTTTGCCATGCATTCACATGAATCAGCCATGGGTGTACATATGTCCCCCATCCTGAACCCCCCTTCCACCTCCATCCCCATCCCATCCCTCAGGGTTGTCCCAGTGCACCAGCCCTTAATGCCCTGTCTCATGTATTGAACCTGGAATAGCAATCTATTTCACATATGGTAATACACATGTTTCAATGCTGTTCTCTCAAATCATCCCACCCTCACCTTCTCCCACAGACTCCAAAAGGCTGTTCTTTAAATCTGTGCCTCTTTTGCTGTCTCACATACAGGGTCATCATTACCATCTTTCTAAATTCCATATATATGTGTTATTATACTGTATTGGTATTTTTCTTTCTGACTTATTTCACTCTGCATAATAGGCTCCAGTTTCATCCACCTCATTAGAACTGATTTAAATGCATTCATTTAATAGCTGAGTAATATTCCATTGTGTATATGTACCACAGCTTTCTTATCTATTCATCTGCCAATGGACATCTAGGTGGCTTTCATATCCTAGCTATTGTAAACAGTGCTGCAACGAATGTTGGGGTACACATGACTCTTTCAATTCTGGTTTCCTTGGTGTATATGCCCAACAGTGGGATTGCTGGGTCATATGGAAGTTCTATTTCCAGTTTTTTAAGGAATCTCCACACTGTTCTCCATAGTGGTTGTACTAGTTTGCATTTCCACCAACAGTGTAACAGGGTTTCATTTTCTCCACACCCTCTCTAGCATTTATTGCATGTAGACATTTTGATAGTAGACATTCTGATGGCATAAGAATGGTACCTCATCGTGGTTTTGATTTGTATTTCTCTGATAATGAGTGATGTTGGGCATGTTTTCATGTGTTTGTTAGCCATCTATATGTCTTCTTTGGAGAAATGCCTGCTTAGTTCTTTGGCCCATTTTTTGATTGGTTCTTTTATTTTTCTGGAATTGAGCTGCAGGAGCTGATTGTGTATTTTGGGGATTAATTCTTTGTCAGTTGCTTCATTTGCTATTATTTTCTCCCTTTCTGAAGGCTGTCTTTTCACCTTGCTTATAGTTTCCTTCATTGTGCAAAAGCTTTTAAGTTTAACTAGGTCCCACTTGTTTATTTTTGCTTTTATTTCCATTACTCTGGGAGGTGGGCCATAGAGGATCCTGTTGTGATTTACATCAGAGCATACATTTGCCTATGCTTTCCTCTAGGAGCTTTATAGTTTCTGGTCTTACATTTAGATCCTTAATCCATTTTGAGTTTACTTTTGTGTATGGTGTCAGAAAAAGTTTTAGTTTCATTCTTTTGCAAGTGATTGACCAGTTTTCCCAGCACCACTTGTTAAAGTGATTGTCTTTTCTCCATTGTATATTCTTCCCTTCTTTATCAAAGATCAGTTGTCCTAAGGTACATGGACTTATCTCTGGGGTTTCTATTTTGTTCCATTGATCTATGTTACTGTCTTTATGCCTGTACCATACTGTCTTGATGACTACAGCTTTGTACTATAGTCTGAAGTCAGGCAGGTAGATTCCTCCAGTTCCATTCTTCTTTCTCAAGATTGCTTTGGCTATTTGAGGTTTTTCTGTAATTCCATACAAATTGTGAAATTATGTCTTCTAGTTATCTGAAAATACCATTGGTAGCTTGATAGAGATTGCATTGAATCTATAGATTGCTTTGTGTAGTATACTCATTTTCACTATATCAAATTTTCTGATCCATGAACACGGTATATTTCTCCATCTATTTATGTAATCTTTGATTTCTTTCATCAGTGTACTATAGTTTTCTATATATAGGTCTTTTGTTTCTTTAGGTAGATTTATTCCTAAGTGTTTTATTATTTTCATTGCAATGGTGAATGGAATGGTTTCCTTAATTTCTCTTTCTGTTGTCTCACTGTTAGTGTATAGGAATGCAAGGGGTTTCTTTGTGCTAATTTTATATCCTGCAACTTTACTATATTCATTGATTATCCCTAGTAGTTTTCTGGTGGAGTCCTTAGGGTTTTCTATATAGAGGATCACGTCATCTGCAAACAGTGAGGTTTTTACTTCTTCTTTTCCATTCTGGATTCCTTTTATTTCTTTTTCTTCTCTGATTGCTGTGGCCAATACTTCCAAGAATATGTTGAATAGTAGTGGTGAGAGTGGGCACCCTTGTCTTGTTCCTGACTTTAGGGGAAATGCTTTCAGTTTTTCAATGTTGGGAATGATATTTGCTGTTGGCTTGTCACATATGGCTTTTATTATGTTGAGGTATGTTCCTTCTATGCCTAATTTCAGGAGGGTTTTTATCATAAATGGATGTTGAATTTTGTCAGAGCATTTTTCTGCATATACTGAGGTAATCATATAGATTTTATTTCAGTTTGTTAATGTGGTGTATCACATTGATTGATTTGTGAATACTGAAAAATCCTTGCATCCCTGGGATAAAGCCCACTTGGTCATGATGTATGATCTTTTTAATACATTGTAGGATATTGTTTGCTAGAATTTTGTTAAGGATTTTTGCATCTATGTTCATCAGTGATATTGGCCTACAGTTTCCTTTGTTTGTGGCATCTTTGTCTGGTTTTGGTAATAGAGTGATGGTGGCCTCATAGAATAAGTTTGGAAGTTTACATTCCCCTACAATTTTCTGGAAGAGTTTGAGTAGGAACGGTGTTAGCTGTTCTCTAAATTTTTTGTAGATTTCACTGTGAAGCCATTTTGTTCTGGACTTTTTTTTGTAGGAAATTTTCTGATTACAGCCTCAATTTCCATGCTTAAATTCTCCAAGCCAGGCTTCAGCAATATGTGCACCGAGAACTTCCAAATGTTGAAGCTGGTTTTAGAAAAGGCAGAGGAACCAGAGATCAAATTGCCAATATCTGCTGGATCATTGAAAAAGCAGCAGAATTCCAGAAAAACATCTATTTCTGCTTTATTGACTATGCCAAAGCCTTCCACTGTGTGGATCACAATAAAATGTGGAAAATTCTGAAGGAGATGGGAATACCAGACCACCTGACCTGCCTCTTGAGAAATCTATATGCAGGTCAGGAAGCAACAGTTAGAACTGGATATGGGACAACAGAATGGTTCCAAATAGGAAAAAGAGTACGTCAAGGCTGCATATTGTCACTGTGCTTATTTAACTATATGCAGAGTACATCATGGGAAACGTTGGGCCGGAAGAAGCACAAGCTGGAATCAAGATTGCTGGGAGAAATATCAGTAACCTCAGATATGCAGATGACACCACCCCTAGGGCAGAAAGTCAAGAGTAGCTAAAGAGCCTCTTGATGGAAGTGAAAGAGGAGAGTGAAAAAGTTGGCTTAAAGCTTAACATTCAGAAAGCTAAGATCATGGCATATGGTCCCATCACCTCATGGAAAATAGATGGGGATACAGTGGAAACAGTGTCAGAGTTTATTTATTTTTTGGCTCCAAAATCACTGCAGATGGTGACTGCAGCCATGAAATTAAAAGACGCTTACTCCTTGGAAGGAAAGTTATGACCAACTTAGATAGCATATTAAAAAGCAGAGACATTACTTTGTCAACAAAGGTCCATCTCGTCAAGGCTATGGTTTTTCCAGTGGTCATGCATGGATGTGAGAGTTGGACTGTGAAGAAAGCTGAGCACCAAAAAATTGATGCTTTTGAACTGTGGTGTTGGAGAAGACTCTTGAGAGTCCCTTGGACTGCAAGGAGATCCAACCAGTCCATCCTAAAGGAGATCAGTCCTGGGTGTTCTTTGGAAGGACTGATGCTGAAGCTGAAACTCCAGTACTTTGGCCACCTCATGCGAAGAGTTGACTCATTGGAAAAGACCCTGATGCTGAGAGGGATTGGGGGCAGGAGGAGAAGGGGACAACAGAGGATGAGATGGCTGGATGGCATCACCGACTCAATGGGCATAAGTTTGAGTAGACTCCGAGGGATTGTGATAGACAGAGAGGCCTGGTGTGCTGCGATTCATGGGGCCGCAAAGAGTCGGACATGACTGAGTGACTGAACTGAACTGATGGGTCTGTTAAGATTTTCTTTCTTCCTGGTTCAGTTTTGGAAAGTTATACTTTTCTACAAATTTGTCCATTTCTTCCAAGTTGTTAATCTTATTGACATATAGTTGCTGATATTAGTCACTTATGAGTCTTTGTATTTCTGTGTTGTCTGTTGTGATTTCTCCATTTTCATTTCTAATTATGTTGATTTGGTTCTTCTCCCTCTTTTTCTTGATTAGACTGGCTAATGATTTGTTTATTTTATTTATCTTCTCAAAGAACCAGCTTTTAGTTTTGTTTATTTTTTACTATGGTCTGCATTGTTTCTGTTCATTTATTTCTCCCCTAATTTTTATGACTACTTTCATTCTGCTAACTCTGGGGTTCTTCATTTCTTCTTTTTCTGGGTGCTTTAGGTGTAGAGTTATGTTTTTGTTTGATTTATCTCTTGCTTCCTGATGTAAGGTTGTATTGCTATGAACCATACAGTTTGCTCTGCTTTTACTGAATCCCATAGGTTGTGGGTTGTTGTGTTTTCATTTTCACTCATTTCTATGCATATTTTGAATCACTTTTTTATTTCTTCTGTGGTTTCTTGGTTATTCAGAGGTGTGTTGTTTAGCCTCCATATGTTTGTATTTTGTATTTTCCTTTTCCTGTAGTTGATATCTTATCTTACTGCATTGTGATAAAAAAAAGATGCTTGAAATGATTTCAATTTTTTTGAATTTCCCAAGGCTAGATGTATGGCCCAGGATGTGATCTATCCTGGAGGATGTTCTGTGTTCACTTGAGATAAAGGTGAAATTCATTGTCTTGGGGTGTAACGTCCTATAGATATCAGTTAAGTCTAACTGGTCCATTGCATCATTTAAGGTTTGCGTTTCCTTGTTAATTTTCTGTTTAGTTGATCTATCCATAGGTGTGAGTAGGGTATTAAAGTCTCCCACTATTATTGTGTGACTGTTAATTTCCCTTTTCATACTTGTTAGCATTTGCCTTACATATTGCAGTGCTCCTATGCTGGGTGCATATATATTTATAATTTATATCTTCTTCTTGGAGTATTCTTTTTATCATTATGTAGTGTCCTTCTTTGTCTCTTTTCAAAGCCTTTATTTCAAAGTCTATTTTTGCTGATATGAGTATTGCTATTCCTGCTTTCTTTTGGTCTTGATTTGTGTGAAATATCTTTTTCCAGCCCTTCACTTCCATTCTGTATGTGTCCCTTGTTTTGAGGTGGGTCTCTTGTAGACAGCATATATGGGGGTCTTGTTTTTGTATCCATTCAGCCAGTCTTGGTCTTTTCTTTGGGGCATTCAGCCCTTAATGCCCCAATAATTTATATTTAGGGTAATTATTAATAAATATGATCCCATTGCCATTTGCTTTGTTGTTTTGGGTTCGAGTTCATAAACCTTTTCTGTGTTTTCTCTCTAGGGGAGATCTTTTAGCATTTGTTGAAGACCTGGTTTGGTGGTGCTGAATTCTCTCAGCTTTTGCTTGTCTGCAAAGCTTTTGATTTCTCCTTCCTATTTGAATGAGATCCTTGCTGGGTACTGTAATCTGTACTGTAATCTGTAGTTTTGGTTTTTTTTTCCCCCTTTCATCACTTCAAGTGTGTTCTGCCATTCCCACCTGGCCTGAAGAATTTCTATTGAATGATCAGCTGTTATCCTTATGGGAATCCCCTTGTGTGTTATTTTTTGCTTTTCCCTGGCTGCTTTTAATATTTGCTTTTTGTGTTTGATCTTCATTAATTTGGTTAATATGTGTCTTGGAGTGTCTTGCCATGGGTTTATCCTGTTTGGGACTCTCTGGGTTTTTGGACCTGGATGGCTATTTCCTTCCCCATTTTAAGGAAGTTTTCAAATATTACCTCCTCAAGTATTTTCTCATGGCCTTTCCTTTTCTTCTTCTGGGACTTCTATGGTTAGAATGTTGGGGTGTTTAACATTGTCCCAGATGATAAAACATCTAGGTTAATTGTAAAGAGATTCTCCATAGTGAGGGACATCCAGAGTGGTTCACAGAGTTACATGGAGAAGAGAAGAGGGAGGAGGGAGATAGAGTTGACCAGGAGGAGAAGAGGGGGAGTCAAATGGGGAGAGGCCAATATAGTCAGTAATCAGGTCCCTAACTCTTCTCCACAGCCCGGAACACCCAGAGAGATTCACAGAGTTAAGTAGAGAATAGAAAGGGGAGTGAGGAGATAGAGGTGATCTTGGGGAGAAAAAGTAGAGTTAATAGGAGAGAGAGCAATCAAGGCAGCAATCACAGCCCTAAGCAAAAATGGATACTGAAGATTAGATTCTTAAAGGTACAAAATTCATAATGCATACCAAAAAGGAGAGATTAAAAATCAAAAGTAGAGGCTAGACTCTGGAAAATGCACTATTAAAAATACAGAACAAAATCAATCACAAAAATTATAAAAAATATATATGAAATTTGCTTTAAAAACAGGGTCTTTTTTTGCAAGTTAATAGTAGGTTATAATGGAGAAGGAAATGGTAACCTATTCCAGTATTCTTGCCTGAAGAATCCCAGGGATAGAGGAGCCTGGTTGGCTGCTGTCTATGGGGTCCCACAGAGTTGGACACAACTGAAGTGACTTAGCAGCTACAGCAGTAGGTTATAAAATGAAAATTAAAGAGTAATCAAGAATTTAAAAATAAAAAAAATTAAAAATGATAATGGTAAAAATATACCTAGGAATTTCTCTGGAGTTTTCAAGGACAGTGTGGGGTCAGTTCAGTCAGATAATTCCTTGTTCCAGCTTATACTTCTTCTGAAGATCTATTGGCCTCTTCCAATGCTTAGTCAATGCTAACTATAGGGTTTTAATCTTTTTCATCTGTCACTTCTAGAGCAGTTCCCTCTTCTTTGTTTTTGTTTTTTGTTTTTTTTGGGGGTGGGGGGGTTTCCTCTGTTTGAAGTCTTTTCAGTGTCTAATTTCTTCCCTGACACAAGGGGGTGAAGGTGGTCACTTATTTAGGCCAACTTGTTCAGTTGTGCTGTTGGGAGGGAGGAACACTGCAAACAAATATCACTGGTATCACTGGTGTGTGTGTGAGGAGTGCTCGCAGTATGGACCACATTGGGTTTCCCCCTGCTCAGCATGTGTGCTTTCCCAGTCTACACTGCTCAGGCTCCTGGTTCCTCTGCAGGGGAACTATCCAAAGCAGGCCCTGGGTTTTGCACACTTCCCAGGTCCAAGCTGCTCAGATTCAGGTTCTTGGGTACTCCACAAAGGCACAAACTCAGTTGGGCCTGCGTTTTGTGCCCTTTCCAGGTCTGAGCAGCTCAGGCAACAAGG
Organism: Odocoileus virginianus; assembly: GCF_023699985.2. Taxonomy (NCBI): domain Eukaryota; kingdom Metazoa; phylum Chordata; class Mammalia; order Artiodactyla; family Cervidae; genus Odocoileus; species Odocoileus virginianus. Next base: position 41,477,878 of record NC_069708.1, on the reverse strand, counting down.
TTCTTGGTGAGTGCACTGTTCCAGGTGGGCGGTGCATCTTAATCACCTCCATGGTCCCAGGTTTCCTGGGTGTGCAGTGAGAGCACCTTCTCAGGTGTGCTGTGTGTCTCCTCTGGGGAGCTGATCTCTGACTGTGACCCTCTTGGCAGATGTCAACCATCCAGGATCCCAAGAAGACTTGGTTAGCGACTGAGAACCCGCTCACATTTTGGTGGAGGATGCCATTTCTGGGACTGAGATTGCCCCTTGCCTTCAGGCTCTGGCTGCCACCCGCCTGTTTCTTTGCCTCTGGTGTGGCGGGGGAGGGGCCGGTCCACAGCTGGCTAGCTCTCCTCTGGTATTCGCTCAATCCTTTGTTCTGTGAGCAGGCCAGGCTACACCTCAGGTTAGAGCTTTTCCCGGGAAAGTTCTCTCTCTCTCTCTCTCTCTCTTTTTTTTTCTCTCTGGTTATCCCATAGTTTGGGTTGCTATCTCAAGTTAACACCCTCAGATTGTCCTCAGGACATTCAGGCCTGGTCCTTACCCTAAGCATGCAACCCGTGCCTCCATGTTTGGCTCCCTGCCCGCTGGTGGCGGACGTGAGTGTCTGGGCCACTTCTCCGCTGGGAGCTGCTGTTAGGCATATATTCTGTGGGTTGTTTTTCTTTCTTTCTTTCTTTCTTTTCCCTCCCAGTTATGTTGCCCTCCAAGATTGCAAAACTCCCCACAGAGGAGTGAGAGGGTTTCCTGGTGTTTGGAAACTTCTCCTCCTTCACGACTCCCTCCCTGGTATATGGGTCTACATCCCTAACCCTTTTGTCTCTCTTTTAGTCTTTTATATTTGTCCTACCTCCTTTCAAAGAGAATGGGCTGCCTTTCTGGGTGCCTGGTGTCCTCTGTCAGTTTTCAGAAGTTGTTTTGTGGAAGTTGCTCATCATTCAAATTATCTTTTGATCAATTTGTGGGGGAGAAAATGGTCTTCCCATCCTATTCCTCTGCCATCTTAGGACTGCCCATTAATATCTTCTTTATGTATTTAGGTGCTTCTATGGTGGGTGCATACATATTTACAATTGTTATGGCTTCTCCTTGGATTGATCCCTTGGTCATTATGTAATACCCTTCTTTGTCTCTTATAACAGTATTTATATTACACTCTGCTTTGTCAGATATAAGTATTGCTAGCCCAGCTATCTTTTGATTTCTATTTGCGTGGAGTACACTTTCCCATCCCTTCACTTTTACTCTGTGTATATCTATCAGTCTGAATTGAGTCTCTTGTATGCAGCATATACATAGGCCTTGTTTTTCATATCCCATCAGCCAGTTTATGTCTTTTGATTGGAGCATTTAGTTCATTTACATTTACAGTAATTGTTAATACATACGTTCACATTGTCACTTTATTAATTTTGGGGAGGTTGCTTTTGTAGTTATTTTTTGTTCCTTTTTCCTTATTTTGTTCTCTTGTGATGTGATGACTATTTTTTGTCTTATGTTTGTATTCCCTTCTCATTTTTGAGTGTGTATCTACTATAAATTTTTGGTTTGTGGTTACCATGAGGTTTATATACATTAATAGTAATATCTCTGTACATACATATGGTTGTTTTAAGTTCCTGATCTCTTAGTTTCAAGTGCATTTTAACAATATTGCATTTGTACTCCCCTCACCTCACATTTACTCATTTTGTCATCCTATTTTACATCTAATTTTTTGGTGAATAACTTAACTGCTTATTTTGGATACAGATAATTTTTCTACTTTTGTGTTTTAAACTTCCTGTCAACTTTGTATGTGGTTGATTTTCTATCTTTACTGTATATTTACCTCTACTGTATGAGGTTTTACTTTTCCTAATTTTTATGTATCTAGTTGTGGCTTTTTTTTTTCTTTGTGTAATAAAGTTTTATTAAAGTATAATAGAGATTAGAGAAAGCTTCTGACAGAGACATCAGAAGGGGATAGAAAGAGTACCCTGGCCTTTTTTTTTTTTAAGCTTAGGTAAGGTCCTTTCATATTTCTTGTCACGGTGGTTTGTTGATACTGAGCTCTTTTTACTATTGCTTATCTATAATACTTTTGATCTCTTCATTAATTCTGAATAAGAGCCTTGACAAGTCGATTATTATTAGTTTTAGGTTTTTAACTTCCATCACTTTAACTGTATTATGCCACTTTCATCTGGTTTGCAAAGTTTCTGCTGAAAAGTTAGCTGATAGCTTTATGGGAGTTCCCTTGTATGTAACTTGTTCCATTTCCCTTGATGCTTTTAATATTCTCTGTTTATCTTTAATTTTTGCCATTTTAGTTACAGTGTGTTTTGGTGTATTATCCTTGGTTTGATCCTGTTTGGGACTCTCTGTGCTTCCTGGTCTTGGATATCTGTTTCCACTGCCAAGTTAGGGAAGTTTTCAGACATTAACATTATATCTTCAAATATGTTCTCTGCTCCTTTCTCCCTCTTCTCCTTCTAGGGCCCCTATAATGTGAATGTTAGCATGTTTGATGTTTTCCCTAAGATCTCTTACATTGTCCTTCTTTCTTTTCATTCTTGTTCCTTTTCTTTCTGTTCAACTTCAGTGATTTTCAATACTCTGTCTTCTAGCTTGCTGATTTTTTCCACTTTATTATTTAGCCTAATGTTGATTCCTTCTAGTGTATTTTTCATTTCAGTTATTGTATTCTTCATTTTTGGTTGTTCTTTATATTTTCCAACTCTTTGTTAAAAACTTCTACCTGGGTAAATATCTGGAGAAAACCATAATTCAAAAAGATGCTTGACCCTCGATGTTCATTACAGCACATTTAAAATAGTTAGCACATGGAAACAACCTAAATATCCATCAACAGAGGGATAGATAAAGAAGTTGTGGTACATATATGCAATGGGATATTACTCGGCAACAAAAAGGAACATAATTATGCCATTTGCATCAATATGGAGGAATTATAGGTTGTCATACTAAGTGAAAAACAAATTTTATATGATATCAATTTACATGGAATCTAAAAAAAGTGTACAAATGAGCATATTTACAAAGCAGAACTAGAGTCATGTTTGTAGAAACACACTTATTGTTACTAAGGGGGAAAGGGGAGAGGGATAAATTGGGACTGACATATTCACATTACTGTATGTAAAATAGATAACTAATAAGGACCTGCTGTATAGCATAGGGAATTCTACTCAATACTCAGTATATATAATATAATATATAATATTATAATATATGTTATATATTATAATATATACATATAAATTTAAATATGAATATAAATTTAAATATGGCTATATTTAAATATGAATATATATAAGTATAAATATATATAAATGTAATATATAAATATAAATGATATGTATAAAATATATAAATACAAATAAATATATTTTATATAAATATAAATAAATATATATACTGATTCACTTTGCTGTACAGCTAAAAGTGTGTAATACAATTTTATAAATCAACTATACTCCAATAAGTTATTTAAAAAATATTTTTACTTCTTGCTCTATGCATTCCCCTGAGTTCTTTGATCACCTTTATGATCATTATTGTAAACTCTTTCTCAGGTAGATTGCCTATCTTCACTTCTTCTTCTGGGGTTTTATCTTATTCCTTTGGTTGGAATGTGTTCCTCTGTCAACTCGTTTTGCCTGACTTTCTATGTGGGCCGTGTGCTGTTGTACACTAACTACTGTGTAGTTCAGTAGGCTTGTTTGGCTCTCAGTCCAGTTAATTGTTAGATCCTGCCTTGCAGAGGCTACTGGTTGGTTGGATCATGTCATGAGGCATCTGGCTGCAGAACCAGAGAGGGTTCAGTGCACTTCATTTCGGTTCAGTCGCTCGGTTGTGTCCGACCCTTTGCGATTCCATGAACTGCAGCATGCCAGGCCTCCCTGTCCATCACCAATTCCCAGAGTCCACCCAAACCCATGTCCATTGAGTTGGTGATGACATCCAACCATCTCATCCTCCGTTGTCCCCTTCTCCTCCTACCCTCAAACTTTCTTAGAATCAGGGTCTTTTCCAATGAGTCAACTCTTCGCATTAGGTGGCCAAAGTATTGGAGTCTAAGCTTCAACATCAGTCCTTCCAATGAGCACCCAGGACTGATCTCCTTTAGGATGGACTGGTTGGATCTCCTTGCAGTCCAAGGGACTCTCAAGAGTCTTATTTAACACCACAGTTCAAAAGCATCAATTCTTTGGCACTCAGCTTTGTTTATAGTCCAAATCTCACATCCATACATGACCACTGGAAAAACCATAGCCTTGACTAGACGGACCTTTGTTGACAAAGTAAGATCTTTGCTTTTTAATATGCTATCTAGGTTGGTCATAACTTTCCTTCCAAGGAGCAAGTGTCTTTTGATTTCATGGCTGCAATCACCATCTGCAGTGATTTTGGAGCCCAGAAAAATAAAGTCAGCCACTGTTTCCACTGTTTACCCATCAATTTGCCATGAAGTGATGGGACCGGATGCCATGATCTTAGTTTTTTGAATGTGGAGATTTAAGCCAACAGTTTTACTCTCCTCTTCCACTTTCATCAAGAGGCTCTTTAGTTCCTCTTCACTTTCTGCCATAAGGGTGGTGTCATCTGTGTATCTGAGGTTATTAATCTTGATTTCAGCTTGTGCTTCCTCCAGCCTAGCATTTCTCATGATGTACTCTGCATGTAAGTTAAATAAGCAGGGTGACAAAATACAGCCTTGATGTACTCCTTTTCCTATTTGGAACCAGTCTGTTGTTCCATGTCCACTTCTAACTGTTGCTTCCTGACCTGCATACAGATTTCTCAAGAGGCAGGTCAGGTGGTCTGGTATTCCCATTTTTGAATAATTTTCCACATTTTATTTTGATCTACACAGTCAAAGGCTTTGGCATAGTCAATAAAGCAGAAATAGATGTTTTTCTGGAACTCTGCTGCTTTTTCGATGATCCAGTGGATGTTGGCAATTTGATCTCTGGCTCTTCTGCCTTTTCTCAAACCAGCTTGAACATCTGAAAGTTCATGGTTCACGTATTGCTGAAGCCTGACTTGGAGAATTTTAAGCATCACTTTACTGGCCTATGAGATGAGTGCAATTGTGTGGTAGTTTGAGCATTCTTTGGCATTGCCTTTCTTTGGGGTTGCAATGAAAACAGATATTTTCCAGTCCTGTGGCCACTGCTGAGTTTTCCAAATTTGCTGGCATAGTGAGTGCATCACATTCACAGTATCATCTTTTAGAATATGAAGTAGCTCAACTGGAATTCCATCACCTCCACTAGCTTTGTTAGTAGTGATGCTTCCTAAGGCACTCTTGACTTCAAATTAAAGGATGTCTGGCTCTAGGTGAGTGATCACACCATTGGGATTGTTTGGTTCATAAAGATCTTTTCTGTACAGTTCTCCTGTATATTCTTGCCACATCTTCTTAATAACTTCTGCTTCTGTTAGGTCCCTACCACTTCTGTCCTTTATTGAGCCCATCTTTGCACAAAATGTTCCCTTGGTATCTCGAATTTTCTTGAAGTGATATCCAGTGTTTCCTATTTTATTGTTTTCCTCTATTTCTTTGCATTGATCACTGAGGAAGGCTTTCTTATCTCTCTTGGCTATTCTTTGGAACTCTGGATTCAAATGGGAATATCTTTCCTTTTCTCCTTTGTCTTTCACTTCCCTTCTTTTCACAGCTATTTGTAAGGCCTCTTCAGACAGCCATTTTGCTTTTTTGCATTTTTTTTCCCTTGGGGATGGTCTTTATTCCTGTCTCCTGTGCAATGTCATGAACCTCCATCCATGGTTCATCAGGCACTCGGTCTATCAGATCTAGTTCCTTAAATCTATTTCTCACTTCCTCTGTATAGTCATAAGGGATTTAATTTAGGTCATACCTGAATGATCTAGTGGTTTTCTCCACTCTCTTCAATTTCAGCCTGAATTTGGCAATAAAGAGTTCATGATCTGAGCCACAGTCAGCTCCCAGTCTTGTTTTTGCTGACTATATAGACCTCCATCTTTGGCTTCAAAGAATATAATCAATCTGATTTCAGTGTCGACCATCTGGTGATGTCCATGTGTAGAGTCTTCTCTTTTGCTGTTGGAAGAGGGTGTTTGCTATGACCAGTGTGTACTCTTGGCAGAACTCTATTAGCCTTTGCCCTGCTTCATTCTCTACTCCAAAGCCAAATTTGCTTGTCACTCCATGTGTTTCTTGACTTTCTACTTTTGCATTCCAGTCCGCTATAATGAAACTGACATATTTTGGGGGTGTTAGTTCTAGAAGGTCTTGTAGGTCTTCATAGAACCATTCAACTTCAGCTTCTTCAGCTTTACTGGTCGGGGCATAGACTTAGATTACCGTGATGTTGAATGGTTTGCTTTGGAAACAATCAGAGGTCATTCTGTCGTTCCTGAGATTGCATCCAATTACTGCATTTTGGACTCTTTTGTTGACTATGATGGTTACTCCATTTCTTCTAAGGTATTCCTGCCCACAGTAGTAGATATAATGGTCATCTGAGTTAAATTCACCCATTCCAGTCTATCTTAGTTCACTGATTCCTAGAATGTCGATGTTCACTTGTCATCTCCTGCTTGACCACTTCCAATTTGCCTTGATTCATGGACCTAACATTCCAGGTTCCTATGCAATATTGCTTTTGACAGCATTGAACCTTGCTTCTATCACCAGTCCCATCCACAACTGGGTGTTGTTTTTGCTTTGGCTCCATCCCTTCATTCTTTCTGGAGTTATTTCTCCCTTGATCTCCAGTAGCATATTGGGCACCTACCGACCTGGTGAGTTCATCTTTCAGTGTCCTATATTTTTGCCTTTTCCTACTGTTGATGGGGTTTTCAAGGCAAGAATACACAAGTGGTTTGCCATTCTCTTCTCCAGTGGACCACATTTTGTTCCTGCCTCTGTACTGAGGTAGTTCTGGCTCACTGGTAGGCACTGTAAGAGTTTAGGAGATTATGGGCCTGGTGCTCACCTCCTAGTGGATGAAGCCAGATCCTAAAATTAATGCTCGCCCTTTGGTAGGCAGACTGAGGTCCTGGGGTCTGGCTGCAGGGCCCAGGAATTCCCAGAACTACTGTCAGACCACTGGTACTTGGGGTTGGTTCCTGACACAGCTGGTTTTAGGGTCTGCGTTGTCCCAAAGCTTGTGTTGGTCTGCTGGTGGTTGGATTCAGGGACCTGCTGGTCCTAAGACTGATGTTGTCATGCTGGTGAGTGGGTAGATCCACAGACTGCAAAGGTATTGTTGTCCAGGCACTGGTTTCTGCCTCATGCCAGTAGATCTGGGACCCCATATCTCTGGTTGCAGGAACCTGGGGAGTCTTGGCTCTAGTGACTGTGCATTGATATGTGGAGTCTGATCCTGGGCTCTCTGGTGGATAGGGCCATGTCCCAAAACAACTGTGGGCTCAGAGAGGTCTTAAGACAGGCTCTCTTCTGGTTGATGGGGCTGTGTCCCAGCCCAGCTATTTTCTTGGCTTGAGGTGTCCTGGCACTTGTGCTTATAAGCTTTTGTGCTGATGTGGGGCTGGGTTTTGGGGCTAATAAGGTAGAGAAAGGATTCCAAAATAGTGTTCATCAGCACCAGTGTCTACATGGTAGATGAATCTCCCCAAAATGGCTCCTGTCAATATCTATGTTCCCAGGGTGAACTCCAGTTGCCTCCTGTGTCTCTGGGAGACTCCAAGTTCAGCAGATAGGTCTGACCCAGGCTCCTTTCAAATTAACTTCTGCTCAGGTTCCCAGAGCCTGTGAAATTTTGTGTGCTCCCTTTACGAGTAGAATCTTTATTTCCCACAGTCCTCTGAGTCTCCCAAATGTAAGCCCTGGTGATCTTCAAAGCCAAACTTCTTAGGGGCTCATCTTCCTTGTTCAGGACCACTGGGCTGGGGTGCATGATGTTGGACTCAGACCTTTACCCCTTGGGGAAAACCTCTGCAGTTATCATTATTCTTTCATTTGTGGACCACCCACCTGTGGGTATGCGACTTGACTATATCACATCTCTGCCTGCTCCTGTCTCGTTGTGTTGCCTTCTCTATATCTTTAGTTGTAGAAGATCTTCCCTGGTAGGTTCCAGTCTTTTCACTGATGGTTGTTCTTTTTCATTGATGGTTGTAATTTTGGTGTGCCCATGAGCAGAGGAATTTAGGGTCTTTATAGTCTGCTATTTTGGCTATCTCCCCCCATTTTTAAATCAGATTGTTTGTTTTGTCAGTACTGAGTAGTAAAAAGTCTCTATTTTAAAAGTCTTTTAGAAAATAAAAAACAGAATCTTACTAGTACACTGAAAGGGTTTTGATAGTGAGTGGGCTTCCCTGGTGGCTCAGACTCTACAGAATCTGCCTGTAATGCAGGAGACCTGGGTTCAATCCCTGGGTCAGGAAGATCCCCTGGAGAAAGGAATGGCAACTCACTCCAGTAATTTTGCCTAGAGAATCTCATGGACAGAGGTGCATAGTGGGGTTCATGGGGTTGCAAAGAGCTGGATACTTAGTGAATAGCTAAGCACACACACACAACCATACACAGTGAGACCTGGGAAGAGTAGTTGGCAAAGTCACTGAGGAAAAAGGAGTGGCTAGATAGAACCAGGAAGTTGATAGAAGCTGGTAACTTAATTGACTTAACAGTTTGCCTGTCAACCTCTTTCCTTCCAGCACTAATTGGCTAAGGTTGTTTACTGAAACTTAAGATTATACCATCATTTAATTAGCAGAATACATTCCTTTTTTGGGAGATTTAAATTAAAGGAATAGGGTTGTGGTAGTTAGCTGCTTTAATACAAGAGTATCAGTTTTGGCACACTGGATTTCCTTCTTTCTTTCTTTCTTTTTTTTAAATCAGAGACTAGATTAATAAAAGTATCACCTCAGGAAAATGTCTTAAAGTATTTGTATTTAGGACTTAATTCATCCTTAGGTGGATTCCTTTCTTGTTCTTCTTTCTTTTAGGTCTTTCCACTCAGATCAGAACCCCCATTCTTGTCAAAATGTGCCTTCCTGAAATTTCTTTTCATCTACTGTTATATTTTAGCTATTTATCTCACACATAAGCATAGAGTAGTGCCTGGATTTTTCTTTATTTTCAAAAACTTTTTCAGTTCAATACTGATGTTCACATTTAATATGTATACACATTACTCCTCTGCTTGAAATCCTTCAGTGTCTTCCCATTCTCAGCAAGGTTAAAAGCCGAAGTCTTATACAACTCTATACAATGAGAATATTCTGCATGTTGATGTTAATAAGGAAAAACAAAAGTGAAAGATAATACCATGTTGCATCTTCAATTATTTCAGGAATTTGTTTTTACTCTTCTGATGTTTCCTGAAAAATAAAATAGTTTATTTTTTTAATTGTTTAATAATAGCTGTCATAGTGCAGACCAATTTTAGTACTATCTCATTAATTAAATCTTGAAGAAGATATTTTTGGCATCAGCAAAGGTAAACTTCCCACAAAATTCATCTTAATTTAGGGTTAATCATGGAGTTTGCATGAATACATTTATACTTCAAAATAACTCAGAACTGGCAGAAATCTTTCTTTTTTCTTCATCTTCTAAAATGGGGAAATTTTTAACCTTTTTAGCAGTAAGAATAAGGTTTTTTATGCCTTATGGCATCACTTAGCCACACTGCTGCTGATAAAGTTTGAAGAGAAATTGAATTTCATTCTATACATTACTGAATACTATAAAAATCTGTGGCCACACAATAATGAGAATCATAGTAATATAAGCCTTTTGCTCATCACTATAAAATTTAAATTCATAATTTTAACAGTGTGCTATTATGCATTTGTATTTAATTTGCTTACTCTGCCAACATACAACAAAAAATACAATTACAGAAAAACAGCGGGAAGAAAAAAAATAGTGACAATCCCAACAGGGATGTGAACAGAGATTTCAATTTTATTGAAAAGACAGAAAGACACAACTGAGGCTGGGAAACAAAAGAAATATGCTTCAACTGGTGTTTTGCTAGCTTTTGCTTTTATCATTTGGGGCATGTAAAATCATGTTACCTCTCTGTCTTAGTCTGCTTGGCTTGCTGAAACAAAATTCCACAGACTGAGTAGCTTATAAACAACAGCATTTTTTTTTTTTTTTTACAATTTTAGAGGCTAGAAGTTTGAGATCATACTCGTTACACATACAGCATTTGGACCTTGAAGCTTGTTCACAGTTAAATATATGCAATATCCTCACAAAAAGTGCTGAATAAGCCACTCCCCTCTCTTGTTTCTAACTGAAACTTCCTTTTTACTCTAAAACCAACCTCATGCATATTTTCAAGCAGATGCTTTGCATTTTCTGTTGGAGAGCTAACTGGAATGCTTTCAAAGGGAAAGATAACTTCATAAGTGAAAGTATATTTGAAACCCAAAACATAAATAGCATTTCAATGCTCTTTGATAGGGTACAGTATTACAGGAAGCTAAATGTCAAAGTATAGAAGCTCTTTTTTTCCTGTCATATAATACAGCTCTAAGAATATGCCCTCTTATAAGTTTGAAAATTGAGAATTATTCATATTCTAAATGGAACTTCCAGGAAAGTGTCTGTATATTGGGGGGTAAGTAGACAAGATAGGGGATGTCCTTAAAATTAACAGAAGCCCATGACATCTGATACAGGATCAATGCTTTTTATTCTTATAACTTTCAGTGTAAAATTTATATGAAATATTTATTTAGCAGTATATCATCAGCTGAAAATTACTGGTGAGTACAGTAAATAATTAATTTACAACCCCTTTGAACAAAAAGGTAGCTTTTTAATCACTAGGCTGTGAAAGAATCCCTTAGCTTGAAACAGTAGGTATCATTGCTAACATTTGAAATGTTAGTGTGATTTAAAAAAAAAAATCTCTTCTACTATCACCCAGATTTTTATAGAAAAAGCATTCTAATCCACCCTTGAAAATCTATTCACCCTACATCAATCACATATGCTAAAAAAAATTCCAAAATGATTATAAGAAAGGAGTAACTATTGTCTATACAATGTGAATGAGTATATCTAAAGTGTCATTAAAAGAAATAAATGACCTAATTCAGGTTAAAATGTTTTTCATGATAAACCTTTATTATGCAGCAAATTATTAAAATATGCCCTATTTTCCCAACAGACAACTAACACTCTAGTTAATAAGTAAAATTACATGAACTGGGCTGTAGTCGTGTGCTTCACACTTGCTGCACACACTTGCTGCATATTCTGGAGGCTGAAATAAGTCTGTTTGTACATTGGATTGCTTGACAACATGTAATAGTGGGATGTTTTCTGAGAAAAATCTTTCTAGTACAAAACATCACTAAATTAATCATTCTCTATTTTTGGTCATAGACTTTAATAGATTGACCAACTGGGTGCACAATAGGATGCACAAATTAATTCCTTTAAGATAAAATGCAAAAAAAGAGAAGATTTCAAATTTAAAATTGTATAGAGAATTACCTTTGTAGTGTAATCTCTTGTTTATAGTACATAGTTCTTTTCTGAGTTTCTAAATCAGGAATGTAAACATCTTAGATTAATTAATCTACTATACTATCTAACACAATCATATTCTTCTCCAGATTATACTTGATATATTTTGACAGAGCCAAAAGATGTTATCAGAGTACCTAGGCTGGAGTAACTGCAGGGAGGGAATTTTGAGAGCAGTGTTAATGATTATACTGTAAAAATACATTTGTATATGCACAGTTTCAGAAAGGTTACTCATTTACTCGGCCAACAAATATTTACTGATATATGTGCTGTGCTTAGTCATTTAGTCGTGTCTGACTCTTCCCGACCCCATGGACTAGTAGCTCTCCAGGTTCCTCTGTCCATGGGGATTCTCCAGGCAAGGTTACTGGAATGGGTTGCCATGCCTTCTTCCAGGGAATCTTCCCACCCAGGGATCGAACCCAGGTCTCCCGCATTGCTGGTAGATTATCATCTGAGCCACCAGGGAAGCCCACAGACATCCAAAATACATACATGCTTTTAAGGAGCTGACTATCTGGTTGGGGAGCAGCATGCTCTGTCCATGAGACTTTCCAAGCAAGGATACTGGAGTGGGTTGTCATTTCCTTCTTCAGGGGATTTTCCCAACCCAGGAATCGAACCCGGATCTCCTGCACTGCAGGCAAATTCTTTACCGACTGAGCTATAAGGGAAGCAATTATAGAGATATATTTTTAGGTTTTGTTGTACTGTAAGAGGACTGCTAACCTCTGCTTATTTAGGTCAGAGGAATTTTTATAGTGGTGGAACCATTTGATTTGGACCCGGAAGGTGTAGCATATAGCTACTTTTGTGGAAGTTACAATGAATGTATAGTCCCCAAGTTTAGATTGGTACACAACATTTTTCAGTAATTCTGTCACCAAAAAGATACATTAACCCTCAGAATCCCTTCTACTGCTCTAGTCTATTTCAGACTTACCTATCTTCCCCCTCAAATCTAACATTCCACCTTCTAACATTCGATTTATCTCCTTCAGAAGACAGCCTCTTACTGCAGTGAGGAAACTGAAGCCACAAGACAAAAATTCCTACAGCATTCTTCCTTCCTGCAGCCTATGTTTCTTCACATCTATGCATTCTTTTCTTCCTCACTCATAATTCAAATGGAAGAGAGGTTCTTTTTTTCCCTACATGACTAATTTCTCCCTTTTGCTTCTCTATGGAACGTATTCCATCAAATACCTTCTTTATATTCTTTGTCAATAACATAAATCTCTCTATCAAGCTGTTTCAGATAGTCATCACAAAAGCAATCTATATTTACTGCCTCCATTTACTCGCTGCCCCTTTTCCCCACATACAACCATCTGGATTCCCCCCAAACTCTACCATTGCTTTGAAACAGGTCTTCTTAGTTTACTAAAGGGTTCAGTATTTTCAAAGGCATCAGTCACTTTGCATTTCTTATTTCATATCTCTTTGATGTTTGAGACTGTTTGGCCACTATTTCTTTCTTGAGACTTTCCTTCCTCTGCTTCTATGATACACTTTTCTACTGGTTTTTCTCTATCATTCTGCCATTTTTATCTTACTTTCTTTTCAAGTACTTCTGCATGGACATCCCTAAAATGTTGATGATGTTCAGAGACCCAGCCTCACCTCCTGCACTTTTCACTCCTTGGCTTTTTCTTGGATAACCACAGGTATGCCCATGTCTACACTTTTATGCCTACAAACCCAAAGTTTCTATCTAGACTCACTACAGAATTCCAAGTCAAATGCATTCAACTTCCAACTTCACATTTCCATCAGAATATTCCAGTGACATCTCAATAAACAAACCTCCTTTCTCCAATTTTTTCTTCCTGCATCCTGTCTTTCTTGTCTGTCTAGGCACTATACAGTGCCCACTAAAGTTTAGGCTTAAAAAAACCAAAATCTCTGTGTTCTTATTACATGCATGCTGCTGCTGCTAAGTCGCTTCAGTCGTGTCCGACTCTGTGCGACCCCATAGACGGCAGCCCACCAGGCTCCCCCATCCCTGGGATTCTCCAGGCGAGAACACTGGAATGGGTTGTCATTGCCTTCTCCCTATTACATTCATCCATGCCCCTAAAAGTAAGAAGCAATGCAAGATAGAATATGAAATACAGGCAGAAACCACTACAGTATTGTAAAGGAAATAAAAGTGACTTCTTTTAAAAATATTCTAGAACATGTTGGCTCATTATAGTAATTGTAAAATTCAGGATGGACAACATATAATTAAAATTAATATAGTGTCTTGTGGCCTACAAAATATCCTAGTTTAATGAGAGTCTTTAAGTGACAGCATATTGGCTAAACACACGTTCACTTCAGAAAGCTAAAGAAGACACCCTGAAATTATAGTGGCAATTTAATATTTCATTTGGGATAATCTAAGAGCATGTTACAGTTTACATTAAAATATATTTCTAAGAATACCACTAATTATCATAAACTAATAAGCAAGTATAGTTAATAATTATTTTCTTAGACTTCTTCTCAAGTATTTTCTCAAAGCAAGGGGAGATTGTTGAGAGTAGTACCATTTTAAGCCAAATGCATGTTTTGGCTTAGGTCATAATTGAAATGAAAGTGGAATTTACACCTAGAAGAGCATTATCCTCTCAGTTCGTTTTATCATGAAGATCTGATCAGGTTAGTACAGAGAACTTAGTTTTGTATGATCTGATCTTATTTTCTAAAACAATCTTCAGCTTCTTAATTCTTATTTTTTATTAATGCAATATGTTCCTTCAGTTTCCTCATATCTTGCCATAAAATTTTGAGGTATGGAGATGAAAAAGAAAAATAGTCAATTTAACATGATTTATTCAATGTAAGATAACTGGCTTACTTGCTGGTTTTGTATTAATTTATACTGAATTAATTTTCTCATAGAAATGTTTGAATTTTCTATTTATGTCATTTTCCAAATCAGAGGAGGTGGAGAATATAAAATAACTCTCTGATTGAAAAGTCCCTAAATCATGTCATCAAGGGGAAACAAAGGATAAGGTATAAAATGGAGTCAGCAATAATTTTTGCCTATTAGAAATTAATAAAGTGCCAGTTTTCACATTAGCTATAGCCATTACTGATGTTCACCCTCTAGCCAGTCAATGTGTACAGTAGCTTATGCTCTTTTATACCATATAGTACATTTTAAGTGGTTTAGCAAAATAGCATACAGCTTTTTTTTTTTTTGCTTATACTAGCAGATCTTCAAGATATTAACAAATGGTGTGCTTAAACCTGAATCTGTTACTTTTAATACATTTTTGGGTATCTAATGATCTTTTTGTTTCTTTCATTTATATTCTTATCAAACATTTATTGAGTAAATACTCTGCCAATTGCTGTTTTCTTGGAGATACAAAATTGAAAAAAAAAAAGGCAAGCTCTCAAAACACAAAATTATTACAGTCAAGTCAAAGAGAGAGATATACCAACAACAATAACAATTTTTAGTAGCAAAATGACAGTGGATATTCCAAAGTTAGGAGTAGTTAATTTCTACCACAAGTTTAGATCAGGAGAAGCATCATGGAGGGAGTTTTTTGAAAAATTTTAAGCTGGAAAATGACATTGTCAAATGGATATTATATATAGATTACTTTGATGAATAAATGAGGATCATTGGATAGATGCAAAAATGAGTGTGAAAAAAAGACAGTTGCAATTATCTAGACAATAAGAATACAAAGGCCTGACTTACAGTGCTGAGGATGGAGAGGAGAAGACAGAAACAATGTGAAGGATGTTAAGTCAGCTGGGTATGTGGAGGTTGAGGTAGGTTTTTGAAATGATTCCTAAGAAATGACTTGACATAGTAAGGCATTAATCAGGATACAAGATATAGGAAAACACAAGTATAAGGAAGGAAGTTATGATAATGTAATTAATTTTGGTTGTTTTAACTTTGAGAAATATGTGGGACATCCAGGTGAAAATGTCCAATTGAAGTTGGTTTTATTTATTTTAATCTCAAAAGCAAGGTCTGGGAGGAGGGAGGATTAAGATTTTTTGCATTGTTAGCATATTGATGGTAGTTGAAGCACTGATAGTAAATGAAATTATTTAGGGATAATAAGATAAAAGAATTGAAGCCAAAACTATAAAGAATGATTGCACTAAATAGAAAAAATAGGCAAACAGTCAAGGAGAGAAGCTATTCCCCAAATGGTAAAATGTAGGAAAACAGTCAGGGCAATGTGTTACCAAGGAAGCTTAATGCAAGAGACAGTTTAAAACAAAACAACAACAAAAAAGAGTAGTTAGTTGTGTCAAATGTCTTATTCTGCCTGAGACTGCTCCTCAATAGGAAAAAGAACATTTGCATTATTTTCTTCATAGCAGCTCAGTTACCAAAAGGTGATATTTGAACCAAATATATAATTCATTCTTGCCATATCTCTATTTATGGGAAGTTTTAATGGAGATGTGTGTGTGCTGTCATGTCTGATGCTTTGAGGCCCCATGGACTGTAACCCACCAGGCTCCTCTGTCCATGCAATTTTCTAGGCAAGAACACTGGAGTCGATTGCCATTTCCTCTTCCAGGGGATCTTTGCTAACCCAGAGATCTAACTGGTCTCTCTTGCCTCTGACTCCTGCATTGGAAAGCGGATTCTTTATGACTAAAGAATTCCCACCTGGGAAGCCCATTTTAATGGAGAGAGACTAAGCAAAAAGAAAACAAGAATGGTTGGCTGGATTTATGTAAACGTTCCTGTTGAACTAAGGACCAGATTGGAATGGGTTGTGAAGTTAAATTTTCATGTTAACTAATTTACTACCATGAGTTTCTAGGTTCAAAAGTGAATATGATATGACTTTTATCCTCAAAGAACTTTTGGTTTAACATAGGAAACAGATTTTTAACTCTGGTATAATACACTGAGAGATAATTACAAGTATTACTTCCTTTGAGAATTTACTCTTTAGTTATCTAGCTCTTCCCGATTTTACTGTTTACATCACAACATTTCCAAGTTCTTTGAAGTCTTAAACATTCCAAAAATACAAAGCACATCATAGTCATATGCATGTTTAAATGACTTTTGGAATGTGCCATGGGTTTCCTAACTTCAAAAAATTTCAAACACTTCAAAATAGCATCTATATATGCATAGACAGCAAATAGTCTGCCTAAATTTCTCCCTACTAAAAGAGAGAGAGAGAGAGAGAATAAAATTAATCATTCCAAATTTAATAATTGTATTGCTCTATACATATACTCAGTCCTCTGGAATTGGAGCTTAGCATACCAAAACATTTGACAGCAACAAAATATGTACATGATGTACTTTTAAGCAAAAAAAGTAAAACAGACAATGCATTATACTGGCATATGACACATAGAATACTGTTAACTTACATTAAAAGACTAAGAATAACAGCAATTCTAAAACTAAATTATTTTTAAACATATGATCTATGTAGTATTTACTCTAGCAAAGTATTGTGTCTGGTGAGCTAATCACCCAGTCTCACCAGTTCATACTCAGCTGAATTTAAAGAATATTCCCCAAAGTGCAATTTTCTCATTATTTCTCTCATTTCAAGAGCTCAAATTTTTCTTTATCTGGGAAGCCATAAACTAAAAGATTGATATTAAAATAAAAACAGGTTCGTGTAGTGGAGAATATAGCCTATCTACGGCTATAAAAACCTGGAAGATTTAGAGTAATATTTAAACTTCAAGTCAAATGCCTTGATTACAGCATATTTTGTGAATTGGAATAGATTTTGACTGAGAACATTTTGGCTTGTTGCTTCTGTAGCATTGGGACCCAAGCATTAGGGCCTTGCAAATTACCTTGGTGAAACATATTCTTCCTATGGTTATATTTCCTTTTCTCCTTCTCACATCTCTGGCAGTCACCTATTCCAGCTAGCTATCAACTTAATAATTTATCTGGGAAAATATTTTGAATCTTATTTGTAGAGGTTTTTAGTCTATAATTTATTTTCCTTTGGATGCGATTCAGAATATAGTGTTTCAAGGAAAGGGATACGTTCAGTTATTTAGTTATGTGCTGTGCTGTGCTGTGCTTCTCAGTTGTGTCAGACTCTTTGTGACCCTATGGACTGTAACCTACAGGCTCCCCTGTCCATGGGGATTCTCCAGGCAAGAATGCTGGAGTGGGTTGTCATTCCCTTCTCCAGAGGCTCTTCCAACCCAGGGCGATCCCTGGTCTCCCACATTGCATGTGGACTCTTTACCATCTGAGCCACCAGGAAAGCCCTTTAGTTATTACACTGGGGGTTAAAAGGTGATGGTGTTTCTGCCTTGGTCAACATATCTCCTTGGAAATGTGGTAAATCCAAATTCTAATAAGAATTAATGCTCATCCACTGAGGCTTTTACTTGAAATTTCTATATTTATAAATCAAATAATTTCTGAATTTATAAATCGAATCTAAAAAGGAAGCTGAGCATTAAGATACCCCGATATACAAAAAGAGGACTCCCCAGGTGGTGCAGTGGTAAAGAATCTACCTGCCAGTGCAGGAGATGCAGGAGATGCAACTTCGATCCTTTGGTCAAGAATATTCCCTGGAGAAAAAAATGGCAACCCACTCCAGTATTCTTGCCTGGAAAATTCCATGTACAGAGGAGCCTGGTGGGCTACAGTTCATGGGGTTGCAGAGAGTCAGAAAATGACTGAGCGATTAAGCATGCATGCGATATGAAAAGTTTTTGTGGTTAGTTGTGGTTGAATTCAGTCATTGTTAAATATGACTGTAAACCCTTAGATAGATGGTTATTTCATGTTCAAGTCACTGTCTAATAACAAGAAAGATTTAAGCTGTGACTCAAGCCCAGAGGGATGCAAAGAAAAGAACAGTAGAGAAAGCTATCACACTCTGCACTCCTCTCTCATGTCAACCCTTAGAGAGGGCAGAGTCCTCAGAGCCTTCTAGAAGCTGTTCTTTCAAACACTCAATAGGAGAGTTGGAAAGTGAGATTGAAATCAAATTATACATTTATATTTAAGGTTTTGAGTTTTCCATGCTTCCCACTCCAAGGATCTATCATGTTTTTAACTCAAATCAGTTTACCATTTTATTGAAAAGCCAAAACAACTGTATTTCTTCATGCCAAGTAGGACAAGTCTAAACTACCAGTGTGCTTAGTTGCTTTGTCGTGTCTGACTCTCTGTGACCCCATGGACTGTAGCACACCAGGCTCCTCTGTCGTTGGGGATTCTCCAGGCAAGAATACTAGAGTGGGTAGACTATCTCTTCTCCAGGGGAAACTACCAATACATGTATTTGTTTACTTAAACATTCTTTAACATTGTTTAAATTGGAAAGTTGGAATAAAAATAGCACAAGAGCAAGGAATGTTGGATAGATAATTCATTAGCAAGTAATTGATTATAATTATAAAATGGAATTAATTATAAAACCTATTAATCATCTTCTAAATTGACATATATATATGTGTGTGCATGTGTGTGTGTGAATGTGTATATATGAAAATGAAAGACTTAGTTGATAATTTAGGAATATCTATCCAATCCTCAATATTAAACAGATGGCTTACACTGTTCAGACAGTATTTATTGAATAATCACTCATAATCACAGAAGTGGTTCAATAACAATGAAATGAAAATATCAAAATATTTGCAAAAATAATTACTAAGATTGATTTTATAAAACTGATTTTTAAGTAATTGTGTTTCACATCTGCTTTAGACTCAATTTTCACTTCAGTACATTTCCCCTAACTCTTTATATATTCTACCAGCTGTTTTCTACTGTTAAGCATTGTGCTTTGTGGCTTACTTCATTCTGGCCCCTCTAAATAAGTGTCCCTTTTCTTCTTTACCCATTTAATTTGTACTTCTCCTTTATTTCTGAAATTGAGTAGAATTTCCTCGAGGAAACTTTCCCTGGACTTCCTGACTAGGTTAAATTCATACTATATGCTCCCATAGCACTGTTTTGCTCTCCTTCATATCAGTTTTCACAATTCTAATTTTATCTTTATTGGTGTGATAATTTTATTCATGTCATTTCTCTTAACAAGATGGTCAGCCACGTAAGACACTATATCTGTTTCGGCTCCCCATTGCTTATTCCTCCTTCTCCTGTCACAATGATTGATATCAAGGGGGTATTCAATAAGTGCTGAAGGAAGAAAAGAAGAAAGGAAAATATGAGTAGAGAGAGGGAGGGAAATGCCAAAATAAAGCTTGTTCAGCTGAAGTACAATTAAGGAAACTTTTTTTTCTTTGATAATAGAGACAAATAGTTGTGACATCACTTTTACTCTTTCATTGGTTAGTTATCCAGAAAGAACTCCTGAACTTAGGAGAAAAAAAAGAAAATGTTACCTTTTGATCTCCTTTGATTTTAATAATTTTAGTGACTGGGAATTCAGCTGTGGTTCATATATATGTGTGTATATATCACTATTTCACTATTTCTGAGAAATATATTTAATATATTTGGTGCAAAGGTCATGACACTATTACTCTTTCTCTTTTTTTATGAAAGCATTCTGGAATGATGCTGACCGTAAACATAGATAAATGAGAGAACTGATACATTCTCAAATGCTCAGCAGTGCTTCTTCTTTATTTGGGGATTAGTGGTTTGCTCCACTAAAAATCACAAGTCAGATGGAGACTGAAAATTTTTGTTAGAATATTTTTTAATGTTGTTCAAGAACCCTTTAGGTTAAAATTTATTTATTCATTTCTCACCTTGACACTGTTACTTTGCTACTTCTTTCCCAATTGAAATTATAAATCTTGTTTTAAGATCCATTTAAACCTTTTTTATTTGTATGTTATTTTCAATGTAACTGAAAATCTTTTTACCTTCATCAGTCATAACAATAGTGCTTCCTTCAAAACTTACAGTAAAATGTCAATCGGATGTAGAGATGAAAGTAGTGAGTGATAATATAGAATAAAAATGGCTCTTGTATATTTTATTGATGACCAGATTAAATAGAACTTGAGAAAGAGGTTCCAAGATGCATGGCTCACTTTACCAAACATCCCCTTCCTATGGTCTCTTTCTATTTTAAATGTAATTTAATGCAGAAATGGTTACAAAGTGCAGGGAAACATGGGCTCCCTAAGCAAAACCAAATGATATTGACTAAGTGTTGTGTCACTGGAAGCAGACATTCAGACTCCCTGATGTTTTAATTTTTGATTTAATTTTTGATAATGCACATAGTTGCATCTCAGTATCTCAGACAGGAAAGAGGAAAAAAAAAAATGACAAGCTAAACCATTTAAGCGTTTGTGTCTACTTACCAGGGCTTTTTTTTTTTTTTTTTAGTATTTTTTCTATTTTTAATGTCCCAAGTCCTAAGGCCTCCCAGAATAATAAAAGACATGTGACTGGGTTATTATCTGTCAAAGATAAAAGGCAGTGACTCATACAACTTGAAATCAAAGAGAATTGTAAAGTCTAAAATGATATCACTATCACCACATTCTCATAATCAAGTTCTCATTTACCTTGGGTATATAAATATGTAGTTAGATGCTCTATCTTTCCCTATTTTCTGCACTCTGCATGAGCATGTATTTGGATCAGAAAACGAAGCAAATAGAAAAATATTTTTCTCCTTCTAAAAGCATCTAGTTGATTATAAAAAGTTGAACATACTGAAAGTTTTCCAATTGCTTGATTTCCAAAATTAAGGCCAAGATCCAACTCCTCCACACTTTTAGCAGTTTATGAAGTTGTATTTTTTCTGTATCAATTTAAATTGCTAGATTTTATAACTCAAGTTCTTAGATCGGAAAATTGTATGCTTTGATATATTTGTTTCAAATAATAGCAAGGGGTTTTTAATATAAACGTTTTCATGATTAATTAAAAATGATTTTGTTACCTTTAGAGTTAGAATTAAAGAGCGGTGAGAAAGAAGTAAAAGCTAGAAAAGGTAGTAACAACCACTTTTTAAAATTATTACACACAAACGCTACATATAATGGGCTTTCCTTGTAGCTCAACTCATAAAGAATCTGCTTGCAGTGCAGGAGACCTGGCTTCGATTCCAGGGTTGGGAAGATCTCCTGGAGCAGGGAATTGTTACCCACCCCAATATTCTGCCCTGGAGAATTCCATGGATAGTTCATGGTGTCACAAAGAGTTGGACACGACTGAGCAATTTGCATTTTCACACACAAAAAAGTTTGTCATAATATATTTTGCCCACTGTGATAAAATGAATAGCAAATTTCTTTATTCAGTGCCTATGTGCCATGAACTGTGCACTCAGTATCCATTGTAGATAGGTATTATTATTCATATTTTACATACAGATCAAGGATTTACATGATTAGACCTCAAGTTCCTCAAATAAAATTGGCTAAGATTAAATTTGATTGTTAGACATCAAGCCTTGCTCAAATTGTTTCTGCACTTCACTGGCAGAGTAGGGTATAACCCATTCTTCATATACTAGTGAAATTCAGCTTATTCCTTTAGCACAAATCAGGAGAATCTGTTACTTTGTAGCAAAGGATTCTACTTTATCAATCTACTAACACTGTCAGATAAAGCTGCATATTTTTATACTTGGTGGAAACATTCAAGGGATGACTTGATTCTTAATTAGCAGGTAAATGATTCTCACATAGAAGGTGTTTTCTCCCACCATAGCAGAGAATATGTATTTATTCCTAGTATAGTGGTTAAAAAAAAAAGAAAAAACAATGGGGAGGTCTGTGAATGTGTGTATAAAGGAAATTTTGTGGCTCTCAGAGTTAGATGCCAAGGAAGGAAATATAATCTATTTAGCACAACACTAACAATCTGTCTTACAATGTTACAGAGAAGATTCAGCAGGCAACACACTGAGAGAGCTTGGAATTTTGACCTATCTTGACTGTAGATTTTGATAACTCTCCCTCTTAGCAAGTTTTGCTTTAGTAAGTAATTCCTTACAAATGGTTAGTGACTTTTGAGTCCATGGACTGTATAGTTCATGGGGTATGGTTTTCTTCTGGGTATAGTTTTTAGTTAATATGCTGGAAATGAATTCATAAATGATTTCATTGTGCTTTCCAAGATTATTACCACACTGAGTTGTGTGGAAAAAAAATGTGGTATTTTCTCATTGTCATTCTGGCTGTACTGTCCCAGGTTGCCTAGACATATGTTATGAAAATCATGGGTGGGCATTGCTTGATTCTGCAAGGGGTGAAAAATTAGGAGGCAAGGAGTTGTCTAGAGATCTAGATAACTTCTTGCAGTTCATTTTGATGCCTTGATTCCACAATTTTGTGTTAACAGTGATGAGGATAATTTCTATGCTTTTTAGCTCCCCAAACCATTGCAGAACACATTCTGAAATTTCCCAGATGACGGAAGTTAAAGCTTGATTAAGTTGAGAGTTGTGAAATAGTGCCTAGAAGGCATGCAGCACAGTTAGTAAAAGAATAAATCTCAAGTGAGAGTTTTCTGTCTTCCTTAAAAGAGGGCCTGCGCTTATAGTTCTGTTCTCACTCCATGAATATCTGTAGTGCTGGGTCCTTTTTATTTTCTTGATGTTTGGTTAGTACCATAGAGTGAAATGTGAAGATTATTGAACAAGAAATTGAGTCATGAACTGATTTGACTCTTCCATCTATACATTTGACATTTAGCCAAAATAAGGAAAATAAGTGATCTGGACTCTGTGTTAGGCAGTTCTTCACGGGAGAAAGAATATGGGAAATTATTCTGTTTTTATCTATTATAAAGACTTAGCCTTAGATTGGGAAAATTTCTCTGAAGAAGAATATAATAAATTTAATTTAACAAATACCTGAGTGCCTAATATGTGCCTAAAAGGGGTTTGGGAGAATGTAAATGTGAATTAGAGGAGACCTTTACTTTTTAGAAGATCACGTTACAGCCAGAATAACAATGAGAAAATACCACATTGTTTTTTTCACACAACTCAGTGTGGTAATAATCTTGGAAAGCACAGTGAAATCATTTATTAATTCATTTCCAGCGTATTAACTAAAAACTATACCCAGAAGAAAAGATTCAATATTCCTTTAAAGGATCAGGTAAATTTCATTTTTTTCACACAGTTTTCTCTGTTTCCTTCAAAGTACACACTCCATTTTTTTTCATTTTTTTTTCCATTTTTTTTTTTTTTTTTGTTTTTAACTGTGATGTTTGGTACTGCCTAAAATATCTACATAAATTTGGTGTCATTCTGTATCATGGTTTACAATCTTTATGAATAAACTTTCCTATGTTAGAATGTAAGCTATATGAGTAGAATTTTTTTTTGGTCTCGTATACTGTTGTATGTGGATGAAGTACTATGGATGGAAGTTTATAACACTGTATAGGAGGCACTGATCAAAATCATCCCCAAGAAAAAGAAATGAAAAAATAGAAAATGGTTGTCTGAGGAAACCTTACAAATAGCTGAGTAAAGAAGAAAAGTGAAAGGCAAAGGAGAAAAGAAAGAACTATCCATCTGAATGCAGAGTTCCAAAGAATGCCAAGGAGAGATAAGAGAGCTTTCCTAAGTGATCAGTGCAAAGAAATAGAGGAAACAATAAAATGGGAAAGACGAGAGATCTCTTCAAGTAAATTAGCTATACCAAGGGAACATTTCATGCAAAGATGGGCGCAATAAAGGACAAAAATGGGATGGACCTAACAGAAGCAGAAGATATTAAGAAGAGGTGGCAAGAATACACAGCACTATACAAAAAAGATCTTCATGACCCAGATAATAATCATGATGGTGTCATCACTCACCTAGAGCCAGACATCCTGGAGTCTGAAGTCAAGTGGACCTTAGGAAGCATCACTATGAACAAAGCTAGTGAATAATTCCAGGTGAGCTCTTTCAAATCTTAAAAGATCATGATGTGAAAGTGCTGCACTCAATATGCCAGCAAATTTGGAAAACTCAGCAGTGGCCACAGGACTGAAAAGCTCAGTTTGCATTCTAATCCCAAAGAAAGGCAATGCCAAAGAATGTTCAGACTACCACACATTTGCACTCATCTCACACACTAGCAAAATAATGCTCAAAATTCTCCAAGCTAGGCTTCAGTAGTATGTGAACCAAGAACTTCCAGATGTTCATGCTGGATTTAGTAAAGGCAGAGGAACCTGAGATCAAATTGCCAACATCTATTGAATCATAGAAAAAGCAAGAGAATTCCATCAAAACGTCTATTCCTGCTTCACTGACTACACCAAAACCTTTGACTGTGTGGATCACAACAAACTTTGGAAAATTCTTAAAGAGACAGGAATATCAGACCACCTTACCTGTCTCCTGAGGAATCTGTGTGCACGTCAAGTAGAAACAGTTAGAAACAGACATGGAACAATGGACTGGTTCCAAATTAGAAAGGAGTATGTCAAGGCTATATATTGACACTCTGCTTATTTAATGTATATGCAGAGTATATCATGCTAAATGCTAGGCTGGATGAAACACAAGCTGGAATCAAGATTGCTGGGAGAAATATCAATAACCTTGGATATGCAGATGACACCACCCTTATGGCAGAAAGTGAAGAGGAACTAAAGAGCCTCTTGACAAAAGTGAAAGAGGAGAGTGAAACAACTGACTGAAAACTCAACATTCAAAAAACTAACACCATGGCATCATGATGGTCCCATCAGTTCATGGCAAATAGGGGAAAAAATGGAAACAGTGAGAGACTTTATTTTCTTGGGCTCCAAAATCACTGTAGATGGTGACTGTAGACATGAAATAAAAAAGATGCTTACTCCTTGGAAGAATAGTTAAGACCAACCTAAACAGCATATTAAAAAGCAGAGACATTACTTTGCCATCAAAGGTCCATCTAGTCAAACCTATGGTTTTTCCAGTAGTCATGTATGGATGTGAGTGTTGGACCATAAAGAAAGCTGACAGGTGAAGAACTGATGCTTTTCAAATGTGGTGTTGGAGAAGACTCTTGAGAGTTGCTTGGATAGCAAGATCAAACCATTCAATCCTAAAGGAATTCAATCCTGAATATCCATTGGAAGAACTGATGCTGAAGCTCTAATACTTTGTCCACCTAATGCAAAGAACTGACTCATTGGAAAAGACCTTGATGCTGGGCAAGATTGAAGGCAGGAGAAGGGGACAACAGAGGATGAGATGGTTGGATGGCATCACCGACTCAATAGACCTGAGTCTGAGCAAGCTCAGGGAGTTGGTGATGGACAGGGAAGCCTGGCATGTGTCCATGGGGTTGCAAAGGGTAGGACATGAGTGAGCTACTGGACTGACTGTTGTATCTACAGCATAGTAAATATTCAACAGTATTTGTTGAAAGAATGAAGAAGTTAATTAAAGAAAGTGTTTTATTACTCATTAAATAGTTTAACAAATAATTCATTCTGGTTGTTCTCTTTTAATTGGCCAAGATACTTTTTACAATTGGCTAATTCTATTTTTCTTTTTGATTCAAAGCAGTAGGGTGCAAGGAGATGCCTACTCCTTCCCTAAGGTGAGACTAATATATATATATATATATATTTATATATATATATATATATATATATATATATATATATATATATAAACAGTGAATTGTCTTTCAAATTATTTCCCACTAAAATGTGCCAAGATTTTGATTTTGAGATAATTGAAGATTCACAAACAGTTGTAACAAACATTACAGACTGATGCTGCATACTCATTGCTGTTGTTATTATTGTTTAGTCACTAAGTCATGTCCAACTCTTTAGTGACCCCATGGGCTGTCCATGGAATTTCCCAGGTAAGAATACTGGAGTGGGTTACCATTTCCTTCTCTAGCGAATCTTCACGACCCAGGGATCAAACCCATGTCTCTTTCATTGGCAGGTGGATTCTTTACCACTGAACCACCAAGGAATCCCTGCATACACATTACTGCATTTTAAACTATAAGCACAATGTTATACAACATATCTTTAAAACTTTTCATCTTGCATGACTGAAAATTCATATACATTGAATAGCTGCTTCCCATTTTCCCCTTTCTCCAGCCCCTGGCAACCCGTAGCTCCTGGCAACACTATCCCTAACCCCTTAGCCCCTAGCCTCACGACCCTGGCAACACTCTGTTTTCATGAGTATGACTATTTTAGATTTCTTATGTAAGTAATATCATGTAATATTTGTCTTTCTGTGTCTGGTTTATTTCACCTAGGATAATATCCTCCAGGTTCATCCAAGTTATTGCAAATGACAAGATTCCCTTCTATTGTAAGACTGAATATTCCCTTGTTTGTATGTGTGTATACACACACCATCATCTTCTGTATTGATTCATTTTGTTGATATCTAGGTTGCATGGTGGATAATGTATGGATAATGCTAGTGTGGATAATGCTGCCACGAACATAAGAATATAATTGCCTCTTCAAGATCCTGGTTGCAGTTCTTTTAAATACATATCCAGAAGTGGGATTATTGGCTCATATGTCAGTTCTATTTTCAAGTTTTTCAGGACTCTCCATGTCACTTTCCATAGTGGCTGCACTACTTTACATTCTCATCAACATTGTACAAAAGTTGTCTTTTCTCAACATCCTTCAGCAGTTGATATACTTTGTTTTTTGAATAATAGCCAATATAAATAACAGATGTGAGATGATATGTCACTGTGGTTTTGATTTGCATTTCCCTGATGATTAGTGATGCTAAGCACCTTTTCATCTACCTGTTGACCATTTGAATGTTTTCTTTAGAGAATTGTCTATTCACACCCTTTTCCTATTTATTAATGTCATTATTTGATTTTTACCATTGAGTTCTAAGAGTCTCATATACTTTGGATATTGACCCTGCATCAGATATATGGTTTGCAAATATTTTCTTCCATTGTGCAAATTGCCTTTCATTTTGTTAACTGTTTCTTTTCCTGTACATAAACTTTTTGTTTGATGTAATCCTACTTACCTATGTCAGCTTTCATTGCCTGTACTTTCAGCATCATATTCAAGAAATCACTGCCAAGACCAATATAAAGAAGATTTTCTTTTCTGCTTTCTTCTGGGAATTCAAGTCTTGCATTTTAGTTTTGATCCACTTCGACTTCATTTTTGTGTATAAGATAAGCATTCAGTTTCATTCTTTTACACACAGACACCCAGTTTTGCCAAAATGTCAAAATATAAACCTATTATATATTTGCTTATCATCCTATAGAAGGATAATAGAAATCACATATCCTTTAATTCCCATGTGTAAATATTCTTATCTTTTATACTGCCCCAGTCAAAGAAACATTCATTCTTAATATTTTTATCAGTTCTGTTCTTTTCTTCTATTTAAAGATACAAAGTCAATATTCTTCTGTTTACCACAAGGAATAAGAATGGGATATTCTAAGTTTAAATCTTTATAATTGAAATTTTATATGTCTGTTCCTCTTGTCTCAGCATCTTGTAGTATTTCAAATAAGGTAGCCCATTTCAACAAGAAATTAGTGGAAAACAATAGATTAGTTTATACTCTGGTTTATTAAATTATTTGTTCCTTTCCAATTGGGATGTCCTTTATTTATCTTTCCTTCTTTTTGAAGTGGCTAGAAAACCCAGTGCTGTGTTGAAGAAGAGTGGTGATAACAGATGTCTTTGACTTGTTTCTGAACCTAGAGGGAAAACAGTCAAGTTTTGTCCCATTTAGAATGATATAAATGTAGGTTTCCTGGTAAATGCTCTATATCAAGGTGAAACACTCTCCCTCCATTCCTAATTTGTTGAGAAGTTTGATTATGAATGGGCTTTGTCAAAAGCTTTGTCTGCTTCAATTGGTACCATCATGATTTATCTTTTTTAGCCTATTGAAATAGTGGATTACAGTGATTGATTTTCAAATATTGAAGCAGTTTTACATATCTGGAATGAATCCCCTTTCTAGTGGTGTATTATTTTAATATTACTATATATGATTTGCTGATTTTTTAGTGTGGCTAGTGGGACTGGGGAACTAAAGTTTTGATTTGAAACAAAGTCGCTCAGTCGTGTCCGACTCTTTGCGACTCCATAGGCCAGAATACTGCAGTGGATAGCTTTTCCCTTCTCCAGGGATATTCCCAACCTAGGGATCGAACTCAGGTCTCCCACATTGCAGGCGGATCTTTACCAGCAGAGCCACAAGGGAAGCCCAAGAATACTGGAGTGGACAGCCTATCCCTTCTCCAGTGGATCTTCCTCACCCAGGAATCAAAACAGGGTTTCCTGCATTGCAAGTAGATTCTTTACCAACTGAGCTATCGGGGAAGTTCAGTTTGTTGGGAAGAAATTTTTTATTTAAAAATCAAAAGTTTAAAGTTTTGATTTAAATTAGTTTAAATAATTTAAACCCTGGTGGATCAGTGGTAAAGAATCTGCCTGCCAGTGCAGGAGATACAGTTTCAATCTCTGGGTCAGGAAGATCCCCTGGAAAAGGAAATGGCAACCCACTCTAGTATTCTTGCCTAGAAAACCCCATGGGCAGAGGAACCTGGTGAGCTACAGTTCATGGGGTTTCAAAAGAGCAGACGTGATTTAGTGACTTAGCTGGTAAACAACAACAAAGCAATCACATATACTTAGTGGCTACCATATTTGACAGTGCAGTTAGCCCCTTCAACTGATGTTTTGTTGAATTGTCTTTTTATTAGCTCAAAAATTATTGAGGTATAATTGACATAAAACATTACATTACTTTCAGGTGTATAGCATAATGATTTGATATCTGTATGTATTATGAAATGGTCATGGGGTCTAGTGCATTGTTGTCTTCCAATAAGTTGTATTATTGTGGGTCCACTGATCTGCCAGGGAAATGACAAAGACCATGGTATGGGGGAGTGAAACTTGTCTGCTCACACCTGCATGGTATTCGGGTGAGGCCTGACTGTGGTGGTAGCCCTGACCATGGCTGCTGTTTTCTTAGGTCTTGCTGGCAAGTATCATGCTGCTTCCCACCTTTGATGTGTCCTGTTTAGGTTTCCAATAAAAAAGACAGTGAACAAATTAGGGTGAAACAGATAACCAGCCCAGGTTGGGTGCATGAGACAAGTGCTCAGGCCTGGTACACTGGGAAGACCCAGAGGGATCGGGTGGAGAGGGAGGTGGGAGGCGGGACTGGGATGGGGAATACATGTAAATCCATGGCTAATTCATTTCAATGTATGACAAAAACTACTGTAATGATGTAAAGTAATTAGCCTCCAACTAATAAAAATAAAAGGAAAAAAAATAAATAAAAAAAAATTAAAAAAAAAAAAGCAAATGAAAAATCACCTGTTATGTTCAGTACCTTCTTGTGCATGATACTCAGTGATCAATAAATATTTGTTGATTACTAAGATTTTGTTATAAGTTTTAGTTGGATAAGTTCTTATAGGCAGAGTTTGTTTTAGATATCTTAAAGTAGGTGTCTTCAGATTAGAAAAATTCCAGCTATGATGGAATATAGAGGCATGTTAGCCCGTACAGGAAAGTGTAAAATGTCAACTGGGTATGAAGATACAAGTGTGAAAAAGTTTTAAAAAGAAAGCAACAAACATCCAATATAAACTTGCAGCATAGGCTAATGTACCACACAGACTAAAGGACACTTTTTCTATTGATACCTAGGGAGTCAATAACAAGTACAAGTGCCTTTCCTACTCCCTGTTGGATGGCACCTACAGCTGTTTCAATTGTTCTTGCCATTTCAGTGTCAGTTTATTGGACTATTGAATCCTCTGTATGATGGCAACAGCTGGACAACTGCTGGACTATTATTGTGTCTAATTGTTGTAGCAGATGGTTCTGCCATGACAATTAGTCTTGAAATGTGCAGCATGCTGAGGATATGAATTTTATCCTATTTATGTTTATAGTTTTAAGCTGTAAGAATCATAAGGAGCAGTACATTTCAGTAAGTCAGTACTAAGTTAAAACAACCACTGTTAACTATTTCTAAATCACTTTAAAAAAAAACCTCGATAGTGAACTCATATCTTTAAATCCTGCCTTAGTTAATGAAACCAATGCTATATAATGATAGTTCTAGTATATTGCTAAGTTTGATTTTTTTCCCTTCAAAACAGACTCAAGATAAGAATTTTATGGAGAAAGTAAGTCATTTACCAAGTAATAAAAACTACTTCCCATTAATTAATAAAATATGCAAATTTCTTTACTGAACACCTATATTTGAAAAAACAGCCTTTCTTTAGTGAGAAAATTCCTTTAAAAAGAGATTTTTTTCAGGATAGAAATAAGTTCAGGAAATTCTTCTTTCAGTGAGATACTTATTGCCAATGAGAGGCTTATTTGCATGACCAATTTTGCTTGCCATGGTGAAACCTTGTCTGATGGTATTAAACATTAGTAAATCAAATAAATCCCATCAGGTATTATTCATTTCTAAAATAATAAAAGTTCTTTCTCCACTATTATAATTCAATATGTATCATCATATTTATTTTAATTTTCGTGCCCCAAACCACCCACTAATGGAAAGCAACATGTTTGAATGGAAAGAACAATGGATTAGGAATTAGAAAATATAATCTTAGCAATGTCTCTTGCTGACTAATCATACCACTTTAGTAAGGAATAAGGCTACTGGATTTCAATTTTCGAATCAGTTAAAAAAATTATATTCAATGATATCAGTCTTGTTCTCTTCAAGTTTGTTCTGATAACTCAAATGAAGTTATGTCAATGAAAATGTTTGGAAAATGTAAACAAAAGTATAGGTATAAACACATAATTTTACCATTACTGTATTTTAAACTACAGTTCCTTCTTTAAAAGTTATCAAAACAGCTGAATCTTCAAAGAAGTTAACTCATAGCCACCATAGTCACTGACAATTTAAACAATGAAGAAATATCATTCTAAGTTTTATACAGGTAATTTGGATTTATAAATTTAGCAGTCTTGCAGATTTATAAATCTTAAAATCATAGGCTCTAACAAGAAGGGACTTTCAAAGTTATGATATCCGTCTGCAGCATTCTTGACTTCTTATCTTCCTCTATGGGCTCAAGTACATAGAGTAAAAGAGAGTTTATTTCCTTAAGTAAATATTAGAAAAAAGCTTCTATATACTGACCCCAAAACTATACATCTTTTTTTCCCCTTGGGGTTCTGGCTTTCTTGAAGACCACACAGGATAATTCTAATCACTTTTCTCCATGACAGCTTTTCAGATATTTAAAAGCAGCTTTCAAGGCTTTCTACTTTTGTTTATTCCAAGTTAAACATTTGTTCCTCAGATGCTTTCTATGTGTCCAGTTTAGGTCATAGGGAAGCTATTGCACTGATCAAGAGGAGAGACAGTGAGAACCTAACCTAGGGTACTTGCTCTGGCAATGAAGAGGAAGGAGCAGTGCAAAAATATGTTATGGAACTTGAAGCAATAGGACTTGAAAAACAATTAATTTTGTGTGGCAAAGAAGGATTCAAAGATAAAACTGAAGTTTCAAACTTAAACCAAAGGGAAGATATTAAGTAGGGTGATACTGACACAGCATGAATTAAAATAATAGAAAGAAGAGTTTCAGAGAGGAGGAGCTAAACTGATTTTTATTTTATTTTTTCCCAATAATTTTTATTAGTGGGAGGCTAATTATTTTACAATATTGTAGTGGTTTTTGCCATACATTATCATGAATCAGTCATGGATTTACATGTATTTCCCATCCTGAACCCCCTTCCCACCTCCCTCCCCATCCCTTCCCTCTGGGTCATCCCAGTGCACCAGCCCCGAGCACTTGTCTCATGCATCCAACCTGGACTGGTGATCTGTTTCACACTTGATAATATACATGTTTTGATGCTGTTCTCTCAGATCATCCCATCCTCGCCTTTTCCCATAGAGTCCAAAAGTCTGTTCTATACATCTGTGTCTCATTTTCTGTCTTACATACAGGGTTATCGTTACCATCTTTCTAAATTCCATATATATGCGTTAGTATACTGTACTGGTCTTTATCTTTCTGGCTTACTTCACTCTGTATAATGGCCTCCAGTTTCATCCATCTCATTAGAAATGATGCAAATGAATTCTTTTTAATGGTTGAATAATATTCCATGGTGTATGTATACCACAGCTTCCTTATCCACTCATCTGCTGATGGACATCTAGGTTGCTTCCATGTCCTGGCTATTATAAACAGTGCTGCGATGAACATTGGGGTGCACGTGTCTCTTTCAGATCTGGTTTCCTTGGTGTGTATGCCCAGAAGTGGGATTGCTGGGTCATATGGCAGTTCTATTTCCAGTTGTTTAAGGAATCTCCACACTGTTCTCCATAGCGGCTGTACTAATTTGCATTCCCACCAACAGTGTAAGAGGGTTCCCTTTCCTCCACACCCTCTCCAGCATTTATTGCTTGTAGACTTTTGGATAGCAGCCATCCTGACTGGCGTGTAATGGTACCTCATTGTGGTTTTGATTTGCATTTCTCTGATAATGAGTATTGTTGAGCATCTTTTCATGTCTTTGTTAGCCATCTGTATGTCTTCTTTGGAGAAATGTCTGTTTAGATCTTTGACCCATTTTTTGATTGGTTCATTTATTTTTCTGGAATTGAGCTGGAGGTGTTGCTTGTATATTTTTGAGATTAATCCTTTGTCTGTTGCTTCATTTGCTATTATTTTCTACCATTCTGAAGGTGTGTCTTTTCACCTTGCTTATAGTTTCCTTTGTTGTGTAAAAGCTTTTAAGTTTATTAGGTCCCATGTGTTTATTTTTGCTTTTATTTCCAATATTCTGGGCGGTGGGTCATAGAAGATCTTGCTGTGATTTTTGTCGGTAAGTTGATTTTTAGAAGCATAGCTTTAGATGCTAAAAGATAAAGAAATGGGTAATTCTAAGTTTTAAAACATAGATTTAGAACTCAAGAGAATATATGAGTCTAAAGACATGGAAGACAAAGTATTTGAGACTGATTGGCAAAAATAAGTATGCAAAATAGATCAGTTATAGCACAGTGGTAAACTAGAGAATACGTGTTCAATTTGAATGCTTAACAAACACATCCTGTAATTCATGTTTGGTGTAGAGACTGCCAGTTTATATCTGTTATGTATAGAAAAGAGAGCTAAGAAAAAAAAAAAAACTGCCAGAAAACATACATCATGCTTTCATAGAAGGAAGAAATGAGACCAAAAAAGCATACTGTATCATGTATGAGACTGAGAGGGAATGGTCAGAGGAGGAGGAAGAGAATAGCTGCGAGAGTATACAGAATGGCAACAGCCTGAAAGAAGTCAACATTGTAAATCAACTATACTCCAGTAATTGTTTTTTAAAAAACATGCACACACTATTATATACAAAATAGATAACTAGCAAGGACCCACTGTATAACATAGAGGACCATATGCTCTGTAATACTCTATATGGGAAAGAAATCTGAAAAAGAATAGATATGCATAATGAACTCACTTTGCTGTACACATGAACCTAACACAGCATTGTAAATCAACTATACTCCAATATAACATTTAGGGGGGTTCAGGATGGGGACACATGTAAATCCATGGCTGATTCATATCAATGTATGGCAAAAACCACTACAATATTGTAAAGTAATTAGCCTCCAACTAATATAAATGAATGAAAACAAAAAAATTAAAAAAATATAAAAACAAGTAAGTTAAATTTAAGTCATATGACAAACGGTCCCAAGATGAAGAATGAGAAGAGCTTCCTGGCCCTGTTTGAGAATATTTAAATCAAGAAGAACTAGTAATACAATTAAACATCAGAAGAATATAAACTGAACATGTTCCATATAAGCTTTATTACCTATTGATACAGTAACAAATTTCTAATTAACAGATAAGTTAAATTTAACAGTTGTAATCATAATGACAAGAATTGTATTCAGTATATTTCTCAATAGTAAGGTATATTTAATGCTTACTTGCAAAAAAAAAAAAAGCCTTTAACCAAGACAATAAAGAATAAAACAAAACGCTAGAATAATTTTATTGAAGTGTAGTTGGTTTACAATATTCTCTTAGTTTCAGAGTAATAGCAAAGTGATTCAGTTTTATGTATATGTATATGTATATATTTAGGTTCATTTCCATTATAGGTTACTATAGGATATTGAATATAGTTCCCTGTATTACACAGTAAATCATCATTGGTTATCTATTTTATGTATAATAGTTTGTATCTGTTAAAACTAAACTCAAAATTTGTTCCCCCACATACACACCCTCACCCTTTGGTAATCATAAGTTTGTTTCCTATTCCTTTGAGTCTGTTTCTGTTTTGTAAATAGATTCATTTGTTCATTGGTATTTTTTTTTTAGATTTCACTTTTAAACGATCTTATATAATATTTGTCTTTCTGTCTGATGCCACTCAATATGATATTCTCTAGGTTATTCTGTGTTGCTGCAAGTGGAAGTATTTATTCTTTTCATGCCTGAGTAATATTGCATTATGTGTGTATGTGTGATTCTTAAACTGATTCTTAAACTGATTCTTAAATGATTCTTAAACTAATCATCTGTTGATGGACACTTTGGTTGCTTCCATGTCTTAGCTATTATAAATAGTGCTGCAGTAAACATTGGGGTGCATGTATCTTTTAGAGCCCTGGTCTTCTCTGGATATGCTCAGGAGTGGTATTGCAGGGGCATATGGTAGCTCTGTTTTTAGTATTTTAAGGAACTCCCATACTGTTTTCCATGGTGACTGCATCAGTTTACATTCCCACCACCAGTGTAGACAAAGCTCTAGGATATTAACTCACTTTGTGTACATAATTTGTGTTGTAAAATATCTACTAAAATAAATTTCACCATTTTTTATCTTCATGTTTTCCCTTAAAATGAATCACCAAATAGTATATTACTAACAGTTTTTGACATTGATTGTTTTAGTTCGTGTGCAATATATCCCTAATGAAAAAGTAATAAATGGCCAAAGAAGTATAGTTATTCTGTGGTACATTAATTTCTTAGGCAGTAAAGCAGGCCCAGGCAACATATTCCTTTTCTCTTGTGAGATTATTTTAGCAGGTTTATTGAGGTTTAATTGACTCATGAACTGTGTATACATTTATCATGTGCAACTTGATGTTTTGATATGTATTCATTATGAAATGATCACCAACCATGATCAAACTATTTAATATATCCATCACCTTCACATGTTTACAATTTTGTGTTTGTATATGCTTGGGGGATGGATAAAATGACTTAATATAAACTCTACTTTCTCTGGAAACTTCAAGTATATGATAGAGCATTCTTAACTGTAATCTCCAAGCTTTATATTAGAATATATTCACCTCACATAACTGAAACTTTGCTGATGTTGGTCAAAGGATACAAAGTTTCACAGAATTTTTGAACAGATTTTTTTGTTAACTCTGGTGCCTAGATCTGCTTCTGAAGCAATGGATTGATAATCTTTTATGCCAATGGAAGATAAAATTTACAGCTTATAAATATAAACATCTTTTGTAATTTAAAGTGATTTTCTTTGTAGGTATCCTTTTTTCCAAATAGTTTTATATAATTCTATTAATATATCCCAAAATGTGTGAATATGGCATGAATTATTTACTCTGTTTCTAACAGATTGGAGTTTAAAACACCACATCTCTAGGGATCTCAGAAGGATGCTTTTGTTGTTCATACTGTGCACAATAATGTGAACCAGCGTCATAGTGTGACATTCTTATGGAGATCAAATTTTATGTTCTGTTTCAGAATATCTGGTCATGGCAAACCTCTGAAACGTGTTTTTATTATTATTTCAAGACCTGTATTGGATATCAGATTTCTCTATGGATAAAGCCAAAAGCAGTGTGCAAATGCACACATTTCTATGAATCCATTTTTTCTCTATAAAAGAAATAAGTAGACGTGAAATCATTTCTCCAAGCTCTTAAAAAAAACACTAATTTTCTCTAGAACTCATTTAGTAATTATACTCTATTATTTAGACAATATTCTTATAATGAAGAAGAATCTAATTCTAGGCATAAAACCGTGACATCATTATGCATGCAATCTCTTGAAAGGAACAGCTGAAACAGAATTTATCCTATCAAATAGCATTACTGAAAACTCTATAAAATAAGATATATTGAAGATCTAGGGTCTTATTCATTAAACTAGAAGTGTCAGAGTCATGCTGACATTATGGAATGCTGCTACTAAATACTGGAACAGTTGCATACAACACCTGAGTCATTAGAAGTCTCCAAACTATTGTTCAAACAGGATAAGAGCAATGTACTATACATAACTAGGTTTTGTACTGCAGTGCAAAATAACCTTTGTATAAAAGGGTAACGACAAAAAAGCATTTTGTTGGAAAGACCTTTTTGATTGCAGAGAAGTAGTAAAATACTTTGTGATAAAAACTCCTCTGTACATTTCAAATTACATAGAGAGGAAAGAAAAGATGTTTTTTTGGCTTCAAACCACCCAAAGAGGGCTTTTATAAGCAAACTTCATGTACTTCAAAAATTATTAGTTTTTGCTAACAGACTTTCTTTGGCATCAATTTTGAGGTACAAGCGACTTCATAAATATTCATCTGAATTAAAATGTTTCTTTTACTAATCAATTTTTAAATTTACACACCAAATGGGTATTTAAAGCTCCCACATACCCAAATATTCTAAAATACAACTAATTTACCAAAACAACAACCTCTACATCTGCCACAAGTAATGTTCAAGTAATTTACATTTGCTTTTAGGTAGAATATTTACCTCAAATTATTTCCTTGATGATCTGTGATGGTGTTTGTTTCCCTAAAGTTATTTAAGAAAATATGAATGACCAATTTTCACTGGTCATTCATATTTTCCACTTGTAAAAGAAATAAACTAGAACACTTTCTAGCAACAACACAAAAATAAACTCAAAATGGATTAAAGATCTAAATGTAAGACCAGAAACTATAAAACTCCTAGAGGAGAACATAGGCAAAACACTCTCTGACATAAATCACAGCAGGATTCTCTATGACCCACCTCCAAAAATTGGAAATAAAAGCAAAAATAAACAAATGGGACTTAATTAAACTTAAAAGCTTTTGCACAACAAAGGAAACTATAAACACGGTGAAAAGACAGCCTTCAGAATGGTAAAAAATAATAGCAAATGAAGCAACAGACGAAGGATTAATCTCAAAAATATACAAGCAACTCCTCCAGCTCAACTCCAGAAAAATAAATGACCCAATCAAAAAATGGGCCAAAGATCTAAACAGACATTTCTCCAAAGAAGACATACAGATGGCTAACAAAGACATGAAAAGATGCTCAACATCACTCATTATCAGAGAAATGCAAATCAAAACCACAATGAGGTACCATTACACGCCAGTCAGGATGGCTGTTATCCAAAAGTCTATAAGCAATAAATGCTGGAGAGGGTGAGGAGAAAAGGGAACCCTCTTACACTGTTGGTGGGAATGCAAACTAGTACAGCCACTATGGAGAACAGTGTGGAGATTTCTTAAAAACCTGAAAATAGAACTGCCATATGACCCAGCAATCCCACTTCTGGGCATAAACACAGAGGAAACCAGATCTGAAAGAGACACGGGCACCCCAATGTTCATCACAGCACTGTTTATAAGAGCCAGGACATGGAAGCAACGTAGATGCCCATCAGCAGACGAATGGATAAGGAAGCTGTGGTACATATACACCATGGAATATTACTCAGCCATTAAAAAGAATTCATTTGCATCATTTCTAATGAGATGGATGAAACTGGAACCCATTATATAGAGTGAAGTAAGCCAGAAAGATAAAGACCAATACAATATACTAACGCATATATATGGAATTTAGAAAGATGGTAATGATAACCCTATATGCAAAACAGAAAAAGAGACACAGGTGTACAGAACAGACTTTTGGACTCTGAGGGAGAAGGCGAGGGTGGGATGTTTTGAGAGAACAGCGTCAGAACATGTATATTATCTACGGTGAAACAGATCACCAGCCCAGGTTGGATGCATGAGACAAGTGCTCGGGGCTGGTGCACTGCCCAGAGGCATCAGGTGGAGAGGGAGATAGGAGGGGAGATCGGAATGGTGAATACATGTAAATCCATGGCTGATTCATGTCAATGTATGGCAAAAACCACTACAGTATTGCAAATAATTAGCCTCCAACTAATAAAAATAAATGGACAAAGAAAAAAAAAGAAAATATGGAGCTGTTTCATAGAAAACTTGGTGAGGTCCCAGTGATGACAGGTCATCCTGAGAATTGATAAAAATTATTAGCCATTTTGAATCTATGGACTCAGGTATAATACCTTTGCATCTGAATTATTAATACTTTGAAGACTATTTCGTGAGAAAGTCATGGAATCTTATCACTTGAATCTGTGTCACTGAATTCTTAATTCAAACACAGAGCAAAAAAGGAGAGAATGCTACTAGCTTTTAAATACCTACTTGCTGTCACATCTACTGTCAACATTCTGAGTATTCTCTAGGCTTTCAATTGCATGATCCTTAATTGGTATTTTAGTCAGTCAGTTAATAAAGTTTGTCTTATATGTTAATTGTGGAGGAAGCTCCTAATTTAGCTTGTGATACCAAGAAGTTACTGGGTAGCATAGGTGAGCTATATTTGGCTCAGTTCATCCGCCTGAATTCCAAACTCAGCAAGAACAGTGAGTGGTGGTAAGAAAAAGTTGTTATGCATTAACAATATAGGGTAATGGTTAAAGAGCAAAATCTCTGGAGTCACGTTGTTTAGGTTCAAATTCTCAGCTCCACCACTTAATATCTATGTGATCTTGGGCATATGTGTAGTATTTTTGTGCCTTGTTTTTATCATCTATAAAATGGGTTCAATCACAATGTACAATTCTCTACTTATAAGATTAATAGGATTAATGAAAAGGTTTTATGTTAAATATTTGTTATAGCATATGACATATAATAATCTTTCAATATTTGAGTTTTTACTATTCAGTACACTATTGAATAGAATATGTTCAAGCCTTGTAAATATATTGTATACATCACTGCATTCTTGCTGGTTTTGTCATTTCCTTCAGTAACGGATCTTAAGGTCTTTTTGAAACAGCAGCTTGTCAAATGAAATAGAGGCATGTGTACAGGGCAGTTATTTTATGGAGAAATTACTCTTAATAAAGATTTTGACTCTGCATCCTGGAATCATGGGAGGGTGTTTTACTGTTCATTGGGTGGTCAGGCTGTGCCACAAGATAGAGTATAACATGAGTGCCACCAGGGAAGCCCATGAATACTGGAGTGGGTAGCCATCCCCTTTTCCAGGGGATCTTCCCAACCTCGGGATCGAATACAGGTCTCCCACATTGCAGGCAGATTCTTTACCAGCTGAGCCAGCAGGGTAGTTCATGAATACTGGAGTGGGTAGCCTATCCCTTTTCCAGGGGATCTTCCTGACCCAGGAATCGAACTGGGGTCTCCTGCATTGCAGACAGATTCTTTACTGGCTGAGCTACCAGGAAAGCCCAACATGAGTGCGGCCAAGGTTAAAAGGTTATGTTATATAAATGCCACCCAAGAAAGAGACCAGTGCATGAATTGAGGTCCTTGAGAACATGTGCCATGCACGCCAGTCACAAATGGTACAGTGTTACTTAGAGCAAGAGAAGAGAGTGCACAGTATCCAGCCTCTTGCAAAGCACTGACCTCTCACAGACAGCAGAACCACTCAACAGCCAATATCAATGGTGTGTCTACACACACCCTACATTTTGCTGCAATAGAAAGACCCTTTGCCTTCCCCACTAGAAACAGATATAGCAGTGGAGTTGGCCAAGTGCCCTATGATGCATATACTTAAACAGAACTAATACATACATCAAGCCCTGAACAGTGAAAGGAATCCCCAAACAATGAGGTGCTACCAGCACAGGCTCTTTATCTCTTATAAGGAAATGTTTCAGGTCCAAGGCTGCTCTTATGTGCAAATGAAAAGGCTGACTAGCTGAAATGGCTGTCTTTCCCAACAGAAAGCTTTTTAAAAATAGGAAGTATTTTGTCATACATTGACATAAATCAGCCATGGATTTACATGTATTCCCCATCCCGATCCCCCCTCCCACCTCCTCTCCACCCGATTCCTCTGGGTCTTCCCAGTGCACCAGGTCCGAGCACTTGTCTCATGCATCCAGCCTGGGCTGGTGATCTCTTTCACCCTAGGTAATATACATGTTTCAATGCTGTTCTCTCAAAACATCCCACCCTCACCTTCTCCCACAGAGTCCAAAATTCTGTTCTGTATATCTGTGTCTCTTTTTCTGTTTTGCATATAGGTTATCATTACCATCTTTCTAAATTCTATATACAATATTCTAAAGTAATTAGCCTCCAACTAATAAAAATAAATAAAAAAATAGGAAGTATTGAACTATGCTTGTTGGTTTAGATGAAAAAGCTAGAATTATTGCTGCTAGAAAAAAATGGGATGATTGTAGATGTAGAGGGGGTGGGAGAGGGTAATATTCAGTAAACAAGTAGAAAACTTCACTTATGACAGAGACAAAGCAGAATATATGGGTCTAAGGAAATATAGAGTGTTCAAAACAGTACAGGAAGATGAAAAAAAATCTCTTCAGTTATAGTATGTAGTGAACCACAAGCAATGAGATTAGCCAAGAATAAGAAGAGGGAAAAAGTGTTATATATTTGAGGATTATTAAGATGATATACACTTTCCTCAGAGAGTTAAGCAAGTTATTTGACAAGGGAATTGAGTATGATTTCCAGGCTGCACTAAGAAGTTGCTTCGTGTTTGTGTTCATAAATTTAAAGTAAAAGAATAGCACTTGTGTTTGTTTTTGTTTAATTTGTGGACAAAGACTTACAGACAAGTGTGAAAGTAAATCCTCTTTTGCAACCCACAATTCATTGTTCAGTATGAGTTTTGATACAGATAAGAAGGAACATGATCCATAAAATGGGTGTGTATTGATGAGCATAAAGATTGCTTCCAGGGCTATACAGTTAAATAAGCTTTTAAATTACCAGCTTTATTGATTCTAATACTCATTTTTAATGTTGGCATAAAACAAACAAAGATGGGCTTCTTTTTTTAGGCTTTTATCTTCAGAATACAGTGTCTGGAGTTTCCAAAGGTATTGGCATATCCCAATGATCTCTGTCAAGTTTTACGATGTGATAACTTAGGAATTAATATGATTTGAACTTGGTAAGCTTTTAGAGAACTAGACATCCCATCTCCTGACCCTAAACAGGATCCTATAGTGAACTGTTTGAGGAAATTGGATCTTAAAGATTACAGGTGGCAAACTTTGACGTGTACTCCACTGAAGATAAATGAGGCCCAACTAAAACAACTGTGGCACCACAGCTGTGTATTGAGCATAACTTTTTGTAAGGGCTGCCTTGAAGATGACAACTTTGGAGGAACTATGGTGACTGGCAGTGGAAAAAATCAGGACGTGTGAAAATCCTTAAAAAATTTATTGACTTAAATAACTTTGCTGATGTTATGAATAAAAAGAAACCTTTGTGCAGAAAAAAAAAATAAAGTAAAAGTATTAGCATGATTGGATATTTTCTCTTTTGTATTCAGCTCCTCAAGTTTGGTACAGAGAAGGAAAAGAGT
Organism: Odocoileus virginianus; assembly: GCF_023699985.2. Classification (NCBI taxonomy): domain Eukaryota; kingdom Metazoa; phylum Chordata; class Mammalia; order Artiodactyla; family Cervidae; genus Odocoileus; species Odocoileus virginianus. Next base: position 41,435,821 of record NC_069708.1, on the reverse strand, counting down.
TGGATTTAGCTATATGAGTACATTGGAGGCATAGCAGGTCAAGGTAGTTCAAGATGTAGGTTTAGAGAGTAATTATAATAATGGTCTGTGGAATCTAAGATGTGAGGTAAATAATTTTCTATTTGGATTTCGGGTGCACACCTTTTAAAATTCAGATTAAAACTATTATTGCTGTAGCTGTTATTCTGTCTATATAACTTTGGACAAGTTAATTAAATTCTCTGAACCTCAGTTTCTTCATCCAAAAAATGTGGGGAAATAAAGAAAAATCTCTAGGTATTTCAAGTAGAAAGAGATTTACACAGGGAACTAAATACTTACAAAATTTCAGAACAGTCTAGAAGAGTGAATGTTGGGGGATTTCCATAGCTTTCCTGTGTCAATGAGGAACATTGGGTCAGAAATACCTTTCACAGTTCAGAAAAGATCAGGAAACTCCAGTAAACCATGAGTGACAGAACTTACCCATAACTATTGAACAACTGAGAGGAAAAGTCTCATGTTAATTTTCTTCCGAGGCTGGGAAAATACAAAAGGAAAATTGGAAGAAAATATACGGAGACAAAAAATTGAAGAGAGAATAGAAGGAGTAAAGTTGATGAGCTGTGGGAGATAGTTTTAGGGCTTCCCAGGTAGCTCAAACAGGAAAGAATCTGCCCACAATGCAGGAGACCTGGGCTCGATCCCTGGGTTGGGAAGATCCCCTGGAGAAGGGCATGGCAACCCATTCCAGTATTCTTGCCTGGAGAATTCCATGGACAGAGGAGCCTGGTAGGCGACAGTCCATGGAATCGCAGAGACAGACACAACTGAGTGACTAACACATATGATAGATATTTTGGGGAGCAGGAAACCAAGATGCAGTGAGGCACACTGATAGATAGATGGACTACCCTCTTCTCACACCTCAAATTCTGGTAATTAGTCTTTTTCTTATTACTGACTTCTCTCTCCCTCTCACTGTTTATATCTAATCAGTTTCCAAAGCCTGTTCTTTCTCAAAAGTAAATTCAGCAAATATTTGTAGAATATTTACTGATCATGCAGCTGTTCAGTCATTTTTTCATTCATGCAGCAAATAATTATTGAGCACTTAATATGGGCCAGACACAGAACACAATGCTGATCTTTGCCCTCATGTGCAAATGAGTGTGCTAGTGGTGTGCTTGAGAACACTAGTTGTATATTATAACACTTTGGCAATTGACAATGTAATAATCAAGCCTCCAGGAAATGCTGCGGCATTTAATCTAATATTTTCCAAGCATATTGGACCATAGAATCCTCTTTGTTTCGTCAAGACATCTATTAACATCACCTGGAATATCACACCACAGTCTTTAGTATAAAACTCCAATTAATTAGTTTAGCATACTAACCTGATTAGTTTAGTCCAAGCCATACTATTTTTTCCTTTTCTTTTTTTTGGTAGCCATATACATTCATACATTCTTTTAATATCACCAAAAATATATGAAATTCAAACGTGCCCAAATATAATCCCAATATCCCTTGAAATGACTGATTTGTCTTACCCCAAATTTAATAATAATACCATAGTATGTTATATTAATAGCATAAAGTAGGAGAAAGAAGTTAGATGTGATGCTAACAGAAGTCAAAAAGTGCATATCTATTAGCCCACTGAATAATGTCAAGTAAAACCTATTCTGCCTCTGATATGAGCAAAATTCCTCTTAATCACTGGGATTAAGGAATTCATTTATAGACTACAGTACATTAAAAAATAGGTCATTTTAAAGCTAGCATTCCTTGAAATATGGCAAACTGTAAGAAGAAACTTACTTGATTTACAAATACCATAATGTAGGTATTCCAGGTATAATTTCTGTACGTTAAAAAACCTTGAACAATTTCTCTTATTATTTGCATCAAATAAGTGTTTTCAGCACTGCTCAGTAACATCTTATATAAATAAATGAGGAACATCACATTCTCTCTGATGTATTCTATTTGTGATAATTGTTTTAAGCAAGACAGTAAGTCCGGCTTACTTACCCCCATCCTGAAACCCCCTCCCACCTCTCTCCCCACCCATTCCTTCTGGGTTTTCCCAGAGAACTGGCTTTGCGTGTCCTGCTTCCTGCATCGAACTTGCACGGGTCATCTGTTTTACAAATGGTAATAAATATGTTTTAATGGTATTCTGTCAAATCATTCCACCCTGGCCTTCTCCCGCTGAGTCCAAAAGTCTGTTTTATACATCTGTGTCTCCTTTGCTTCCCTGCATGTAGGATTGTTGGCACTGTCTTTCTAAATTCCAAATATATGTGTTAATATACAGTATTTGCCTTTCTCTTTCTGACTTACTTCACTTTGTATAATAGGCTCCAGGTTCATCCACTTCATTAGAACTGACACGAATGTGTTCCTTTTTAAAGCTGAGCAAATATTCCACTGTGTATGTGTACCACAACTTCCTTATCCATTCATCTGCCTATGGACATCTAGATTGCATCCATATTCTACCTATTATAAATAGTGCTGTAATGAACATTCGGGTACATGTGTCTCTTTCAATTCTGGTTTCCTCAGTGTGTATGCCCAGTAGTGGGATTTCTGGGTCGTATGCCAGTTCTATTCCCAGTTTTTTAAATAATCGCCACACTGTTCTCCATAGCAGCTGTACTGGTTTGCATTCCCACCAAAAGAGTAAGAGGGTTCCCTTTTCTCCACACCCTCTCCAGCATTTATTGTTTGTAAATTTTTTGATGATTGCCATTCTGACCAGCTTGAGATGTTACCTCATTGTGTTTTTTATTTGCATTTCTCTAATAATGAGTGATGTTGAGCATCTTTTCATATATTTATTAGCCCTCTGTATGTCTTCTTTGGAGAAATGTCTCTTTATGTTCTCTGCCCACTTTTAGATTGGGCTGTTTATTTGTCCGGTATTGAGCTGCATGAGCTGCTTGTATATTTTGGAGACTGATTCTTTGTCAGTTGTTTCATTTGCTATTATTTTTTCCCATTCTGAGGGCTTTCTTTTCACCTTGCTTATAGTTTCCTTCATTGTGCAAAAGCTTTTAAGTGTAATTAGATCCCATTTGTTTATTTTGTTTTTATTTGCATTACTCTGGGAGGTGGGTTATAGAGGACCTTGCTGTGATTTACACTAGAGATTTTTCTGCCTATGTTTTTCTCTAAGAGTTTTACAATGTCTGGTGCTCCATTTAGGTCTTTAATCCATTTTGAGTTTGTTTTTTGTGTATGGTGTTAGAAAGTATTCTAATTTCATTCTCTTACACTTAATTGACCAGTTTTCCCGTCTCCACTTTTTAAAGAGACTATCTTTTCTCCATTGTATATGTTTGTCTCCTTGGTGAAAAATAAGGTGTGCATTGATTGGTGCATGGGTTTATCTCCAGACTTCTTATTTTGCTCCATTGATCTATATTTCTGTCTTTGTGCCATTACCATGCTGTCTTGATGACTGTAACTTTGTAGTATAGTCTGAAATCAGGAAGGTTGATTCCTCCAGTTCCATTCTTCTTTCTCAAGATTGCTTTCGCTATTCAGGTTTTTTGTTTTGTGTTTCCATACAAACTGTGTAATTATTTGCTCTAGTTCTATGAAAAATACCATTGGTAGCTTGGTAGGGATTGTGTTGAATCTATAGATTGCTTTGGGTAATATAATAATTTTCACTATATTGATTCTTCCAATCCAAAAACATGGTATATTTCTCCATCTATTTTTGTCATCCTTGATTTCTTTCATTAGTGTTTTATAGTCTTCAGTATAAGGTCCTTAGTTTCCTTAAGTAAATTTATTCCTAAATATTTTAGTCTTTTTGTTGCAATGGTGAGTGTGATTGTTTCCTTAATTTCTCTTTCTGATTTTGCATTGTTAGTGCATAGGAATGCAAGTAATTTCTGTGTATTAATTTTATATCCTCCAACTTTACTGTTTTGATTGATTAGCTCTAGTAGTTTTCTGGTGGCATCTTTAGGGTTTTCTATGTAGAGAATCATGTCATTGGCAAACAGTGACAGTTTAATTCTTCTTTTCCAATCTGGTTTCCTTTTTATTTTTATTTTTTTCTCTAATTGCTGTGGCTAGGACTTCCAAAACTATGTTGAATAGTATTGGTCAGTGGGCATATTTGCCTTGCTTCTAATTTTAGAGGAAATTCTTTCAATTTTTCACCTTGAAGGATAATGTTTGCTGTGGGTGTGTTGTACATGGCTTTTATTACTTTGAGATATGTTCCTTGTATGCATACTTTCTGGAAAGGGTTTTTTTTTTTTTTTTTGCTTTAAATCATAAATTGATGCTGAATTTTGTCAATGGCTTTCTCTGCATTTATTGTGATGATCATATGAGTTTTATCTTTCAGTTTGTTAATATGGTGTATCACATTGATTAATTTGCAAATATTGCAGAATCCATTCATCCTTGGAATGAAGCCCACTTAATCATGATGTATGATCTTTTTAACATATTGTTGGATTCAACTTGATAGAATTTTGTTGAGGATGTTTGCATTTATGTTCATCAGTGATATTGGCTGTAGTTTTCTTATTTTTGGCATCTTTGCCTGGTTTTTGTAACAGTGTGATGGTGGCCTCATAGAATGAGTTTGGGGATTTACCTTACTCTGCAATTTTCAGGAGGAAAATTGAGTAGGATAGGTATTACCTCATCTATAAATTTTTGGTAAAATTCACCTGTGTATCCATCTGGTCCTGGGATTTTGTTTGTTGGAAAATTTTTGATTACAGTTTTGACTTCCATTCTTGCAATTGGTTTGTTCAAATTTCCTATTTCTTCCTGGTTCAGTTTTGGAAGGTTGTTTTCTAAGAATTTGCCTATTTCTTCAAAGTTTTCCATTTTATTGGCGTATAGTTGGTCATAGTAGTCTCTTTTATAACTCTATTTCATGTTACCCTAGACTATGTTGTGCGATCAATATCCTAATCTCCTATATTTCAAAAATCTTTCCTGTTGTTTCTGTCTTCTGCATCCTTATTCACATTACTTTCATTTAGACCCTAATCATCTCTTATCTAGAGTCTCAAAAATACTTTTCAATCTAGTCTCTGTACTTAATCTGATTCTTGCAATTAGATTTCTATTATGTCTTCAAAATGATTTTTCTAGTAAGCAAATCTGATCTTATCACTCCCCAGTTCAAATTATTTAATTGGTCTTTCTCACTTATAGGATAAAGTCTAATTGTCTTTAGGTAGGCTATAAGACACCTATATTCAGGTCTCTTCCTGTCTCTCCAATAATTTCTATTGTAGTCATTTTGAACAAAAGGTTATTTTTCATTTACAATATACCTTGTAATGCTTTTGTACCTGTGTGTTATGTTCCTTCAATTTGTAATGCCCTTTCTGTCCTTTCCACCTGTGAAATCCTATGCATTTGTCAAGCTTCAAATGAGTGATAATTACCTAACAACTCATTCCCTTCCCATCTCCATGCCAGAATTGGGTGATTTTTGGAATCTCCAGCTGAATAGGTCTAGAGGAGCCATGTACTAATACTTCAGAAAATGCTCATCAAATAAGACATGCACAATGAATTTTTAATTTTCTTACTATAGTGTGGAAATCCACCTTCTTTTTGGGCTCTTATTACAAACACTATGGGTTTCATTCACATAGTTATCTAAAGGAAAATTTTAAGGGGAGGAGGGAACAGTTAGTGTAGTATAATATTTCAAAAATACTACTTTGATGCAGTTTTGAAGTCGTGCTTAAAATGTCTCAGTTCCTTTTCTCAGGCAGTTTGCTAAGCTCCCACACCAACAGGGACAGTCCTTATGCCAAGGAACCTGAGAAATCATTTGGTTTACCAATCCACAGGGAACTTGGGAAGCCAAACTAGCCCCCCTCACTCACCATACATATGCTGCCTCTTGTTCTTTGTCCCCTGTCCCTGGTTCAACTCCCTGTATGGCAGTTTTGTCTAGTTTGCAATTGTAAGTAACAAAAAGTTTTGCCTTTCATCTGTCCAAGATTAGTTTGTCCTATCTCACCATCAAAAGAATCTTTAAATTTTTTAAAACAGCACTTTATTCTGTAGTCTAAAGTCTTAGAATATTCTTGTAGAGGAACTTCTAAACATAACTGAGTTACATGTTCACAGATTTAGCAGAGAAATGCTACTTCCTATAGTAAGTGATGATAAAGAGAACTTAATATTTTAAGTGGTAAGCAATATTTTTTAAGAACTGACTCAAAATTTTAAAATGATTTAAAAATTTATTGCATTAATTATTTGATGAATTCAAGGGTACACTTAATTCCTACCTTTTATGTTATCTGTAATGAGATCTAAAAATCTCTTATTTGCACAGCTATGAAATATTTAAGCTATGTCAATGCACTTAAATGGGTTCAAATATTACCAGTAAAGTTAATCAAAACATGCTTATGAAAAAAAAAATAAATTAACTTGGAAAGAGTAATTGGTAACTCAACCAAAGTACGTTAAATCTTGGCAACCTGGGGACTTCTTTAGTGGTCCAGTAAGTGTCCACCCTGCAATGCAGGGGACATGGGTTTGATCGCTGGTTGGGGAACTAGGGTCCCACAGGCTCTGGAGCAACTAAACCTGTGCACCCAAGGAAGATCAATCTGACTTAGTACAGGGTTTCACTCTCTTTTGATAATAAATGATAACTCAAATGGTGCATTGAAATGCATTGTCTATTAAAGAGTGCTCATTTCGCACCTATTTAAAAATTACTTTTGGTGATTGCAAATGCAGATCACTGGGCCCTTCTAGAGGTAGGATTCAGGAATTTACATTTTTTAAAATTTATTTATTTTAATTGGAAGCTAATTATTTTACAATATTTCAGTGGTTTTTGTCATACATCCATATGACTCAGTCATGGGTGTACATGTGTTCCCCATCCTGAGCTGCCCTCCCACCTCCCTCCCCATCCCATCCCTCTGGGTCATCCAAGTGCACCAGCCCTGAGAACCCTGTCTCATGCATCGAATCTGGCGATCTGTTTCACATATGATAATATACATGTATCAAGGCTATTCTCTCAAATCATCCCACTCTTGCCTTCTTCAACGAGTCCAAAACACTGTTCTATACATCTGTGTCTATTTTGATGTCTCACATATAGAGTAATCATTACCATCTTTCTAAATTCTGTATATATGCGATAGTATACTGTATTGGTGTTTTTCTTTCTGGCTTACTTCACTCTGTATAATAGGCTCCAGTTTCATCCACCTCATTAGAACTGATTCAAATGTATTCTTTTTATTGGCTGAGTAATATTCCATTGTGTATATATACCACAGCTTCCTTATCCATTCGTCTGTTGATGGGCATCTAGGTTGCTTCCATGTCCTGGCTATTATAAACAGTGCTGCGATGAACATTGGGGTACACATGTCTCTTTCAATTCTGGTTTCCTTGGTGTGTATGCTGAGCAGTGGGATTGCTGGGTAATATGGCAGTTCTAGTTCCAGTCTTTTTAGGAAGCTCCACACTGTTCTCCATAGTGGCTGCACTAGTTTGCATTCCCACCAACAGTATTAGAGGGTTCCCTTTTCTCTACACACTCTCCAGTATTTATTGTTTGTGGACTTTTGGGTAGCAGTCTTTCTGACTGCCGTGAGATGGTACCTCATTGTCTTGATTTGCATGTCTCTGATAATGAGTGATGTTGATCATCTTTTCATGTGTTTATTAGGAATCTGTGTGTCTACTTTGCAGAAATGTCTGTTTCATTGTTTGACCCATTTAATGATTGGGTCGTTTATTTTTCTGGAATTGAGCTGGAGGAGTTGCTTGTATATTTCTGAAATTAATCCTTTGTCTGTTGCTTCGTTTGCTATTATTTTCTCCCAATCTGAGGGCTGTCTTTTCACCTTGCTTATAGTTCCTTTTGTTGTGCAAAAGCTTTTAAGTTTAATTAGGTCCCATTTGTTTATATTTGCTTTTTTCCCATTACTCTGGGAGGTGAGTCATAGAGGATCCTGCTGTGATTTATGTCGGAGAGTGTTTTGCCTATGTTTGCCTCTAGGAATTTTATAGTTTCTGGTCTTACATTTAGATCTTTAATTCATTTGAGTTTAATTTTGTGTATGGTGTTAGAAAGTGTTCTAGTTTCATTCTTTTACAAGTGGTTGACCAGTTTTCCCAGCACCACTTGTTAAAGAGATTGTCTTTTCTCCATTGTATATTCTTGTCTCCTTTGTCAGAGGTAAGGTGTCCATAGATGCATGGATTTATCTCTGGGCTTTCTGTTTTGTTCCATTGATCTATGTTTCTGTCTTTATGCCAGTACCATACTGTCTTGGTGCCTGTAGCTTTGTAGTATAGTCTGAAGTCAGGCAGGTGGACTCCTCCAGTTCCATTCTTCTTTCTCAAGCTTGCTTTGGCTCTTCGAAGTTTTTTGTATTTCCATACAAGTAGTGAAATTATTCATTTTAGTTCTGTAAAAATACCATTGGTAGCTTGATAGGGATTTTACTGAATCTATAGATTGCTTTGGGTTTCAATTTCTGTGCTTGTGATGGGTCTGTTAAGATTTTCTATTTCTTCCTGGTTCAGTTTTGGAAAGTAATAATTTTCTAAGAATTTGTCCATTTTTACAAGTTGTCCATTTTAGTGGCATATAGTTGCTGATAGTAGTCTCTTATGATCCTTTGTATTTCTGTGTTGTCAGTTGTGATTTCTCCATTTTCATCTCTAATTTTGTTGATTTGAATCTTCTCCCTTGGTTTCTTGATGAGTCTGGCTAATGGTTTGTCAATTTTATTTATCTTCTCATAGAACCAGCTTTTAGCTTTGTTGATTTTTTGCTATGGTCTCTTTTGTTTTGTTTTTGCATTTATTTCTGCCTTATTTTTAAGATTTCTTTCTTTCTACTAACCCTGGGGTTCTTCATTTCTTCTTTTTCTAGTTGCTTTAGGTGGAGAGTTAGGTTATATATTTGATTTTTTTCTTGTTTCTTGAGGTAAGCCTGTATTGCTATGAACCTCCCCCTTAGCACTGCTTTTACAATATCCCATGGGTTTTGGGTTGTTGTGTTTTCATTTTCATTCGTGTCTAATATTTTGATTTCTTTTTTTATTTCTTCTGTGATTTGTTGGTTGTTCAGCAGCATATTGTTTAGCCTCCATATGTTGGAATTTTTAATAGTTTTTCTCCTGTAATTGACATCTAATCTTACTGCACTGTGATCAGAAAAGATGTTTGGAATGATTTAAAATTTTTTTGAATTTACCAAGGCTAGATTTATGGCCCAGGATTCTATCTATCCTGGAGAACGTTCTATGTGCATTTGAGAAGAAGGTGAAAATCATTGTTTTGGGATGAAATGCCCTATAGATATCAATTAGGTCCAACTGGTCTATTGTATCATTTAAAATTTGTGTTTCCTTATTAATTTTCTGTTTAGTTTATCTATCCATAGGTGTGAGTGAGGTATTAAAGTCTCCCACTATTATAGTCTTATTGTTAATTTCTTCTTTCATACTTGTTAGCATTTGCCTTACATACTGCGGTGCTCCTATGTTGGGTGCATATGTATTTATAATTGTTATATCTTCTTCTTGGATTGATCCTTTGATCATTATGTTGTGTCCTTCTTTGTCTCTTTTCATGGCCTTTATTTTAAAATCTGTTTTATCTGATATGAGTATTGCTACCTCTGCTTCTTTTGGTCTTTATTTGCGTGAAATAACTTTCCAACCCTTCACTTTCAGTCTGTATGTCTTTTGTTTCGAGGTTGGTTTCTTGTAGACAACATATATAGGCGTCTTGTTTTTGTATCCATTCAGCCAGTCTTTGTCTTTTGGTTGGGGCATTTAACCCATTTACATTTAAGGTAATTATTGATAGGTATGATCCCATTGCCATTTACTTTGTTGTTTTGGGTTCGAGTTTATACACCCTTTCTGTGTTTCCTGTCTAGAGAAGATTATTTAGCATTTGTTGAAGAGCTGGTTTAGTGGTGCTGAATTCTCTCAGCTTCTGCCTGTCTGTAAAGCTTTTGATTTCTCCTTCATATTTGAATGAGATCCTTGCTGGGTATAGTAATCTGGGCTGTAGGTTTTTTTCTTTCATCACTTTAAGTATGTCCTGCCATTCCCTTTTGGCCTGAAGAGTTTCTATTGAAAGTTTAGCTGTTATCCTTATGGAAATCCCCTTGCATGTTATTTGTTGTTTTTCCCTAGCTGCTTTTAATATTTGTTCTTTGTGCTTGATCTTTTTAAATTTGATTAATATGTGTCTTGGGGTGTTTTGCCTTGGGTTTATCCTGGTTGGGACTGTCTGGGTTTCTTGGACTTGGGTGACTCCTTCCTTTCCCATTTTAGGGAAGTTTTCAACTATTATCTCCTCAAGTATTTTCTCATGTTCTTTCTTTTTGTTTTCTTTTTCGGGACTCCTATGTTTCCAATGTTGAGGCATTTAACATTGTCCCAGAGGTCTCCGAGGTTGTCTTCATTTCTTTTAATTCTTTTTTCTTTTTTCCTCTCTCCTTCATTTATTTCTACCATTCTGTCTTCTACCTCATTTACCCTTTCTTCTGCCTCCGTTATTCTACTGTTGGTTCCCTCCAGAGTGTTTTTTTTTTATCTCATTTATTGCATTATTCATTATATTTTGACTCTTTTTTATTTCTTCTAGATCCTTGTTAAACATTTCTTGCATCTTCTCAATCCTTGTCTCCAGGCTATTTGTCTGTATCTCCATTTTGTTTTCAAGATTTTGGATTATTTTTACTATCATTATTCTGAATTCTTTTTCAGGTAGACTCCTTATCTCTTCGTCGTTTGTTTGGTTTGGTGGGCATTTATCCTGTTCCTTTACCTGCTGAGTATTTCTCTGCCTTTTCATGTTGTTTATATTGCTGTGTTTGGGGTGGCCTTTCTGTATTCTGGAAATTGGTGTTTCGTCTTTACTGTGGAGGTTCCTCTCTGTGGATGAGGTTGGATGGGTGTCTTGTCAAGGTTTCCTTGTTAAGGAAGCTTGCGTCGGTGTTCTGGTGGGTAGAACTGGATTTCTTTTCTCTGGAGTTCAATGAAGTGTCCTGTGATGAGTTTTGAGATGTCTGTGGGTTTGATGTGACTTTGGACAACCTGTATATTGAAGCTCAGGGCTATGTTCCTGAGTTGCTGGTGAATTTGCGTGGTATGTCTTGCTCTGGAACTTGTTGGCTCATGGGTGGTGCTTGGTTTCAGTGTAGGTATGGGGGCTCTTGGATGGGCTCTTATTGATTAATGTTACCAGGAGTCAGGAGTTCTCTGGTGTTCTCAGGTTTTGGAATTAAGCCTCCTGCCTCTGGTTTTCCATCTTATTCTTACAGTAGCCTCAAGACTTCTCCATCTGTACAGCACCAGTAATAAAACATCTAGATTAATGATGAAAAGTTTCTCCACAGTGAGGGACACACAGAGAGGTTCACAGAGTTACATGGATAGTAGAACAGGGAGAAAGAAGATAGAGGTGACTAGCAGCAGAAGAGGGGGAATCAAAAGGGGAGAGAGCAAGCTAGCCAGTAATCAATTCCCTATGTGCTCTCCTCAGTCTGGACCCCTCTGAGAGGTCCACAGAGTTACACAGAGAAGAGAAGATGGAGGAAGGAGACAGAGGTGACCAGGAGGAGAAAAGGAGGAATCAAAAGGAGAGAGACTGATCTAGCCAGTAATCAATTCCCTAAGTGTTCTCCACAGCCAGGAACACACAAAGAGATTCATAGAGTTGGGTAGAGAAGAGAAGGGGGAGGGAGGAGATAGAGGCGACCTGGTGGAGAAAAAGGAGATTCAAAAGGGACAGAGAGAAATTAAGCCAGTAGTCACATTCCCAAGTAAAAATGGGTAGTGAAGGTTGGGTTCCTAAAGGTACAAGGTTTGATAACAAATAACAAAATGCAAAGATGAAAAATCTAGAGTAGAGATTAGACTCTCAAAAATATAATATTAAAACAACAACAACAACAAAGTCACAAAAATTATAAAATATATGTATGAAGTTTTCTTTAAAAATAGGGTCTTTTTTTTGCAACTTAATCATAGGTTATAAAAATGAAAATTGAAGGAGTAATAGAGGACTTAAAATTAAAAAAAAATTTTAATTAAAAAAATGATAATAGTAAAAATATATCTAGGAATTTCTCTGGAGCTGTTGCAGACAGTGTGGGGTCAGTTCAATTTCATATAGTTCCTCGATCCGGCTTATGCTTCTCAAGATCTAAGGCCCCTTCCTATGTAGTCGGTGCTAACTACAGGGTTTTAACCTGTTGCACCTGTCCCTTCCAAAGTGGTTCCCTCTGTTTATTTTAGCTTCTTCTGTTTGCTGGTCTCTTCAGTGTCTAATTTCCACCCTGACACAAGGGGGCGCAGGTGGTCACTTAGGCTCACTTGTTCAGTCGTGCTGTGGGGCGGGTGGAACACTGCAAACAAATATCACTGGCTTGTGTGGGGAGTGCTCGTAGTGTCTGGGTCACACTGGGTTTGCCCCCGCCCATGGCGTGTGTGCTTTCCCAGTCTACACTGCTCAGGCTTCAGGTTGCTCTGCAGGGAGTGGGCCCTGGGTTGCATACACTTCCCAGGTCTAAGCCACTCAGGTTCAGGTTCTCAGATACTCTGCAAAAGCAGAGACTCGGTTAGGCCTGTGTTTTGTGCCCTTCCCAGGCCAAGCAACGCAGGAGACCAGGTGTTTGGTGAATGCAGCCTCCCCCAGATGGGGGGGGGGGGGTCTTATTCCCTCCCCCTTCCCAGCTGCTAGGTTTTCTGGGTGGCTGTGAGCGCGCCCCTCTCAGGTGTGCCGTGTGTCTCTTCTGGGGAGCTGATCTCTGGCTGCGACCCTCCCAGCGAAGGTCAACCATCCAGAATCCCAAGAACTCTTGGTTAGCAACAGAGCCTGCTTTGCAGTTTGGTAGAGGATGCCTCTCTGGGGCCAAATGTGCCCCTTTCTGTCTCTGGCTGCCTGCCCCCTGCCTGTCTCCGGTGGGGGATGGGCCGGTCCGCAGCCTGCTAACTCTTCTCTGGTATTCGCTCAGTCCTTTGTTCTGTGAGCGGGTCTGACTGTGCCTTAGGTTAGGGCTTTTTGCAGGATTGTTCTCCCTCTCTTTCCCTCTCTCTCTCTTTTTTTTCCTCTCTCTCTCAGGCTATCCCACAGTTTGGGTTGCTATCTTACCTCAGTTCCCTCAGATTGCCCTCAGGGCATTCGGGCCTGGTCCTTACCCTAAATAATGCAGCCCATGCCTCCCTGTTCAGCCCCTGCTTGCTGGTGGCAGCTGAGAGCGCTGGGAGTTGCCATTAGGCACATAATCTGTGGGTTTTATTTATTTATTTTTCCTCCCAGTTATGTTTCCCTCTGAGATTCCAAAACTCCCCACAGACCTGCCCATGAGAGGGTTTCCTGGTGTTTGGAAACTTATCTTTTAAGACTCCCTTCCTGGGACGGATCTCTGTCCCTACCTCTTTTGTCTCTCTTTTTATCCTTTATATTTTGTCCTACCTCCTTTCGAAGACAATGCCTTTCTGGTTGCCTTGATGTCCTCTGCCAGCATTCAGAAGTTGTTTTGTGGAATTTGCTCAGCATTCAAATGTTATTTTGATGAATTTGTGGGGGAGAAAGTGGTCTGCCCATGCTATTTCTCTGCCATCTTAGGACCACCCAGGAATTTGCATTTGTAACAAGCCTTCAATCTGAAGGCTTTTTTTTTTTTGTATTCTGAAGTTAGTATATATTTCTAAAAAAAGTTGAGAAAGGATACTTTTTAGACATCCTTGTGAATGCACCCTTTCATGAATTCCCAAATCAATTAAACATACAGATTTTCTTAGACCCTTCCTTCCTCCCAACCTTCCTAGGAATATCTGAAGTACAGATTTGACACGTGAAATCATCTTGCTGGCTGTCCAGCACAAGGTTACCTAAAAGGATAAATGCAATGTAGAGAAATAATAAATACAACTCCAATTATTAAATGTGTATTCAATGTTAGTGGTTAAGTGTTTTTCAAATATAATCTTACTCTTAAAACTAGGAAGTGTAATAGACCATATTCTGATTTAGTACTTGAAGAAACTAAGATTCATAGGGGTTGCGTGCCTGTTCAGTCATGTCTGACTCTTTGCAACCCTATGGGCTGCAGCCCACTAGGCTCTTTAGTCCATGGGATTTCTCAGACAAGAATACTGGAGTGAGTTGCCATGTCCTCCTCCAGGGGATCTTCCTGACTCAGGGATCTAACCTGTGTCTCCTGCATTGGAAGGCAAATTCTTTACCACTGAGACACTGGAAGCCCTCATGTGGGTAAGGTAACATGTTTAGAGTCACAGTCAGTTATTGGTGGATCCTGGATTAGAACACAGGCTTTTGCTCCAAGCTTTCATGCTTTTTCCACACTGTCTCTGAAATATGTCCCTATGTCACTAAATCCTCAGTTTCTTTCATGATGCAGTAGCAACTGGCCATACATGTCTATTCCAATGTTATTAATTTAATACTTTAATTTAAAATTAATTAAAACTGAATACAAATCTAGTTGTCTGATCACACTAAGTAAGTTTCTGATCTACCTAGTAGGTTTTGGGAAAGCATTTTTAAAAGCAAGCTGAAGGATAGGAGTTGCAGGATATGTGATCAGCTTGTGCACAGTTAGCTGGTTGATGGTGAGGTAAGAGGGTAGTGCACAGGGGTTATCATCAACGCTCAGGCTCCAATAGGTCAGAGTCTACATGTTCATGGTCATCAAGTAGTTAACTTCTTCCATTTGGCGGGGTTTTTATCATCTGTGAAACAACTCAGATACTGTTATCTATGTATTTCAGGGAGGAGCTAAAGATTCTGTAACTGCCATATGGCTGATTTACCATTTAAATTGTTACCAGTTCTCCTGGTCTAACTGCTACTTTTGTAATTATATGGTCACATTCTTTCAATCATTAATTCTTGCTTCAGGCTTTTGTGACTCAGGAGAGGCCTGAGAGACTGGCTTTTCTACAAATAAGATGCAGGCAGAGGGAATGGGGGTAGGGGTCTGTCCTGGGAAGGCCTCATAGGGTCCTGCTCCATTACAAGGATATAGGCTAATATTAATCATGGTCAAAACCAAAATACCTAAAGTTTCTTCAGAATAAAATGGATACCTAACTAGCTTTGTAATCTTCACTGTTTTTCCTCAACATTGTCAGTTCTAAAAGACTCCACATTAAAAATTATCTCTCAGGTTGGTGAAAACTGCTCTCCTTATCCTAAAGCCACCGACTCCTTATTCTTGCTTTCCCAATGCTAAACAAAGCAAACTTTTAGTTAAAACTGGATTAAACCTGTTTGTATACTCAAACCCTCAACTTTATCCCCACCCGCTAATCCCTCCTCCCACCTGCCAGCATCCTCAGACTCCCTTCACCCCCTCCACACCCTGATATAGAAGCTGTACCAAATGTGCCCAGAAGAATGAGGAGACCTCCTTTCATACAAAACAGACAAAAGATAACCAATTGAACTGCCAACTTTATTAGGGTGATGGAATTATTATTTATTTTTAAAGTATTTCTGAGTCTATTCCAGAGCAATTCAATCAAACTTCCCCTTATCTTTTCTGTAGAGCTAAGCTATCTCAGGCACCAAAGGATCACCTGAATTGGGATAGCACAACATGGAACAAATGGATAACAGTACTTTCGAGATGGTCAGTGCTGGCGACCACTCAGATCTAAGAATGTCCAGACAGATGTTTGTTTCTGTTAATGTTTGGATGGTAAATTCAGGTGGAGAACGTGATTTTTGGTGGTTTGAAAGGATAGTTGGAAGGGAACTGGATCCTTAAGAAGAAGACTCCTCTCTGATACGGGCTGTCCTTGGGCCCCACTATCTTCATTTGCCAGTGGAGCATGTCATCGTCCACTGGCCCTGCCGAACATTGAGCGGGGAGGGGACAGGGTGTCTGCAGCACAGGTCTAGAAGCTCCTTGCAGATGTGCTTTAGGGCCATTGTCTGCTACACGTGACCAGTCTTTGGCTCTAGGCCTGGCGACAGGAAGAAGGCCACAGGATGCTCACGGGGTGGAAGGAGCGGTGACAGACCACGCAGGCAGATGGGTGGGCTGAAGGCTGGCTTGAGGGAGGGTTGAGGCGGGCTTCAAGGGAGGCGGATGGGTGGTGGAGAAGGTAACTGAGGAGGGAGGGAGAAGAGCCCTTGACCAGACCTGATGAGCTACTGGACGCTAGTAGTTCGTGGCCACCGCCTCCTCCCACTGTCCAGAGTTGGAGACTACCGCCTGGAGGCCGTGCAGCTGGGAGGACGCACCACCCCGAGACACCGCCTCCCAGTGACACAGCCGCACTCGCCCCGAGCTGCCAGCCTCAGCTGCTCACCCCTGCCAACTACACTGGGGCCCCGGGGAAGGGCGAGGACCAGCTCCGTGAGGTCACAAGTGCCACACTGATGACGCAACTCAGTGTCTCCAAAGGCGGGTCTCACCTAGGTGGCAGGCAGTGGGGTTTACGATAGAGGGGGAGGGGCGGAGTAGGTGAAGAGAGGAGGGGATGGGGTTGGGAATGGAAGGGGGAGAAGACAGAGAGGGGAGGTTCAGGGTCGAGGATTGGGGGGCGAGTGGGGGTTGGACGGGCCGGGATCTGCCTGGCGCTCTAAGCCCTGGTGCTCTGGGCTGGCAGGCTGGGCCACACAAACTGTCCACCAATGAGAGTTACCTCGTTAGATAAGGGCAGTTCAATGTATTCCCCTCTTCACCCTCAATAACACAGGTTCGCCATTGGTTTTATTTTTATTTTTTCGCCATTGGTTTTATACAAATTTATTCTCTCATATATATGTATACATACATATAATTGTGTGTGAATTGCATACACTGTGGCCTTTATTTCTAGATATTTCTATGTTTCCTAGGAGAAAAAATGTTTTATATGATCATCAAATTTAGCATTGTTCAACATGTTTATTTATTTTTGTAATTCATTTATTTTAGTTGAACCACCTTCCCTGGTGGCTCAGACGGTAAAGGCGTCTGCCTACAATGCAGGGGACCCAGGTTCCATCCCTGGGTTGGGAAGATCCCCTGGAGAAGGAAATGGCACCCCACTCCAGTACTCTTGCCTGGAAAATCCCATGGATGGAGGAGCCTGGTAGGCTACAGTCCATGGGGTCACAAAGAGTCGAACATGACTGAGCGACTTCACTTTCACTATTTTAGTTGGAGAACAATTACTTTACAATATTGTGATGGATTTTGCCATACATCAGTATGAATCTGCTGCAGGTATACATGTGTCCATCCCTCTTCATCCTGAAACCCCCTCCCACCTCCCTAACCACCCTATCCCTCTGAGTTATCCCTAAACACTGACTTTGGTTGCCCTCCTTCATGCATGGAAACTTGCATTGGTCATCTATTTTACATATGGTAATGTGCATATTTCAATGATATTCTCTCAAATCATCCCCCCTCGCCTTCTCCCATTGAGTCCAAAAGTCTGTTCTTTACATCTGTGTCTCCTTTGCTGCCCTGCCTGTAGGATTGGTGGCATTGTCTTTCTAAATTCCATATATATGTTTTAATATACAGTATTTGTGTTTCTCTTTCTGACTTACCTCACTCCATAATAGTTTTCTTTCCCACTCCTCTCTACAAACCATATACTTTGGATAGAGTTCTTAGCTACTCAATATTCACTCCTCTCCCAGAATACAATAATCTTGTCTGTACATCACAGTGATGCTCAAAGCCACGTGGGCTGGGAGCTAATGAGATGAATCTTTGAGAGTGAAACTACTGTGTTTTATCCATCATTAAAATTGATATACTCCTTATCTGTGAATTTGAGAAATTCTGAGTATAAAGAGCAATATCACAGATGACAGTTTATTTTACCTGTGAATGTTCTGTACATATCAGAATCATGCCCTTCTTTCAATGTCTGATGTTCTTTTGTCTTTTCCTTTTGAATGTCTTGAGAATTCATTTCATGTTGCTTTCAGTTAACTATATCTTTTGGCAAGAAAATTATAAAGAAGATAACTTTCATATCCAATTTATTCTGAGCATCCATACATAAGTTATCTAAGTTTTGTGTATCTCAGTCTTTCCATCTGTGAAAAGGAATGAGAAATACTGAATATATATCATTAGCTATTTGTTACTAAAGTAATGTGTTTGCATATAGAATCCTTCTTGAAATGAATATACATGCTCCACTATTCACCAGTCTCATGCTGATTTTGTATCACTAATTAAGATCATGTATATGAAATCTCTTTTTAAAACTGTGAGGCATTGTACAAATATAAAGTACCATTATAAAAGAACAATGTGATATTTTCATCTTTGCTAAGTATTCTCTGTAACATTATCTCATTTAAAGTTCTTAGCAAAATTATATTCAGTGAGTGCATGGGCACTGCACTCAATGAATGCAATTACTCTAAATAATAACAATAATTTTTATAAAATATTAATATTATTATATGAAATATACTTAGTTTCAAGCAGGCATTCTAGAAATAATATAATTTTTCAGGTGGTTAGGGAAACCTAAATTACAGGTAGAACATATTTTGAACTATCTTGCCCTAAGTATAAATGGCTATATAGTTTAACATGTTGACATATAAACACTAAGATAGTATTATCCTTAGAAATTTAGTGACTAAAAAAATAAAACCACTTCCCTAGCTTAAATGGTTAAATGACTTGTCTCTGTTTAAAAGTAGACAAAAAGATAACCACAGGTTCTTGTTTCAGTAAGTTAAGAGTAAGTGCAACCCAAAGTGGACAACATCTTGACTTGACATCCAATGAGTACCATAATCTGCATACATGGATTTGTTTGTTTGTATTTTAAAGAATATAGCCTTTTCAGATATGAATAGTGTGTCACTGGAAGATATTCTATATCAGTGAAAGCTAGTTTATTGAGAAAATTAGTACAAAGCTTTATTTGGATATTATTTTACATAAGTATATTAGTATATGTATGTGTGTAATGCATGGGTATATACACATACCTGTGTTTTGTATTGATTTGCAGTAACTTTGACATATTTAGCATAAGAAGAAAGAACACAGGGCAGAAAGATAACACATTTCATTAGTTAATTGAAGGAGTTGGAGATTTATGAACCATTTTCTAGTCTTTGGTTTGAAAATAATAGTAATAATGACAATGACAATAATAACAGCTCCACTTATAAGTATTTACTACATCTCAAGATTTTCTCATTTTATCACTTAACTATGTTGTTGTTCAGTTGCTCAATCATGTCTGACTCTTTGTGACCCCATGGACTGCAGCACTTCAGGCTTCCCTGTCCTTCATTATCTCCTGGAGTTTGCTCAAACTCTTCTCTATTGAATCGGTGATGCCATCCAACCATCTCATCCCCTATTGTCCCCTTCATATTTGATATTACTTGTGGTAGCTTAATGGTAAAGAATCTGCCCGCCAATGCAGGAGATGCAAATTCAATCCCTGGGTCAGGAAGATCCCTTCGAGAAGGAAATGGGTTCACTCCAGTATTCTTGTCTGGAGAATTCCATGGACAGAGGAGCCTGGCGGACTAAAGTCCATGGGGTCACAAAAGAGCTGGACAGGGCTTAGCAATTAACAACAACAGCATGTCTCTTAAGTATATAACAAAAATCAAACTCAGAGAGGCTCAATAATTTGCCTAAATCCACACAAGCAGTAAATAGGGGAACCGAATGAGGTGTTTTTTTTTTTTTTCATGTTGTGCTTTTTAATGACAGTATTTTTATGTTGAGGTATCCTTTACATGTCACAAAATTCACCCTTTTAAGTGTACAGTTTTAAGTAGTTTTTCAGTGTATTCACAAAGGTGTGCATCTATCACCACTATCAAATTATAGAACATTTTCATGGCAATCACTTTCCATTCCCTCCTTGTCTCAGTCCCTGGCAACCATGAACCTACTTTCTTTCTCTGTAGCTTTGCCTATCCTGGGAATTTCACATAAATGACAGCAAACAATATGAGACATTTTTCTACTTGGATTCTCTCACTTAGCATAATGTTTTCAAGTTTCATTCGTGTTATAGAATGTATCAATAGTTCATTACATTTTTAACATCAAATGATATTCCATTGCATGGATATTCCATATTTTATTTATTCATTCATCAGTTGGACATTATTTTATCCAATTTTTAATAATATTATGAATAATGCTGCTATGAATATCCATGTACAAGTTTTTATGTAAACTTATTCCTTTAGTTCTTTTGGATATATACTTAGGAGTCAAATTGTTTGGTCATGTTGTAATTCTATCTTTAACTTTTTGAATAACTGACAAATTGTTTATGAAAGCCCAGTAGAGTTTTTAAACAATTTGATAGTTAAGAAGTATCGCTATCAAATAGCTTCCAAAATTCAAAGCAACAAGATGAAAAAAAAATCTAAAGTTCTCCTTTTTCATAAGTGAAAATGCCCAAGGGTAGCTCAATGAACTAAATAAAAAATGATTATTCTACTCACTCGTATAAATATTGGCCAAACAGCACTGAAGTTTTGAAGATTCAAAGTGGTGCAAGAAAGGAGAACCCTCTCTAGTGAAGATACGCTTATTATCCTAATTATACTATCTCTTTTTTTGGTTTTGTTTTGCACTTTTAATGTAAATGTGCATGCTATTTTAAATAATTATATGTGCAGCATTAAAAAGCTACATTAATTCAGTTACTGATTACTCTCTATATTTAAAGCTGTGTGTTTGAAAAGCCTGCATTACTTTGCACCATTCAGGAATGGAAAATCTATATTCTGTTATTTACTTGTACAAATCAAAGAAAGTAGATTAATTGTAAAAAGAATTCATAACTGAGTGATCTGTGAACATTAGTAATATTCTTCTATAGTTTTGTGAGGGTGCAGTTTATTGTTTCTGAATGACAATAGAACACATATTTTCTCTATAAGTCACTTTGTTTAATGTTATTTAATCTTAAAATTTGCCAGGTGAAAGCAATAATCTCCACTGTAACCTGTATTTTTCCTTCTGTGCTTTCACTAATTGGATTCACCATGATGTTAGAGAATTGGTAGTTAACTAAACCCAAGATCCCAAACTAATAAGCTGGACGAAGGACTTAAACTTATTCCTCTATATCGAGATGTGGACATGTACACTTTTAAAAAATTTCTTATTTTATCACTTTTTTTTAGGAGGGTGGTTTAGAGTGGTGATTGGGAGCAATAACCAGAAGAGAAGCAAAATCTTTCATGCTTTCAATACTGGAATGTCACAGACAGAAAGGATAGGTCTTACAGTACCTGAAATGACTCTCTGGGAAATGAAAGGAAGCTTATGGTTGAAGTCTCTTTATTTGGAGGATGTAGAGAATGTGAACTTTGAATGGATTTGGGAATTTTTTCTCTTTCCTATTTGTTTTAAACTGAATTGAAAGTATTAATATGCTATCCACTGTGATCATATGGTTTAGAATACACATTTACATACTATTGAACTGAAAATACATGTGCAGGAAAGAAAAAGTAGATGAATTAATATTAAGGATAATATTAAAGAGAAGGATGTCAAAATACACAGTTGGATGAGATACTGAAGAAAGGGAAGCTAATTTATCCCAGTATTCAAAACACTCCTGGATCTAATAATCTACTCTCAAGGATTAAAGAGAACAATTTCAAGTTAAGTATGAATAACAAATAAAACTATGTGCACTATTGATAAGTACATAGGATGATCTTAAAGACTGACTTTTCTAGAACCTTCCTTTATCAGAGTTTGGTCGATGGAAGAGGGAGTTTTACAGTGATACTCTTGTCAGATAGTGTCATTGTGTGTCATAGGCAAGCTACTCCCAAGTGTCTTTTACAGCAGAGCTAAAATAAGGTGTTCCTTAACATCAAAAAATAACATGCTGTTTCTTATTAGGTTTCCCTGTAAAAGAGCCTGAAAGTATGAACTTGATTCAGTTTTAGTGAAACCATTTCCTTGTTATATTTTCTCATTACTTTTTAAGAACAGTGTAAATAGATTGCAAGCTCCACTGAGGGCAGTGTTATTTCATCCTCTTTTGCTGACTGCTAGATCTCCAGCACTTATAACAGTGTCTGACACATAGTAGGTACTCAATAAGTATCTTTTGAATAAATAATTTTATGGCTAATTAATCAAAAATTATTGGAAGGAGGAGAGAGAGGCTCAAGAGGGAGCTGATATATGTACAGTTAGGGCTGATTTGCATTGTATGGCAGAAACGAATGCAACACTGTAAAGTAGTTTCCCCCCAAACAAATTTTAAACAGAATGATTTTTACTCTGAAATATTCATAGAATCACTAATTGAAAATTGGGATTCCTGGCATGATAAAAATGCTGTACAAATTGTGTGAATAAAGTAAAATTACTTATATTATGTCAAAGATATTTTACTTTTATAAAAGAATTTGGTAATGATAGAGGCAACATCTAAACATGAAAATACATTTTTACTCCAGAATGTAGAAACCCTCTTAAGTTCTCAAGATGGATTCATGAGAGTAAGAAGAATAGTTTTTAATTAAGGCCAATACTATTTTGCAGGATTTTACTTTTTGTATTCATGCTAAGTATTTTGGTCATTCGATGCAAATAGCTGACTCATTGGAAAAGTCCCTGATGCTGGGAAAGATTGCGGGCAGAAGGAGAAGGGGATGACAGAGGATAAGATGTTTGGACGGCATCACTGACTCAATGGACATGAGTTTGAGTAAGCTCCGGGAGTTGGTGATGGACAGGGAAGTCTGGAGTGCTGCAGTCCATGGGGTTGCAAAGAGTTGAACAAGACTGGGCAACTGAACAACAACATTCATGCTAACCACTCTAATTTGTTTACTTGTTTTTGAACTGTATCTCTGAGGACAAATGTCTATGATTTGTGATGGGCTTCTTGTATTTTGAGTTTCCTTTGTATGTTTGGCGGTTCCTCCCTATTTTGCCTGTCTTTTCAGAACATGAACAACTTAGATGATTTTCAAATAATGCTGACTTTCCATAAAATGTCAAACTACTACATTATTATTTTCACAGAGGGGTTCTCATTGTTTGGGAAAAGGAGTTTTTCATTTATAGGAAATGCTACTTTTTTTTTTTTTTTACTTTTCTATGAATCTAAAATTATTCCAAAATAAACTGGTTTTTATAAGACTTACTCTTATATACCTACATATAAAATGCAAAACCACAAAACTACTGAAGGATTATTTTTTAAATAAGGCTGTTTTAGGCTGTTTTAACTGCTATAACAAAATATCACAAATGTGGTAGTTTATAAACAACAGAAATCTATTTCTCACAGCTCTGGAGGCTGGTAAGTCCAGGATCAAGATGCCAGCATGGTTTCCTGTATCTCCCTTAATTGGTTTCCTCATTGTTAACTTTTTGCATCACTGTGGTACATTTGTCAAAACCAGGAAATTAACATTAGCTCATTACTATTAACTAAGACCTGTGTTTTAATAACTCTGTACAACTTGTTTGATAAATAGAAAATCATTTTAGAAAATGATTTTGGAGATAGGCCCTTCCAAACCAAATAATAAAAACTCAGTTGATAAGACATTTTTGCATATACTTTCAATGGGCAGGAATCTTTTAAAACAAATTCAATGGAACTGTCGAACTTCGTATAGCAAAGATTACTATAAGAAACATAAGCAGACTTATTAATATTAAATATATGTGAATTCTGTGGGATACTCATTTTGTGTTCTTTTGAATTGACTTATATTTGGCAGCATTTGTAGACTTGAATTTAACTGCAACATTCTGATTTTTCCTTATAATTTTTGAAGTTCAAGGATGAACCTACTGATTTTGTTCCTATCGATGTTTAAGAACTATGCTAGGAATCACATCTCTGCTTAGTAGCCATTGAACTTGTCCTTAGAACTATGGCTGGGCTATGATGACATAACTAAAACTCAAAGCTTGCAAACTATTTAGGAAGGATTTTAATATTCTTTACTTTTTCCACCAATTGAAGATATTTATTTTTGTATAGTGAAAAGATTGGTTTCCATGATAAGCACTGAAATTTGACTAGAGAAGAAAACTGTTTCATTGCAACCTGAGCCAAAACATACTTAAAATTTTTAAAATAAAATTTTCCACTTGAATACACTCATGGAAAAATAGCTTAAGGAAATGAACTTTCTTAACCTCTAAACACAGTCTGACTATTCTTTAAATATTTTAGAATAGAAAGCAAATTATTGAGTATTTCAATTAGCAGTCACTTTCTGTAGTAAAGAATAAGACACCATCCTTGTGGAAGAGGACACTGACTTTCTCCCTGATGTCACTAAAAGCCATGCTATATATAACATGAATGAACTGACCGTTAGTCTACCTGCCAGAATGTTCATTTCAAGAAGTTCACATATATTCCTTCTAACAACCTCCCAGCTGCCTCTGACTCTTCCTAGCCAAAATAGTTATACATAGTATGAGCTTAATCTTTTTTTTTTTTCAAACACTTAAAATTTCCAGATTTGATTTTCATTCTCCTCTTTTTTAAATTGTTTTTTTATTGTGGTAAAAGTCACATAATAGAAAACATACAAGTTAAACCACATTTAACTGTACATTTCAGTGGTACTAAGTACATTCACATTGTTATGAAATTCTCACCATCATCCATCTCTTAAATTTTTTACTTTCTTAAACTGAAACTGTCCCCATTTAAACACAATGTCTACATTTCCCCTTCCCCGCCTGCTTCCAACCCCTGGCATCTACCAATGTACTTTCTGACTCTGTGGATTTGACTATTCTAAGTACCTCATGTAAGTGGAATCAGACAGTATTTGTCTGCACCTTCTTTATATTGGCATGCATTTTTAAGGTTAACTTACTTTATTTCCTACAGACAGATTGTACCTTCTTTTCTTTCCCCCTGTGCTATACAGTAGGTCTCATCAGTTATCATTATACACATAGTAGTGTATATATGGGCTTCCCAGGTGACGATAGTGGTAAAGAACCTGCCTGCCACTGCAGGGTTGGGAGGGTCCCCTGGAGTAGGGCATAGCAAACCACTCCAGTATTCTTACCAAGAGAATTCCATGAACAGAGGCGCCTGCTGGGTTATAATCAATAGGATCACAAAGAGTCGGACACGGCTGAAGAGACTCAGCATGCATAGCATGCAGTGCATATATGTCAATAATGTCACTCAATTTATCGTCTGTCTCTCCCTCTTTGTACCCTTAAGTTTATTTTCTACATCTATGTCTCTATTTCTGCTTTGCAAATAGGTTCATCTGTATTTTTCCCCTAGATCCCACATATATATGTTAATATATGATATTTTCCTCTTTCTGACTGACTTCACTCTGTATGACAATTTCTAGGTCCATCCACGTCTCCTCAAATGACATAGTTTTCTTCCTTTTTATGGCTGAGTAATGTTTTGGTTCCGGAGAAGGCAATGGCATCCCACTCCAGTACTCTTGCCTGGAAAATCCCATGGACGGAGGAGCCTGGTAGGCTGTAGTCCACGGGGTCGCTGAGAGTCAGACACGACTGAGCAACTTCACTTTCACTTTTCACTTTCATGCATTGGAGAAGGAAATGGCAACCCACCCCAGTGTTCTTGCCTGGAGAGTCCCAGGGACGGGGGAGCCTGGTGGGCTGCCGTCTATGGGGTTGCACAGAGTTGGACACGACTGAAGTGACTTGGCAGCAGCAGCGGCAGCAATGTTGTTCAGTTGCTAAGCTCTGTTTTTGCGACACCATGGACTGCAGCAAACCTGGCTTCCCTGTCCTTCACTATCTCCTGGAGTTTGCTCAAAATCTTGTCCATTGAGGCAGTGATGCCATCCAAACATCACATGCTTATCTCCACCTTCTCCTCCTGCCCTCAATCTTTCCCAGTGTCAAGGACTTTCCAATGACTCAACACTTCAGATCAGGTTGCCAAAGTATTGCAGCTTCAGCTTTAGCATCAGTCCTTCCAATGAATATTTAGGGTTGATTTCCTTTGGAATTGACTGGTTTGATCTCCTTGCTGCCCAAGTGGCTCTCAAGAGTCTCCTCCAGCACCACAGTTTGAAAGCATCAATTCTTCAGCATTCAGCCTTCTTTATGGTCCAACTCTCATACCCATAGATGACTACTGGAAAAAACAGAGCTTTCACTATGTGGACCTTTGTTGGCAAAGTAATGTCTCTGATTTTAATGTGCTGACTAGGTTGGTCATAGCTTTTCTTCCAAGGAGCAAGGGTCTTTGGATTTCTCGACTGCAGTCACTGTCCATAGTGATTTTGGAGGTCAAGAAAACATAATTTCCCACAGTGTCCAACTTTTCCCCATCTATTTGCTTTGAAGTGTTGGGACCACAATCACAGAAAACTAATCAAACTGATCACATGGACTACAGCCTTGTCTAACTCAGTGAAACTATGAGCCATGCCATGTAGGTCCACCTAAGATGGATGGGTCACGGTGGAGAATTCTGACAAAATGTGGCCCACTGGAGAAGGGAATGGCAAACCACTTCAGTATTCTTGCCTTAAGAATCCCATGAACAGTAGGCAAAGGTAAAAAAATATGGCACAGAAAGATGAACACCTCCCTATATTGATAGGTTCCCAATATACTACTGGAAAAAAGTGGAGAAATAACTTCAGAAAGAATGAAGAGATGGAGCCAAAGCAAAAACAATGCCCAGTTGTTGATGTGACTGGTGATGGAAGTAAGTCCAATACTCTAAAGAACAATATTCCATAGGAACCTGGAATGTTAGGTCCATGAATCAAGGCAAATTAGAAGTTGTCAAAAAGGAGATGGCAAGAGTCAACAACAACAATGTAGGAATCAGTGAACTAAAATGGACAGGAATGGGATAATTTAACTCAGAGACCATTATATATACTACTGTGGGAATAATCCATTAGAAGAAATGACATAGCCCTTATAGTCAACAAAAGAGTCCAAAATGCAGCACTTGGGTGCAATTTTTTAAATGACAGAATGATCTCTATTAATTTCCAAGGCAAATCATTCAATATAACAGTAATACAAGTCTGCCCTGACCAGTAATGCTGAAGAAGCTGGAGTTGAAAGGTTCTATGAAGACTCACAAGACTGTTTAGAACTAAAACCAGAAAAATATGCCCTTTTCATCATAGGGGACTGGAATGCAAAAGTAGGAAGTCAAGAGATACATGGAGAAGCAGGCAACTTTGGCCATGGAGTACAAAATGAAGCATGGAAAAGGCTAACAGAGTTTTTCCATGAGAGTTTTACACAGAGCATGCACTGGTCATAGCAAAGACCCACTTCCAAAAACACAGGTAATACTTATATGCATGGACATCAAAAGATGGTCAATACCAAAATCAGATTGATAATATTCTTTGCAGCCAAAGATGGAGAAGCTCTATATAGTCAGGAAAAACAAGACTGGGAGCTGACTGTGGCTCAGATCATGAACACCTTACTGCAAAATTCATACTTAAATTGAAGAAAGTAGAGAAAACCACTATACCATCCAAGTATGAAATAAATCAAATCCCTTATGATTATACAGTGAAAGTGATTAATAGATTCAAGGGATTAGATCTGATAGACAGAGTGCCTGAAGAACTATGGATGGAGGTTTGTGACATTGTACAGGAGGCAGTGATCAAGACCATCCTCAAGAAAAGAAAATGCAAAAAGACAAAATGGTGTTTTGAAGAGGCCTTACAAATAGCTGTGTAAATAAGAGAAGCAAAAGACAAAGGAGAAAAAGAAAGATAAACCCATTTGAATGAAGAGTTCCAAAGAATACCAAGGAGACATAAGAAAGTCTTCCTCAGTGATCAATGCAAAGAAATATATGAAAACAAAATAATGGGAAAGACTAGATATCTCTTCAAGTAAATTAGATACCAAGGGAACATTTCATGCAAAGATAGGCACACCAAACAACAGAAATGGAATGGACCTAGCAAAAGCAGAAGATACTAAGAAGATGTGGCAAAAATACACAGAAGAACTATACAAAAAAAAATCTTCATGACCCAGGTAATCAGGATGGTGTGATCATTCACCTAGAGCCAGCCATCATGGAGTGCGAAGTCAAGTAGGCCTTAGGAAGCATCACTATGAAAAAAGCTAGTGGAGGTGATGGAATTCCAGTTGAGCTATTTCAAGTCCTAAAAGATAATGCTGCAAGAGTGCTGCCCTCAATATGCCAGCAAATATGGAAAACTCATCAGTGGCCACAGGACTGGAAAAGTTCAGTTTTCATTCCAATCCCAAAGAAAGGCAATGCCAAAGAATGCTCAAACTACCACACCGTTGAACTCATCTCACATGTTAGTAAAGTAATGCTCAATATTCTCCAAGCCAGGTTTCAACACTACATGAGCCATGAACCCCTAGATGTTCAAGATGGATTTAGAAAATGCAGAAGAACCAGAGATCAAATTGCCAACATCTGTTGGCTCTTACAAAAAGCAAGACAGTTCCAGGAAAACATCCACTTCTGCTTTATTGACTAGGCCAAAGCCTTTGACTGTGTGAATCACAACAAACTGTGGAAAATTCTCAAAGAGATGGGAATATCAGACCACCTGACTTGCTTCCTGAGAAATCTGAATACAGATCAAGAAACAACCATTAGAACTGGACATGGAACAACAGACTGGTTCCCAATCAAGAAAGGAGTACGTCAAGGCTGTATATTGCCATCCTGCTTCTTTAAATTATATGCAGAGTGTATAATGAGAAATGCTGGACTGGATGAAGCACAAACTGGAATCAAGATTGCCAGGAGAAATATCAATAACCTCAGACATGCATATGACACCACATTTATTTCAGAAAGCAAAGAAGAACTAATGAGCCTCTTGATGAAAGTGAAAGAGGAGAGTGAAAAAGCTGGCTTAAACTCAACATTCAGAAAACTAAGATCATTCCATCTGGTCCCATCACTTCATGGCAAATAGATAGGAAATCCATGGAAACAGTGACAGATTTTATTTTCTTGGGCTCCAGAATCACTGCAGATGGTGACTGTAGCCATGAAATTAAAAGACACTTGCTCCTTGGGAAAAAAGCTATGACCAACTTAGACAGCATATTAAAAACCAGAGACATTACTTTGCCAATAAATATTTGTCTTGTCAAAGCTATGGTTTTTCCAGTAGTCATGTATGATTGTGTGTGTTGGACCATAAAGATAGCCAAAAACTGGTGCTTTTGAACTGTACTGTTGGAGACGACTCTTGAGAGTCCCTTGGACTGCAAGGAGATCCAACCAGTCCATCCTGA
Source organism: Odocoileus virginianus (assembly GCF_023699985.2). Lineage (NCBI taxonomy): Eukaryota > Metazoa > Chordata > Mammalia > Artiodactyla > Cervidae > Odocoileus > Odocoileus virginianus. Next base: position 41,406,552 of record NC_069708.1, on the reverse strand, counting down.
AGGAACTCAGTCCTGAATATTCATTGGAAGAACTGATGTTGGAGCTGAAACTCCAATACATTGGCCACCTGATGCAAAGAACTGACTCATTGGAAAAGACCTTGATGCTGGGAAAGATTGAAGGCAGGAGAAGAAGGGAAGGACAGAGGATGAGATGGTTGGATGACATCACCGACTGGATGGACAAAAGTTTGAGCAAGCTCTGGGAATTGGTGATGGACAGGGACACCTTGGCATACTGCAGTCCATGGAGTCACAAAGAGTAGGATATGACTGATTGACTGAACTGACTGTCTGACTGATGGGATCAGATGCCATGATCTTAGTTTTTTGAATGCTGTGTTTTAAACTAGCTTTTTGACTCTCCTCTTTCACTTTCCTTAAAAGCCTATTTCTTTTTACTTTCTGCCATGGGTGGTATTATCTGTATCTCTGAGGTCGCTGATACTTCTCCCAGCAATCTTGATTCCAGCTTGTATGTCACCCAGCCTGGCATTTCCCATGATGTACTTTGCCTATAAGTTAAATAAACAGGTTGACAATATACAGTCTTGATGTACTCCTTTCCCAATTTTGAACCAGTCTCTTGTTCCATGTCCATTTCTAACTGTTGCTTCTTGACCTGCATACAAGTTTTTCAAGAAGTAGAAAAAGTGGTCTAGTATTCCCAACTCTAAGAAATTTCCACCTTCTCATGGTCCACGCAATCAAAGGGTTTAGCATAGACAATGTAGTAGTAGATTTTTTTTCTGCATCATAGACAAGAGTGAGAATTCCAGAAAATTTTAATAGTAATAACCCATTTTATATATGTACCACATCTTCTTTATCCATTTCTCTGTTGATGGACAAATAAATTACTTCTGTGCCCTGCCTGTTGTAAGTAATCCCATTCTCCTCTTGCAGTACATCTGAGAACTGTTTATCAAGAGTGAACAGAAATGGGCATATACATGAGAACTGTGAAATGATTCATGCCTTAAAATTAATCTAGTCATAATTTAGTCTAGAGTTCAATTCAGTTCAGTTACTCAGTCCTGTCCTATTCTTTGCGACTCCCTGGACTGCAGACGGCCAGGCTTCCCAGTCCATTACCAAGCCCTGAGTTTACACGAACTCATGTCCATCGAGTCGGTGATTCCATCCAACCATCTCATCCTCTGTTGTCCCCTTCTCCTCCTGCCTTCAATCTTTCCAAGCATCAGGGTCTTTTCCAGGGAGTAGGTTCTTTGTATCAGGTAGCTAAAGTATTGGAACTTCAGCTTCATCATCAGTCCTTCCAATGGATATCCAGAACTGATTTCCTTTGGGATGGACTGGCTTGATCTCTTTGCAGTTCAAGGGACTCTCAAGAGTCTTCTCCAACACCACAGTTCAAAAGCATCAGTTCTTCAGCATTCAGCTATCTTTATGGTCCAACTCTCACAATCATACATGACTGCTGGAAAACCATAGTTTTGACTAGATGGACCTTTGCTGGCAATGTAACATCTCTGGTTTTTAACATGCTGTCTAGGTTGGTCATCTCTTTTCTTCCAAGGGCCAAGTATCTTTTAATTTTATGGCTGCAGTCACCATGTGCAGTGATTTTGGAGCCCAGGAAAATAAAGTCTGTCAGTGTTTCCATTGTTTCTCCACCTATTTGCCATGAAGTGAGGGACCAGATGCCATAAAATCAGTTTTCTGAATGTTGAGTTTTAAGCCAGCATTTTGACTCTTCTCTTTCACTTTCATCAAGAAGCTCTTTGGTTCCTTTTCACTTTCTGTCATAAGGTTGGTGTCATCTGCATATCTGAGATTATTGATATTTCTCCTGGCAATCTTGATTCCAGTTTGTGCTTCAGCCAGTCCAACATTTCACATGATGTACCTATGGATATAAATTAAATAAGTGAAATGACAACATACAGCCTTGACGTATCCTTTCCCAGTTTGTAACCAATCCATTTTTACATGTCTGGTCTTAACTGTTGCTTCTTAACCCGCATACAGATTTCTCAAGAGGCAGGTAAGGGGGTCTGGTATTCCCATCTCTTGAAGAATTTTTCACAGTTTTTTATGATCCACACAGTCAAAGGATGGGATGTAGTCAATAAAACAGACATAGATGTTTTTGTGGAACTCTCTTCTTTTTCTATGATCCAACGAATGTTCGCAATTTTATCTCTGGTTCTTCTGCCTTTTGTAAATCCAGCTTGAACATCTGAGAGTTCTTGGTTCACATTCTGTTGAAGATTCACTTGAAGAATTTTGAGCATTACTTTGCTGATGTGTAAAATGAGTGCAAATCTGTGGTAGTTTGAACGTTCTTTGGCATTGCCTTTCTTTAGGATTGGAATGAAAACTGACCTTTTCCAGTCCTGTGGCCACTGCTGAATTTTCCAAATTTGCTGGCATACTGAGTTCAGCACTTTCACAGCATGATCTTTTAGGACTTGAAATAGCTCAGCTGGAATTCCATCACCTTCACTAGCTTTGCTTGTAGTGATGCTTTCTAAGGCCCACTTGACTTCAGACTCCAGAATGTCTGGCTCTAGGTGACTGATCACACCTTCATGATTATCTGGGTCTTGAAGATCTTTTTTGTATAGTTCTTCTGTGTATTCTTGCCACCTCTTCTTAATATCTTCTGCTTCTGCTAGGTCCATCCCATTTCTCTCTTTTATTGTGCCCATCTTTGCATGAAATATTTCTATGGTATCTTAATTTTCTTGAAGAGATCTCTAGTCTTTCCCATTCTGTTGTTTTCCTCTATTTCTTTGCATTGATTACTAAGGAAGGCTTTCTTATATCTCATTGGTATTCTTTGGAACTCTGCATTCAGATGGGTATATCTTTCCTTTTCTCCTTTGCCTTTCACTTATCTTTTTTCAACTGCTGTAAGGCCTTCTCAGACAACCATTTTGCCTTTTTGCATTTCTTTTTCTTGGGGATGGTCTTGATCCCTGCTTCCTGTACAATGTCACAAAATCTGTCCATAATTTTTCAGGCACTCTATCAGATGTAGTCTTTTGAATCTATTTGTCAGTATAACTGTATAAACATAGGGATTTTATTTAGGTCATACCTGAATGTTTTAGTGATTTTTCCCTACTTTCTTCCATTGAAGTCTGAATTTGACAATAACAGTTCATGATCTGAGCCACAGTCATCTCCCGGTCTTGTTTTTGCTGACTGTATACAGCTTTTCCATCTTTGTCTGCAAATATAATCAATCTGATTTCAGTATTGATCATCTGGTGATGTCCATGTCTAGAGCTATTGCTTGTGTTGTGGAAGAGGATGTTTGTTATGACCAGTGTATTCTCTTGTCAAAATTCTATTAGCCTTTACCCTCCTTCATTATTTACTCCAAGGCCAAACTTGCCTATTACTCCAAGTATCTCTTGACTTCCTACTTTTGCATTCTACCCCCCTATGACGTTAAGGACATCTTTTTTTGGTGTTAGTTCTAGAAGGTCTTGTTGGTCATCACAGAAGGATACATCTCCAACTTCTTTGGCATTAATGGTTGGGGCACAGATCTAGATTACTGTGATATTGAATGGTTTGCCATGGAAATGGACAGAGACCATACTGTCATTTTTGAGATGGCACCTAAGTACTACATTTCAAACACTTTTGTTGGCTACACCATTTTTTTCCTTTTCTTTTATTTTAATATTTATTTATTTATTTTACTTTACAATATGGTATTGGTTTTGCCATATATTTCTTCTATGGGATTCTTGCCCATAGTAGTAGATATAATGGTCATCTGTATTAAATTTGCCCATTCCAGTCCATTTTAGTTCAGTGATTTCTAAAATGTTGATAATATAATTATGTTAATTTTAATTTATTGCACTTCTTGTCATTTCATTAGTACTTCTGTGAGATAGGAGATAAGACTTAGTGCTATAAAATATATTTCAACTTCATTTTTTTTCCCTATGAATGCAATATAGGAGCTTGTATGTTGGATTCACCAGAGGCTTCAAATCATATCTAACTTCACCTGCCTCACTTGGGCTAGCAGAGGCAGCTAAAATTAAGATATACATGAAAATCACAGTGTTTACTCAGTAGCACCTTATTTGGGCTTCCCTGGTGACTCAGCTGGTAAATAATCTGCCTGCACTGTATGAGACCTGGATTTCATCCCTGGTTTCAGAGGATCCCTTGGGGAAGGGAGTGGCTACCCACTCCAGTATTCTGGCCTGGAGAATTACATGAAATATATAGTCCATGGGGTCACAAAGAGTTGAACATGACTGAGTAACTTTCACTTTCAGCTTATTTGGTCGAGTCATGATAATGGGTTAGAGCAATACTGGAGCACTGAACTGTGGATTTTTTTTTTCTTCTTCTGAATCATAAAGATAATATGAGGATACAAATATGAGGCATTTCTAAATTTTATATATATATATATATACATATATATATATATATATATATATACACGCACTTTAGAACAATATTTTACATCCTTTGTGAAGTATGGCTCAATATATGAAATTTCCGTTTTCAATATGTTGTTTGCCTCAAAGGATTCAATGAAATGTGTTATATTACAATTTTGTTTGTCTAAAATAATAATCTTGTTTGGTTTCAAATTTTGAATTACAAACATTATGTTTTTCTTCTTTCCTTCAAATATTATAGCATTTTTTTGGGGGGGCGGTCCTAAGATGACAGAGGAATAGGGTGGGGAGACCACTTTCTCCCACACAAATTCATCAAAAAATCATTTGAACCCTGAGCAAATACCACAAAACAACTTCTGAATGCTGGCAGAGGATACCAGGCACCCAAAAAGGCAGCTCATTGTCTTCAAAAGGAGGTAGGACAAAATACAGAAGATAAAAAAGAGAGAAAAGAGTTAGGGACAGAGACCAGTCCCGGGGAGAGAGTCTTAAAAGAGAAGAAGTTTCCAAACACTGGGAAACCCTCTCACTGGCAGGTCTGTGGGGAGTTTTGGAATCTCAGAGGGCAACATAACCGAGAGGAAAAAATAAATAAATAAAACCCACAGATTACATGCCTAACTGCAACTCCCATTGATAAGTAGCCCAGACACTCGTGTTCGCCACCAGCAATCGGGGGCTGAACAGGGAGGCGCGGGCGGCACTGCATAGGATAAGGACTGGGCCTGAATGCCCTGTGGGCAATCTGAGGGAGCTAACTTGAGATAGCGACCCAAATCATAGGATAGCCAGAGAGGGAAAAAAAGAAAGAGAGAGAGAGAGAACTTCCCCTTGAAAAGCTCTAACCTAAGTTCCAAATAGGAAAAGGAGTATGTCAAGGCTGTATATTGTCACCCTGCTTATTTAACTTATATGCAGAATACATCATGAGAAATGCTGGGTTGGAAGGAGCACAAGCTGGAATCAAGATTGCTGGGAGAAATATCAATAACCTCAGATATGCAGATTACACCACCCTTATGGCAGAAAGTGAAGAGGAACTAGAAAGCCTCTTGATGAAAGTGAAAGAGGAGAGTGAAAAAGTTGGCTTAAAGCTTAACATTCAGAAAACTAAGATCATGGCATCTGGTCCCATCACTTCATGGGAAATAGATGGGGAAACAGTGGAAACAGTGTCAGACTTCATTTTTTGTGGCTCCAAAATCACTGCAGATGGTGACTGCAGCCATGAAATTAAAAGATGCTTACTCCTTGGAAGGAAAGTTATGACCAACTTAGATAGCATATTAAAAAGCAGAGACATTACTTTGCCAACAAAGGTCTGTCTAGTCAAGGCTATTGTTTTTCCAGTGGTCAGGTATGGATGTGAGAGTTGGACTGTGAAGAAAGCTGAGCGCCGAAGAATTGATGCTTTTGAACTGTGGTGTTGGAGAAGACTCTTGAGAGTCCCTTGGACTGCAAGGAGATCCAACCAGTCCATCCTGAAGGAGATACATTGGAAAGACTGATGCTGAAGCTGAAACTCCAATACTTTGGCCACCTCATGTGAAGAGTTGACTCATTGGAAAAGACCCTGATGCTGGGAGGGATTGGGGGCAGGAGGAGAAGGGGATGACAGTGGATGAGATGGCTGGATGGCATCACCGACTCGATGGGCATGAGTTTGAGTAAACTTCGGGAGTTTGTGATGGACAGGGAGGCCTGGTGTGCTGCGATTCATGGGGTCGCAAAGAGTCGGAAACGACTGAGCGACTGAACTGAACTGAAGGCACTTCCTGGACCACTTAAAGAACAAAGGACTGATCGAATAGCAGAGGGGATTTAGCAGGCTGCGGACAGGTGCATCCCCCACCGGAGGGAGGGAGGCAGGCAGGTGACAGCCAGAGTTAGAAGGGAAGGGGCAAACTCGGCCCCAGAGACTGCATCCCCTACCAAATTGCAAGCAGGCTCCCAGTTGCTAACCAAGTCTTCCTGGGATGCTGAACAGTTGACATCTGTCAGGAGGGTCGCAGCCAGAGATCAGCACTCCAGAAGAGACACATGGCACATCTGAGAACTCACTCCCACTGCGCACCCAGGAAACCTAGCTGCTGGGACAGGGGAAGTGATAAGATGCACTGCTCAGCTGGGAAAGGTGTGCTCACCAAGCACCTGGTCACCTGAGCTGCTCAGACCTAAGAAGGGCAAAAAAGGCAGGTCCAACTGAGTCTGTGCCTTTGTGGAGTACCCATGCAGTCCTCCTGGACCTGAGCAGCGTCGATCTGGGAAGCACACACAACCCAGGGCCCAACTTAGACACTTCCCCAGAAGAGCAACCTGGAGCCCGAGCAGTGCAGACTGTTAAACCATACACACCATGAGCGAGGGCAAACCCAGTGTGTCCCAGACATTGCCAACACTCCCCAAACATGCCAGTGACATTTGTTTGCAGTGTCCCTCCCTCCGTACAGCACAATTGAACAAGGGAGCCTAAATAAATGACCACCTTTGTCCCCTTGTGTCAGGGCAGAAGCTACATACAAAAGAGACTTGCACAGAGGAAGCCAAAATAAACCAGAGAAGAGGGAACGGCTTTGGAAGTGACAGGTGCAACAGATTAAAACTCTGTACTTAGCACTGGCTACGTTGGAAGTGACCTATTGAGTTTGAGAAGAAGTATAAGGTGGAACAAAGAACTATCTGAAACTGAACTGACCACACACTGCCCTCAACAGCTCCAGAGAAATTCCTAGATATATTTTACTATTATCATTTTTTTATTTTTTTAAATTTTTAAGTTCTTTATTACTCCTTTAAGTTTCATTTTAAAATCCTACTGTTACCTTGGAAAAAATGCACTATTTTAAAGCAAATTTAATATTTTTTTAATATAACCTTTGCGATTTTATTTTAATATTGTATTTGTGAGTGTCTAACCTCTACTCTAGATTTTAATCTTTGTTTTTGGTATTTATTATCAATTCTGTACCTTTAAGAATCCAATCTTAAGTACCAATTTTTACTTAGGAGTGTGATTACTGGCTTGATTGCTGTCTCCCATTTTGACTCTCCTTTTTCTCCCCCAGGTCACCTCTATTTTCTGCCTTCCCCTTCTCTTCTCTCCTTAACACTGCAAATCTCTTTGGGTGTCCCAGGCTGTGGAGAAAACTTAGGGAACTGATCACAGGTTAGATTGGTCTCTCTCCTTTTGACTCCCCCTCCTCTCCTCCTGGTGACCTCTATCTCCTTCCTCCCTCTTCTCTTCACTATGGAACTCCTTGAACCTCTCTGAGTGTTCCAGACTGTGGAGAGCAAATAGGGAATTGATTACTCGCTAGACTGCTCTCTCCCATTTTGATTCCCCCTCTTCTCCTCCTGGTCACCTCTGTCTACCTCTTCCCTCTTCTCTTCTTCATGTAACTCTGTGACCCTTTCTGGGTGTCCCTCACTGTGGAGAATTGTTTCACCATTAACCTAAATGTTTTATCATCAGTACTGTATGGATGGAGAAGTCTTGAGGCTACTATAAGAATAAGATTGAAAGCCAGATGCAGGAGGCTTAAATCCAAAACTTGACAACACCAGAAAACTCCTGACTCCATGGACATTAATCAAGAAAATTTCATCCAAAAGCCTCCATACCTACACTGAAACCAAGCTCCACCCAAAAGCCACCAAGTTTCAGAGCAAGACATATCAAGCTAATTCTCAAACAAAGCTGGGACATAACCCTGAGCACAAAAATACAGGCAGCCAAAAGTCACATTAAAGCCATAGACACCTCAAACTCACTACTGGACACTTCACTGCACTCCAGAGAGAAGATCCAGCTCTACCCATCAGGGCACCGACACAAGCCTCCCTAACCAGGAAATCTTGACAAGCCACTTGTCCAACCCCACTCACAGGGAGGAACCTCCACAATAAAGAGGAACCACAAACTTCCAGCATACAGAAAGGCCACCCCAAAGGCATCAACCTAAACAAGATTAAAAGGCAGAGAAATATTCAGCAGGTAAAGGAACATGATAAAAGACCACCAAACCAAACAAAAGAAGAGGAGATAGGGAGTCTAACTGAAAGAGAATTCAGAATAATGATAGTAAAAATGATCCAAAATTTTGAAAACAAAATAGAGGTACAGATAAATAGTCTGGAGATAAGGACTGAGAATATGCAAGAAAGTTAAGAAAGGACCTAGAAGGAAAAAAAAAATAGTCAATCGATAATGAAAATGCAATAAATGAGATCAAAAGCCCTCTGGAGGGAACCAACAGTATAATAACTGAGGCAGAAAATAAGAAGTCAGTTGGAAGATAGAATGGTGGAAATAAATGTATCAGAGAGGAAAAAAGAATGAAAAGAAATGAGGACAATTCAGAGGCCTCTGGGACAATGCTAAATGACCCAAAATACAAATCAAAGGAGTCCCAGAAGAAGAAGACAAAAAGAAAGGCCATGAAAAATACTTGAGTAGATAATAGTTGAAAATTTCCCTAAAATGGCGAAGGAAAGAGTCACCCAAGTCCAAGAAATCCAGAGAGTCCCAACCAGGATAAACCCAAGGCCAAACACCCCAAGGCACATATTAATCAAATTAATGAAGATCAAACACAAAAAAGAAATATTTAAACAGCAAGGGAAAAACAACAGATAACTCACAAGGGGTTTCCCAGAAAGATAACAGCTGATCTTTGAATAGAAACTCTTCAAGCCAGATGGGAATGGCAGTACATACTTACAGTGATGAAAGAGAAAAACCTACAACCCAGATTACTGTACCCAGCAAGGATCTTATTCAAATATGAAGGAGAAATCAAAAGGTTTACAGACAAGCAAAAGCTGAGAGAATTCAGCACCACCAAACCAGCTCTCCAGCAAATGCTAAATGATCTTCTCTAGACAGGAAACACAGAAAATGTTTATAAAATTGAACCTAAAACAGGAAATAAATGGCAATGGGATCATACTTATCAATAATTACCTTAAATGTAAATGGGTTGAATGCCCCAACCAAAAGACAAAGACTGGCTGAATGGAGACAAAACAATACCCATATATATGCTGTCTACAAGAGACCCACCTCAAACCTAGGGACACAAACCTAGTGAAAGGCTGGAAAAAGATATTTCACACAAATGGAGACCAAAACAAAGCAGGAGTAGCAATACTCATATCAGATAAAATAGTCTTTGAAATAAAGGCTTTGAAAAGAGATAAAGAAGGACACTGCATAATGATCAAGGGATCAATTCGAGAAGATATAACAGTTATAAATACATATGCACCCAACATAGGAGGACTGCAATATGTAAGGTAAATGCTAACAAATATGAAAGGGGAATTTAACAGTAACACAATAATAGTGGGGGACTTTCATACCCCACTCACACCTATGTATAGATCAACTAAACAGAAACTTAGCAAGGACACACAAACTTTAAATGATACCTTGGACCAGTTAGACCTAATTGATGTCTATAGGATGATTCACCCCAAAGCAATGAATTTCATCTTTTTCTCAAGTGCACACGGAACCTTCTCCAGGATACATCACATCCTGGACCATAAATCTATCCTTGGTAAACTCAAAAATTTGAAATCACTCAGGCATCTTTTTCTGATCGCAATGCAGTAAGATTAGATGTCAACTACAAGACAAGAAGAAAAAAAAAAACTATTAAAAATTCCAACATATGGAGGCTAAACAACACACTTATAAATAACCAACAAATCAGAAAAGAAATCAAAATAGAAATTAAAATATGCATGGAAATGAATGAAAATGAAAACACAACAACCCAAAACCTATGGGATTTAGTAAAAGCAGTGTTAAAGGGAATGTTCATAGCAATACAAGTCTACCTCAAGAAACAGGAGAGAAATCAAATAAATAACATAACTCTACACCTAAAGGAACTAGAAAAGGAAGAAATGAAGAACCCCAAGGTTTTTAGAAGGAAAGAAATCACAAAAATTAGGGCAGAAATAAATGCAATAGAAACAAAGGAGACCATTGCAAAAATCAACAAAGCTAAAACTGGTTTTTCAAGAAGATAAGTAAAATAGACAAGCTATTAGCCAGACTCATCAAGAAACAAGGAAAAGAATCAGATCAACAGAATTAGAAATGAAAATGGAGAAATCACAACAGACAACACAGAAATACAAAAGATCATAAGAGATTCCTATCAGGAACTATATGCAACTAAAATGGACAATTTGAGAGAAATGGACACATTCTTAGAAAAGTACAACTTTTCAAAACTGAACCAGGAAGAAACAGAAAATCTTAACAGACCCATCACAAGCACGGAAATCGAAACCGCAATCAGAAATCTTACAACAAACAAAAGCCCAGGACCAGATGGCTTCACAGCTGAATTCTCTCAAAAATTTAGAGAAGAGCTAACACCTATCCTACTCAAACTCTTCCAGAAAATTGCAGAGGAAGCTAAACTTCCATACTCATTCTATGAAGTCACTATCACCGTAATACCAAAACCAGACAAAGATGCCGTGAAAAAAGAAAACAATAGGCCAATATCACTGGCAACATAGATGCAAAAATCCTTAACAAAATTCTAGCAAACAGAATTCAACAGCATATTCAAAAGATCATACATCACGACCAAGTGGGCTTGATCCCAGGGATGCAAGGATTCTTCAATAGTCACAAATCAATCAATGTGATACACCACATTAACAAATTGAAAGATAAAAACCACATGATTATCTCAATGGATGCAGAGGAAAGCCTTTGACAAAATTCAACATCCACTTATGCTAAAAACACTCCAGAATGCAGGCATAAAAGGAACATACCTCAACATAATAAAAGCCATATATGATAAACCCACAACAAATATTATCCTCAATGGTGAAAAATTGAAAGCATTTCCCCTAAAGTCAGGAACAAGGCAAGGATGCCCACTCTCATCAGTGCTATTCAACATAGTTTTGGAAGTTTTGGCCACAGCAATCAACTACTTTTAGATGAAGGGAAAAGAAAAGACAAATACACATAATTTAGATAAATAACCCATGGTCATACCATTAGTACAATTACAAAAGGAGATAAGATTTGGGTTCTCCAGTGTTTTAAGGAGATATAGAGGTGTTATTGAAAATTGTTACTCCTTCTCTGAGGTGTTAAGTTTGGGATTCTCTTTACTCAAGCTACCTTCATGTTGATCTATGTTTTTCTTCTCCCAGAGGTATTAATAACACGTGGTCTTGAACTGCTTATGAATTACTGAGTGAATTTTCTGACTCCAGATTTATACAGAGGGAATTTGTTGTATTTTAGTGTTAATAAGATTTTCATCTGTTTTAAAGTCATGGCTAGTTGTATCAAGTTTTTATTTTTAAATTGTTTAGAGGTGATTATTTTATTTAAACATGACCAAGAGTCTCCATTATAATTTGAAACAATGGTAAATCTGTGCCATTTTACATTATATTAGGTGACTCTCAGGAAAACAAGGGAGGAATTTAATAGCCACATGAGACACTATAAACACTGCCCTCCCCCAAACACAATTCGTTTGTGGTTACTTAGGGACTATAAATATTTAAGACTATAGAGAAATTTGTCTTATGACATGTACATTGTGGTAAACTTAAAATTTCCTTATGTGTTTCAATGTTTCATGCATTATATAAAATTAAGATTATGTACATAATTCACTAGGTATTAAAAATAAAAGAGTCACAGATTCCAGTAAAGTTTAATAAATTAAAATTATTTTGTGCCTTATAAATCAAAAAAACACAATTAATTCTACTTATCTAAACTGGCTATTTTTCTTTTTATATACTCTTAGCCTCTTAGAAACACATGTGAACATTTGCAAAATTGTAATTTAAGACTCAGACATTTCTTTGGGTGCTGCAGTACAAGCAATCAGTTAATTATCTGATAGAGATTAAATTTGCAATACAAAATGCAATTAAATTGCATATGATTGCTTAATATGTTGAGAGCTGTTTCTACAGGCAACCAAAATTATAATTATGCGTAGCTAATGAAGTATTGTTTTATCTTCCATATCTGTATTTTCCATTGACTTTTTCTCTATTTTAATGTGATCTCTTCCCAGCTTCCCAAAAAGCTACTACTATTGTCATCCTCTTAGTTATTTTACTGCAATACTTGCCTTGGTGGTTTTATTAAATTGGAGACAAATGTTTAATCATCAGGATGTTTCTAAAGCAGTTTAATTACCAACATTGAAAAAGATGACACATCGTGTTTATGCCCCTGTTTAATTGAGCACCCACACCCTTAGACACAGTGAGAATACTTTGTTCTTCAATGGAGTCGTTAGTTGCTGTGTATTCTCTGCCTATGTAAAATAATATGATGAATACTAGGTTTTAGCATCTTACTGACTTTCATCTTTTAAGGTGTCCTACCTGTGATTAAAGGATAAAAATAATGCATAGTGCTAATTTTATAGGTAGAATGGCCAATAAGCAGTGGTGTAACTAACAGCTTTTTCTTAACAAGATTCTGTATATGCAGATAAATTCAAAAGTCTACCAGCTGAAATACAGACTTCAAATTATGTAAGATGACAGTTACCTCTTGGGATTAGAATTAGGAGGGGGAATATGGCCCTGGGGATTTCATTATTTTACACATTGCCTAAATGTTAGAAATTATTACAATGAACACATCGCTTATAATGATTCTGTTTATAAAAAGTGAACTAATGAAAGAGTTTGCTAGTCACAAAATTTCATTCTCCAAATCCAGCTTAGTAGTGTCATATGTTTTAGCTTTGCCATACTTCCTTACCCTACGGTTTCTACATTTCTACAAAATTTATCTATCTACAGCTACATTTCTCCTTAATTGGTAATGTATACTTTTGAGTTAATCTGGAAAATTAATCTTTTTTACTGTGTTATAGGTAGTGTTTTGTAGTTCTCTAAATTCTTCTCATATATTGACTCAGCTAACCTACAGCCTAAAACAAGAACTTTAAGGTGTCAGAATATTTCAGTTAGGAGAGAAGCTTCAGTGGTGAAATATTTGATAACTCTAAAATCAAACCATGTTTTTATTATTTTTTTTTTCTGGTTACCTCTAAGGTTAGCTTTGTTATTATGTTGCAGTTCAGTCAGTTCATTTCAGTCTCTTAGTCATGTCTGACTCTGTCCATGGACTGCAGCATGCCAGACTTCCCTGTCCATCACCAACTCCCGGAGTTTACTCAAACTCATGTTCATTGAGTCGGTGATGCCATCCAACCATCTCATCCTCTGTAGTCCCCTTCTCCTCCTGCCTTCAATCTTTCCCAGCATCAGGGTCTTTTCAAATGAGTCAGCCAAAGTATTGGAGTTTCAGCTTCAACATCATATACCAAATATCCAGAAAATATAAAAACTCTCACAGACCCACTTGTCAGTTGTACGTTTACTTTTTATTTTAAATGATGATTTTCAAGTATATAGGATTTTCATCTGTTCATGTTTGATACACTCATTTGGGAAGGGGGATTGGACAAATCCATGTCCATTTATTTTTTGGAAATGACAGAATCTCATAATACCAAAAAAGCAATTTTCAAATGCAATTACTGAAGGGAGAGATAATATATTGAGACTTTAACACCTTAGTGAAAATTAGATTTTATTAGCTCAGAGAGTGTGGTGAAGAAGAAAAGTGAACATTGATCTCACATGTTAATTGATTATCTTCATTTATAGAAAAGAATAGTGTTGCTATCTTTTCTAAACTATGTGTTTGATTTTGCAGTTTGAAAAAAAAAAATTCTTTGGCATTAACAAGCCAGAGTTACCAATTGCTGTTTTAAAAAGTACACTATCTTAAGAAAGCTTTTTATAAGTATCCTCATGGTTTTCATACATTCTTTCTTGCAAACAAGAATTAACACAGTACAAGTTCCTTAAGTACCAGTAATAAAGGAAGCTTTGGAATATCTGAAAGATGCAAACTATGGTTTGATTTACAATGCTGAAGGATTTTTTTTTCTTCTCAACATATTTGTGTTCGATAGAAAAGTTACATGAATCTTAATGATAAAAATTGCTGCTGACATTAGTCTCTATCCTAGTTTCTGCTTTTCAATAGCCTAAGAAAACTACCCAATTGCTATTTGCATAAAGTGCCTTTGGATGTATCACATCAAATTTTAGAAAATGCCTTAAAACAAAAATAGGGGGAAATAGTGGCAAGTGGCAGAATCTGTTTTCTCAAGGGATAAATGACACTGCTGATAAACACAGGTAGTTTGGTTTTATACTAACGTTCTTGCTGCTCCCTGCCTTCTCAGTTGCCCATGATCATGTTTGTGTTTTGTTTGTTTTTTGTTTAACTTGCCCAAGGTCTCTAGTACTTTTGCAGAAAATCATTCAATTTTATCCCTTGATTCTTCAGATAGTACTCTTTCCACTGACCCATGCTGTTTTTCTCAAGTCTCTGTTCATAAATGACATGCCAGGAAGGGTTTCTTTGCCATTTGTTAGTTCTCTCAATTACTCTCCAAGAGCTAGGCTTTAGGCAACTTGAGCAGGTTACTGTCTTTCACTCCACGCTCAATCATGAAGATGAAAAGACATGGTTTTGAATAAACTAAAATTAGCTGTGACATGTAGATTTATATATTTCATATTACAAAACACATAATCACCCCTAAATCTATTCTACATTTTTTCCCATAGCCATCTCTTAATCAAACTGATGTGATTTAAAACAGTAAGAATTTAGAGTGGAACGGGATTTTCCTGGCTCAAATCTGCATTTCAACAGTCTTCTCCTTACAAGTTCTTAATGTGCTGGCAAAATTGTCTTTTTTTCTTTTTTGCCTGCTTGGGCTTATGCCTAGAATCATAGAAATTCAACATCTTGGAAACATTCCCTTTGTCCGGTCATAAACTTTAATCATGAGATTGTTCAAATTTCCGTCCTATTTATTTCTGAATTGTGGAGGAAAGAGGATAGTAAAAAAATAAAGCAGAATAAGACAGAAGAGAGAGGTCAAAAGAAGTGTTTCAGAGTAATCTGTGCATCGTGACAATTGGTGAAACAGACTTAAATTTTCCACAAGAATAACTAAGTTTAAGAATAACTTCATGGCAAATAGATGGAGAAACATTGGAAACAATGGCACACTTTTTTTTGGGGGGGAGGGGGCTCCAAAATCACTGCACATGGTGACTGCAGCCATGAAATTAAAAAATACTTACTCCTTGGAAGGAAAGTTATGACCAACCTAGACAGCATATTAAAGAGCAGACATTACTTTGCCAACAAAGGTCCGTCTAGTCAAGGCTATGGTTCTTCCAATAGTCATGTGTGGATGTGAGAGTTGGACTATAAAGAAAGCTGAGTGCTGAAGAATTGATGCTTTTAAACTGTGGTGTTGGAGAAGACTCTTGAGAGTCCCTTGGGCTACAAGGAGATCCAATCAGTCCATCCTAAAGGAGATCAGTACTAAGTGTTTATTGGAAGGACTGATGTTGAAGTTGAAACTGCAATATTTTGGCCACCTGATATGAAGAACTGACTCATTTGAAAAGACTCTGATGCTGGGAAAGATTTAAGGGGAGAGGAGAAGGGGGCGACAGAAGATGAGATGGTTGGATGGCATCACCGACTCAATGGACATGAGTTTGGGTAAACTCGGAGTTGGTGATGGACAGGGAGGCCTGGCGTGCTGCAGTCCATGGGGTCGCAAAGAGTCAGACATGACTGAGAGACTGATCTGAACTAGGAAAAACAAGATGGCGAAGTAGGTGGACATGAAATACATTTCTCTCCACGGATACATCAGGAATATATGTGTGTGTGTTTATATTCAGTCACATTTTTTATTGTTGTTATAAATCTCTGCATATACGTTGGGATTTTTGTAGTTCTGTAGAGTTTTATTTTTTCTCCTTTTTTTTAAATCTTTTCTCATTGTTATACTTTTAACTTTTATTTTTGTAAAACCTATTATATTTTTCTACATTTTTTCTTTGTTTGCCTTTCCTTCTGTTCTTTTCCCCTTGCAGTTAATCTTTAATATATATAAATCTTCTTCATCTATCTCTATTTAACTTTGTATATCTATTCTTTCTTTCCTTTCCTCTCAACATATTTGTTAGTTTTGTTTTCGTTGCTTTGTTCCCCACTAAGCACCTTGCTTTAGTTTTGTTTTCCAGCTTGTGCTTTAGTTAGCTTTGTTCTTAATTGGTAAATATAATTTTTTATTTCCTTTGTTCTCTGGGTCAGTCTATTGTACTTTATTTTTGTTGGACTGTTTTGACTTTGCTCATAGATGTGTATGTATATGTGTATATTCCATTATTTTAATTATTATTTGCCTGATTTTGTAACTGCCATTTGTATGGGGTCCATCTTTGGTTTCTCGTTTTGGGATATTTGTTTTAATCTCACTTAATGCCACAAACCACTTGTAGAATCTTCATTCCTGACAAGAGATCAAGCCCTGAGTCACTGAAGTGGGAGCACTGACTCCAAGACCATAGACTACCAGAGAACTAAGCCTAAGGGGTATCAAATAGTGAGAACTCACACAAAGGAAATCATTGTGATACAAGACCCAGCATCATCCAACCACCAATAGCACCCTGTGCAAGACACCTCATCTAAACAACAAACAAAACAAAAATACAAACCCAATCATCAGAAGACAGAATTACCACCTCACCCAGCCTTGCCCATCAGAGGAAAAAAAAAACAAACAAAAGCTCAGCACAAATCTCACCCTATAAGAAGCTTACAAAAATCACTGGACCAAACTTGGCAGAAACCAAAAGGAAGAAAGAATCAACCTTGAAGCCTGAGAAAAGGAGACCTCAAACATAGTAAGTTAAAAAAAAATAATAATGACAAGGCAGAGAAATACTACACTAATGTAGGAACAAACTAGAAACACAGAAGTACAAATAAATGAAGAGGAAATAGGCAAAATGCCTGAAAAAGAGATTTCAGAATAATGATAGTAAAGATGATTAAAAAAAAAAAAAAAAAAACTTTGAAAGCAAATGGAGAAAATGCAAGAGTCAATTAACGAAGACCTAGAAGAATTAAGGAATTAACAAGCAGAGACAAACAACACAATTGCTGAAATTAAAAATACTCTAGAAGGAAACAATAGCAGAATATCTGAAGCAGAGGAACGAGTCAGTGAGCTGGAAGATGAAATGGTGTAAATAACTTCTGAAAAGCAGAATAAAGTAAAAAGAATGAAAAGAACTAAAGATAGTCTCAGAGACCTAAGGAACAATATCAAACGGACCAACATTCAAATAATAGGGGTCCCAGAAGAAGAGAAAAAGAAAGGGCATGAGAAAATGTTTGAAGAGATGATAGTTGAAGATTTTCCCAACATGGAAAGGGAAATAATTAATCAAGTCCAAGAGGCACAAAGAGTCCCATACAGGATAAACCCAAGGAGAAATATGCCAAGACACATACTAATCAAACTAACAAAGACTAAACACAAAGAAAGAATATGAAAAGCAGCAAGGGAAAAGCAACGAGTAACATACAAGGTAAACCCTATATGCTTAACAGCTGACCTTTCAACAGAAACTCTGCAGGCCAGAAGGGAATGGCAGGATATATTTACAGCACTGAAATGGAAAAATCTACAACTAAGATTACTGTACCAGGAAAGGACCTCATTCAAAACCGATGGAAAAATAAAAATCTTTTCAGACAAGCAAAAGTTAACAGATTTCAGTACCACCAAACCAGCTACACAACAAACGTTAAATGAACTTATATAGTCATGAAATACAAGATAAAAAAAAATCTACAAAGTCAATCCCAAACAATTAAGAAAATTGCAATCAGAAAATATATATTTACTTTAAAAGTAAATGGATTAAATGCTCCAACCAAAAGACACAGACTGTCAGAATGGATACAAAAACAAGACCTATATATACGCTGTCTACAAGAAACTACTTTAGACCTCAAGGCACATACAGATGGAAAATGAGAGGATGGAAAAATATATGTTTCAAATATATCTTTTATATTTTGCAAATAAATCTTTTTCAAACGGGAAGCAAAAGAAAACTGGAGTAGTAATCCTTATATCAGACAAAATAGACCTTAAAATAAAGAAGATTACAAGAGATAATGAAGGACACTACATAATGATCAAGGGATCAATCCAAGAGGAAGACATAACAATTGTAAATATCTATGCACCTAACATAGGAGCACCTCAATACATAAGACAAACACCAATAGACAGAAAAGGAGAAATTGACAGTAACACAATAATAGTAGGAGACTTTAACACCCCACTCACATGAATGGACAGATCATCAAAGCAGAAAATTAATAAGGAAACACAATCTTATATGATACATTAAATAATGTGGATCTCACTGATATCTTCATGACATTCCATCCAAATGCAGTAGAATACACCTTCTTCTCAAGTACACATGGAACATTCTCCAGGATAGACCACATCTTGGGTCAAAAATCAAACCTCAGTGAACTTAAGAAAATTGAAATTGTATCAAGCATCTTCTCTGACCAAAATTCTATGAGACTAGATATCAATTACAAGGGAAAAAAACTGTAAGAAACACAAACACATGAAGATTAAAAAACACGTTTCTAAATAGCCAACAGGTTACTTAAGAAACCAAAAGGGAAAACAAAATATTTCTAGAAGCAAATGATAATGAAAACAAGACAACTTAAAACCTATGGAATGCAGCCAAAGCAGTTCTAACAGGGAAGTTTATAGCAATACAATCCTACTTCAAGGAACAAGAAAAACATCAAATAGACAGCCTAACTCTACACCTTTGAGGTGTCTTCCACAAGTGGTTTGTGGCATTAAGTGAGATTAAAACAAATATCCAGAAATGAGAAACCAAAGATGAACCCCATGCAAATGGCAGTTACAAAATCAGGCAAATAATAATTAAAATAATGGAATATACACATATGCACACACATCTATGAACAAAGTCAAAACAGTCCAACAAAAATACTGATATTTACAACTGTTACTGTCAATTCCAGTTGTTTCACAACTGGAAAAAGAAGAACAAAAGAAAAACAACAAAAAGAAAAAGAAGAAAAAAATAGTAGAAGGAAAGAAATCATAAAGATCTGAGCAGAAATAAAAGAAAAAGAAATGAAAGAATCAATAGCAAAGATTAATAAAACTAAAAGGTGATTCTTTGAGTAGATAAACAAAATTGACAAACCCTTAGCCAGACTCATCAAGAAATGAAGAGAGACTAATCAAATCAATAAAATTAGAAATGAAAAAGGAGAGGTTACAACAGACAATGCAGAAATACAAAGGATTATAAGAAACGATTATGAACCACTATATGGCAATAAAATGGATAACTTGGAAGAAATGGACAGATTCTTGGAAAAGTCCAATCTTCCAAGACTGAACCAGGAAGAAATAGAAACTATGAACAATCCAATTACAAACACTGAAATTGAAGCCATGATCAACAATCTCCCAAAAAACAAACGCCCAGAACCAGATGGCTTCACAGGAGAATTCTATCAAACGTTTAGAGAAGAGCTAATGCCTATCCTTCTAAAAGTCTTTCAAAAGACTGAAGAGGAAGGACACTTCTAAACTCATGCTACAAGGCCACCACCACCCTGATACCAAAACCTGAGAAAAACACCACACAAAAAAGAAAACTACAGGTCAGTATCACTGATGAACATAGATTCAAAAATCCTCAACAAAATTTTAGCACACAGATTTCAGCAACACATCAAAAAGCTCACACACTATGATCAAATTGGGTTTACTCCAGGAATGCAAAGATTCTCAATATACACAAATCAATCAATGTGATACACCATATTAAGACATTGAAAGATAAAAACAATAATATAATCCTAATAGATGCAGAAAAAAAAAACTTTGACAAAATTCAGCACCCATTTATGATTAAAATTCTTCAAAAATTGGGCATAGAAAGAACCTGCCTCAGCATAGCAAAGGCCATATATGATAAGCTTACAGCAAACATTATTATCAATGGTGAGAAACTGAAAGCATTCCCCCCTAAGATCAGGGACAAGACAAGCGTGTCCACTTTCACCACTATTATTCAACACATTTCTGGAAATCCTAGCTACAGCAGAGAAGAAAAAGAAATAAAAGGAATCCAGACTGGAAAAGAAGAAGTAAAGCTCTCACTGTTTGCAGATGACATGATACTGTACATTGAAAACCCTAAAGATAGTATCAGAAAATTGCTGGAGCTAATTCATGAATTCAGCAAAGTTGCAGGATACAAAATCAATAGACAGAAACCACTTGCATTTCTATATACAAACAATGAAAAATAAGAAAAAGAAATGAAGAAATCCATCCCATTCACCCTTGCCACAAAAAGAATTAAATATCTAGGAATGAACTTACCTAAGGAGAGAAAAGAGTTGTACACAGAAAATTATAAGACCCTAATGAAAGTAATCAATGACAACATAAAACAGATGGAGAGATATCTCATGTTCCTGGATAGGAAGAATCAATATTGTGAAAATGATTATACTACCAAAAGTAATCTACAGATTTAATGTGATCCCTATCAAATTACCAATGGCATTTTCCACAAAACTCGAACAACAACATTAACAAAAATCACAATATATATGGAAACACAAAAGACCCCGAATAGTCAAAGCAGTCTTGAGAAAGAAGAATGGAGCTGGAGGAATCACCCTTCCTGACTTCAGATATACTACAAAGCTACAGTCATCAAGACAGTATGGTATTGGCACAAAAACAGAAATATAGGCCAATGGAACAAGATAGAAAGCTCAGAAATAAACCCATACACCTATGGGTACCTTATTTTTTTTTACAAAGATGGCAAGAAAATATACAATGGGGCAAAGACAGCCTCTTCTGTAAATGGGGCTGGGAATACTGGACAGCTACATGCAAAAGAATGAAATTAGAACACTTCCTAACACCATACACAAAGGTCAACTCAAAATGGATTAAAGACCTAAATGTAAGACTGGAAACTATAAAACTCTTAGAGGAAAACATAGACAGAACACTCAATGACATAAATCAAAGCAATGCCCTCTATGACCCACCTCTTAGAGTAACAGAAATAAAAACACAAGTAAACAATTGGACCGGGTTAAACTTAAAAGCTTTTGCACAGCAAAGGAAGCTATAGGCAAGGTGAAATGACAACCCTCAGAATGGGAGAAAATAATAGCAAATGAAACAGCTGACAAAGTTTCCAAAATATACAATCAGCTCATACAACTCAATACCAGGAAAACAAACAACCCGATAAAAAAGTGGGAAAAAGACCTAAACAGACATTTCTCCAAAGAAGACATACAGATGGCTAACAAACACATGAAAAGATGTTCAACATCACTCATTATTAGAGAAATGCAAATCAAAACCACAATGAGATATCACCTCACACTGGTCAGAATGGCCATCATCAAAAAGTCTACAAACAATAAATGCTGGAGAGAGTATGGAGCAAAGGGAATGATCTTGCACTGTTGGTGAGAATGTAAATTGATACGGCCACTATGGAAGATAGTATGGAGATTTCAAAAACTAGGAATAAAGCCACCATATGACCCAGCAATCTCACTCCTAGGCATATACCCTGAGAAATTCAGAGTTGAAAAAGATACATGTGTCCCATTGATCATTGCAGCACTATCTACGAAACAGAACTTGGAAGCAACCTAGATACCTATAGATAGATTAATGGATAAAGAAGTTGTTGTATATATACACAATGGAATATGGCTCAGCTATAAAAAGGAATGCATTTGAATCAGTTTCTAATGAGGCGGATGAGCCTAGAACCTGTTATACAGAGTGAAGTGAGTCAGAAAGAGAAAGATAAATATCATATTCTAATACACATATATGAATCTAGAAAAATGGTTCTGAAGAATTTATTGACAGGGAAGCAATGGAGAAACTGACATAGAGAATAGACTTATGGACATGGGGAGAGGAGAGGAAAAGGTGAGATGTATGGAAAGAGTAACAGGGAAACTTACATTACCATATATCAAGTAGATAGCCAACAGGAATTTGCTGTATGGCCCAGGAAACTCAAACAGGGGCTCTGTATCAACCTAGAGGGGTGGGATGGGGAGGGTGATGGGAGGGAGGTTCAAAAGGGAGGGGATATATGTATACCTATGGCTGATTCATGTTGAGGTTTGACAGAAAACAGCAAAATTCTATAAAGCATTTATTCTTAAATAAAAATAAATAAATAAATAAAAGAATAACTAGGGCTTCCCTGGTGGTCCAGTGGTTAGAATCTGTCTGCCAATGCAGGGGACGCAGGTTTGATTGATGGTCCAGGAACATCCCACATGTGGTGGGGCAATTAAGCTTGTGAGCTGCAACTACTGAAGTCCTTGTGCCCTAGAGGCAGTGCTCTGCAAGGAGAAGCCCCCACAATGAGAAGCCCACACATAACAAATAGAGAGTAGCTCCTACTCACAGCAACTAGAGAAAGCTCACTTGCAGCAACGAAGACCCAGCACAACCAAAAATATGTAAATAAATAAAAATTTAAAAGAAAGAATAACTACCTTTCCCTTTTATTTCCAGCTTGGTTGTTTCCATGAAGATTAAAAAAAAAAAAAACAATTAATTATCAAAGAACTTTTGCCACTATCAACTGTAATATTGTAGAAGCTGTGTGATGCTTATAAATTGATTACTACACCCAAAGTGAAAGTGAATATCGCTCAGTCGTGTCTGACTCTTTGCAACCCCATGGACTCTATAGTCCATGAAATTCTCCAGGCCAGAATACTGGAGTGGGTAGCCTTTCCCTTCTCCAGGGTATCTTCCCAACCCAGAGATCAAACACAGGTCTCCCGAATTTCAGGTAGACTCTTTACCAGCTGAGCCACAAGGGAAGACCTAATTCAGGTAGAATTAGATCTGATACCAGACCCTGCACTGTTGGTTTTGTGAGCTAGTGTTTTAATCATTGTATTTCTCAAAGCATGCTTTTGCTAATCTTTAAGCATGTGTGAAAACAAGATATCCACTCATAAGAATAATGAAATAATATATGTGAGAATGCTTTCTAAACTGTAAAATGTCATTCAAATGTAAAGTATTTAATTCAGTATGCTTTGAACCCTGCTTATCTCTTCAAGCATATCTTATTACTCTCTTCCTTACTAATTTTTCTCCATTCCTACTGGCTTTCCTTCTGCTCCTTAAATCCACTAAGTTCATTCCTGCCCCAGGGCTTTTGCACAAGCTGTTTTCTCTTCTTGGTCTACCCTTCCCTCTGATTTTTATGTAGCTGGATGCTTCTTGCTATTAGATGTCAGTTTAATCAAAATTATAGTCAATAGTACTGTATTATAAACATCAAGGTTACTAAGAGATTAGATGTAGATTTTTCCCACTACAAAAATAAAATGATAATTATGTGGTACATGTATTAGCTAATGCTATGGTAGTAATCATATGGCAATATATAATTGTATCATACCAGCACACTGTACATCTTAAACTTACACACTGTTATATGCTAATTGTATTTTAATTTAAAAACAAGCAATAAAGCATTGACTTTGGGTGTTGTGTAGCCTGGATTCAAGACTGCTATAATTCTCACTAAGCTATATGACCTTGGAGGGTTATGTCAGTTCAGTTCCATGCATTTCAGTTTCTTCTCTTACAAAATTTCTACAATAGTTATGTACCACATGAACTTGTTTAGGAAATTACATTTGTTTAATATTAGGGTGTATCTGTCTATTTATTCCCTTTTCTGTCTGTTGGTCTTTGCTCCACACTAGAATCTAAGCTCCATGAAGTTATAGACAATGTGTCTCTTGTTCAGTGCTATAACTCCAAGCTCCTAAATTGCCTTATACATAAGAAGCATGCAATTAATATTTGCTGGCTTAATTAGTGACTGTTTTAAACTGCCTTCACACCATTTTATGCTTGACACTCAAAGAAGGAAATTACCCAGGAGCAATAGGGCTAGTTAATGTCAGAACTGAGTTTTCTTGATTTATTGCTCAAGCCCACGGCCAGTAGTAAGGAGTCTTGTATTCAAATCCCATTTCTCATTCTCATTCATGTTTGTGGAAATGGGAAAGTAATTTAAATATACAGTACTAAACTTCATTTTTCTCATCTATAAAAGTAGGAAAGAGTTATGAGATGACCTCTCAAGGTTACAGTTTTTTTAAAAAGATCAAGATCCAAGAGGACTTTTAGTTTCCAATTTAGCAAGGCAGTTAGAAGATTTGGATGGACAACAGATATAAATGCAAGGACTCTGCAAGTCCCCTTTGAACTGTTAAAAATACTTGATCTAATCTTTAGGAGAGATGGTGGTATCATCATACTCTGTATCAGTGCTAAAGTCATCTCTTGGTATGTTTAAACATTTCTCTCTAGAACAGTCTTGACAATGTTTTCTTTTTTTTTTTTTTCGCTTCAAAGTTTGTTCCTTCCAATCATTTTAATATGGCATGGTCCCTGATTCCTTGTCCAATCATTGCACCTATGAAACTGTTGTATAGGTTAAAAATATTATGAACATGAAAAACGTTATACCAAGACACTGTAAAACCTCCTTGATATGTTTGGCAGCTCTTGGTATTTTAGTTTCTCTTTGAATCCTTCAAAGTACTCACCGCACCCTAATTTCTTGATTGTATATATGCCTGAATTCCTGGAATACATCTATTTATGCTAAATATTGACACATAATATGTATGTCAAACTATCTGTCTAGTTTATATTTTTGTTCAGTCGTAGGCTATCTACATGCTTAGTGCAGTCATCTTTTCCTATCTTGGAGGGCAGTACACTTGGTTGCTCTGTGATAGGCCTGGGCCCTTTTTGATGACTATTTTTATTTCTTTCTCCACGAAACTTAGAGGCCTTGGAAGTTAGATGTTGTGTAAATTAAAGGTAGAATGAAGCCTTTGGAAAGATAATTATTCCTTTTATTCGTAAGTCTGCATGCTGAAGGAAAAATATCTATACATTAAAAAAAAGTGCATTAGATGTTTTTCTTCTTCCTGTTTTCAGTTTTGGAAATATTTCTTACTTATGTTCAAAGGTAAAAGACATATTTCCAAATGATCAGAGAAATACAAGTTGGAGAACTTATTGCTTCTGTAAGAAATGTAAAGACCATGTCTTCTTGAATATTATTAAATTAAATTCAGGTGGTCTGAGTGCTTGACAGCAGCAGGATTTTGACTATCAGCTTAGGTCACACTAAATTACATAGCAGAGTGAGACATCTGGCCAAGAGGCCTGGTCAGAACGAGTCTTGGAACAAATCTCAAAATCATTTGGCCTCCATCTGAGTATTGTCTTAAAGAAACCAGGCTACTAGGTCAGCAAGCTAGGAAATGATTCTGAATTCTGGAACAAAGTGTTGTAAAATATTGAAAGAATTGTCTTCTCCTGTGCTGTGAATTTCTGCCAGGTAAGGGTTGGTTTCTTTTACTTCTATTATACACAGCAATGTATTTTTGAACAATGATAAATTGTGAAGACAGTGGTACATAGAGAAGTGGTTCTGGTGTCTTGAAGCTGATTATTTTGTGTTTCATTTAGGAAGGTGATGCATGAATACATTGACTTATTTTTAATTTTTAATGATGATTTCAGGCCAACTGAGAAAGTGTAGTTTAAGTGGAAATGTATTTTTTAGATAAATGAAAGAAATTCACTTTTACTTTTCAGTTGTAACCATAAGAATGTAAATATAGGCAGTAAGAGAGTTATAATAAAAATGTGACAAATTTTTTAATTTTTTAGCACTAATAGAGTAAAATAAAATAAAATTATAGTTTTACAAAATAAAAAAAACTGATATTTATGATATGGAGCTAAAAGTAGGAAAATTATAGATGAGTGTTCATGTGAGATAATAAATATGCATAATATATATCCATATATAAAGCATACATAACTTTTTAAAGCACTAGACCATTAACAAATTTTAAATGACTGACTGACAAATTCTGAAGAATTGTTAAAAACATTAAATATATAAAGTCTTGCCTCTATACACTCTCCAGTGTACATGAAGGAGGCAGCAGGCATTTGTAAGGATTTTAAGCTGATCTAGAAAGTAGCTTCCTCTTGTTTTAAAAGCTTCTCTAGAGTGTCCCAAAGGAATTTCAAATATATTTCATAAGATTTGGTGAAATTGTCTAGCATTTTAAAAGTGATGCAATGTAATAGAAATTTGTACTGCAAATTGAAACTTAACATTTTAAAATTAATAGTAATAATCATGTCTAATTTCTACTGTTCCAAACTCCTCATGGGATTGTAACCTTTAAAGCGTGTTCTGAGAATCTGATGAAAGCTCTGGTCTGCATCTCTAGAAAAATTAGAGCTACAGAAACATGTATTTTTGCATATACTTTCAAACATCTGTGGGGGCCATCTTAATACTCTTCTCTGGATTCCTAGGACCGAGATAAATCCCAGTCAAGAACTCTGGTAGTAAGGCAACTATATATCCTTATCTAGCTAGAGTTGAGATCATTTTGAAAAATCTCTACCAAGTGAAACTTTGTCCTGGGCAATGCCTTCAGTAGGGCAGGTTGAGTTTTAGTTCCCAATGATCCAGGTGGGGGATGTTATAGATAACTTTCTGTGAATTACTTGTGATACTTGGAGAAGTAGTAATTTATAAAATCATCCCCGATCTACAGTTTACAACTTGAAATTCCATCTTAGATCTTTATTGGCATACAAGCTAATATGCTCTAAGGTTGTTTAACAGTGAAAAAGCACATATTTGAGGAATATTTGGGGCTACAGAAACTTCCAAGGAAGATGTTTCTCAGCCTCCCTTAATTGTAGGGCCACGTGAGAAGCCTAGTGGTATAGTGGAGAGGATCCTGACCCAAGTGTTAAAAGACCTGAGGTCAAGCCCTGTTCCTATTTTACCTTGAGTAAGACACTTAACGGGCTTCCCCTAGTGACTCAGTGGTAAGGAATTCACCTGCAATTGAGGAAATGCAGGAGATGTGGGTTTGATCCCTGCGTTGGGAAGATTCCCTGGAGGAGGCCATGACAATCCACTGCAGTATTCTTGCCTGGAGAATCCTATGGACAGAAGAGCCTGGCAAGCTACCTAGAGTTCATAGGGTCGCAAAGAGTAGTACAGACTGATGTGACAGCACACACACAAGTACAAGCCACTTAATGCTATTGAGACTCACTTTCTCTTTTGGTAAATTGGGAATAACAATGCTTGTTCCTTTTACAGGGCATTGTGAGAATCAGTGAAAATCATAAAAGTGATTGTTTAAATGCAAAGCTATCAGCTGAAAGATAAAGGGACACATAATATAGTAGCTATGACAAATTGGAACCTCCATTCATTCACCATGCATTTATTAATCAGTAAATATCTATAATCTAGGATGTAGAAGGACATCTTTATTTATTTATTTATTTATTTTATTTTTATTAGTTGGAGGCTAATTACTTTACAATATTGTAGTGGATTTTGCCATACATTGAAATGAATCAGCCATGGATTTACATGTGTCCCCATCCTGAACTCCCCTCCCACCTCCTTCCCCATCCAATCCTTCTGGGTCATCCCAGTGCACCAGCCCCAAGCACTTGTCTCATGCATCCAACCTGGACTGGTGATCTGTTTCACACTTGATAATATACATGTTTTGATGCTGTTCTCTCAGATCATCCCACCCTCGCCTTCTCCCATAGAGTCCAAAAGTCTGTTCTATACATCCATGTCTCTTTTCCTGTTTTGCATATAGGGTTATTGTTACCATCTTTCTAAATTCCATATATATGCATTAGTATACTGTATTGGTGTTTATCTTTCTGGCTTACTTCACTCTGTATAATGGGCTTCAGTTTCATCCATCTCATTAGAACTGATTCAAATGTATTCTTTTTAATGGCTGAGTAATATTCCATGGTGTATATGTACCACAGCTTTCTTATCCTTTCATCTGCTGATGGGTATCTAGGTTGCTTCCATGTCCTGGCTATTATAAACAATGCTGTGATGAACATTGGGGTACATGTGTCTCTTTCAGTTCTGGTTTCCTCAGTGTGTATGCTCAAGAGTGGAATTGCTGGGTCATATGGCAGTTCTATTTCCAGCTTTTTAAGGAATCTCCACACTGTTCTCCATAGTGGCTGTACTAGTTTTCATTCCCACCAACAGTGTAAGAGGGTTCCCTTTTCTCCACACCCTCTCCAGCATTTATTGCTTGTAGACTTTTGGAAAGCAGCCATTCTGACTGGCGTGTAATGGTACCTCATTGTGGTTTTGATTTGTATTTCCCTGATAGTGACAAGGGCATCTTTAATTTCCCTGTGCTTCTGGTTGGAAACATGGCACTTCTATCCTTCAAATATTTTTTAGACTCAATTCAACTTGTCTAGAAAATAAGAGTAAAAGGAGGTTTGGTGGTAGAGAATGAGGAAGTCAAATGATTTGTGTAATATTTAAATTGGAAAAATCAGTAACTTTTAACATGATAGTCAAAGGAATCAAGATGCTTTTATGCTCTCCTGAAAATAGTGAGATCTCATCTTGTTCCAGATTCTGACCCGGAGATGATTTTGTTATTAGAAGAGGAAAATAGCTGCCATTTTCTGAGAGTCTCCCTCTCTTTACATATTTCCTATCTCATTTAGTCATCACTTGCCCAAGGTCACACCACAGTTGAAATTCCAGTCCAGTCCATGCTTGTAGCTACCTGGAAGCAGAAAACTGGGGCTGAGTTAAAATGAGCTGAATTGGCATTGGCATTTGCCTTTTCTGAGATTCAAAGGGATCAGTGTTAATTCACATGCTTTAGCCTTCAAAGTCAGAATAACCTTTGACTTTGCTCTTCAGAAGCTTAAGAGATAGTGATAGTTAGCAAACTAGAACTCAGATGGAATCAAGTTTTAGTCTTATGAAACACGGGTTTCATACATAATTTTTTTAAGTGGGAAAATTTAAGTGAGAAATTTGTAGTAGGAAACAGTCCTATGGCATAAATTAAGAATTTGGGGAAGCTAATGATCAAACAAAGTGTATCACTCTTTAAACTGTTCTCATAGTACATAACAGGAGTGTACCGAATACACATTTTGGCTGAATTACAAGTGGCCAAGTACTAAAGTCAGTATTTGGTCAATGTTGGATATCATCATCATTGGATGAAGTTCTGAAATAGAAGGATAAAATAATTTTATATTTTAAAGTATGAAGCATTATATTTGCATTGCTAATGGTCCAAAAATTTATTACTATATTGTATTATTTAATTATCTTCTGAGTATGCAACTAAAGCGTGTGAGTAAAACATTATGTGTTTGTGATTTCTTAATCACTGAAGTCTTCACAGTTATTACTCTATCATCTGTGGTAATTGCATCGGATGTGTGCATGCTCAGTTATGTCATAATCTTTGCAATCCTATGGACTATAGCATGGTAGGCTTCTTTGTCCATGGGATTATCCAAGCAAGAATCCTGGAGTGGGTTGCCATTTTCTCCCCGCAGGGGATCTTCCCAACTCAGGGCTCGAACTTAGGTCTCCTGCATCTCCTACATTGGCAAGCTGATTCTTTACCACTGAGCTACCTGGGAAGCCCCTGGTAACTGCATATCTATTTTACAAACTGACATTCCATCCTATAGACATTCCTTACCATACTGATGGTTGTGGCAAAAGCAACAACTGAATTCCTCATTCAACTTCTACCCCTGTTTCAAAAACACAGTAAGGATATCTTTAGAAGGAAAAAAAAGGGCTTGTGGGCTCTCTTGCATGGTCTCTCTGTTTCTCATTGTCTCTCTCTTCTCTCTGTCTGATTCTTTGTCCCTCTGTCTCTGTCTCTCTTTTTCTCTGCCTCTCCTCTCCTCTCCCTATGATAACAATATCATTTCACGTTTTTTTTTTTTTGTATTTTGATATGAGCATTTAGATTAAGCCAAACTCAAACCAAAGATTTATATATTTCTAAATTAGGGCTGAAATTGAAATTTTATGGAAAGTAACATTCATAGCACACACACACACACATACACATGCAGGCAGAAAGTAAATGGATGAATAATCATAACCCTAACCCTTGTCATAACAGAATCATTAACCTGACAAAAGAAAGCTAGTTTGCTAAATATAGCGCTGCATTGAATGAAGGAGAATGTACGGTGGTCACTTTTGTGAAAGATCGGATTTTGATTTGACAAAAGAAATTTTGCTTTAACAACTTATTGTGACTTACTTCATTCTAAAATGGAGTTATTGATATATTGACTTGGAAGATTGATAGGGGATAGTAGCTGATGCTAACTGTTTGTAATATGTCTAAGAAAACCAGTTTCAATGTATACGTTGGTCAACTTCCAGAAAAAATTTCCCACTGATAAAGTAGATACAGAAAAGCTGAAGTTAAGTGACAAGAACACGTTTCAGGAACTGAGATAGAAAAACTAATTTGAAAAAGTGCATAGACCAGCAAAAGGAAGTGTAATCTAGAACGACTGAGAAAGAGTTCGTGATATTGTCTTTTAAGTTGATAGCTTGTGACACATACAAAATACAATAAATGAAAAAAAAATATTTTAAATGAAAGCTATAATGTTTTTTTTTTCTCATATCTGCTGGAATGAGTGGTGCAAATCTATGTAAAAATTGAAATAGAAATTAAGAAATCTTTAAATCTAGATTCAAGATGAGTAAATTCTACTTGCTTTGTGTTAAAGGAAGAAGTATATAGAAACAAAATCCCTCACTGAAATTTTTAGATAATTTTTTCAAAGTATTTTATTTAAGACAAAATTTTATTGGAAAAATTGGAACGAGCAAGAGGTGGGGTTCCTATTTGATAGGCAGAGGTCAGGACTGCTTTCAATTTTGTAGTTAAATATAATCTCAGCCTGTAGCCTTCATGGACTTATTTGCTGTTTCAAAATAAATCAGAAACTGCTTACATAACAAATTCAGAAAACTACTGAAAGAATGAAAAAAGTAATGTACTCCACATTTATACTTCTCAGATCTAGTTCTTAGGTTTTAACTTATTCTTTAAAAAAATGGAAATGTGATTGATATATAACACTGTGTAAATTTAAGGTGTATAAAAGTTGATTTGATATATCTTACAGTATGGTGTAGTATTAGCTAATTCTACATAACAGTCATTCCTTTTTGTGGTGAGAACATTTAAGATCTAATCTTTAAGAAACTTTCAAATGTATAATGAGGCATTATTAACTATAATCACAATGCTGTGCATTAGATCTCCAGAATTTATTCATTTTCTTACTACAGGTTTGTACTCTTTGACCAGCATCTCCCCAATTCCACAACCCCTGAGCTCTTGGTAACCAGCATTCTACTGTTTCTATGGCTTCAGCTACATTATATTCTACTTGTTGACTTTTGCTTTTACTTCTTGTGCTTTTTGTCATATCCAAAATATCATTGCTCAGTCCAATGTCAAGGAATTTCCTCCCTATATTTTCTTCTAGGAGTTTTACAGTATAAGGACTTATGTTTATATTTTCAATTCATTTTCAGTAATTTTTGTGAGTTGTATCATAGGGACCCAATTTCATTTTACTGCATGTGGTTGTACAGTTTTACCAAAACCGTTTTTTTTGAAGAGAGTATTCTAACCCCATTGAGTGTTCCTGATTTCCTCATCAAGTAATAGTTAACCACATGCACATGGGTTTAGTTCTGGCCTTTAGATTCTGTTCCATTGGTCTATGTGTCTATTTTTTAAGCCAGTATGATACTGTCTTAATTACTATAGTTATAGTTTGCAATCAAGAAATGATACTTCTGACTTTGTTCTTTCTCATGACTGCTTTGGCTCTTTTGTGGTTCCAGACAAAGTTTAGAGATTTTGTTCCCTATTTCTGTGAAAAATGTCTTTCAAATTTTGATACTGATTGCATTTAATTTGTAGATGGCTTTGGCTACTATGGACATTTTAACAATATTGAATCTTTTGATCCATGAGCATGGGATATCTTTTCATATGTTTGTGTCCTATTTAAGGCATTTCTTCAAAGTGTTGTAGCTTTCACTGTGTAAATCTTTCACTTCCTTGATAAATTGTTTCCTAAGTAGTTTATTGTTTTTTGTTGTTATTTTGAATGGGATGTTTTTAAATTTCTTTTTCAAATGTTTCATTGTTAATGTATAGAAATGCAACTCATTTCTGTATATTGATTTTATATCCTGCATCTTCACTGAATTTGTTGATTAGTTCCAACAACTTTTTGGTGGAGAATTTAGGATTTTTCTCTATATAAAATGATATTATTTGCAAATAATGACAATTTAACTTTTTCTTTTCTAATTTAGATAACTTTTATTTCTTGCCTAATTGCCTATGTATCACATTGACTGATCACATATTTCTTGCTATGTATAACGTTGATTGATTCGCAAATATTGAAGAATTCTTGCATCCCTGGGATCAAGTCCACTTGATCATGATGTATGATCTTTTTATTATATTGTTGGATTCTGTTTGCTAGAATTTTGTTAAGGATTTTTGCATCTATGTTCAGCAGTGATATTGGCCTGTAGTTTTCTTTTTTTGTGGCATCTTTTTCTGGTTTTGGTATTATGGTGATGGTAGCCTCATAGAATGAGTTTGGAAGTTTACCTTCTGCAATTTTCTGGAAGAGTTTGAGTAGGGTAGGTGTTAGCTCTTCTCTAAATTTTTGATAGAATTGAGCTGTGAAGCCGTCTGGCCCTGGGATTTTGTTTGCTGGAAGATTTCTGATTACAGTTTCTCTTTTTGGGCTTGTGATGGGTCTGGTAAGATTTTCTATTTCTTCCTGGTTCAGTTATGGAAAGTAATACTTTTCTAAGAATTTGTCCATTTCTACAAGTTGTCCATTTTAGTGGCATATAGTTGCTCTCTTATGATCCCTTGTACTTCTGTGTTGTCTGCTGTCATTTCTCCATTTTCATTTCTAATTCTGTTGATCTGATTCTTCTCCCTTTGTTTCTTGATGAGTTTGGCTAATGGCTTGCCTATTTTACTTATCTTCTTGAAAGACCAGTTTTAGCTTTGTTGATTTTTGCAATGGTCTCCTTTGTTTCTATTGCATTTATTTCTGCCCTAATTTTTGTGATTTCTTTCCTTCTAAAAACCCTGGGGTTCTTCATTTCTTCCTTTTCTAGTTGCTTTAGGTGTAGAGTTAGGTTATTTATTTGATTTCTCTCCTGTTTCTAGAGGTAGGCTTGTATTGCTATGAACCTTCCCCTTAGCACTGCTTTTACTAAATCCCATAGGTTTTGGGTTGTTGTGTTTTCATTTCCACTCATTTTGATTCATATTTTG
This sequence comes from Odocoileus virginianus, assembly GCF_023699985.2. Lineage (NCBI taxonomy): Eukaryota > Metazoa > Chordata > Mammalia > Artiodactyla > Cervidae > Odocoileus > Odocoileus virginianus. The sequence goes on along the minus strand of NC_069708.1, from coordinate 41,372,799 downwards.
ATTTCTTTTTTTATTTCTTCTGTGATTTGTTGGTTATTCAGAGGTGTGCTGTTTAGCCTCCATATGTTGGAATTTTTAATAGTTTTTTTTTTCCTGTAGTTGCTATCTAATCTTACCACATTGTGATCAGAAAAGATGCTTGAGATGATTTCATTTTTTTTTTTTAATTTACCATGGCTAGATTCGTGGTCCAGGATGTGATCTATCTTGGAGAAGGTTCCATATGGGCTTGAGAAAAAGGTGAAATTCATTGTTTTAGGGTGAAATGTCCTATAGATATCAATTAGGTCTAACTGGTCCACTGTATCATTTAAAGTTTGTGTTTCCTTGCTAATTTTCTGTTTAGTTGATCTATCCATAGGTGTGAGTGGGGTATTAAAGTCTCCCACTATTAATGTATTACTGTTAATTTCCCCTTTCATAATTGTTAGCATTTGACTTACATATTGTGGTGCTCCTAAGTTGGGTGCATATATATTTATAATTGTTATATCTTCTTCTTGGATTTATCTTTGGCCATTATGTAGTGTCCTTCTTTGTCTCTTTCCACGGCCTTTATTTCAAAGTCTATTTTATCTTATATGAGTATTGCTACCCCTGCTTTCTTTTGGTCTCCATTTGTGTGAAATATCTTTTTCCAGCCCTTCACTTTCAGTCTGTATGTGTTCCTAGGTTTGAGGTGGGTCTCTTGTAAACAGCATATATAGGGGTCTTGTTTATGTATCCATTCAGCCAGTCTTTGTCTTTAGTTGGGGCATTCAACACATTTACACTTAAGGTGATTATTGATAAGTATGATCCCGTTGCCATTTACTATGTTGTTTTGGATTCAAGTTTATAAACCTTTTCTGTGCTTCCTGTCTAGAGAAAATCCTTTAGCACATTTGTTGAAGAGCTGGTTTGGTGGTGCTGAATTCTCTCAGCTTTTGCTTGTCTGCAAAGTTTTTGATTTCTCCTTCATATTTGAATAAGATCCTTGCTGGGTACAGTAATCTGGGCTGTAGGTTTTTCTTTTTCATCACTTTAAGAATGTCCTGCCATTCCCTTCTGGCTTGAAGAGTTTCTATTGAAAGATCAGCTGTTATCCTTATGGGGATCAGCTTGTGGGTTACTTGTTGTTTTTCCCATGCTGCTTTTAATATTTGTTCTTTGTGTTTGAACTTTGTTAGTTTGATTAATATGTGTCTTGGGGTGTTTCACTTTGGGTTTATCCTGTTTGGGACTCTCTGGGTTTCTTGGACTTGGGTGGCTATTTCCTTCCCCATTTTAGGGAAGTTTTCAACTATTATCTCCTCAAGTATTTTGTCATGGCCTTTCTTTTTGTCTTCTTCTTCTGGGACTCCTATGACTCGAATGTTGTGGTATTTGACATTGTCCCAGTGGTCTCTGAGGTTGCCCTCATTTCTTTTAATTCTTTTTTTCTTTTTTCCTCTCTGCTTCATTTATTTCCACCATTTTATCTTCCACCTCACTTACCCTATCTTTTCCTTTGTTATTCTACTGTTGGTTCCCTCCAGAGTGCTTTTGATCTCATTTATTGCATTATTCATTATTGATTGACTCTTTCTTTTATTTCTTCTAGGTCTTTGTTAAACTTTTCTTGTATTTTCTCAATTCTTGTCTCCAGACTATTTATCTGTAACTCCATTTTGTTTTTAAAATTTTGGATCATTTTTACTATCATTATTCTGAATTCTCTTTCAGGTAGACTCCATATCTCCTCTCTCTCTCTCTTTTTTTTTTTTTTTTTTTGGTTTGGTGGCCTTTTATCATGTTCCTTTACCTACTGAGTATTTCTCTACGTTTTCATCTTGTGTTTGTTGCTGTTTGGGGGGGGCTTTCTGTATGCTGGAAGTTTGTGCTTCCTCTTTATTCTGGAGGTTTCTCCCTGTGGGTCGAGTTGGATGAGCGGCTTGTCAAGATTTCCTGGTTAGGGAAGCTTGTGCAGGTGTTCTGGTGGGTGGAGCTGGATCTCTTCTTTCTGGAGTGCAATGAAGTATCCAGTAGTGAGTTTTGAGGTGTCTATGGTTTTGGAGTAACTTTTGGCTGCCTGTACTTTTATGCTCTGGATTATGTTCCTGCTTTGTTGGAGAATTAGCTTGATATGTGTTGCTCTGAAACGTGGTGGCTCTTTGGTGGAGCTTGGTTTCAGTGTAGGTATGGAGGCTTTTGGATGAGCTTTTGTCAATTCATGGTCCCTGGAGTCAGGAGTTTTCTGTGTTCTCAAGTTTTTGATTTAGGCCTCTTGCCTCTGGCTTTCTGTCTTCTTATAGTAGCCTCAAGACTTCTCCGTCCATACAACACCAATGATAAAACATCTTGGTTAATGATAAAAAGATTCTTCACAATGAGGGACACCCATTGAGGTTCACAGAGTTACATAAAGAAGAGAAGAGGGAGGAGGCAGATAGACGTGACCAGGAGGAGAAGAGGGGAAATCAAAAGGGGAGAGAGCAGCCTAGCCAGTAGTCAATTCTCTGCTTGCTCTCCACAGTCTGGAACACTCAGAGAGGTTCATGGAGTTCCATAGAGAAGAGAAGAGTGAATAAGGAGATAGAGGTCACCAGGAGGAGAGGAAGGGGAGTCAAAAGACAGAGACCAATCTAACCTGTGGTCAGTTCCCTAAGTTTTTTCCACAACTGGAACACCCAAAGACATTGACAAAGTTAAGTAGAGAAGAGAAGGGGGAGGGAAGAGATAAAGGTAATCTGGGGGAGAAAAAGGAGAGTCAAAAGGGGAGAGTGCAATCAATCCAGTAATCATACTCCTAAGTAAAAATGGGTACTGAAGATTGGATTGTTAAAGGTACAGAATTGATAACAAATACCAAAAAGCAAAGATTAAAAATCCAGAGTAGAGATTGCTGCTGTTGCTGAGTCACTTCAGTCATGTCCAACTCTGTGCGATGCCATAGACGGCAGTCCACCAGGCGTCACCGTCTCTGGGATTCTCCAGGCAAGAACACTGGAGTGGGCTGCTATTTCCTTTTCCAATGCATGAAAATGAAAAGTGAAAGTGAAGTCGCTCAGTCGTGTCAGACTCTTCGCAACCCCATGGATTGCAGCCCACCAGGCTCCTCTGCCCATGGGATTTTCCAAGCAAGAGTACTGGATTGGGTCATCATTGCCTTCTCTGATGGTAGAGATTAGACTCTCACAAATACAATATTAAAAGAACAAAACAAAATCAGAAACATTTATATTAAAACAAGGATGAAATTTGCTTTAAAAATGGAGTCTTTTTTTTTTTCAAGGAAATAGTAGGTTTTAAAAATGAAAATTAAAGGAGTAATAAGGAAGTTAAAATTTAAAAAAATAAATTAAAAAATGATAATAGTAATATATATCTAGGAATTTCTCTGGAGTTCTTGAAGGCAGTGAGTGGGTCAGTTCAGTTTCAGATAGTTCCTTGTTCCACCTTATACTTCCTCTCAAGGTCTATAGGTCCCTTCCAATGTAGCCAGTGCTGAATACAGGGTTTTAATCTGCTGTACCTGTCACTTCCAAAGCCGTTCCCTCTTCTTTGTTTATTTTGGCTTCCTCTGTTTGCAAGTCTCTTCAATATCTAACTTTCGCCCTGACACAAGGGGGCAAAGATGGTCATTTATTTAGGCTCACTTGTTCAATTGTGCTGCAGAGAGGAAGGAACACTGACAACAAATATCACTAGTGTGTGGGGGGAGTGCTCGCAGTGTCTGGGCCACACTGGGTTTGCCCCCGCTCACGGCATGTGTGCTTTCTCGGTCTACATTGCTCAGGATCCAGGTTACTCTGCTGGGGAACTGTCTAAGGTGGGCCCTGGGTTACGTGCACTTCCCAGATCTACGCTGTTCAGGTTCAGGTTCTTGGGTACTCCACAAAGGCACAGACTCTGTTGGGCCTGCATTTTGTGCCCTTCCCAGGTCCGAGAAGCTCAGGCGACCATGTGCTTGGTGAGAGCACTCTCCCCAGGTACAGTGTGTTTTATCACCTCCCCAGTCCCAGCTGCTCGGTTTTTATATGTATAGTGGGAGTGCTGTCTCAGCTGTACTGTGTGTCTCCTCTGGAGAGCTTATCTGTGGCGGTGACCCTACCAGCAGATGTCAACTGTCCAGGATCAGGAAGACTTGGTTAGCAACTGGAAGACCGCTCACAGTTTGGTAAGGGATGCTGTCTCTGGGGCCGAGTTTGCCCCTTTCTGGCTCTGGCTGATGCCCACCTGCCTCCCTGCCTCCTGTGGGTGATGGTCTGGTCGGCAGCCAGCTAACTCTCCTTTGGTATTTGCTCAGTCCTTTGTTTTGTTAGTGGGCCTGGCAGTGCCTTAGGTTAGAGCTTTTCATAGGAAAGTTCTCTCTCTCTCTCTCTTTATTTTTATTTACTTATTTATTTTTCTTTCCTCTTTGGCTATCCCATGGTTGCTATCTCATGTTAGCTCCCTCAGATTGCCCTCAGGTCATTCAGGCCTGGTCCTTACCTTAAGCAATGCAGCCCGTGCCTCTCTGTTCAACACCCCCCCCCCACCCCCGTACACACACACAATTGCTGGTGGCATACGAGAGTGTCTGGGCTATTTCTCAGATGGGTGTTGCCATTAGGCGTGTAATCTGTGGGTTTTATTTATTTATTTTTTCCTCCCAGTTATGTTGCCCTCTGAGCTTCCAAAACTCCCCACAGACCCGCTGGTGAGAGGGTTTCCTGGTGTTTGAAAACTTCCCCTCTTTTAAGACTCCCTCCCCAGCATGCGTATCCATCCCTAACTCTTTTGTCTCTCTTTTTATCTTTTATGTTTTGTCTTACCTCCTTTCGAAGGCAATTGACTGCCTTTCTGGGTGCCTGGTGTCCTTTGCCAGCGTTCAGAAGTTGTTTTGTGGTATTTGTTCAGGGTTCAAATGATCTTTTGATGAATTTGTGGGGGAGAAGGAGGTCTCCCCACCCTATTCCTCTGCCATCTTAGGACCACCCCCCAACTTCCTTTTAGTTTCCACTTACATAGAATACTTTTTTCTTCCCTTCACTTTGAACCTATGTGTATCTTTAAAGCTGAAATGAGTTTTTCTATAGAGACTAAGCCATTTTATCTTTTTTTTTCCTCTTGTTTTATCCATTCAGCTACTTTATACCCTTTGATTGGTTAATTTTATCCATTTGCCTTCAGAGTTAATATTGCTATGTGAGAACTTACTAATGCCATCTTATTAATTGATTTCTGGTTATTTTGTATTTCATTTGTTCCTTCCTTCTATTTCTGCCTACCTATGGAAACTGATGATTATTCCTCGTGGTATGGTCTGTTTTCCTTTTATTTATCTTTTCTGCATCTGCCCTAGTTTTTTTCTTTGTTGTTAATATGAGCCCTACATAAAACATCAAATGGGTAAATTCTCATTTATAATCAAACCCCATACCCATCATATACACTCAGAGGGCTCAAACAAAGCTTGTGTACACCAAGACCCAGAGGCCCCACAGAGACTGAGACAGAACTGTATCAGAGTGTCTCTTCTGGAGTTACAGGTCAGCAGTGGACTGCTGCAGGGACAGGGTCTCTGGGTGCAGCAGACCTGGGTATAGCATAAACCCTCTTGGAGGAGGTCGCCTTTAACCCCACCAAAGAGCCACCAGAACTTACATAGGACTGGGAAACAAATTCTTGGCAGGCACAAACAGAAACTTGTGCACACCAGGACCCAGGAGAAAAAAGCAGTGACCCCAGAAGAGACTGATCAGACTTGCCCATGCGTGTCCAGGAGTCTCTGGCAGTGGTGTGGGTCAGTGATTGCATGATGCAGTGCTGGTAAAACTGTGAACTTCCAGATGTTCAGGCTGGATTTAGAAAAGGCAGAGGAACAAGAGATCAAATAGCCAACATCTGTTGGACCACAGAAAAACAAGTGAGTTCCAGAAAATAAAAATATCTACTTCTGCTTTATTCACTATGCCAAAGCCTTTGATTGTGTGGACCACAACAAACTCTGGAAAATACTTAAAGAGATGGAAAAACCAGACCACCTGACCTGCCTCTTGGCAAATCTGTATGCAGGTCAAGAAACAACAGTTAGAACTGGACACGGAACAACAGACTCGTTCCAAATAGGGAAAGGAGTATGTCAAGGCTGTGTATTGTCACCCTGCTTATTTACCTTATATACAGAGTACATCATGAGAAACACTGGGCTGGATGAAGCACAAGCTGGAAACAAGATTGCCGGGAGCAATATCAATAACCTCAGATATGTAGATGACACCACCCTTATGGCAGAAAGTGAAGAACTAAATAACCTCTTGATGAAAGTGAAAGAGGAGAGTGAAAAAAGGTGGCTTCAAATTCAACATTCAGAAAACTAAGATCATGGCATCTGGTCCCATCACTTCATGGCAAGTAGATGGGGAAACAATGGAAACAATGACAGCCTTTATTTTGGGGGGCTCCAAAGCAACTGTATATGGTGACTGCAGCCATGAAATTAAAAGATGCTTGCTCTTTGGAAGAAAAGCTCTGACCAACCTAGAGAGCATATTGAAAAACAGAGACATTACTTTACCAAGAAAGTCCGTCTAGTCAAAGCTATGGTTTTTCCAATAGTCATGTATGGATTTGAGAGTTGGACTATAAAGAGAGATGAATGCCAAAGAATTGATGCTTTTGAACTGTGGTGTTGAAGACTCTTGACAGTCTCTTGGACTGCAAGGAGATCCAACTATTCCATCCCAAAAGAAGTCAGTATGAATATTTATTGGAAGGACTGATGCTGAAGCTGAAACTCCAATACTTTGGCCACTGATGTGAAGAACTGACTCATTTGAAAAGACCTTAATGCTGGAAAAGATTGAAGGCAGGAGGAGAAGGGAATGACAGAGGATGAGATAGTTGCATGGCATCACCAACTCAATGGACATGAGTTATAGTAAACGCCATGATTTGGCGATGGACTGGGAGGCCTGGCATGCTGCAGGCCATGGGGCTGCAAACAGCTGGACACAGGTGAGTGATTGAACTGAACTTGAAAACATCAAATAGATAAAACAGTCAGTTGTTTTTTTTTTTAATGTCAAATTTTATCGTTTATTTTTATTAGTTGGAGGCTAATTACTTTACAATATTGTAGTGGTTTTTGCCATACATTGACATGAATCAGCCATGGATTTATATGTGTTCCCCATCCCAATCCCCCTTCCCGCCCCCCTCCCCATCCCATCCCTCTTGGTCTTTCCAGTGCACCAGCCCTGAGCACTTGTCTCATGCATCCAACCTGGACTGGTGATCAAACAGTCAGTTTTAAATGATAGCAAGTTGTCTTTGAAGATCAACCAATGCTTGACCCTTTTACTATCCCCATTTACATTTTGATGTCAACAAATGCCTCTGCATATTGCATATTTTCTAGATGTCCTTTTCATCATAGGGGACTGGAATACAAAAGTGAGATACCTGGAGTAACAGGCAAATTTGGCCTTGGAATACAAACTGAAGCAGGGCAAAAACTAACAGAGTTTTGCCAAGAGAACACACTAGTCATAGCAAACACCCTCTTCCAACAACACAAGAGACAACTCCACAGGTGGACATCACCAGAGGGTCAATCAGAAATCAGATTGATTATATTATTTGCATCCAAAAATAAGAAGTTTTATACAGTCCACAAAAACAAGACCAGGAGCTGACTGTGGCTCAGATCATTAACTCCTTATTGCCAAATTCAGACGTAAATTGAAGAAAGTAGGGAAAACCACTAGCTCATTCAGGCATAACCTAAATCAAATCCCATATGATTATACAATGGAAGTGACAAATAGATTTAAGGTATTAGATCTGATAGAGTGCCTGAAGAACTATGGGCAGAAGTTCCTGACATTGTACAGGAGGCAGGGATCAAGAACATCACCAAGAAAAAGAAAAGCAAAAAGGAAAAATGGTTGCTTGAGGAGGCCTTACAAATAGCTGAAAAAAGAAGAGAAGCAAAAAGCAAACGAGAAAAGGAAAGATATATCCATCTGAATGCAGATTTCCAAAGAACACTTTCCTTCCTAAGTGAACAATACAAAGAAATACAGGAAGACAATACAATGGGAAAAACTAGAGATGTCTTCAAGAAAATTAGAAATACAAAGGGAACATTATACAGTGGAAGTGATTATACAGTTATGATTATTATGCAAATGCAAAAAAGCAAAGTGGTTGTCTCAGGAGGCCTTACAAATAGCTGAGAAAAGAAGAGAAGCTAAAGGCAAATGAGAAAAGGAAAGATATACCCATTTGAATGAGAGCTCCAAAGAATAGCACGAGAGGTAAGGAAGCCTTCCTGAGTGATCAACACAAAGAAATAGAGGGAAACATTAGAATGGGGAAAGGCTAGAGATCTGTTAAAGTAAATCAGAGACACCAAGGGAAAATTTCATGCAAAGATGGGCACAGTAAAGGATAGAAATGGGATGGGCCTAACAGAAGCAAAGATATTAGGAAGAGGTTGGGTGGCAAGAATACACAGAAGAACTATACAAAAGACATCTTCATGACCCAGATAAACACAATGGTGTGATTACTCACCTAGAGCCAGACATCCTGGAATGCGAAGTCAAGTGGACTTTAGGAAGCATCACTACGAACAAATCTAGTGGAGGTGATGGAATTCCAGTCAAGCTATTTCAAATCCTAAAAGATGATGCTGTGGAAGTGCTGCACTCAATATGTCAACAAATTTGGAAAACCCAGCAGTGGCCACAGGACTGGAAAAGGTTCATTCCAATCCCAAAGAAAGGCAATGCCCAAAAAAGTTCAAACTACTGCAGAATTGCACTCATTTCACATACTAGCAAGGTAATGCTCAAAACCCTCCAAGCTAGGATTGAACATTTGTGAACCTGAGAACTTCCAGATGTACAAGCTAAGTTTAGAAAGGGCAGAGGAGCCAGAGGTCAAATTGCCAATATCTGTTGGATCATAGAGAAAGCAAAGGAATTCCAGAAATGCATCTATTTCTCCTTCATTGACTATGAGAAAGCCTCTGACTATGTGGATCACAACAAACCCTGGAAAATTCTTCAAGAGATGGGAATACCAGACCACCTTACCTGCCTCCTGCGAATCCTGTATGTAATTCAAGAAGCAACAGTTAGAATCTTACATGGAACAATTGGTTCAAAATTGGGGAAGAAGTACAACAAGGCTATATATTGTTACCCTGTTTATTTAACTTACAGGCAGAATGTGCTGTGCTGTGCTTAGTCACTTAGTCAAGTCCACCTCTTTGCAACCCCTTGAACTGCAGCCTGCCAGGCTCTTCTGTCCTTGGGAATTCTTCAGGCAAGAATACTGGAGCAGGTTGCCATGCCCTCCTCTAGGTATCTTCCCAACCCAGGGATCGAATCCAGGTCTCCCGCATTGCAAGTAGATTCTTTACCAACTGAGCCACCAAGGAAGCCCAAGAATACTGGAGTGAGTAGCCTATCCCTTCTCCAGATCTTCCCAACTCAAGAATCGAACCAGGGTCTCTTGCATTGCAGGCAGATTCTTTACCAGCTGAGCTACCAGGGAAGCCCATATGCAGAATACATCATACAAAATGCTGGGCTGGATGAATCACAAGCTGGAATCAAGATTGCCAGGATAAATATCAACAACCTCAGATATGCAGATAATACCACCCTTATGGAAGAAAGTGAAGAGAACACTAAACAGCGTCATGATGATGGTGAAAGAGGAGAGTGAAAAAGCTGGCTTAAAACTCAACATTCAAAAGACTAAGGTCATTGCATTCCAGACCCATCACTCGATGGCAAATAGATGGGGAAAAGAATCAAACAGTGAAAGTTTTCTTGGGCTCCAAAATCACTGCCCAGAGTGACTGCAGCCATGAAATTAGAAGATAAAAGATGCTTGCTCCTTGGAAGTAAAGCTATGACAAACTTAGATAGTGTATTAAAAAGCGGAGACATTACTTTGCCAACAAAGGTCCATATTGTCAAAACTATGGTTTGTAGCCATGTAACGAGGTGAGAGTTGGATCATAAAGAAGGCTGCGAGCAGAATAATCGATGCTTTTGAACGGTGGTGTTGGAGAATTCTTTTGAGAGTCCCTTGGACTTCAAGGAGATCAAACCAGTCAATTCTAAAGGAAATCAATCCTGAATATCCTTTGGAAGGACTGACGCTAAATCTGAAGACCCTGATGCTAGTATAGATAGAAGGCAGGAGGAGAAAAGGATGACATAGGACGAGACGGTTGGATGGCATCACTGACTCAATTGACATCAGTTTGAGCAAGCTCCGGAAGATTTGGAAGGACAGGGAAGCCTGAGGCTTTGCAGTCCATGGCATCTCAAAGAGTCAGACATGACTGAATAACTTAACAACAATAGTAACAATAAATAGTTTTAATACTCTTTTCCTCTGTCCTTTATATTATGGTAAATGGTTAACCCATATTCCTATTGCATACGTGGAATTTTTCTAAGTATTAGTGTATATTTATCTTAACTATTTTGTTGTATACTCATGTATTTTTATGTCACTAATTAACTTCTTGAAGTTAATTTATGTCGCTAATTAACAGCTTGAAGAACTTCTTTGAACGTGTCCTAGAAGGCAAGTCTACTTAAGATGAATTTCTTCAAGCTTTTGTTTATTTAAAAAGTATTTCTCCTTTACATCTGAAGGATAACTTCTATTGGATAGGGTATTTTCAGCTAACATTTTTTTTTTTCATTTGGTTTAACACTTTGAATATGTCAATCTACTCTCTCCTGACCTGGGAAGTCTCTATTGAAAAATCCACTGTTAGCCTAATGGGAATTCCTTTGTAGACTACAATTTTTCCCGACTGTTTTAGACTCTTTTGTTTATCCTTGATTTTTTGACAGTTTCATTTCCATATTTTGGATAAGGTCTTTTTGCATTGAGATAATAGGGTTATCTGTAAGCTTTGTTAAATTGGATATCCAGTTCTTTTCCCAGATTTGGAAAGTTCTTTGTTATTATTTTGTTAACTAGATTTTCTGCTCCCTTTGCCCTCTATTCTACATCTGGAATCCAGGTTATTTTACTATTTATTCTTTGAAAGAAATCCCGTAGATCATGTTAAGTCTGTGCTCTTTTCATTTTGTTCTCTTCAAACCATGTCATTTCAAAATTCCTGTCACCTAATTCATTATTCTATTGTCCATATGCTCCCCTCTACTTCATATACTCTCTATTGCTTTTTTCATTTCAATACAGAATGACTATGTGATTCTTTTCCATAATTCATTTTTCTAAAGATTTCATTTTTATCATGTATTTTTTGAGTTTTTGTTAAATTTTCTTTCTGACTTTTCTTGCAGCTTGTTTAATTTCTTCAAAACAACTATTTCAAACTTTTTGTCAGCTAGATCACAGAATTCAGTGCTTTTGTGCTCAGTTATTAGGGAATTATTATATCATTTTGTGATGGAATGTTTCCTTGATTTTTCATATTCCTTATAGTTTTGTGTTGCTTTCACATTTGAAATAGCAGACACCTCAACTCTTTGCTACTTGCCTACAGATGAGGTATTTTGTTCAAAGGTGAAAAGTGAAGACTGTTATTCACTCAGTTGTGTCTGACTCTTTATGACCGCATGGACTGTTGTAGCCTCTGTTCATGGAATTCTCCAGGCAAAAATATTGGAGTGGGTAGCCATTCCTTTCCTCAGAAGATTTTCCTGACCGAGGGATTGAACTTTGGTCTCCTGCATTGCAGGCAAATCCTTTACTGTTTGAGCCACCAAAGACAAAGGCATTGTTTTGGGATTTTCTTTGTGTATGACTCCACTCTTCTTGCTCCCTCCTGTGGCAGAATTCTTAAGCTCATTCTCTCATTCTTACAACTCACCAGACTGGCTACCAGAAACTTCTTTTTGATTCTCAGCAGGTGGCAGTAGATCTCAAGTTTGTGGCTTTTCTTTTGCCCTCTAGACCTAGGTCTGTTTTCTGAAGATCCCTGTCTCCTGGAACTCTCTCACAACCACACGTGGGATGGGTGTGTGTGTGTGTGTGTGTGTGTGTGTGTGTTTACAGTTGTTCCTGATTCTTTGTGATCTAATGGAGCCCACCCGGCTCCTCTGCCCATGGGATTTTCCAGGAAAGAATACTTTAGCAGGTTGCTGTTTTCTACTCCAAGAGATCTTGACAACCCTGGGGTCAAACACGCATCCCTTGTGACTCCTGCATTGGCAGGTGGATTCTTTACCGCTGAGCCACCTGGGAAGCCCCACCACACCTGGAAACATGCACAAAGAGCTGGCAAGAAGATTTAGGAGGAGGGACATGGAACAACAGACTGGTTCCCAATTGGGAAAGGAGTACATCAAGGCTGTATATTGTCATCCTGATTATTTAAATTATATGCAGAATACATCATGTGAAATGCCGGGCTGGATGAAGCACAAGCTGGAATCAAAATTGCCAGGATAAATATCAATAGCCTCAGATATGCAGATGACACCACCCTTAGGGCAGAAAGTGAAGAACTAGAGAGGCTCTTGATGAAAGTGAAAGAGGATAGTGAAAAAGTTGGCTTAAAAATCAACATTCAGAAAACCAAGATCGTGGCATCCGGTCCCATCACTTCATGGCAAATAGGTAGGGAAACAGTGGAAACAGTGAGACTTTACTTTTTGGGAATCCAAAATCACTGCAGATGGTGACTGCAGCCATGAAACTAAAAGATGCTTACTCCTTGGAAGAAAAGTTATGACCAACCTAGACAGCATATTAAAAAGCATAGACATTACTTTGCCAACAAAGACTTGTCTAGTCAAAGCTATGGTTTTTCCAGTAGTCATGTATGGATGTGATAGTTGGAGTATAAAGAAAGCTGAGCACCAAAGAACGGATGTTTTTGAAGTATGGTGTTGGAGAAGGCTCTTGAGAGTCCCTTGGACTGCAAGGAGATCTAACCTGTCAATCGTAAAGGAAATCAGTCCTGAATATTCATTGGAAGGACTGATGCTGAGGGGGAAACTCCAATACTTTGGCCACCTGATATGAAGAACTGACTCATTGGAAAAGACCCTGATGCTGGGAAAGATTGAAGGCAGAAGAAAAGGGGATAACAGAGCGTGAGATGATTGGATGACATCACCGACTCAATGGACATGATTTTGAGTAAGCTCCAGGTGTTGGTAAAGGACAGGGAAGTCTGGCATGCTGCAGTCCATGGGGTCACAAAGAGTCAGACCAGACTGAGCAACTGAACTCAACTGAACTGGACCTGTTAGAGAAATTCCTCAGGTATGATATTCCCAGAAACGTGTGGGTGGACTTTCTGCTGCACACAATCCCTTTAATGCTCTTTGAAAAAAATTCTTATTTGCTGCTTTCCCCATCTCCTTCCTCCCCCAACTCATGCAGGTCCTGCCAGTGTAATCTGAGCACTGCTGAAGAGAAATGGTCTTTTCCATCCATATTCCACAACGCTTCCATAGCCAGGCAGACGCTTACTGCTGTCCTTTGCTCCCATGAGGGAAGGCCAGATTGATCAAATACATGCAGTGTTTCCTTAGGAAATGGGGTGGCACTGGGAAAATTTCTCTCACCATCATCTCTGCTGCTCCCAAACTCATTTATTTATTCATTATTTTTGCTTCAAAAGCATCTTGAAATCTTCCTTAAGGAAGGTATCAGCCCATGTCAGTACTCTCCAGGTTTTTCCCTGAATATATCAAGAGGGTTATGAGTATGTTTGCTGGCTCCTCTGGTGATGTCTGTCTGCCTATTTCTGGATGCAAAAGTGGGAGGGACTCCTCCAGAGTTCCTTGACTTATGATGCTAGATTGCAAAACAGCCACAAAGGTGTTTTAGCCTGTAGATGGATGTCTAAATAATTGTTTAGAAATATGAATAATGAGGAAGAATGTCTTATGCAACTATGATCGTCACATCACTGCTTTTTGGTTGTTTATTTTCCCTTGCAAATTTTTTTTTTTTTACTTTGATGTACTCCCACTTGTTGATTTTTACTTTTGTTGCTTGTAATAAATTATTATAGTCAGATTTTTTTTTGTGGTTGTGCCATATAGTGTTTTATAAAATAGGAAAGTAGCATCTTGATTTTGTCAGGAGAACAGTATTAAATATACTATGTATATGACTTCCCTGTAGCTCAAACAGTAAAGAATCTGCCTGCAATGCAGGAGACCAGGGTTCAACCCCTGGGTTGGGAAGATCTTCTGTAGAAGAGTATGGCAATTCACTCCAGTATTCTTGCCTTGTGAATACCATAGGCAGAGGAACCTGGGGAGCCTACAGTCCATGGGGTTGCAAAGTGTCAGACACGATTGAGTGACTAACACATACACATGTATTGTCAATATATAGTTACAGTATTTATGAATGCTTCAATTTGCTTTAAACTGACATCCTTAAATCTGATTTTAAAAACAATTTTTAATAGTGTTCTTAAGCCAGCACATTTCAGTTTTATCCTTTACTCTCTTCTTTATCTTTTTTCTTTTCTACTACTCATCTTTTCTCCTTTCTATCCTTTGTTGTTTCTTTCTTCTTCTCCTATCTTGTATTTTGCCATACCAAATTGCTTCTATTACCTACATAAAATTATTTTCCATAAAACAGAACCCACAGATGTTTCTTTTTCATGGAATAGCCACTAGTTAACTAGCCATAGATAGCATGAGTTATAGAATATTGTTATTTATTTATTTATTTTAATTGGAGGCTAATTACTTTACAATATTGTAGTGGTTTTTGCCATACATTGACATGAATCAGCCATAACAAGTATCATATCTTTGAAAACCATTTTCCTTAAAGATAAATGTGTAGTCAAAATGAATATGTTCTCAACATAATCTGTAAAAGTAACATTTTTTTTCCTAAAAAATATCTCAAACAAAGTTTATAGTAGATCAATGCAAATAGGCACAAACATTACCAAGTAAAGTTGTTTTACTGTACTGATTAGTTATAAACAACAATAGCAGTAATGGAAGCAAACTAGATTTTTGGCAATAATTATAATAGGAAAATTACAGTGAAAATTTCTTCTAAGTTTCATTGGAAGTTCTGTTTGAGAACTTGGGAAGAGGAAATTAGAGGATCCAAAGTATCTTTGGTCATAATAGATGGCATAGGTACTCTATGCCATTAAAAAAAATGTTGGCTAAATAATAATATTCCCCATTTTTTCTTACAGCATTTGCACTTATTCATTACGTTGTTGCAGGTAAAGTCTAGAAGAAAAACTATTGAGAATACAGTACAAATTGAGATTGATTCAAGATATTTAAGAATCATTTTTGAAGAAGAAATTTTATATTTGTCACTGAACAAAAGATCAAATATTTGGGTAGTATTAAGGCCATGTCCTCCAAGCTTACTCCTGACTTATTCTTTGGGCTTCTGCTTCAAAAATGTAAGATTCACCTTCTCAAGAATATTCTGCTGTTAATAAAATAGTATGGTAAAATATAATCAAATCATGGTTTTAATAGTTTGAAATCATTCTGACACAGTGACTAAGCAAAATGAAAGATAAATGATTGCTTATGCGTTTAGTACATCCATGTATATTGAATTCATACATGTAAGTTCATGTTTTTAAAAATTATGCATAAATATTTTCTATACATTCCATAGGAAGTTTGGTAAAGTTACATCACAGTATAAATAAAGCACTTATATTAGTGAGGTCTTTGTATAGTTGATCAAGACATATATGGCACAAGTAGGAAACTAATATGCATATTCTAAACACTTTAAGGGAGGATTGTAACACATTTACAATCAGGAATGGCAAGTACATTATTCATCTTACCATTTTAAACAGACTGATATTGAAGTTTATGAAAATTCCATCTATCATCTATGAAAATCCATAACAGTGGCTCACAAATTCTGTTTGGCAGAGTAATAAGGTTCAATTACTTGCCTTTTAAATGTCAAATGTCAAGTCTGAACAGAGAACCTGTCAAACTGTCAAAAATATATATCATAGGCATTTCTTTCTTATCATTGTTATGAAGTATGCAAATACAGCACAGCAATTCTCTTCAGAGAGTTAACAATATTTCTTCCTCTTGAGTAATAACATTTCTCAGAGTGAAAGATGCTGAAATAAACTCTGTACTTAAGTGCATTTTTTTTTCTGTGATTGGTACAAAGACGAATTTCAGATCTGGTGGTGGATTTATTTATTGATTTGGCATTTCTTTTTCTAAACATATAAATAAGTTGAAAAGTGTTCATTTCGTTGATCTAGGGAGAGGAAACTTAAGATTATGAAAATCATTCAGCCTACAAACAAATTTCCTGATGTGGCACCCATTATGTCATAGAACTGACATGTCTCGTGGCTCAAATAAAAATTATGTGAAAAGAAATCATATGAATATATTGCTTCATTTAGGCTGGACCAAAGTTCTATTAGGCACAAGGAACTTGTGCTGAGGCCAGTTTCACTACCAATAGAGCTACTTAAATTTGTATATTCTGAGCTAAAAAATGAAGATATTTCATTGTTTTAATAACATTAAAAGGCATAGAAATGAAAAGAGGTATGAAAGAGTTGGAATTCCTGTTACTTTTTGGATATTAATTGTGAATTTTAGGGTTTCTTATTGTCATTAAAATTTTTTAGAAATTAAGAGCAAATAATATATGTGGAATTCTCCAGGCAAATTATCACATTGATATGAATTACTTGTGTGAATAACAATTGTAATAAATTTTAAGAATATACATAGTACTATCAGCTACTTTCTCAAAGAATAGTATATGGCCTCTGATAATGATTGCTACTAATGGGTTGGACTTGGAAACTTATAAATGAACATTTGTAGATTGTTAATGTTCATATTATGAGAACTATACCCAAGGACAGAATATTTAATTTTAAGCCTATCACTAAATCATTAGACTCTCAAACAAATGGCTTTTATTGCACTTTTATTCTGAAAAGTGCTACTTCTTCACTTCTCTATCTCCTAATTCATCTTCTTGTCCTGACTGCTTGGGAAGTTATGTTATAATACCACATGTAACATTCTTTTTACTATAGCTCTGATTATAATTGTAATTCTGTAAGCTGAGATTTATGAACAGTTATCACTACACTGTTCAGGATGAAAAGATGAATTAACAAATGCATTTTTAAAAAGTCATCAATAAAAGTTCTATAATTGTGAAGTTAAATTTATAATTAATGACATTATACTACTTTTCCTTATTATAGAAGAAAGCCTTTGAGCACCTATAGTTTTTCTAGCTGAGATATTGACTAGTTCTAAAAAAGTCCCTGTTATAGAAATTCCCCATTGTTAAAGTGTTGTAAGAATTTTCTGGAAACATTTTTGTATGTCAATACCAGATTGACTGATTATTTTAAAAGCGTCAATGGGATGGGAATGGTCAACTCACTTAGACATTTATTCTGAAATATATGCTTTGATTTTCTGAAATTCTTAAGGCATTTTTTGTTTGGTTTTATTTTTTAACTTTACTATACTTAAAGAAATAAGTAAACACAAATATATATGCATATGATATAGCCAACAAATTCATTTTTCTTAAATTGACAATGTGAGTTTCTGCCATACATCAACATGAATCAGCCATAGGTATACAGTCTTTGGTCTTTCTGTACATTCCCGTGAAAGAGAAGATAAATTAAAACAAACATGAATACCAGTGATTATCCAAATAAAAAATATGGAAAGTATGAGTTTCCCTCTCAGGACAGTTTTTCTGCTCAGGTAACCTATCTCTCACACAGAACTTCACAAGAGATGCAATTTGATTTGTATCAAAAGACCTTCATTTACATATTTGAAGTAACTCACCATACAGTTCAATCTGTTTGGTAAACCACTAGAACCATTAATAAGATTGTTTACACTGTCTTGTTAAGTGAAGCAAGACTTCCTGGTAGCTCAGTGATAAAGAATCCACTTGTCAATGAAGGAGACATAGGTTTGATCCCTGGGTCAGGAAGATGCCCTGGAGAAAGAAATGGCAACCCACTCCAGTATTCTTGCCTGGAGAATCCCATGGACATAAGAGTTGGACGTGACTTAGTGACTGTTCAACAACAACAAAATATGAAATGAAACAATTTTCACTACCATTGTAACTACATAAAATGTTATATTTCGAAGCTCAGAAAAAGAAAATATTTCATTGATTTAAATAACATTATTTATTCAGGCAATTATTAAGCAAGTAATTCAGCAAATAGTTAAGTAAAATAGTCTTCATAACACAGTTGACTCCTCTGGCTTGAACAGATTTGAAGTACAATCAGGGAACCTAATTTTTATCACTTTAATCAACTTCTATTGTATATACTGGACAGTCTCAAAATTATCCAATTACTCAGAAATGTAAGCTATTAATATATTTCCTTAAATCAGGCAGAGGAGCTTATTCTTGTGAGAAAGTAAAAATGGGTAGAAAAAAAAAAGGTTAGGGAGAAACCCTTCTGTAAAATAATATAGTTTTGGATCTGACTAAATGATATGGAATACAATTATTTCAACAGACTTTTTGCAATTCTAACTTATCAAAACAAATGCACACACATTCTCATGCACACAGGAATGACTTTATTTATGAAAACATCTAGTCTTCCCCCACCTTGGGACCACACTTGAAATTTTAAGTGACTGAAAAAAAAAATTTGTTTTCAAAAACACTAGAGATGTATACATCTCAGAGAGAATGCTAACGAGTTTAGATTTCACTCTATAATTGGAATCATAAACTCTTTCTAGCTTCATTGGAAGTAAGAACAGTTTACCTTTTTCCATTGATTATCATTTATCATTTGGTCATCATGATCAATATTATGCTACTTTTCTCTTTTTTATCTCCAGGCTGAATAGTTGCAAAATTTTAAACATGTTTTGTTTCCCTTTTTTTCTAGTTATTTCCTTGGATATGAAATTCTTATTGAACTGTTTCCAAATCCACTAACTCTTTACCTAAAGAATCTTAGCAAGTCATTGCTTATCTTTTCTGGATTTGCCAAAGGATTAAAAAAAACAAAAACAAAAACTGAAGTTTGGCTAATGTGGATTCTTTCATCCAGCAGATGGGTACATAAAATCTACTGCATGCTGAGAACTATTTCAGGGGCCAAGGATACAAAGGTGTATAAGATAGACATATACATGGAATTGACAATTGACTGGGACTTACCCGTAATTTAGGTCTTAAAAATTATTTATTAAAAAGGCAATGTTCATGATTATAATCCAGTTTGTCATCCATGTGATCTCTCAGTTGCCATCCACTATCTTTAATCTATAATGATAGTTAACTGAAAGGAGGGAAGGGTGACACCATTTAGTTTACCATACAGAGTGATCATTGAAAATTGACTGGTGATAATAGAAAATTATTATCGTGCGAAGTCTGAGAGTCATATTCCTTTATGTTTGTCAGCCATTGACAATTCTCTCCATTACTGAACTTAAATAATAGTATGTGTGCCCTGAAACCATGGCCAACACAGACAGGGAGGAAAATGTTTTTTTCCAAAGGGGGCAAATTTAGCATTACAAACACTTTTTATGCATGGCTTTTAAACTGCTGCCTGGAATGATTGCGGCAAGCTACTTGAAGACACCATCCTGAGAATCTCAGTGAAAACTAGTATAGGGCACAATGAATTTTCAAAAATGTTATTTTGCAAATATCTTTATAAAATAGAAGGACCAAAAATAATAATGCTTTAGTAGAGGTTTTTCAGAGTAAAAGAACATTCAAATGCATTCAGATAGCAAACACTTAATTTGAAAATTTTATGTCTTTATTACTGAAAGTTAAATTATGAAAAGAAATGTGACTCTTTGCGACCCCATGAACTATGTACAGTCCATGGAATTCTCTAGGCTAGAATACTGGAGTGGGTAGCCTTTCCTTTCTCCAAGGGATCTTCACAACCCAGGGATCGAACCCAGATCTTCCTCATTGCAGGCGAGTTCTTTACCAGATGAGCTATAAGTGAAATCCAGTATTGGGGAGGAAGAGGGACATAAATTTTTATAAAGTAGACAAAAACAATGACAATATTAGGGATACCTTTTGATGAGGTGTTTCTAGAGTAAATGACACAATCAAATGAGATAGTAAGTCTTGCAGTTACCAGGAGGACATTGCTTGTGTTCTCAAGGAGTTTCAACTCAGTTGCCTTTGTAACGTGTGGCAAGTCAAATAACAGTGCAAACCTTTAATTTATAGGGCCATCAATACATAATAAATTATACCTTTTGATTTTCATCACAATCATCTAAAAAGGAAGAATTCCCTGAAGTAGGACAAGAAGCAGCATAATATGCAGTGTCGTTTTTAGATACTGGGGCCTAAACCTCAAGCATAACAGATTGAGTTGAAGCTGATACCTCAGAAGTATAAAATTCACAGCAAACATGTACGCATCCATTCTGATTTGTTTCTGTCCTTCCTGTTAATACCCTCAGTCTTTCTCTGGTTCCTCTGTTGTTAAGAGTCCTGGTCCTAGTATCTCTGTTCTAAAAATTCCAGCATCTTTTCTTAGTTGAAGTCCTGGTTATTAAAGTCTATTTTATTATCAATATATAAGATATTGTATTAGTTATATATAATTAATGTATAATATTTATTATTAAGAGTACTAATGCTAATACTAATATCAGCAGCCACTGACATTTAATAGGTGGCTATTATATGTCAAGGCACATTTGCATATATTATTTCATTCCATCCTCACAACTTTCAGGAAAAATAGGTATTATTTTGATCCCAATTTTACAGTTTGTGAAGACTCTCAAGAGTCTTCTCCAACACCACAGTTGAAAAGCATCCATTATTCAGTGTTCAACTTTCTTTATACTCCAACTGTCACATCCATACATGACTACTGGAAAAACCATAGCTTTGACTAGACGGACATTTGTTCGAAAAGTACTGTCTCTGCTTTTTAATATGCTGTCTAGGTTGGCCTCAGCTTTTCTTACAAGGGGGAAGTGTCTTTTAATTTCATGGCCGCTGTCACCATGTGCAATGATTTTGGAGCCCCCCAAAATAAAGTCTGCCACTGTTTCCACTGTTTCCCCATCTATTTGCCATGAAGTGATGGGACCGGATGCCATGATCTTTGTTTTCTGAATGTTGACTTTTAAGCCAACTTTTTCACTCTCCTCTTTCACTTTCATCAAGAGGCTCTTTAGGTCTTCGTTTTCTGCCATAAGAGTGGTGTCATCTGTGTATCTGAGTTTGTTGATATTTCTCCCAGCAATCTTGAGTCCAGCTTGTAAGTCATCCAGCCTGGCATTTCTCATGATGTACTCTGCATATTAGTTAAATAAGCAGGGTGACAATATCCAACTTTGATGTACTCCTTTCCCAATTTGGAACCAGTCTGTTGTTCCATGTCCAGTTCTAACTGTTGCTTCCTGACCTGCATACAGATTTCTCCGGAGGCAGGTGAGGTGGTCTGGTATTCCCATCTCTTTAAGAATTTTCCATAGTTTGCTGTGATCCAAACAGTCAAAGGCTTTGGCATAGTCGATAAGGCAGAAGTAGATGTTTTTCTGGAACTCTCTTGTTTTCTTGATGATCCAACAGATGTTGGCAATTTGATCTCTGGTTCCTCTTCCTTTTCCAAATCCACCTTGAACATCTGGAAGTTCATGGTTCACGTATTGTTGAAGTCTGGCTTGGAGAATTTTGAGCATTACTTTGTAAGGATGTGAGATGAATGCAATTGTGCAATAGTCTGAACATTCTTTGGCATTGCATTTCTTTGGGATTGGGATGAAAACTGACCTCTTCCAGTCCTGTGGCCACTGCTGAGTTTTCCAAATTTGCTGACACATTGAGCACAGCACTTTCTCAGAGTCATCTTTTAGGATTTCAAATAGCTCAACTGGAATTCCATCACCTTCACTAGCTTTGTTTACAGTGATGCTTCCTAAAGCCCGCTTGACTTTGCATTCCAGGATATTGGGCTTCAGGTGAGTGATCACACCATCCTGATTATCTGAGTCATGAAGATCTTTTTTGTACAGTTCTTCTGTGTATTCTTGACGCCTCTTCTTAATATCTTCTGCTTCTGTTAGGTCCATACCATTTCTGTCCTTCATTGTGCCCATCTTTGCATGAAATACTCCCTTGGTATTGCTAATTTTTTTGAAGAGATCTCTAGTCTTCCGCATTCTATTGTTTTCCTCTATTTCTTTGCATTGATTACTGAGGAAGGCTTTCTCATTGGAGAAGGCAAAGGAAAACCTCTTTAGTATTCTTGCCTTGAGAACCCAGTGAACAGTATGAAAAAGTGTACAGTATAGTGATTCAGTATGTTCACAGATTATATTGCATTAAATGTTTTTACAAGATAATGGCTATATGAAGTTGGATCCTTACCTTCCACCATTAAAAAAAAAAAAAAAAACTCAAAATGAATCAAACCCTAAATGTAAGAGCAAACATGTAAAGCTCTTAGAAGAAAACATAGGAATAAATTTTTGTTCTTTTGCTGAGTATTCTATAGATGTCTAGATGATTTATAGTGTTGTTGTTTTGATTTAAGTCTAGTTGATTTATAGTGTTGTTCAAGTCCTCTGTTTCCTTGCTGATCATTTGTTTAGTTGTTTTTAGTATTGGTAATAGGATATAGATGTTTCCAACACTTATTAAATTATCATTTTTTTCCTTCACTTTTGTTTGAGCCAGATTAACAATTAAAATTCAAGAGCACCATTTCAGGAAGCCCAGAGAACTGTTCCACCCATTAGAAGTCAAGGCACAGTTACAAAAGTTTTTTTGAGGCAAAGAGCTGGAAATGAAAGGACAGTACACAATCCAGAATTAAGTGTTGCTCTGACCCCTTTCAAGATCAAGTAGGAATGTTATCTTTTAAGGAGTTGTCCTGTTGGTGCTAAGACAATGTTGCTCTTTATGGTTGAGCAGGTATTTCTGTTGATCAGGGGGTCTGGCCAACACATAATGCAGATACACAATGCACAGTAGGAGGAAGAGAAGAAACCAAAAAACAGAGAAAAAATATGTTTAAATTTTTGTCTTGCCATCAAATATAAATTTCATTTCACAAGTACATATATAGCTCTTATATCTTTAAATATATTAACTTTTTATCATTATAAAATGTCTCTATATATCTCTAGTGAAATTTGGCATTTTAAAGTCTTTTGTGTGTGATATTATTAACATAGTGCATCCACTCCAGTTTTCTTGCATTTGCTATTTCTGTGATATCTTAAAGTATCCTTTTACTTTCAATCTGTTAGTGTCTTTGAATGTAAAGTGTGTCTCATGTACACTTAGTTCATTATTTTTATATGTCTTATAATTTCTCCTTTTTGATTGGATTGTTTATTCACATTTACTATTATTAATAAGAGTGGATTTACATCTGCCATATTACTTTTGTTTTCTTTGTGTCCCGTGGTTCTTTTTGCTAACCTATTTCTCCTTTGCTGATTTGCTTTTCACTAAGTGAATATTTATTGCATTTTTTTCTACTCCAGAATGGCTATTTGGTTCTTCTCGGTAATTTTTACTTTTTTATTCATATTCTTTATTTGATGCAATATTATCATCGTATGCTTTTGTTTCTTTAACCATGCTTTCCTTTAGTTCTGTGAACATATTTATTTAGTGGTACTTTGAAATCTTTCTCTGTGTTTGAGTTTGTTATTGTCATTTGCTTGTTTATTTATTTAGTGACTAGCTGGACTATTTGGGGAGTATTTTAGTGAAATTTCTCCCTCACCCCCTCCATGCCATCTAGACACACAGGGTATTGTCTCTGAAGTTGCTTCTCAGGAAGAAACAGCATAGCGACAGTCAGCCCTGATGGCAATGGTGCTGATAAGTCTCTCTTCTAAGCATTCTATAACCACACACATCTGTTACACTGTATTAATTGCTGGTTGATTGCTATATTCTTTACAATAAGGCCTTGAGGCATAGAATCCTCTACAAAGTAGTCACATAGTGACTTCCTGTGAGGATTGTTTTCTGAGGTCAAAATCTGCTACTTGTTCTCATACCAGGAGTGCTCTTCTCAGTCATTTTACTCCTCTGTTGTGTCCTGCAAGCCTACAGTCTGTTCTTTGCATTCCCAGCGGCCTGTGGAGCCCAAGTTGCCCGGGGGCGGCTGGTTGACCTGGTGGCGCATCTGGGCTTCACATTTAGATCCATAAATCTCCTCCCAGTTGCTTTCCACTACAGCCTCAACTGTGCTTGAGAGCACCTTTAGATTCAAACTTCGTCAAGCTCTGTTTCAAATGAGGTTAGTTCTTAGAGAAGAGATTAGGAACTGTTCCACAATCTGCTTCTCCCCCTAGGTAAAATCTCAGAATCTGGCAGTGTCAACTTTTCTCTGAGTGACATGCCCCCACTCCCCCCCCCCCCCCCCCGCCCTTTCTTGGAGCTAAGCGCTCAGTGGAGAAAGTAGCCTGAAATCCTCTCGGTTTACCACTGTGCTGTGCTTAGTTGCTTAGTCGTTTCTGACTCCACGACCCCATGGACTGCAGACTCCCAGGCTCCTCTGTCCATGGGGATTCTCTAGGCAAGAATACTGGTGGGTTACCATGCTCTGCATCAGAGGATCTTCCTGGCCCAGGGATCCAACCCAGGCCTCCCCCATTGCAGGCGGATTCTTTACCAAGTGGGGCTTCCCTGATAACTTAATTGGTAAAGAATCCGCCTGCAATGCCAGAGACACCAGTTCGATTCCTGGGTCAGGAAGATCCACTGGAGAAGGGATAGGCCACCCACTCCAGTATTCTGGCCTGGAGAATTCCATGGACTGTATAGTCCATGGGGTCGCAAAGTGTTGGAGACTGAGCGACTTTCATTTCACTTCTTTACCATCTGAGCCACCAGGGAAGCCCAAGAATACTGGAGTGGGTAGCCTATCCCCTTCTCCAGGGGATCTTCCCGACCCAGGGATCGAACCCAGGTTTCCTGCATTGCAGGCAGATTCTTTACTATCTGAGCTATCAAGGAAGCACGGGTTTGCTTCTACTTGTGTGAAACTACTGCCTCACCAGTTAGGGGAGAGCTGTATGGGTTCTGGAATTTTCAGCATGTCCTGCGCAAGGTTCCATTCCAGGAGTAGCAGAAGGAAGCCCCTGCCTTTTGACTGAACCCACTTGGGTCTCAGCAACCAGCATCTGGGGACAGGATAAGAAAAGCTGATATTCTTTTCCTTCTGAGCTGAGAGCTGGAAGAGAGATAGCCTTTTGCTTTTGGCTGCAACAATCTGAAGTAGAGTCTTTGCCTCACTTAGCTGGGAGTTGGGAGAAAGGGAGCAGTTTTGGTACGAATATCACAGACTCTTGTATTTCCCCCAACTTTTCTTGGTGGTTTAGCCGCTAAGTTGGGTCTGACTCTTGTGACCCCATTGAGTGTAGCCCACCAGGCTCCTTTGTCCATAGCATTTCCCAGGCAAGAATACTGGAGTGGATTGCTATTTCCTTCTCCCCAGGATCTTCTGAACCCAGGAATCGAACCAGGGTCTCCTGCATGAAGGTGGACTCCTGCACTACAGGCAGATTTTTTACCAACTGAGCTATGACTTTTCTTAGACACTCTTGAATAGACATATCTTCATTTTCTGTTTGCCCTTAGGACCATTCCCAGAAGCTTTAAATGGTTATATGTGTTTTTAAAATATTTTCCACCAGATTCAAAGGACAGCACATCAGCTGAGTTTCTTAGGCTGTCATGCTGGGACTCAATCTAAGTACTAATGACCTTTAGCCTTTAGAAGAGTGGATTCTTTTGCTCTTCAACTTACTCCTAAATGTAATGGATTTTACATAAAAAGGTAATGTTTTATTATGCATTTTATTGTAATGGTCATAGAATGAAGCAAAATACAAGCTTTGCTTTTTTTTTAAATTTATGGTAGGAAATCACTTTCCATTTTGTTGACATAATTTGTAGTAAAATAATTCCTACTGATACATGAAAACCGAGTTCTGTTCTCGGAGCCAAAGAATGAATTCCACAAACTCTCAAACACTCACACAGACAAAGTTTATTTTAGAAGAAAGAGATACAACACTCACAGCATAGACACTGAGAGGGGGTGAAGAGCCCCCAAAAAGCTAGGATTACATCAGTTTATATCTTTACTAGTATTGATCTGTATATTTTTTTGTTAGCTCGTGGTTTTAATATGTCATTTTTCACCAATCAGTTTGAATATTGCAATGTCCAGTTTGTCATTTTTATGGCTTTTCTGGATCCCCCAGTTTCTCAGCTTCTCCAGATATTGCGATGCCATACCTCAACCCTGTCTCAAGACCCCAGACCGTTATTTACGGGCCAAATGTATGTTTAGGAGCTAGTGGTCTTCTTGGCTTTTTTTTTCCTTGATAAACAGGACAGCAGGTAATGATTGTATTGTCCTGGGTCTGAATTTTTTATGACCCTCCAGACCAGGGAAGCCTTCCTCTGAATGCCTGGAAAGTGGAATAAAGAGTGAGATGCTTACTTGAGGAGATAAAAAAAAAAAATCGAAATTAAAAAAGGAACTAAGGTCTCAGAGTCCTATACTGTCTAGCAATTTCTGCCTCACTACTATCCTACAATGGAGAAGGCAGTGGCAACCCACTCCAGTACTCTTGCCTGGAAAATCCCACTGACAGAGGAGCCTGGTAGGCTGCAGTCCATGGGGTCCCAAAGAGTCAGACAGGACTGAACGACTTCATTTTCACTTTTCACTTTCATGCATTGGAGAAGGAAATGGCAACCCACTCCAGTGTTCTTGCCCGGAGAATCCCAGAGACGGCAGAGCCTGGTGGGCTGCCATCTATGGGGCTGCACAGAGTTGGACACAACTGAAGGGACTTAGCAGCAGCAGCAGCACTATCTTAAAATGTGCAAAGTAGTGTTTTGAATAATGTTTTTGAACTCTAGTGGTTAAATCAAGAATGGATTACAATTCTTTCATTTATCATTGACAAAATAGGTAGTGAGTGCATATTATAGCCAAAAAGTAGTGTACGATCTAGGTTTAACCTCAAAATGAAAATAGACATGAATTCTGCCAGCAATAGCATTATCATTAAATTCAAAGAAAAAATCTGCCAGTTACAAAACAGTGTGATAAATAGCTATGATAGGTAAACAAGCTCACATGAATGTCACCTAACATATAGTGAACAAACAATTCACAGAGAGTGATACAAATGAAGGAAAAAATCTGAGTAAATGTATAATCTTAATTGTAATAAAGTAAATGCAAATCAAAATAATATGATACCAACTTCCAGTCTGAACAAAATGGAGTATTTTTGGACTGAATTCTGCAGGCTTGCAAGCCCTGTACTTACCCAGCTTCAAGACTGAAGGAAGAGCCTGGAGTCAGCAACAGAGATAACAATACTTTAATAGATAGGACATCTTATACGTACTCTGGAGCAAAAGGGTCCGGGAACAACACCTCCCCATGGAAGGCAGACAGGGGCAGGCTGCAGCAGCAGTCATTCTCGGTGAGAGGGTGGTGGTGGATAGGAGACTATGAATTATAGGGAGAATTGATGTCAGACCTCATTACCAGGGAAACCAGCAGAGGGGCAAGGCTCTCATAGCCCCTCAGGCTAAGTGCCTTCATGGGTTGGAAGTCTTCCCTTTTTTAAACTATCAATGAGGAGCCATTCTAATCTAAAGATTAAAATAATCACTAGCTGGTGGTGGGGGAAATAGCAAGTATGTAGGTATTTACTGTTTAGGCTCCACAGTTAATGGGGAAGGTTGGTCATCCCATAAGTGGGATGTGGGTGAAATAGGGACTGGTTGTGCAGAGGGTATTGAGAGAAGCAAACAGTTATCTTGGGTGTCCTGATCATACAGGTAGAGCCCTTGTTTCTCTTTCACTAAGTCCACATATAAACCTTGGGCATGTACAAAAGACAATAAAAAACCTGAAAAGGCAGTAAGAAAAAGGTGTATCAGTTTGGGATCCCAGGACAGGAAGAGCAACACATCTGAAGGGCATCTTGTACCCTCCTGAGCAACAGAAGAAGGTGCCACAGACCCAGGATTTCTCAGCCCCAGATCTAGCATTAGAAGACAGCTTAGATAGGCTCATTTCTGCATCAAACAACACAAGACAAGGTGAGCCTGGCACCACCAGTAAGGGGTATTGATTAGGAAACCTACCAACATTAAGCAGTGAAAGGAAGTGCTATCAATTTTTGCAGAACCAGGAATTCCCGTCTCCTACTGAGAGATACTAAAGATGTACAGGCAAGAAAGACCTTGCAAAAACAATGAATCCACTGAAAGTCTCCTTGTCCTGTGTATCTGAGATTCTCTTCTTTTTCTCAGAGACACTAGGAAAGCTCTGGGGCACAAACAGGAGGACCCTACTCTAACAAGTGGCCTGGCCCAGGAAGCTTTCTCCACCCTCCATGGGCAAAGAGGATCATGCCAAAATACGCATCCAGCCAGTTTCCATCCTACAGGCCCCAAACTCCCTTCATTTGCTGGAAGACAAGGTAGCTGGCAAGCACAAGGGACAGGAAATACCCAGATATAGGTAATGGTAATTCCCAGAAAATCTCTTTGTTCATGTGAGTCTGAGATTTCTCTTCTCCATCCAAAGACATAAGGTCAGCTGGAAGGCACTGTTAGTATTATCTTACACAGTCATAGTATTACCAGGGAAGCCTCTTCATCCTAGGGGACCTATGATTTCCTTTTCTCACTGACAGACACCCGGTGGCCTGACCTGATGAAAACCTTCCTGCCCCTTTAGACATGACTAACATAGACAATAGGGGCCCTTGTAGCATCATATTAACTGAGCAAAACAAAATAATACCACAAGGTCTCTGAAAATTAGAAACAACTCTAGAGCTGCAACCCAGAAAAGTGGACCACAATAGTATGTTTAACAGTGAAAATGTGATGAAGTAAAAGATTTAAATAGAAGCCAGTGTCTCTGATAACATAGAGAAGAAACATAAAACTGATTAGAACCAAGAAAATTACAATAAGACAATCAAGTAATGCCAACATTTAGATGAATCATATATTGATAACTGTTATATTATCTGATGATTTTGAAACTGTCATCATAAAAATGCTTCAACAATCAATTATGAATTATCTTGAAATGAATAAATAAAAAAAATATAATGACAAAGGGAAAAAAAAAAAAACTGCTTGAATGGACTTCAAGAGGAAAGAATCAGTGAACTCGAGAACAGATTAAAAGAATTCACTACTCTAAACAGCAGAGAGAAAGCAGACTGAAAAAAAAAAAAAGGAACAGAGCAACAGTGTCCTATCAGACAATAACAAAAGATCCAATATTTACATCATTGGAATCTGCAAAAGGGGGAAAAACAAAGGTCTGAAAGAAAATATAGAGAAGTAGTGGATTGAAACATTATTGCTGAGAAGCAATAACTTATAGATTCAAGAAGGTAACTGAACTTTAATAGGGTAAACTCAAAGAAATTCACATATCTGTATAATAATTAGACTTCTGAAAATGAAAGAAAACTAAAGACAAACAAATTTAATAATCTTGAAAGTATCCGGAAAAAAATGATAAATTACTGATAGAATACCAATGCTAACAACAGTGGATTTCTCATCAATAAATCATCAAGGCAAGAAGTAAAGTGTCACAATTGCCTTGAGGTACTGAAAGAAAAGAACTGTTAACCCTGAATCCTATATTCAGTGAAACTTTACTTTGCTAATGAAGGGGAAACAAACATATTATCAGATTAAGGAAAACTAAAATAATGTGTCTTTAGGATACCTATCTTTAAAGGCTACAATAAGTTTGTCAAAAGGAAAGGAAATTATATTTTTAGAAAAATCTTGAGATATTAAGAAGGAAGAACAAAGGAAAGAGTGTAAATATGGATACATAAATGACTTGTTTTTCTTACAGATTTTCTAAATAAAATCAATGATATTTAAACATGGGGAAGGTAGAGGAACCTAAATGGAAGTGAGATTTCCATACTTTTTTTTTTTTTTATTTTATTTTATTTTATTTTTTTAATTTTTATTAGTTGGAGGCTAATTACTTTACATCATTACAGTAGTTTTTGTTATACATTGATATGAATTAGCCATGGATTTACATGTATTCCCCATCCCAGTCCCCCCTCCCACCTCCCTCTCCACCCGATCCCTCTGGGTCTTCCCAGTGCACCAGGCCCGAGAACTTGTCTCACGTACCCAACCTGAGCTGGTTATCCGTTTCACCCTAGATATACATGTTTCAGTGCTGTTCTCCTGAAACATCCCACCCTCTCCTTCTCCCAGAGTCCACAAGTCTGTTCCATACATCTGAGTCTCTTTTTCTGTTTTGCATATAGGGTTATCGTTACCATCTTTCTAAAGTCCATATATATGTGTTAGTATACTGTAATGGTCTTTATCTTTCTGGCTTACTTCGCTCTGTATAATGGGCTCCAGTTTCATCCATCTCATTAGAACTGATTCAAATGAATAAACTCAAAATGGATTAAAGATCTAAATGTAAGACCAGAAACTATAAGACTCCTAGAGGAGAACATAGGCAAAACACTCTCCGACATAAATCACAGCAGGATCCTCTATGACCCACATCCCAGAATTTCAGAAATAAAAACAAAAATAAACAAATGGGACCTAATGAAACTTAAAAGCTTTTGCACAACAAAGGAAACTATAAGCAAGGTGAAAAGACAGCCCTCAGATTGGGAGAAAATAATAGCAAATGAAGCAACAGACAAAGGATTAATCTCAAAAATATACAAACAACTCCTCCAGCTCAACTCCAGAAAAATAAATGACCCAATCAAAAAATGGGCCAAAGAACTCAACAGACATTTCTCCAAGGAAGACATACAGATGGCTAACAAACACATGAAAAGATGCTCAACATCACTCATTATCAGAGAAATGCAAATCAAAACCACAATGAGGTACCATTACACGCCAGTCAGGATGGCTGCTATCCAAAAGTCTACAAGCAATAAATGCTGGAGAGGGTGTGGAGAAAAGGGAACCCTCTTGCACTGTTGGTGGGAATGCAAATTAGTACAGCCACTATGGAAAACAGTGTGGAGATTTCTTAAAAAGCTGGAAATAGAACTGCCATATGACCCAGCAATCCCACTTCTGGGCATACACACCAAGGAAACCAGATCTGAAAGAGCCACATGCACCCCAATGTTCATCGCAGCACTGTTTATAATAGCCAGGACATGGAAGCAACCCAGATGCCCATCAGCAGATGAATGGATGAGGAAGCTGTGGTACATATACACCATGGAATACTACTCAGCCATTAAAAAGAGATTTCCATACTTTAATCAAAGTAGTGAAATATTGATATCAGTAGATTGTTATATATTTATATTGTAATACTCAAAGCAATCACTATGAAAAGTGTAAACTCAAAAATAATATAAATAAATGAGAAAGAAAAAAAATACGATGCTTAAATGAACATGTGAGGGGAACTCTTCACAGATCTAAAGAGTTCATTCTCTGAATAGCTCTCTCCTCTTGATACTGTATCCTGTGAATTCTAGTAGACTTGATATCTTCAAATTTTCAGTTCTATTTCCTTAACTCAGGGAGAAAACCAGGCTTCACCTGAGTTCCTTCTCCCTGTAACATGGACTTGTTAGGTAATTAGAATAGGAAAAAGGAGTCCAGAATGGAGATGGCTAAAAGACAAAGAAGGGAAAAGCCTTGAAAATAGAACAAAGGAAGGTCCGAGGACCAGAGTGAGAACCTCAGGTAAAACGAACAGCACTCCTGGCTAGCCCAATTTATATAGGGCAGGCTCAGCTGCTAAGTCACTTCAGTCGTGTCCAACTGTGTGACCCCATAAATGGCAGCCCACCAGGCTCCTCTGTCCCCGGTATTCTCCAGGCAAGAACACTGGAGTGAGCTTCCATTTTCTTCTCCAAGGGCAGGCTCAGAGGGAGGAGGAAAAACATATAAAAAGATGAGCCAAAATTGGGCTGGGGGGCTTCTCTTCTCCTCGTATCTTTTGGGTCAGTCCCCCTCACATCTCGGGGATGTATTTTCCTTTGCTTTCTAAATAAAACTGAGCTGTAACATAGAGCTGTAACACTGGTCCTTCTGAGGAAATTGCATGGAGCTGTAACACTGTTCCATCTATCATTTTAAATTTTTGCTGTGGCAAGACAGCATCAAGGAACTTACAAACTCCACCAACATCTATTATGCAATTTCTTAGATTTAACCTGGCTGAAACAACCTTGGCTCAGTCCAATGAGGTGGAGACCAAGGACAGCAGAAGCCCAACTCAGCGAAAGCTCCAGCGGTGGAAGTGGAACACAAAGAAAACCCAGTGCAGGGGAAGTGACAAGAAACCCAGCATGCTGGAAACCAGGACAGCAAAAACAAACTGAGCAGAAAGCTCACATGGCTCATTCTCAGATTCCAGAAGACCTCTGGTTAAGGTAGGAGGTGCTTGTTCCTATGGCTGGAAGGACATATGGCTAACAAAATCTTAATTCCTTTTTATAATCTCTCGTTTCTTGTTTCCTCGACCCACTCCCCGTGAACAGGTGAGCAGAAGTGGGTGCAACTGAGGGACTCTGACAGGGGCTACTCCTCAGTGTGTCAAGGCTCTGTGCCAAGGATTAGGCCAATGAAAGCTGAGCACAGGTCAGGTAATTAGCAGATTTTCTGGCAGGTTATGAAGGGGATTCCTTGGCACGTTTTTTCCACTGCTTTTTCCTCCTTTCCTTCATCTCCTCTCTCCTGGGACTTGAGCCCAGCCAAAATCCGTGGCGCCTGACTTCAGGACCTAGTGAAGCTCAGGCTCTGATGTCTCATTGCAAAAATTCAGTTACAGACACAGCGATAGGTAAGAAGTGGATTTGTTCGGATTCAGAAAGAAGCACACTCCACAGGGTGTGGGCTATCACAGAGGAGAGTGCAGTGGCCATGGAATGTGTTGTGGTTCATTTTTGCCAGCTGGATGATTTCATATACTAGTGAGTGGGAGGATCATTCCAACAATTGGGGAACCACCCACTCCTTTTGACAGTCCTTGGAACTGTCCTGGCACCTCTGGGTGTGTCATTTAGCTTGCAGATTGGAGATCAAGGTTTAGTTGAATTTGACTTGTCATCTTTGACCCATTTGATTTTAATCAGTTTGTTATGCCCTTGGGCTATTTCATTCTCTCAAAAGTTGTGCCCAGACCCCTTGCCTCCTGTTTCGTGCTCTTTTCCTGAGCCCCGTCCCGGCCCACAATGTTACCTCTACAGTCTTCTGGAGGGACAACCAGAAAATAGCTGGCCCTTGAGAGGGAAATACTGTATAATATCCAATCCCTCTAGATATTCAGGCCTTCATCTTCCATGTTTCCTACAACATGTGCAACATCAGCATCTCTCAGTGAACCTGCTAGGGCAGGTGACAGGCACACAACGCCTGCTGGAATTCCATCTATTTATGGCATCACTTCAAGGGCAATTGGGCTTCCAAGGATAATGTTTGCCACTTTGGGAGTTAGCCGTGCAGGCTCTTTGGGCCCAAACCCTTACCACCCTTCTCCTAAAGTTACAAACATAGCCCCTGATCAAATCTCCACTCCACTTTTAGGGACCATCTGGTCTGTTGCCTCTTATCAATTTGTTTTTAAGCCACTTACTAAGCCCTACAACCAGCACCCTGACCCCTTGTAGGCAACATTGCTCCACCTCGCTTATTATTAAAATACTGTTAATGCCCCTAACAGGACCAGATAACCCACTCCTTTGTCATTACTTCTGCTATTACCTAAAATGGGTCTATGACAATGAAATGTTTACCACTGGAGATACTCTAAGCTTCTCTTATGGAGGACTAGGGGAGGAAATCTGGAGAAGGAAATGGCAATGCACTCCAGTATTCTTGCCTAGAGAATCCCGTGGACAAAAGAGACTGGTGGGCTGCTGTCCATAGAGTCGCAGAGTTGGACACGACTGAAGTGACTTAGCATGCATGCCTGCATTGGAGAAGGAAATGGCAACCCACTCCAGTATTCTTGCCTGGAGAATCCCAGGGACAGAGGAGCCTGGTGGGCTGCCATCTATGGGATTGCACAGAGTCAGACACGACTGAAGTGACATAGCTGCAGTAGCAGCAGCAAGGGAGGAAATCAGTGACTTATATTCCCTCAGAGGAGTAAGAGGATAAGGCATATGGCTGCTTCACCAGGTTCGCAGTCTCAGGGCACAGGCTTGGATTGCCTTTCATCATGCTATCTATTCCCATCTGCGGTGAACAAACTGGCAATGAGTTAAGCTTACAATCCCTTTATCCTACCCAGCACTGGTCACACTGGAGTCCTTGGAGATGCCCAACTCCAGTCCAGGGGTCCCAGGAGACCGACCTGCCTCAACCTGCCTGGGGATCTGCACCCTGACCCAGGGATGCCTGGCTCTCAGGTTGCAACAGTATTGGGTAGAAAATAGAACAAAGCTTCAAAAAGACTCTCGCTTAAGGAAGTCCACCCATGGAAATTGAAGGAGGCCTATTAGTTTTTTTCTTTTTTCTTTCCCTCCCTGTCATCACTGTCTTTCAGATGGGAAATAACCAATCCACTTCCCAACAGATGCCCTTGAGATGTGTCCTTGATAACTGGATGCTGTTCAATCCTCTAACTCTAAGGAGAAGTTGCTTAAAGTTCTTTTGTGCCATTGTGTGGCCACGGTATCCTCTGGGGTGAAAGGAACACTGGCCTGAGGATAGGAGTTTAAATTACAATATCATCCTGCAGCTAGACTTATTCTGCAAAAGACAAGGGAAATGGACAGGGATCCCCATGTCCACATTTTCTTCCAACTAAGAAATATGAAGGAACTCTGTCTTAAGTATGGGATTGCTGTATGCCCTAAAAGTGAAACTACTAGGCAAATGGTGTTAGGCACAGGCAACCAAGGGAAGGAAGTCCCCCGTGAAGGGTCACCTCCCATGGCTCCCAAGTTGCCTGGTGCCCCTTCCTTGTATCCAAATATGCCCCCATATCCGGGAGCACCCCTTCCACAAAAGCCAACTTGAGTATGCCCCTTAGTCAAAACTGGAGGAGAATTCGGACCAACCTGGGTCCATAAGCCCTTCTGCCTCTTAGAACTAAGTCAGATCAAACAAGACCTGGGGAGCTATACAGATGACTCAGGCAAATATATAGATACATTTCAACACATTACTGAGAGAGTCAATTCCTAGGCAGGTTGATAAGAACTCCAGGGTCCCCAAGGAGGAGAGAGAGGTCTGGGGCTCTCAAGGAGGAGACCAGTTCAGTTCAGCTCAGTTCAGTCACTCAGTCATGTCCGACTCTTTGCGACCACATGAATCGCAGCATGCCAGGCCTCCCTGTCCTTCACCAACTCCTGGAGTTTACTCAAACTCATGCCCATAGAGTCGATGATGCCATCCAGCCATCTCATCCTCCGTCGCCCCATTCTCCTCCTGCTCCCAATCCCTCCCAGCATCAGTCTTTTCCAACGAGTCAACTCTTCGCATGAGGTGGCCAAAGTATTGGAGTTTCAGCTTCAACATCAGTCCTTCCAATGAACACCCAGCACTGATCTCCTTTAGGATGGACTGGTTGGATCTCCTTGCAGTCCAAGGGACTCTCAAGAGTCTTCTCCAACACCACAGTTCAAAAGCATCAATTTTTTGGTGCTCAGCTTTCTTCACAGTCCAACTCTCACATCCATACATAACCACTGGAAAAACCATAGCCTTGACCAGATGGAACTTTGTTGGCAAAGTAATGTTTCTGCTTTTTAATATGCTATCTAGGTTGGTCATAACTTTGCTTCCAAGGAGTAAGCGTCTTTTAATTTCATGGCTGCAGTCACCATCTGCAGTGATTTTGGAGCCACAAAAAATGAAGTCTGACACTGTTTCCACTGTCTCCCCTTCTATTGCCCATGAGGTGATGGGACCAGATGCCATGATCTTAGTTTTCTGAATGTTAAGCTTTAAACCAACTTTTTCACTCTCCTCTTTCACTTTTATCAAGAGGCTTTTTAGTTCCTCTTTACTCTCTTCCATAAAGTTGGTGTCATCTGCATATCTGAGGTTATTGATATTTCTCCCGGCAATTTTGATTCAAGCTTGTGCTTCTCCCAGCCCAGCGTTTCTCATGATGTACTCTGCATATAAGTTAAATAAGCAGGGTGACAATATACAGCCTTGACGTACTCCTTTTCCTATTTGGAACCAGTCTGTTTGTCCAAGTCCAGTTCTAACTTTTGCTTCCTGACAAGGAGGAGATAGAGGTCTGGAATTCTCAAGGAGGAGGAGGAGGAAAGGACAAACATCTTTCTTTTTTTCCCTCTACTTTCCTTAGTCTTAGTCATATATATATATATATATATATATATATATATATATTTTTTTTTTTTTTTCCTTCAAGCTGGAAACTGATGATTACATGACAAACAAACACGGTACTAGGGGTTGTATAATGACAATGTATCTTGCTTGAGGACAGTTTTTCCTTCCTGAAAACCTTCTGGCTAATCCTGTTATCTTAAAATGTAAATTGTGGGAGCAGGTCTGATAAAATTTTTATAACTTTGAGATGTTCTTTTGATTTGTTGTAATAATTAATTTAAAAAGTATATAACTCCCTTGCTAACACTAGAGAGGGGGCACTCTCCATTCCCCTTCTGATATCCATGTCAGAAGCTTTCTTTGTATCTTTCTATACTTCCATAAAACACTGCTATACAAAAGCTCTTGAGTAATCAAACCTGGTCCCTGGTCCCGAAGCTAAATCTTCTTAGGAGATCATGAATCTGACATTGTTCACCATAAGCTATCATTACCTTGGCTTTTGACTTGATGTGGAAGGACATCATGGTTATATTTAGTCAAACTTTATCTGACCCTGAGCATGCTAGGGTCTTAAAGGAAGCCTGAAGGTATGCTACAGGGTTTCACATGTCAAGCAATAAATACCCAGTAGGTGAAACTGTGGTTCTCTCCTCAGATCCTAGCTGTAATTATAATGACCCTGAGCACATCTGTGAAAGGGATCATTTTCTGATCTGTGTGAAGGCAGGACTGAAAGCAGCCCAGCAAAAAGTAATCAGCTATGCCTGGGTCTCGACAATAACCCAGGAGCCCAATGAGAACCCCATTGCCTTTCTGGAAAGGCTAAAAGAGGCCCTCCAAAAGTTTACCAGTCTGGACTTAGACTCTTACGAGGAACAGGTGATTTTAAAGGGCAAATTCCTGTCCCAATGTGCATCAGACACCAGGATAAAGTTACAACAGCTACAGCAGCAGGACCCTGCTGCCTCTTTAGATGAGATGGTCCAAACAGCCATCAACAGTTCTCTTATATCAGAGAACAGGAGAGGGAGGCCAAGGCCCAGGAAAGGGAGAAAAGTAAGCTGTAGTCCCCCTCCATCCCACAGTACCCAATCCCTATGTAATCTTGGGAGAAATCCCACCCAGTGCCAAGTGGTTTACAATCTTGGATTTCAAAGATGCATTCCTTTGCATGTCATTGGCTAAAGAATCTCAATATCTTTGTGTCTTCGAGTGGGAGGCTCCAGGAGAAAAACACCAACAGATGATTTGGACCTCAGGGGTTCAGAGATAACCCCCACCTGTTTGGGGAGTCTCTTAGCCTGGATATCCTAGGTCTGGACCTGGGACCTAACAGGAAAATATTACAATACATAGATGACCTACTAATTTGATCTCCAGATGAGAAAAATGCCCAACATCATGCAATTCAGGTTTTAAACTTTTTGGCAGAGAAGGCGTATAAATTCTCCCCTGCTAAGGCATAGATGGTCGAGACAAATGTCACTTACATGGGAGTTCAGATTACACACAGGTCCAGGAGGCTGTCTTCTGATCGAGTACCAAGAGTCCTCCAGTTGCCCTCCCTTATGACTTGAAAACAACTGTGAGCTTTCCTGGGGCTAAGTGGGTATTGCAGAATCTGGATACCCAACTATGGTCTAATTGCCCAGCCTTTGTATGAAAGCTTGAAGGAACCAGATGATTCAATCCCACTGTGTGGGGAACTCCTCAAAAGAAGGCAGAGACTACACTAAAACAAGCCTTAACTCAAGCACCTGCCTTGAGGTTTGCCAGACCCAGAAAAAGTATTCCAACTTTATGTCCATGAAAAAGAAGGAATAGTCTTGGGAGTGTTAACTCAAAGGTTGGGACCTAAGCCCTAGCCTGTAGCTTGCTTATCCAAGAGACCCGACCCAACCACTTGAGGCTGGCCTCCCTGCCTTTGAAATCTTGCAGCTATTGCAATCTTGATAGAAGATGCTTTAAAACTCTCTTTTGGGCGGCAAACTAAATATTTTTACCAGCCACCAAATGAAAAAACTTCTAAATGGGAGAGGCCATTTATGGATGTCAAATCAAAGAATCCTCAGATATCAAGTAGTGCTGATGGAAAATCCAGGCCTGACTGTATCCCCTTGTGAGGTTCTTAACCCAGCCACCCTCCTGACTACCCCCAAGGTCTCTCTCCCCTTTCATTCTTGCCTAGAAACCTTGGACCACTTGATGAAACCCAGAGAGGGATTATCAGAAGATCCTCTGACCAATCCTGAGGAAATCTGGCACACTGATGGAAGCAACTTTATCTTGGATGGAAAAAGAAGAGCCATATAGGCAGTAGTCTCCAACTTTGAGACCATAGAGGCTAAACCTTTGCCACCAGGTACTTCAGCCCAATTAGCTGTGTTCATAGCCCTGACTCAGGCTTTAGAGCTAGGAAAAGGAAAAAGAGTAGCCATTTACATTGACTCCAAGTGTGCCTTTCTGGTGCTACATGTACATGCTGTTATTTGGAAAGAAAGAGGACACTTAACTACCCAAAGGTCCCCAATCAAATATGGTGATCAAATCCTTAGGCTCTTAGAGGCAGTTCATCTGCCCACTGAAGTTTCAGTCTCTCATTGTAAAGGACACCGAAAGAAGTGGCATGAGGGGGCCAAGCAGCTGATCAGGCAGCTAAAAGAGCAGGGTTACAGAATGATGACCTAACAGGGATTGCCACCTTAGTTCCACAGACTAATTTGCCAGAAACGCCTTCATATACTGAAGATGAGACTCTTAAAGCTAAGAGTGAGAGCTTTCAAGAAGATCATATGGGGTGATTCCACAAGTTGGGACTCCTTTTTCTGCCTGGGAACCTCCAATGGAAGTTGGTTAGCTCCTTACATTCCACCACTCATTTAGGGGAAAAGGCCTTCCAAAGATTACTAGAAAGATCTTTCAGAGGAGTCCTCCAAACGACTGTAAGGCAAGTGGTCTCCTCTTGTCCCACTTACCAATAAACAACCCCCAAGGATCTTGAAGACCCCAGCTGGCCCAGCCCATCCAGTGACGTGGGACCTACCCAGGAGAGGACTGACAGATGGACTTCACCCAGATTCCAGTTTCTCAGGGGTATAAGTACCTACTAGTCATGATAGATACATTCACAGGATGAATTGAAGGCTTTCTCACCTGGACTGAGAAGGCTGAGGAGGTGGTAAAACTGCTCCATGAAATCATTCCGAGATGTGGTCTGCCCAGGTCATTACAAAGTGACAATAGGACATCATTTACTTCTAAGGACACCCAAGGGGTTTCTAAAGCATTGGGCATTACTTATTATCTCCATGTGCTTGGAGGCCTCAGTCTTCAGGAAAAGTAGAAAGAGCCAACAAATTCTTAAAATCAACTATATAAAAGATAACCCAGGAGACCTTCCTGGGATAGAAGGAGGCTTTATCAATAGCTCTCCTCTGCACCTGTATTGCCCCTAAGGGACAAGTTGGTTTTAATCCTTATGAGATGCTATATGGGAGACCTTTTGTTTATGTCAACGACCTCTTCCTAGATCCAGAGGCTCAGACCTTCTGGTCTTATACCATGGCCATTGGGCAATTCCAACAGGATATATTCTTGTGAGGTGTCAACCAGGGCCCAAAAGATTCTAAAGAGTCACCACTATATGCTCCAGGGACTCAAGTCTTAATTAAAGTCTGGAAAGATGGATCTTCAAAGGCTCAACTCCAGCCCACATGGAAGGGCCCCTACCCTGTAATACTTTCTACCCCCACAGCAGTCAAGGTACCAGGATATAACCCTTGGATTCACCACTCACGAGTCAAGCCATGGAAGAAAATAGAAGAGGACACTCAATACCTGTGAGCCCCTGTGAGCTCTCAGATACCTATTCAGAACTACAAATGAGTGACATTCTAAGGAACATTGCCAAACTTAAGTTTCTGGGGATAAGCTTTCTCAGGATAGCTCTAAAGAGCCAACACAGCTTGGCAGGTGTTGTACTCCAAAACAGACAAGAGAGAGATCTCCTGATCCCTGAACAAGGAGGAACTTGAGCCATTTTGAATGAGACATGTTGTTTCTGGGTAAATACCTCCTGCTAAGTTAAAGGAAATCTCACAGTCCTCAAGAAAAACATTCAGACCATACAGGATCTCAAAGAATGAGCTGGAGAGTTATCAGGGTGGCTACAATCTCTCTTTGGGGGATCCTCCTGGGGATGGGAAATGTGGAATTGGCTAATGGCCCCACTAGTCCCTGGCATCACCGTATTGATGCTGCTTATGATTGCTCCATGTACTATCAATTTTCTAACCCATTTTGTCTCTGCCCAGATCAACAAGTTACAACATGCAGTGCCAGTTCAACAAGGATATATAAAACTACAGCCAACCACAGAAAATATCACTCACCTTTAGATGGACACCTCTATAAGGACTCTGAGGCTTGATACTAGCAAGAGGGGGAGGTCTGATGTCCCTGGCCATCCCAGTTCAGCAGGAAGTAGCCAGAGAGATCTTGACGCCCCTATTCCCAAAGAATTGGGCCTCCCATCTCTTAAGGGGGAATATTACAAAGTTAGAATAGGAAAAAGGAGTCCAGAATGGCAGTGGCTAAAAGACTAAGAAGGGAAAGCCCATGAAAATAGAACAAAGGAAGGTATGAGGACCAGAGTGAGAACCTCAGATAAAACAAACAGCGCTCCTGGCTAGCCCAATTTACATAGGACAGGCTCAGGGGGAGGAGGAAAAACATATAAAATGAGGAGCCAAAATTGGACCGGGGGGGGGGGGGTCTCTTCTCTTCCAGTCTCTTCAGTCGGCCCAACCTCATGCCTCAAGGATGCATTTCCCTTTGCTTTCTAAATAAAACTGAACTGTAGCATGGAGCTGTAACACTAGTCCATCTGAGGAAACTACACGGGGCTGTAACACCGGTCCGTCCAAAGGCTGTAACACTGGTCCGTCCATTGCTTCAAATTTTTATTGTGACGAGACAGAACTGAGGAAATTGCGAACTCCCCTGTCAGCCTGGAAATTCTCTTCAGGTAGTCTGCTCAGCATTAGTTGTACTTAACTCGTTTATTTCATATCTCTAAGGAGTAAGTCCTTTGTTGCCTGATGTCCAGCATCTTGAGAAACATTTTTCATGTTTCTTGTTTTTTTCTATGATTTTTTTTAGTTGTTTTAAGGGTAAGAATTAATCTGGTCCCTGTAAAAAAGAAATGACAAGACCTATGCTACAATGGTGTTGTTTTGCATAGACATTCTATTAGAACATTAAAGAAAGTTTATGTTAGACAGCAGAGCAAGATCTGTTTGTTTGGTTTTTTCCTTTTGTAGGTAAAACTCTACATTTTAAAGGGCTACTTTCTGATTTGTAGCTTATCTTTTGA
This sequence comes from Odocoileus virginianus, assembly GCF_023699985.2. NCBI lineage: Eukaryota > Metazoa > Chordata > Mammalia > Artiodactyla > Cervidae > Odocoileus > Odocoileus virginianus. The sequence goes on along the minus strand of NC_069708.1, from coordinate 41,331,125 downwards.
AAATAATCTTGATGTTTTCATGTTGAAATAATTTTCAAATGTATTTAATTGATATGTGAATGGTTTTATTATTTGAGTTTCAGTCAGTGCAGAATGTCGAGTGGTGTTTTTGCTTTATTATCATTCCAACAGATTCAACAGCCTTTCATTCAAAAGGAGATTTCATTGAAACTTTTAATGAATATTGGTAAGTGGTACTAAAGACTTAATTAGAAAAAAAAAAGAAAAAAAAATAAAGACTTAATTAGGCAGAGCAATGATAGGGCCCTGCCTGATTAAACTGTAACTGCTACCATTTACAGATAATTTTTTAGGAGCTAATATATTTCTTAAAAAGTAGTTATGGCAATTGAACATAGTAGAGCTAATAAAACATGCAAAATGATGGACATGTACATTTCTGTTGTTGTTTTTTGAAGATGACTGTTGGAAAGCTGGCTATAGTTATAAGGTTTCATATTACTCATTTAGTGAGCATTGAGTAAATATGAACTCCTTCTATGATTTTTGATGAATCATGTGGAAATTATTCATGGTAGAAGAAGGCAAAACTATATGGCACATCATCTGTTAACTATATTTGTGTTCAATGATGCCCAGAATCATATCCCTAGTAAAACATTCAGTTCAGTTCAGTCACTCAGTCGTGTCTGACTCTTTGCAACCCCATGAACCGCAGCAAGCCAGGCCTCCCTGTCCCACATCAACTCCAGGAGCCTACCCAAACTCATGTCCATTGAGTCGGTGATGCCATCCAACCATCTCATCCTCTGTTGTCCCCTCCTCCTCCTGTCCTCAATCTTTCCCAGCATCAGGGTCTTTTCAAATGAGTCAGCTCTTTGTATCAGGTGGCCAAAGTATTGGAGTTTCAGCTTCAACATCAGACCTCCAATGAACACCCAGGACTGATCTCCTTTAGGATGGACTGGTTGGATTACCTTGCAGTCCAAGGGACTCTCAAGAGTCTTCTCCAACACCACAGTCCAAAATCCTCAATTCTTCATCACTCAGCTTTCTTTATAGTCCAACTCTCACATCCACACATAACTACTGGAAAAACAATAGCCTTGACTAGATGGATCAAATAATTATATGCTGTTAATTAATACGTAAGAAACTAAATAAAACAAACAGGTTGTCTCACTCTAATGCCCAGTAGAACTTTGTTTACATCACCTGATAGACCCTCCTTGACTGATTAATGTTCAAACTATGAGGTTAAAACAGACTCAATGAGAGAGATTAACCCGTTCTATAATATAGTGTTCTGAAGATAGTATCAAGTCTGTAAGAAAAGGAATAGACCTTTTTTCTGGTTTACTATACATAGCAAACACAGCAACTAGAAAATATCATTAGCTAATTGTGAAATTTTCAGTCACTAAATTCACTTAAAGATCTAAACTTTCATTCCTGATTTACAGATTCTAATTAGTTTTTTCCATTTTTAATATTTATTGCTAGGACCTTGAGAATAGGCAATTTATTGGGAAAGTTTTAGGGGAAAAAAATGTCTTTAAGCAGGAGGGAAGATTCTAGTAATTTTGCTTGAAAATCACCCTGAAAATAATCAGCACTCTATATTTTTTTCCAAAATAAAATCATATGAAATAGGATAATTAAAGAAACCACCTGTACCTAACATATAAATCTAAGAAGTTGCTTTTAAATTACTAGTTAATTCAGAATAATGTCTCATTGATTGTTAACCTAATAACTTGATGATTGAGAGAATTCTAAGAATTACTGAAACAGAAAAACATGGCCATTTATTGTTTTCACTAGTCTATATTTAATTTATTCCTTCATTCATCCATATGCATGTTTGTGCATTCATTCATCAAACATTTATTAGTCACTTACTTCATTGCACTGCATTATTGTATCCATTGGGTATTGACAAAAAATGAAGACAAGATGTTAGCAGTTTAGTAAAATAAACTCAAATTACTGTAATTTGAAACCTAATGTTTGTACTGCAGCAGAGAAATAGGCAAAGTATTGTGAGAATATTAAAAAAAAAGTTAGATTCTGAGTAGGCAAACATAGGGAACATTTCACACTGAAGTTGGCATTTGATGAACCAGCCTTGAGAGACAGGTAGTATTCTTTAACTAGAGAATGGATGGGAGTACATTCTAGGCAGAATAAATAGCATTGGAAAAGGCAGAAAATCCTGTAAGTTCAAGGTAGGAAAAGAAAGTAGCCATTCATTATTATGGTTTAATATTCTTTAATGAGAATAAAATTTAGTACGAGGATAAGAGAGATGAAATATTGCATACCTGTGAAATGGGAAAAACAAGCAAACAAACATGCATTTAGAAAATAGATTCTGAAACATATATTTTAAAAGTATATGCTCCAAATTTCTTAGCTGGAAGGGTGATTTCACATGGTTCCTAGGTAGCTACATCAAAATAATAGTCATAAAATACAGATACATACAGATGATTTTTGAAAGTTTATGTACTAATCCTCATTTTTGAGGAAGCAGATTGTACTGGTGGTGGCTACTGCAATGCAGGAGACCCAGACTTGATCCCTGGGTTGGGAAGATTCTTGGAGGAGAGAATGGCTACCCACTCCACTATTCTTGCCTGGAGAATCCCATGGACAGAGGAGCCTGGTGGGCTACAGTCCATGGAGTCACAGAAGAGTCGGACACAACTGAGTGACTAACACTTTCATGCTTTCTTGCTGTTAATTTACGTGGCGCGCGCGCGCGCACACACACACACACACACACACACACACACACACACACACACAACAGCCAGCTCTCTGGTTTCACTTCTCATAAGGGTACTAATCACATAGGACTAAAACCCCACCATCATCTAACACTGAGTACTGCCCAAAGGTCCCCTCTCTAAATACCATTACACTGAGGGATTAGAGTCTCAGCATAAAGATATGGTGGGGACAAATTCATTTAGTCCATAACAATTGGTGACCTAGGATACTGCATGTGGATTTAGTAGTACCAGAAATCATCAGCAAAATTTATAGACATCTTTATATATGCATTTTCCTTTTGGGTGTCTAAAAATTTCACCATATTTTCAAAAAGACAAGTGATTCAAAAATATAGAAAACTCTGTAGTATAGGAATTTGGGTTGTACCCTGTGAAAAAATAACCGCTATTATATTTAGACTAATGAACACTTAGAATTACCACATTCCATTCTTCCATGTTCTGTCCAGTTCATTCTGTATCATTCTTCAAGTCTCAGCTTAAATCTGAGATCTTCAGAGGGGCCTTTTCTAATTGCTCAAAGCAAAATATTTTCCTCAAATCTTGTTCTCTGTTTTATTGCCTTGTTTGGTTCCCTCATGGTACATACTCTACACCTTGAAGTTCTTTTCTCTACTTTTTAAAATGTTTTGTTTTAGCACTTCACAAAATCAGTGTCTGTATTCTTCACTCTTCCATAACTAGTGTCTATGCATATTAGTTACCATATAAATAAAAAAATTTGATAAAACAATGAATGAATGGATAAGAGAAATGGCTAAGTGTATAAAAATTGATTCGGTTTATTTGGCTTCAAATATTTCTTCTGCCCATTCTCTCTTTCTTATGCTGGCAATCCAGTTTACACACACACAAACACATACACACACACATTATACCTTTAATATTAAGTCACAGTTCTTAGATGTTATATTTTGTGATTTTTCTTTTTCTCATTTTTTTCCTCTGCATTGTAGTTGGGAAGTTAACACTGAAAATGAGTTCTCTCACCCATGCCCTACCTGGGCCCTGAAGGGACTCTTTCTCTGATCCTTACTATGAGAACCTGGTGAGATTTCTGAAAAGAAATTATTAGGAAAGTGCTGGTGTCAGAGATGGGACACCTCTTGTATTTGGGACCCCCAAGAGTTTCTAAGTCTCTGCTAGTCCAACAATCAGCCTCCAGAAATTCATCACAATTGCTAGTCAAGTAAGTGGTCTTCAACTGTGACCTCTAGAAGTTTCTGCTGTAGGTAAACAAATGCTTAGATGCTTTATGTTTCTTGCTGACCTGATTTCTTTTCTCAATATTTCAGAGTGGCAGTTTGCTCTGAAACTTCAGTTTGCTAGTTTGTCCAAGAAAAGTTGATTATCTGTTTGTTCATATTTTCTTGTTTTATGGACAAAAGGAATGATTTTCCAGGTTTTTGTGTGTCAGAGCAGAAACCAGAAGTCTAGGTTCACTTTAAATTTGTCTTTTTCATTGTCCCTTCTGATGTATGACAGTGCTGCCACGTCCTCCTCATGTTTGTCTTAACTATACTAAGAAATCTTAAATATTTAGTGATCACTAGTAAATTGTTTCTCTCCTAGATGCTTATCACATTAGCCCTGTCAAAGGGGAAAAAATGTAAACTTGTAGGGTTGTTTTATCTGGGGCAACAGATAGATTTATCATAGCTTTGCAATGGTTTGTCTTTCATTGCTGTTTGTAGGCCACAGCCTATTTTTCTATGTAACGTGTAGTTCACATACTCTGAAAATGAAAATTGCAAGCTATTGTTTTCCTCTATAGGGTTCATTTTCACAATTCTAACCTAATAATTTAAATCACTGATGGTGAAGAAAGCATTGAGAAGTATTTTGGGAATAGTAAAACAGTTTTATAAGTTTGATTAACACTGTAACAAAAAGCAATCAATACTTCTAAACAACTGATAATTTTTGCGTGAATGAATTACTAGAATAGCAAGAATTAGATCATTTCAGTGATCACAATATTTTTGTTCAAGAAGTCTATTTCTTCAAAGGAATATTCCTTCATAAGAAAGATAGTCTTAAAGTAGAAAAAAAAACAAACCACAAACAAAAAGAATACAATCAAGTTTACATTTCTCACCTGAAAACCAGAATATTTATTTTTGTATGCTATCATCTAGATATTGTACCAGTAACAATTTTACTATTATTGGAAACCTTTTTACCATACACATGTGAGCTGAGTCAAGTCCTTAATTATAGGCTGTTTCTTTTCACAGGAACCCAACAGAAGAACCTTTTTACCCCCAGATAGATAGTTTAAGGAGAAATGTTATAGCGTGCCAAAATGATTAGACACTTGGTTTATTGCAAGGCTGACTGCATTTCTTGCTTTTCAACAGACACCTATAATGGTAATCAATGAAAGGGGATTGCTCAGAGGAATATCGAACTATTGCCAAATAAAAAACAAATCCAGTCATAGGTAAAGTGATCTTTTATTTGAAAAGACTAATGCCTAAAGGGGAGAGAGATTACTGCAACAGGGGAAAAGAGTCTGCAAGCGTCAAGTCCCTCAAAGGTCAGCCACAAAGATTGTTTCCCTATTAAAATTTAGCTGCTATTATTTTACTGAGGTGTATTTGACAAATAAGAATATATTTAAAGTGTACAATTTGATGATTTGATACACATATAGTGGCTCAGATGGTAAAGAATCTGACTGCAATGCAGGAGACATGGGTTTGATCCCTGGGTCAGGAAGATATCCTAAAGGAGGAAATAGCAACCCACTCCAGTAGTCTTGCCTGGAGAATTCCATGGATAGAGGAGTCTGGCAGGCTACAGTCGGTGGGGTCACAAAAAGTTGGAGATGACTGAGTGAGTAACACACACACATACATTGTGATATCACCATATTCAAATTAATTACCAAATCCATCTTTTCAGATGTTCATAACATTTTTTTTTGTGGTAAGAACACTTAAGATGTACCTTCTCAGTGAATTTCAAGTATACAAGAAAGTATTATTAACTATGGTCACATTGTTGTACATTAGATTTCCAGTACTTGTTCATCTTGAATAACTGTAACTGAGTACCCCATTAAAAAGCAGAGACATTACTTTGTCAACAAAGGTCCATGTAGTCAAGGCTATGGTTTTTACAGTAGTCATGTATAGATGTGAGAGTTGGACTATAAAGAAAGCTGAGCACTAAAGAATTGAGGCTTTTGAACTGTGGTGTTGGAGAAGACTCTTGAGAGTCTCTTGGACTGCAAGGATATCCAAGCAGTCCATGTTAAAGGAGATCAGGCCTGGGTGCTCATTGGAAAGACTGATGCTGAAGCTGAAACTCCAATACTTTAGCCACCTGATGTGAAGAGCTGACTCAAATGAAAAGTCCCTGATGCTGGAAAAGATTGAGGGCAGGAGGAGAAGGGGATGACAGAGGATGAGATTGTTGGATGGCATCACCAACTCAATGGACATGGGTTTGGGTAGACTCTGGGAGTTGGTAATGGACAGGGAGGACTGGAGTGCTGTGGTTCATGGGGTCGCAAAGAGTCAGGCACAACTGAGCAACTGAACTGAACTGAACTGATGAACATACCACCATGTAACTTTCCCTCCAGTCCCAAGTAAGCACTGTTCCACTCTGTTTCTATGCATTTAACAATTTTAGATTGCGTGTATAAGTGAACCTCCAGCACTTATCTTTCTGCATTTGACTATTTTACATCGTATATATAAGTGAGATTATGCAGTGTTTGTATTTCAGTATCTGTGTTAATTTCATTTCGTATAATGTCCTGCAGGTTTTTCCACATTGTTTTGTAGTGCAGGTTTTTCTTTTTCTTTTTTAAAAAGCTGAATAATATTCCATTCTGTAACTTAAAGTACAAGCACATCACATTGATCTCATTTAACCATTAAAAAATTTATTGTGCCCCTGGACCTTGCCTTGGATCATAACTGTGGACTCAGCTTCTAGTTCTGCCATCTAAAGTACACTTTAATTGAGTGTTCAGAAACTTCTAAATTTTGTAACCTATAGTTTACATGCAGAATAATCAAAACAAAAGAACGGTAAAGACTACGGATCTCTTCAAGAAAACTGGAGATATCAAGGGAATATTTCATGCAAGGATGGGCATGATAAAGGACAGAAATGGTAAGGACCTAACAGAAGCAGAAGAGATTAAGAAGAGGTAGCAAGAATACACAGAATAAATATACATAAAAGGTCTTAATGACCTGGATAACCAAGATGGTGTGGTCACTCACATAGAGTCAGACATTCTGCAGTGTGAAGTCAAGTGAGTTTTAGGAAGCATTACTACAAACAAAGCTCATGGAGGTGATGAAATTCCAGCTGAGCTATTTCAAATCCTAAAAGACAATGATGTTAAAGTGCTGTACTCAATAGGCCAGCAAATTTGGAAAACCCAGCAATGGCCACAGGACTGGAAAAGGTCAGTTTTGATTCCAATTCCAAAGAAGGGCAATGAGAAAGAATGTTCAAACTATCATACAATTGCATTCATTTCGCATGCTAGTAAGCTTATGCTCAAAATCCTCCAAGCTAAACTTCAGCAGTACATAACGAGAACTTCCAGATGTAAGCTGAGTTTAGAAAAGACAGAGGAATCAAAGATTCAATAACCAACTTTCATTGGATTATGAAGAAAGCAAGGAAATTCCATAAAAACCATCTACTTCTGCTTCACTGATTGATTGCATTAAAGCCTTTGACTGTGTGGATCACAACAAACTGGAAAATTTTTGAAGAGATGGGAATGCCAGATCACCTTACTTGTCTCCTGACAAACTTGTATGTGGATGGAGAAGTCACAGTTAGAATCACACATGGAACAATGGACTGGTTCAAAATAGGGAAAGGAATACGATAAAACTGTATATCGTCATTCTACTTATTTAACTTATATGCATCATGCAGAGTACATCATGTGAAATGCCAGGCTGGATGACTATAACTGAAATCAAGATCAAATATCTTATCTTTGAATTCACAAATTCTGTCCTCTGCTTGATTGACTTAGATGTTGAAGCTCTTTGTTGCATTTTTCACTTCATTTGTTATATTCCAGAATTTCTTTTTGGTTATATTTTATGATTTCTACCTCATTGTTGAGCTTTTCATTTTGTTCATGTATTTTTTCCCCTTATTTTGTTGAATTATCTACCTGTTCTCTCTTATAGCTTGTTGAGCTTCTTTAAAACAATTATTTTGAATTCTCTTTTAGACAATTTGTAGATCTTAATTTCTATTACTGGAAAATAATTTATTCCTTTGATAGTGTTATATTTTCATTGATTTTTGGGGTGTGTGTTTGTGTGTGTGTGTGTTTGTAACCTTTGTCTAGATGTTCCCACATTTGAAGGAGCAGTTACCTGTTCCAGACTTTATGGGGTGGTTTCAGTGAGTAAAGTCCTACACCTTAACCTGGTTCTGAGAATGCCATCTGGGCTAGTCCTGGAAGCTCCAGTTCAGTAAGAACACAAGTGCTGATATAGCACTGTGTCATGGTTTCATCAAGCTCTGTCAACTGAGGTCTGTGTTGGCAAAGATTGCAGGGGTCCTCATCAGCCAAGTCTGTAGGTGGTAAGGGCAGTCAGTGTTCTCAGTGGTGAAGATTACTGTGATCTTCCTGCTTTCCTTTTCTCTGTGAAAAAGATTCATGGTTTGAAGTTATATAGGCACATATGTGGAAGCAGTGGTGGGATCATGTGCATTTACTACAGTGGTGACACTGGTGGGGGGTGCATGCAGAGTGGCTCTCAAGCTGGGGCCTGGATCATGGGCATGGTTTGGGGAGTAGGAGTCATTTCTGGTCCCAAAGTGGGTGGAGTGCAGTGTAGCTCCATCTTTAGAGGCATCACATGGCAGCCTGTCAGATTCGTTCTTTCATTAGGAGGAGTAAACAAGGCTAGAAGAAATTTGGCATGAGGGAGTGCAGTAAGCAGTGGCTTGTTGAGACAGCTTTTCAGGCAATATTTCCCCTAAGTTAAGCCTGTTCTTGGGAAAAACTGTTAAGGAGGAAATGGCTGACCTACACTTTGATGCTGGCACTGGATGAGGTTGGGTCAAAGTTCAGGTGCTTCAAGGGAGGAGAGAAGCCCAACTAAAGTTTGGTCAAGTCAAATTAGTGGATGTTTTGTACAAACTGGTCAGTAGAAACAAACAATTCAGTTAATTATTTATGAGAGAAAGAATGGAAATTTGAACTATCTGTATCTGGCCTTGTCATAGATAACTAAGGAATAAATCTGCCAGTTTTACCTAGGTCATGTAGGGAAGGGTAGATCTGTGTGATAAGCCATTTTCCACAGGACAAAACGTTGGGGGAACATTTTTCTGTTCTCCAGGAGTGTAAGATTCAGGCAAACTTTAACACTGTCACTATTTTTCAAACTCTCTCTAGTATATAGTAATAGTAAAAAGTGTCCAGACTTGGTGATAGATTTCTTGTTAAGGAATACTTGGAATAGTTTATCCCTGTAATGTTCCCCAAGAAAACAAAATGAACAAAAGCAAAATGGCTGTCTGAGGAGGCCTTAAAAATAGCTGTGAAAAGAAGAGAAGTGAAAAGCAAAGGAGAAAAGCAAAGATATACCCATTTGAATGCAGAGTTCCAAAGAATAGCAAGGAGAGATAAGAAAGCCTTCCTCAGTGATCAGTGCAAAGAAATAGAGGAAAGCAACAGAATGGGAAAGACTAGAGATCTCTTCAAGACAATTAGAGATACCAAGTGAATATTTCATGCAAAGATGGACTGAATAAAGGACAGAAATTGGATAGACCTAATAGAGGCAGAAGATATTAAGAAAAGGTGGCAAGAATACAAAGAAGAGCTGTACAGAAAAGATCTTCATGACCTGGATAATCACGATGGTGTGATCACTCACCTAGAGCCAGACAGCCTGGAATGGGAAGTCAAGTGGGCCTTAGGAAGCCCACTATGAACAAAGCTAGTGGAGGAGATGGAATTCCAGTTGAACTATTTCAAATCCTGAAAGATGATGCTGTGAAAGTGTTGCACTCAATATGCCAGCAAATTTGGAAAACTCAGCAGTGGTCACAGGCCTGGAAAAGGTCAGTTTTCATTCCAATACCAAAGAAAGGCAAAGCCAAAGAATGCTCAAACTACCACACTATTGCACTCATCTCACACGCTAGTAAAATATGTTCAAAATTCTCCAAGCCAGGCTTCAGCTATATGTGAACCGTGAACTTCCAGATGTTCAAGATGGATGTAGAAAAGGCAGAAGAACCATAGATCACAATGGCAACATCCGCTAGATCATTGAAAAAGCAAGAGAGTTCCAGAAAAAACATCTATATCTGCTTTATGCCAAAGTCTTTGACTGTGTGGATCACAGTAAACTGTGGACAATTCTTAAAGAGATGGGACTACCAGACCACCTGACCAGCCTCTTGAGAAATCTGTATGCAGGTCAGAAAGCAAGAGGCTGAAATGGACATGGAACAACAGAGTGGTTCTATATAGGAACAAGAGTACATCAAGGTTGTGTATTGTCACCCTGCTTATTTAACTTCTATGCAGAGTACATCCTGAGAAACACTAGGCTGGATGAAGCACAAGCTGGAATCAAGATAGCTGGGAGAAATATCAATAACCTCTGATATGAAGATGACACCACCCTTATGGCAGAAAGTGAAAAAGAACTAAATAGTCTCTTGATGAATGTGAAAGAGTAGAGTCAAAAAGCTAGCTTAAAACTCAACATTCAGAAAACTTAGATCATGGAATTTGGTCCCATCACTTCATGGCAAACAGATGAAGTAAATTGCAGTTGCTGACTTTATTTTTGGGGCTCTAAAATCACTGCAGATAGTGACTGTAGCCACGAAATTAAAAGACACTTACTCCTTGGAAGGAAAGTTATGTATGACCAACCTAGACAGCATATTAAAAAACAGAGACATTACTTTGCCAACAAAGTTCTGTCTAGTCAAAGCTGTGGTTTTTCCAGTAGTCATGTATGGATGGGAGAGTTGGACTGTGAAGAAAGCTGAGCGCTGAAGAATTGATTCTTTTGATCTGTGGTGTTGGAGAAGACTGTTGTGCGTCCCCTGGACTGCAAAGAGATCCAATTAGTTCATCCTAAAGGAAATCAATTCTGAATGTTTATTGGAAGGATTGATGTTGAAGCTAAAACTCCAATATTTGGCCACCTGATGCAAAGAGCTGACTCATTTGAAAAGACCTTGATTATGGGAAAGATTGAAGGCAGAAGGAGAAGGGGACGATAGAGGATGAGATGGTTGTATGGCATCACCGACTCAATGGACATGAGTTTGGGTAAACTCTAGGAGTTGGTGATGGACAGGGAGGCCTGGCATGCTGCGGTACATGGGGTCGCAAAGAGTCAGACACGACTGAGCAACTGAAATGAACTGAACTGAATGTTCTTGATGAGTCTCATTGAATGTTAAACAATCACACATATTGTCCATTTTTTCTCTGGACTGTTCCATCTTTAAAATCAGCAGAAGACTCACCACTACTATTCAACATAGTTTTGGAAGTTTTGGCCACAGCAATAAGAGCAGAAAAAGAAGTAAAAGGAATGCAGATAGGAAAATAATAAGTGAAACTCTTGCTGTTTGCAGATGACATGATCCTCTACATAGAAAACCCTAAAGACTCTACCAGAAAATTACTAGAGCTAATCAACAAATATAGCAAAGTTGCAGGATATACAATTAACACACAGAAATCCCTTGCATTCCTATACACGAACAATGAGAAAACAGAGAAATTAAAGAAACAATACCATTCACCATTGCAACAAAAAGATTAATACTTAGGAGTATATCTACCTAAAGATACAAAAGACCTATACATAGAAAACTATAAAACACTGATGAAAGAAATCAAAGAGGACACAAACAGATGGAGAAACATACCATGTTCATGGATTGGAAGAATCAATATTGTCAAAATGGCTATACTACCCAAAGCAATCTATAGATTCAATGCAATCCCTATCAAGCTACCAACGGTATTTTTCACAGAACTAGAACAAATAATTTCACAATTTGTATGGAAATACAAAAAACCTCGAATAGCCAAAGTAATCTTGAGAAAAAAGAATGGAACAGGAGGAATCAACCTGCCTGACTTCAGACTATACTACAAAGCCACAGTCATCAAGACAGTATGGTACTGGCACAAAGACAGAAATATAGATCAATGGAACAGAATAGAAAGCCCAGAGATAAATCCACGAACCTATGGACACCTTATCTTTGGCAAAGGAGGCAAGGATATACAATGGAAAAAAGACAACCTCTTTAATAAGTGGTGCTGGGAAAACTGGTCAACCACTTGTAAAAGAATGAAACTAGAACACTTTCTAACACCATGCACAAAAATAAACTCAAAATGGATTAAAGATCTAAATGTAAGACAAGAAACTATAAAACTCCTAGAGGAGAACATAGGCAAAACACTCTCCGACATAAATCACAGCAGGATCCTCTATGACCCACCTCCCAGAATATTGGAAATAAAAGCAAAAATACACAAATGGGACCTAATGAAACTTGAAAGCTTTCGCACAACAAAGGAAACTATAAGCAAGGCAAAAAGACAGCCCTCAGATTGGGAGAAAATAATAGCAAACGAAGCAACAGACAAAGGATTAATCTCAAAAATACACAAGCAACTCCTGTAACTCAATTCCAGAAAAATAAATGACCCAATCAAAAAATGGGCCAAAGAACCAAACATCCATTTCTCCAAGGAAGACATACAGATGGCACAAAAACATATGAAAAGACGCTCAACATCACTCATTATCAGAGAAATGCAAATCAAAACCACAATGAGGTACCATTACACGCCAGTCAGGATGGCTGCTATCCTGAAGTCTACAAGCAATAATGCTGGAGAGGGTGTGGAGAAAAGGGAAGCCTCTTACACTGTTTGTGGGAATGCAAACTAGTACAGCCACTATGGAGAACAGTGTGGAGATTCCTTAAAAAAACTGGAAATAGAACTGCCATATGACCCAGCAATCCCACTTCTGGGCATACACACCAAGGAAACCAGATCTGAAAGAGACATGTGCACCCCAGTGTTCATCACAGCACTGTTTATAATAGCCAGGATATGGAAGCAACCTAGATGCCCATCAGCAGACGAATGGATCAGGAAGCTGTGGTACATGTACACAATGGAATATTACTCAGCCATTAAAAAGAATTCATTTGAATCAGGTCTAATGAGATGGATGAAACTGGAGCCCATTATACAGAGTGAAGTAAGCGAGAAAAATAAAGGCCTTTACAGTATACTAACACATATATATGTAATTTAGAAAGATGGTAATGATAACCCTATATGCAAAACAGAAAAAGAGACACAAATGTACAGAACAGACTTTTAGACTCTGTGGGAGAAGGCGAGGGTGGGATGTTTCGAGAGAACAACATTGAAATATGTATGTTATCTATGGTGAAACAGATCACCAGACCAGGTTGGATGCATGAGACAAGTGCTTGGGGTTCGTGCACTGGGAAGACCCAGAGGGATCGGGTAGAGAGGGAGGTGAGAGGGGGGATCGGGATGGGGAATACATGTAACTCCATGGCTGATTCATGTCAATGTATGACAAAACCCACTACATTATTATAAAGTAATTAGCCTCCAACTAATAAAAATAAAAATAAATAAAATCAGCAGAAGAATGTTCTAGAAGTTCCTTCTGCAGCGGATACAAATATCTTTCATTGTTACTCTGTACAGATCTCCTCCTGCTGCTGCTAAGTCGCTTCAGTCTTGTTTGACTCTGTGCGACCCCACAGATGACAGCCCACCAGGCTCTTCTGTTCTTGGGATTCTCCAGGCAAGAATACTGGAGTGGGTGCCATTTCCTTCTCCAATGCACGCATGCATGCTAAGTCACTTCAGTCGTGTCCCACTCTATGCAATCCCATAGACAGCAGCCCAGCAGTCTCATCTGTCCACACGATTCTCCAGGCAAGAATTCTGGAGTGGGTTGCCATTTCCTTCTCCAACAAATCTCCTGAGGAAATTTTTAATATAGTAATAAAAATGTTCTTTTGCTATGAATAAAAAATCTCTATGAAAAAACACAGAATACCATGGTCTTAAAAGTAACAGCAATATGAAATCTTGGGGTTCATTACTCATGTCAGGAGGCTTGGGGAAAGCTAGGGTCTGGAGTAACAATTTTTATTTGGATTTCTAGCAGGGTATGGAACTTTGATGTAGTGCATAGAATGAAAATATCTCTTTATGGTTGTGGTTTCCTTTCTGCACCATCGCCTTATAATCTGAGCATAACCTTAGATTGAAAAAAAAAGTGCACAGTTCCACCAGTTTTAATTTACTGCTTTCCATAGTAATGCAGACTTTATTATGTCTTCAGTGTAGATCATGAAGAATATGTATGTAGCAAGATTTATGTTATGTTAACCTTACATTGGCAGTAAACCTTTTTGTGGGACACTTGATTAGTTTAGTAGAAACAGGCAAAAGTTTGACTGCTTAATTTCCAAATACATAGAATTTCATGATATTGCAAATATTTCATTTTTCTGATGTGTTGGTTTAAATTCTGCCCAGCTCCTGTATCACTCATGTGATAGTATATTTTCTGTCACCCATGTGATAATGTATTTTCTCTTATGACTTATCAGACTATACAGACCTCATGATCTTCTTCATTTACTTTCTTACTAATTGCTTCCACTACCAAAATCTTAATGGAGTGAAACAAATGATTCCTTTTGTATACCTTAAATGTACTGAATAGCCCAGTAATTTAAATTTCATAAGGATACATTTCTTTCTATTCTGCCCTACAAACATGGTTATGTGGGTTGAAATGATATTTTCAGTTGATGTGGGAACTTAATGTATTTTGTAATAGAGAATACTAAATTATTTAACAGACAGTATTTTGGCATACTTTTGAATACTTTTTGAATGCTTTTATTGATCCTAATTTCTCATAAAAATATTTCAGGACAAAATTCTGATATACTTAAGCTCCAAACAATTACTCTTTCTTTACTTTATCAGTGGCTATAAATGGGATATTGAGTAAAGAGCTCTATACAATTTTTTTAAATGGATATCTTATCTCATTTATGCTCTTCTTATTCATAGGTGCCTTCAAGTATTATAAAACTCTCTATTATTTCATAATTATATCTTATTACACCAATAGAATGAATTTTATTTATTTGGCTATGAAAACAATTGAAGTGGCCTAATCATAGCCTGTGACAGAGTTAAAAACATAATTTTAAAATTTACTTTAAATACTAAAACTTGCTGCAACTAATCTAGTTTGTGAGTGCTTCCTCTACAGAACAAAAGTTACCATTTGTCTTTGCTTTGAATCCTTGTAAATCAAAATCTTTTAAAACCACTAAATTTCTGTTGGGTCATGTAAAATATAACTCTTTGGAAAGAGTGCTAAAATGAAATTAAACCTACTATAATTCACTTCGATGTAATCCAGATATTTTGCCAAATTTTCTTCTTTTATCATGTGTACTTCATAGAAATCTTTTAGCGAAAGATTTTAGCACAACAAAGATATTGAATAACATTTTAGTAACTGTCCTATTGTGTTTCTAACTTTATAAATTATTAATTACTACAGAAATTTCACTCTATTTTTTAAATATGTAATTGTAAATGTATTTGTTTGGCTGTGCCAGGTCTTAGCTGTGGCATGCAGGGTCTTTAGTCTTCATTGCAGCATGCAGGATTTTTATTTGAGGCATGTGGGATTTAGTCCCCTGACCAGAGGTCAAACCCAGGCCCCCTGCATTGAGATTGTGCAGTCTTAGTCACTGGACTATTAGGGTAGTCCTTGATTCTGTTTTTTTAAAAGCCTGCATCTAGGATGTTATCTAATGATGGGAGCATTTCATTTACTAAAGTGAGGCCTGGTATAAGATTTAGTTATATATAAGTAATCTTGAGTGATCTAAATTACAATGGCAACCTAAAGTATCTTTTCTTATCCTTTTCACAGAACAAATTGTCTATAAATATTTGGATCTTGTTAGAGTACTGGATGAAGTAGTAACCTGAATTTTTTTTCTGATCCATAATATGCATTTAGGAAAGGTTTTTTAATTATTAAAAAGCACCTTTTTTCCCCTTCTTTTTCTATATTTTAGACAAAGCAAAGTGAAGATTGCTGAGGAAGCAAATGCTCAAAAATATAAAATTGAAAAGTCATTGGACAAATAATTTTCTGACTGCTAACTGACTCAGGTATAATAGGGCTTCTCGCTCAGCTATAGTACACATTTATGAAGAACAAAGAATAGGGAAGTGCCCCCAAATCCGTATATCTTTTTTCCCTGAGGGCATTGAAGTTTAAGGGGGTTTTTAAAAAAGATACTTCCTCAAGACTTTTAGAAATGTGGAGACAAGTAACCTAAATCCTTTTTCGAAAGGGCATTTTTTTAACTTCAAAGATCCTACAGAATTCTAGAGCTGAAAATCACCTGTTCCAGAAATTATTTTATTATAACCAGAATATAGGGCTTCCCCAATGGCTCAGTGGTAAAGAATCCACGTGGAATGCAGGAAATGCAGATGTGGGTTCGATCCCTGGGTCAGGAAGATTCCCCTGGAGAAGGGCACAGCAACCCACTACAGTATTTTTGCCTGGAGAATTCCATGGGCAGAGGAGCCTGGGGTATTCCATACACGGGATGGCAAAGAATCAGACATGACTGAAGCAACTGACCCCACATACTATCAACTAGAAAATAATTTTTTAAAAGATAGTAAAAGAACACTACATATCACCCTATATATGTGTTGATGCTCTTGCAGTTTTTTTTTTTCCAAAATACTTCAACTCTCCTCACATCTGTGTTCTGTCAACATGACCCCATACACTGCCCTATGGATAACTGAAGCATTTAGTTAGGAACATAATAATAGACATTTTTTCAAGATGTTTGGGGTCCGTGCACATCGTAAAATCCCATAAGTTTCTTTCCTGATTGTGTATTAAGCCATACACAGTCCTAGCTTATAATACCAACTACATCTTTACAAACATTCTCAACTATCTTATAATATCCTGAGGCAACAGTAGAGACCACAGAGGAGAGTTTCCCCAAAGAGTAGATATGCATGTTAAAATGAAAACTTTGACCTCTGTGTGAAGTTAGATGGTTAAATCATGAATACTTTCTGCTCTTTCATCCCCTGTTCTCTCTTGCTCTTTTCTCTGATCATTTGGTACATATTTTTATTTAAAATAATAATGCATAATATGTAAATCATGAGTTACATAATGAGGTACACATTCTTATCTTATCCATCCTGACCTTTTTTCCTTTGGCCTAATAAAAGTATTAACCACATAGACTAGTCACCAACAATTTAAACCTTACCACAATTCAGGGAAATGATTGAATCAGTTCTAATGAGATGAAACTGGAGCCCATTATGCAGAGCGAAGTAAGCCAGAAAGATAAAGACCATTACAGTATACTAACACATATATATGGAATTTAGAAAGATGGTAATGATAACCCTATATGCAAAACAGAAAAAGAGACTCAGATGTATAGAACAGACTTGTGGACTCTGGGAGAAGGCGAGGGTGGGATGTTTCAAGAGAACAGCATTGAAACATGTATATTATCTAGGGTGAAATAAAGTGCCGTTTTTATAGATAAGACTACTGAGGAAAAGCTGTTTGATTGTGTGCCTATCACAGAACTGGCTAGTAGCAAAGCAGAAACAAAATCTCTTAATCTTTCCACTTCTGGCTTTTCTTTAATGCTATCATCCTTGTTTTATTTAATATGAGGAAGTATGGCTCAACTTTAAAATGCATATTCTGCCATTTAAACCTCCCTTTCTTTGTTCCTTTTTGAATGGAAATCAGGAAAATTGATAATAAAAATACTACAATAAAAGTAATAGTAAATGTTGTTTCTGGCTCAGGTAGCAAATATATAGAAATTCAATAGATTAGAAAATACATAAATGCATAATAATTTCAAACATTAAAATAAAGAAAACCCTAATGATAAAATTGAATTAGCATTGGAAGAAATCTTTTATTTTTTTATTTTCTGAAGTAGTAGCTTGTTCTGACTTAAATATGTGCATATTTATTTAAAATGAAAAGTAGTAAAATGATTGACATATGATTAACAACTGTTCTTCTAATTACCAACATATTTGGTTCTCACTTGCACTTATGAAATATGCTACTAAAGATTTAGAAAGTATAATATTTTTGTATCTCAATGTCTTAAAATGTACCAATATTTTCAGTATTTTAAATAACTGAAAAAAAGAAGATTGAATATGTTTCTTTTTGGCAGGTTCAGTAAGATGATTAATAACAAGAATGTGGCAGCATGAACAAACTATATGTATTGAGTTTTTAGAAATCTTATAATTTTGATGCTTTTCTAATAAGAAGTGGCCCATAGGCCCAACTGCAATAATTATTACATTTATGTACATGACAGAGATTACATGGTATTAGGCTTTTAAAATATAAATATATTTATTTTAATTGAAGGCTAATTACTTTACAATATTGTAGTGGTTTTTGCCACATATTGACATGAATCCACCATGGGTGTACATGTGTTCCCCATCCTGAATCCCCCTCCCACCTCCCTCTGTTTCCCATCACTCTGGGTCTCCCAGTGCACCAGCCCCGAGCACCCTGTCTCCTGCATCGAACCTGGACTGGTGATTCGTTTCACATATGATAATAGACATGTTCAAAAATCATTTTTTTTTAAATAGGCAAATGACTTTAAAAAAATAGGCAAATGGCTCCACTGACCCATTTTCTGAGGTGTGGGAGGCCCATGAGGTCCGTGAAACATTGCAGGGATTTCTGTAAAAGACATATGTGACCACTGGGAGCCATTGGGAGATTAGTTTAGCATGGATTTCATGAGCAATTTATTCGAGACTTTATTCTCGTTCACACAAGACTGCTCAACAGGATGCCTTTGATTCTCTGGAATCAAAAGGTGAGTAGCATGTGAATGGCATTTAGTACTTATGTAGTCTGTTCCCTGGAAATCCCCTACATCTTACTATTTAATAGCCTACTATTAATACAAAGGAAAACCATAAAAAACATGCAAAGGCAGTGAATGTTTTTAAAGAGTGGAGGAAACTGGATCATTTCAGTTCTAATTTAACTTTTTCATTTTAGATATTATTTTTCTTCACCTTTGAGTTTTTGACAAAGCCACTAGTGGTTTACATTTTAAAGCTACTAAAGGTCAAACTTCAAAATAATAAATTCTCTAATGGGAAGAAATACACTTAGATGGCTTAATTGTAGGGCATGCGTTTCTGTATAATAAAGGGCTATCCTGTTCCATGAATCCTTTTGTTAACTAATTACAGCCTGTTCCCAAGATTTGAATTCTACTCCTTTCTTAGATAACTAGCATGAATGAGAGAAAATGGACTCTGCCTTGAGCCCTTGTTCATTTATGTTGTTTCCTGTTTACTTGTGTTACATTAATAATCAGAATTTTATTTTGCCATAATTTAATGTGCAGCTACTCTGTGTTGGACACTCTATAATCAAGATAAATTAGATATGGTCATTGCTTTCAAAATTTTCAAAGTCTAATTGGCAATAAACATGTAAAATATTGAAATACAGTATGATAAAATCGATACACAAAGGGCTCAGAGCCTTTTTGTGTTTTCTGTATCCCTCCAAATAGGATATGTATATATGCTTGAGTGAAGGCAATACTTGGGTAACATCCGTATAGAAGGCAATGCTTAAGTTCCCAAAGGACAATTGATGGGTTGTTCATTCTGAATAGGGAGACTAGTGTACACAAATGCACAGAGATATAAAAAAAGATTATGGTATCAGGCAACGGCTAATGGCTCAGTACAGGATTCCTGAGAAAAGTGGTGTAAGAGGAGACTTAAAATTAGTCAGGATCTAGTCTGTCTAAAGTGACTTTGCATACCGCTCTAAGTATTTTATAATTTATTCTATAGATTATATGGTGCTACTAGTGAATAATTTTAAACATATAACTGAAATAGGCATCTGTGTTTGAGAATATTTCCTTGCTGATAATGAGCAGGGTAGATGCATGGAATGAGGTGTGAAGAGGTAACAGTTGGAAGTCGTGTGGGCTTTCAATGCTATCTCTGTCACTAATGCAGAGGCAGTGAGATGGAAGAGGAAAGGACACACTGAGTATTATTTCAGAATAATTAACCCATTTTGTTTCTTTTCCATAATATCATATGGTCCAATATGATTTAAAAGTATCTTTGAATGAGAATTCTAGAGTTTCAGGCTCTAAGTATCTATATACATTCCCATTTCACAACTCCCTCTCACTGCAAACCAATGTTCTAACATTAGTGTGGTTACAAATATTAACTCTTTTTCCACTACCTGTCACTACGACAAGCACTGATATTAGGCAAATGAGTTTGCATACCCCTTTCTTGACTCCATTAAGTATCACATATTTTAAACTTTTTTACAATTATAAAGATGAAATATTCCTCTGTTACCTTTCTTTTTACCAACCTTGCACATCACTTTCTTAAACACTTAAAATCCACATCTGGGATCAATTTATTTTTTTTTAGATGCTTTTTACCTTGCATCTCTTAGTATGTAACATTAAACTTATACTACTTTTGTGCTTGTTGATTGTTGGTTTTCTTTCTTACTACCATTAAGATGCAATCCCACTGCTTGGCATACACCACAGAGGAAACCAGAATTGAAAGAGACACAGGTACCCCAATGTTCATCGCAGCACTGTTTATAATAGCCAGGACATGGAAGCAACCTGGATGTCCATTGGCAGACGAATGGATAAGAAAGCTGTGGTCCATATACACAACGGAATATTCAGTTCAGTTCAGTTCAGTCGTTCAGTCATGTCCGACTCTTTGCGACCCCATGAATCGCAGCACGTCAGGCCTCCCTGTCCATCACAAACCCCTGGAGTTTACTCAAACTCATGCCCATCAAATTGGTGATGCCATCCAGCCATCTCATCCTCTGTCATCCCATTCTCCTCCTGCCCCCAATCCCTCCCAGCATCAGGGTCTTTTCCAACGAGTCAACTCTTCGCATGAGGAGGCCAAAGTATTGGAGTTTCAGCTTCAGCATCAGTCCTTCCAATGAACACCCAGGACTGATCTCCTTTAGGATGGACTGGTTGGATCTCCTTGCAGTCCAAGGAACCCTCAAGAGTCTTCTCCAACACCACAGTTCAAAAGCATCAATTCTTTGGCATTCAGCTTTCTTTATACTCCAACTCTCATATCCATACAAGACTACTGGAAAAATCATAGCTTTGACTTGATGGACATTTGTTGGCAAAGTAATGTCTCTGCTTTTTAATATGCTATCTAGGTTGGTCATAGCTTTTCTTCCAATGAGCATCTTTTAATTTCATTTTATTTAATTTTACTTGCCATGAAGTGATGGGACTAGATGCCATGATCTTAGTTTTCTGAATGTTGAGCTTTAAGCCAACTTTTTCACTCTCCTCTTTCACTTTCATCAAGAGGCTCTTTAGTTCTTCTTCTCTTTCTGCCATAAGGGTGGTGCCATCTTCATATCTGAGGTTATTGCTATTTCTTCCTGCAATCTTGATTCCAGCTTATGCTTCATCCAGCCCAGAATTTTGCATGATGTACTCTGCATATAAGTTAAATAAACAGGGTATGACAAAAACCACTGCAATGTTGTAAAGTAATTAGCCTCCAACTAATAAAAATAAATGGAAAAAAAAAAGAAAATATACAGACTTGATGCACTCCTTTCTCAATTTGGAACCAGTCTGTTGTTCCAAGTCCGGTTCTAACTGTTGCTTCTTGATACCACAGCCTACTTCCCTTCTCACTAGATTATTTTAAATTCCACATTATATTACTTTCACAATTTTTAAAATTATGTAAATGCCTCTTTTGGAATGGGCTAGCAATATTCTGTCATCGTAGTAAACAAGAGTCAAAATCAAACCAACATTTCATATTGAATGGTTGTTTAGAGAAAGAAGGCATATACTGTATTACATGGTATTATAAAAGAAAAATTATAACATGATATAGAACAAAGGGATAAAAAATAATCCATACTTAAGCAAATTTCCTCTGAAATGGCAGCATATACTCCTGTCATTCACTGACTTCTTAAAATAAGGATTACATTTTCTCTTCATTCATAGCATCTATGACACCAGCATAGCACCATGTGATCTCATCTGTAGCCATAAACTCAACTATAATCTAAAGACAAATGACTCTTAAGGTGATTTCTCTTCTGAGGTTTCTCCTGAGATCACACTTTTATTCACTGTATATCCACTGGCATGTCCCATTTGCACTTTCTTTTTTTTTTTTTTTTTTTTTTCATTACAGTAGTTTTTGTTATACATTGATATGAATTAGCCATGGATTTACATGTATTCCCCATCCCAGTCCCCCCTCCCACCTCCCTCTCCACCCGATCCCTCTGGGTCTTCCCAGTGCACCAGGCCCGAGCACTTGTCTCATGTACCCAACCTGAGCTGGTTATCCGTTTCACCCTAGATAATACACATGTTTCAATGCTGTTCTCCTGAAACATCCCACCCTTGCCTTCTCCCAGAGTCCACAAGTCTGTTCCATACATCTGAGTCTCTTTTTCTGTTTTGCATATAGGGTTATCGTTACCATCTTTCTAAAGTCCATATATATGTGTTAGTATACTGTAATGGTCTTTATCTTTCTGGCTTACTTCGCTCTGTATAATGGGCTCCAGTTTCATCCATCTCATTAGAAGTGATTCAAATGAATTCTTTTTAATGGCTGAGTAATATTCCATGGTGTATATGTACCACAGCTTCCTCATCCATTCGTCTGCTGATGGGCATCTGGGTTGCTTCCATGTCCTGGCTATTATAAACAGTGCTGCGATGAACATTGGGGTGCATGTGGCTCTTTCAGATCTGGTTTCCTTGGTGTGTATGCCCAGAAGTGGGATTGCTGGGTCATATGGCAGTTCTATTTCCAGCTTTTTAAGAAATCTCCACACTGTTTTCCATAGTGGCTGTACTAATTTGCATTCCCACCAACAGTGTAAGAGGGTTCCCTTTTCTCCACACCCTCTCCAGCATTTATTGCTTGTAGACTTTTGGATAGCAGCCATCCTGACTGGCGTATAATGGTACCTCATTGTGGTTTTGATTTGCATTTCTCTGATAATGAGTGATGTTGAGCATCTTTTCATGTGTTTGTTAGCCATCTGTATGTCTTCCTTGGAGAAATGTCTGTTGAGTTCTTTGGCCCATTTTTTGATTGGGTCATTTATTTTTCTGGAGTTGAGCTGGAGGAGTTGCTTGTATATTTTTGAGATTAATCCTTTGTCTGTTGCTTCATTTGCTATTATTTTCTCCCAATCTGAGGGCTGTCTTTTCACCTTGCTTATTGTTTCCTTTGTTGTGCAAAAGCTTTTAAGTTTCATTAGGTCCCATTTGTTTATTTTTGCTTTTATTTCTGAAGTTCTGGGATGTGGGTCATAGAGGATCCTGCTGTGATTTATGTCGGAGAGTGTTTTGCCTATGTTCTCCTCTAGGAGTTTGATAGTTTCTGGTCTTACATTTAGATCTTTAATCCATTTTGAGTTTATTTTTGTGTATGGTGTTAGAAAGTGTTCTAGTTTCATTCTTTTACAGGTGGTTGACCAGTTTTCCCAGCACCACTTGTTAAAGAGGTTATCTTTTTTCCATTGTATATCCTTGCCTCCTTTGTCGAAGATAAGGTGACCATAGGTTCGTGGACTTATCTCTGGGCTTTCTATTCTGTTCCATTGATCTATATTTCTGTCTTTGTGCCAGTACCATACTGTCTTGATGACTGTGGCTTTGTAGTAGAGTCTGAAGTCAGGCAGATTGATTCCTCCAGTTCCATTCTTCTTTCTCAGGATTACTTTGGCTATTCGAGGTTTTTTGTATTTCCATACAAATTGTGAAATTATTTGTTCTAGTTCTGTGAAAAATACTGTTGGTAGTTTGATAGGGATTGCATTGAATCTATAGATTACTTTGGGTAGTATAGCCATTTTGACAATATTGATTCTTCCAATCCATGAACATGGTATATTTCTCCATCTATTTGTGTCCTCTTTGATTTCTTTCATCAGTGTTTTATAGTTTTCTATGTATAGGTCTTTTGTTTCTTTAGGTAGATATACTCCTAAGTATTTTATTCTTTTTGTTGCAATGGTGAATGGTATTGTTTCCTTAATTTCTCTTTCTGTTTTCTCATTGTTAGTGTATAGGAATGCAAGAGATTTCTGTGTGTTAATTTTATATCCTGCAACTTTACTGTATTCGTTGATTAGCTCTAGTAATTTTCTGGTAGAGTCTTTAGGGTTTTCTATGTAGAGGATCATGTCATCTGCAAACAGCGAGAGTTTCACTTCTTCTTTTCCTATCTGGATTCCTTTTACTTCTTTATCTGCCCTGATTGCTGTGGCCAAAACTTCCAAAACTATGTTGAATAGTAGTGGTGACAGTGGGCACCCTTGTCTTGTTCCTGATTTCAGGGGAAATGCTTTCAATTTTTCACCATTGAGGGTGATGCTTGCTGTGGGTTTGTCATATATAGCTTTTATTATGTTGAGGTATGTTCCTTCTATTCCTGCTTTCTGGAGAGTTTTAATCATAAATGGATGTTGAATTTTGTCAAAGGCTTTTTCTGCATCTATTGAGATAATCATATGGTTTTTATCTTTCAATTTGTTAATGTGGTGTATTACATTGATTGATTTGCGGATATTAAAGAATCCTTGCATTCCTGGGATAAAGCCCACTTGGTCATGATGAATGATTTTTTTAATATGTTGTTGGATTCTGTTTGCTAGAATTTTGTTAAGGATTTTTGCATCTATGTTCATCAGCGATATTGGCCTGTAGTTTTCTTTTTTTGTGGCATCTTTGTCTGGTTTTGGAATTAGGGTGATGGTGGCCTCATAGAATGAGTTTGGAAGTCTACCTTCTTCTGCAATTTTCTGGAAGAGTTTGAGTAAGATAGGTGTTAGCTCTTCTCTAAATTTTTGGTAGAATTCAGCTGTGAAGCCATCTGGTCCTGGGCTTTTGTTTGCTGGAAGATTTCTGATTACAGTTTCGATTTCCTTGCTTGTGATGGTTTTGTTAAGATCTTCTATTTCTTCCTGGTTCAGTTTTGGAAAGTTATACTTCTCTAAGAACTTGTCCATTTCTTCCAAGTTGTCCATTTTATTGGCATAGAGCTGCTGGTAGTAGTCTCTTATGATCCTTTGTATTTCAGTGTTGTCTGTTGTGATCTCTCCATTTTCATTTCTAATTTTGTTAATTTGGTTCTTCTCCCTTTGTTTCTTAATGAGTCTTGCTAATGGTTTGTCAATTTTGTTAATTTTTTCAAAAAACCAGCTTTTAGCTTTGTTAATTTTTGCTATGGTCTCTTTAGTTTCTTTTGCATTTATTTCTGCCCTAATTTTTAAGATTTCTTTCCTTCTACTAACCCTGGGGTTCTTCATTTCTTCTTCCTCTAGTTCCCATTTGCACTTTCATGTAATGGATGTTAAATCAAATTTACCATCATTCCTCCAATCATTAACAGTTTTTTTTTTTAACCGCCTACTTAAGATAAATACCTGTTAGTTTCCTAACCTCTTTTCTCTCATATCTCACATTATTTGTTCCATATAATTAATACATTCTTCATTTAAATATTTTCACAATCTGTCCTCTCATTTCCGTCTTCACTGACATTGCCTTAGTATAGCTACTGTTCTCTATATCTCAGCAAAACATGTCTAACCAATATCTTTATTTCCAGTATTTATCCCCATCTATCAGTTTTCCCTCTGCTATCCTAGTGATTTTTAAAAAATATACAAATTAGACAATGTCAGTACTACTAAGCATTATTCAATGAGTTCCTTAGCTTAGCATGTGAGGCCTGGTGTAATCTGGCATTGGCTGACATTCCAGTCCCATATAAAATCTATTTCTTCACTGAACACTTTCCTTGCTCTACCTAACTAGTTTTTCATGAATATGTCTTAATTTTTCTTATTCTTATATCTTTGCATATGTCATTTACTCTCCAATAAACGTCCTTCTCTATCTCTTTCTCTGCATCAATTCTGTACTCAAATACTTCACTATTGTGTCATGAACTTTAGTCTTCAGGGAAACATTCACAATGCTAGAACCACTTCCAATGGCATCTTTAGATTTTGTGTGTGTGGGGGGGAGGGGAGACAGTTTTTTCTCTTGAGAAAAAAAAATTGTCAAACACCTCTGATATTGAACACTGACAAAATGTCATTTTTTTTTTTACACAGGTATGTTGATATCGATTAGTAGAAATGTAATGCCTTTTAGAAATTCACTTTCTTTCAAATAGTTTGACACATGAAACATTTTCTGAAATTTAGGATTTAGCCAAATCTAGAAATGGCAGCCCACTCCAGTATTCTTGCCTCTAAAATCTCATGGACAGAGGAGCCTGGTGGGTTGCAGTCCATGGGGTCGCAAAGAGTCGGGCACGAATGAGTGACTAACACTTACTTATTTCATATCTTGAACCTTCTTATACCATCTGATATAGTGGTGATTTCTTCTCACTTCATGGCCACAATTTGGATCACTTCAGAACAAATGTTACTTGCCTAATTCTCTAATTCATTATACCTAGTTTAAGTACCAAGAAAATACCATAGTAGCAAAGTCTCCCAGTTTTTCATAACAATATGCTGTTCATGAAATAACTCATCATCCCTTTTATGAAACTAGTCAGACTGGGATGCTTATGTTTTGCAGCTGTATTATTCATTAGAGGGCCCCTTGTTGGCAATTTGCTAACCAAATGAACCTGAAGTACAACAGTGCCCAGGATAACGGTGATTATATCAGAAGTAGAGATTTTGCAACTCAAACATGAAACATTCTGTCATTTTATATTAAAATCTCATAGCTACTGATTATCGTTAAGTTTCTAACTACACAAAAGATAATAAGTAATTTAGAACTGCTATTTTTACTAAAAAAAAACTTTGCAAACCTCAATGGCAATATTTATTACACAAATTATAAAGTCTACCCATCTTGCAGTCTCATTGGTCTTTATAAGTGATTACCCCATTAACTACTTAATATGGAGTATCAAAAACAGCTGTACTAAGTATTGGTTAAAGGCATTAAGCACTAATGAGAATTAGTGAATCATATTAGAAAGAAATTTTTACTCAAAGTTTAGGTCGATGTATATACATTAGAGAATCCACAAAATTGGAGGCTCTGATTACACAGTACTTAAGTTTGTTTTTTTTTTAATTTTTCCCCTTGGTATAGGTATAACTAAATTTAATTAGTCAAATGCCTCATTTTACATTACTCATATAAATCAGTAATTAATTATACCCAAATGTTACAATGTGACCTATATACATTTTACCTTAAGTGTTAGGAAAGAATCAGTTAGTTACATAGCTGAGTGATTATTGATCCGTTCTCATATTTGCATCTTAAGTCAGACGAGCTAATATGAAATTCACAAGGATCACAAATTGATAATTTTCAATATTCTTAAGTGATCTATAAGAAAAATTGATTGGTGGTTTATCTTGAAATATATCAAACTGAAAACTTTCATGAAGAGAGTTGCCTTAGAAACTTTCTTTGTTTTGATAACAGAATTGAGTTAGCCTTCTTAAGAGTGAAATTTTTATATGTAGACCCCTTACCTTAAAGGCTGTACTACTTTTTTATTTTTAGATACAATAAAGTCATGATATGAAAATTAGGTCTAAGTAATTGCTCTGATTCTAAATGGTGGGCATATTAAAATGTATGTATTAATTTATATGTTTGGCACAACTTTATGCTTAATATGGAAATTTGTTTTCTAGCAATGTATTTGGTATAACACTTGAAAGAAGTTTTGTCCTGACTGAAAATATGCAGTTGATGTAAAAATTTTTATTAAAGCAAAAAATGGACATAAGAAAAATGATCATTTTGCAATGTCTTTAGTTGTTGCACTTGGTAATAAATAGCCCTGAATGTGTTTGAGCACTTGTTGATGAGATGTGGAAGTAGCAAAATAAATTGTAGAATATGTTGAGTGAAAAACTGAGCTTGAAAGAGATTTCACATCAATAGTTTTATAAAGAGGAAATATATTTGGCTTAATATTGTTTTCCATTGCTTTATTTTTCCTGGAAAATTTTTTCTTCCAATGAAAGTTTATGTATGACTTTCAATAAATTATGAACAACTCAATACAGGAGACAGAATAACCCTTTCAACCTTCAGTTGAAATTGTAGTCTTCTAATTCTCAGAGGAAAAGAAACCATTCTAATATAATGCATCATTTTCAGCTCTACAAGATGATTTGTTGCTTTAAAAAAAATCTAATCCTTATGGAAGAAAAATGCAAGATGAACTTTATTACTAAAAGCAATTAAGTGAAAATTAGATAATCACAAGGTGAGAAAAGCTCATCAATTAGAAAACTAGAAAAACACAGCAGGCTTTCAAAGATGAAATACTTAGGAAAAAGCAGATATATGTAATAGTTGTTATGACAAAGTCAATATTAATTGCAAAGTTACTGAATATTAAAGTAATGGTATCTTTTTGTAAATATAAATGGATACATTTTGGGAAAAGGATTACTTTGTAAATCTTAGATCTGAGGACTTTATTTCCTATTCATTTTATTTCCAACCCTCTTTTCTTCTTCCTTTAAAGGTCTCCTTAAGCAGTAAAAAGTTTTTCCCTCCTTATGGCTATTAAAGAATATACACATATTCCATTTTATATTAATCCATTTTTTTAATACAGCTAAACTCATTTCATCATAAAAGGTCATATTTAAGAAACCAAAAT
The DNA here is from genome assembly GCF_023699985.2 of Odocoileus virginianus. NCBI lineage: Eukaryota > Metazoa > Chordata > Mammalia > Artiodactyla > Cervidae > Odocoileus > Odocoileus virginianus. The sequence goes on along the minus strand of NC_069708.1, from coordinate 41,302,442 downwards.
GAGCTCCAAAGTGGTTATGCCCATGTTCAGAGGCTGAGAAAGGAAATGTATTAATCTACAAAATTTGTGTTGTGTCTCACTTAGTACTCTTATTGAACCCTTTATGCCAAAACCATTTGGTGACAGCTTTTGACGCTGCTGTAACATACATTTACAAGATAGTCTTATGAGTTTCATTAGTTATTAGTGAAATTGTGTTTTGAAAGTCATTTATTAGCATTATTAAAAAGCTTAAAATGTAAATTATTTAAAAATCTTGCGGTGAAAAAAGCAATATTTAATGCTTTTAAAAACAATGAATCCTTTCCTGAAATTCTTTTTTTTTTACATTTAAAAATTGTGTTTAATATATATTAAAATAAAAGGCACACACCCCTATACTCTTTCAAAACATCCTGTTTGCCTCATGTAGAGGTGAGAATGCTCTGGAAGTTCCCTCTTGTCAGCTTTTTTCTTTCTTTATAATTGAAGGATAATTGCTCTACAGAATTTTGTTGTTTTTTGTTAAACCTCAGCATGAATCGCCATAGGTATATATATATATCCCCTCCGTTTTGAACCTCCCTCTCATCTCCCTCCCCATCCCAACCCTCTAGGTTGATACAGAACCCCTGTTTGAGTTTCCTGAGCCATACAGAAAATTCTCGTTGGCTATCTATTTTACATATTGCAATGTAAGTTTCCATGTTACTCTTTCCATACATCTCACCCTCTCCTCCCCTCTCCCCATGTCCAAAAGTCTATTCTCTATGTCTGCTTCTCCATTGCTGTCCTGTAAATAAATTCTTCAGCACCGATTTTCTAGATTCCGTATATATGCCTTAGTATACGATATTTATCTTTCTCTTTCTGACTTACTTCCCTATGTATAATAGGTTCTAGGTTCATCCACCTCATTAGAACTGACTCAAATGTGTTCCATTTTATGGCTGAGTAATATTCCACTGTGTATATGTACCACAGCTTCTTTATCCATTCATCTGTTGATGAACATCTTGTTTACTTCCATGTTCTAGCTATTGTGAATAGTGCTTCAGTGAACAATGGGATACATGCGATTTTCAATTTTGGTTTTCTCAGGGTATATGCCTAGGAGTGGGATTGCTGAGTCATATGGTGCTTTTATCCCTAGTTTATTCTTTAATGAATCTCCATACCATCTTCCATAGTGGCTGTATCAATTTACATTCCCACCAACAGTGCAAGAGTATTCCCTATCCTCCACACCCTCTTCATCACTTATTGTTTGCAGATTTTTTGATCATGGCCAGTCTGAATGGTGTCAGGTGATATCTCATTGTAGTTTTGATTTGCATTTCTCTAATAATGAGAGATGTTGAGCATCTTTTCACGTATTTGTTAGCCATGTGTATGTCTTCATGGAGAAATGTCTATTTAGGTCTTTTCCCCAGTTTTTGATTGGGTTGTTTGTTTTTCTGGCATTGAGTTTATGAACTGCTTGTATATTTTGGAAATTAATCCTTTGTCAGTTGTTTCATTTGCTATAATTTTCTTCCATTCTGAGTGCTATTTTTTTCACCTTGATTATAGTTTCCTTTGCTTTGCAAAAGCTTTTAGGCTTGATCGGGTCCCACTTGTTTACTTTTTTTTTTCTTTTTTTTTTTCTGTTACTCTAGGAGGTGGGTCATAGAGGATCTTGCTTTGATTTATGTCATTGAGTGTTCTGCCTATTGCCTATGTTTTCCTCTAAGAGTTTTATGGATTCTGGTCTTACATTTAGGTCTTTAATCCATTTTGAGGTTATCTTTGTGTATGGTGTTAGGAATTGTTCTAATTTCATTCTTTTACATGTAATTTTCCAGTTTTCCCAGCACCATTTATTGAAGAGGCTGTCTTTGCCCTATTGTATATTCTTTCCTCCTTTGCAAAAAATAGGCATCCATAGTTGCATGGGTTTATTTCTGGGCTTTCTATCTTGTTCCATTGGCCTGTACTTCTGTTTTTGTGTCAGTATGTTACTGTCTTGATGATTGCAACTTTGTACAATTATCTGAAATCAGGAAGGTTGATTCCTGCAGCCCCATTCTTCTTTCTTAAGACGGCTTTGGCTATTCGGGGTCTCTTGTGTTTCCATATGAATTGTGAGATTTTTTGTTCTAGTTCTGCAAAAAAATGCCATTGGTAATTTGATAGGGATCACATTGACTCTGTAGATTGCATTTGGTAGTATATTCATTTTCACAATATTGATTCTTCTTACCCAGGAACATGGACTATCTCCCCATCTGTTTATAGTGTCTTTGATTTCCTTCATTAGTGTCTTATAATTTTCTGTGTACAGTTTTTTTTTTTTTTTTGCCTCCTTAGGTAAGTTTATTCCTAGATATTTAATTCTTTTTGTGGCAATTGGGATGGGTTGCTTAATTTCTCTTTTTGATTTTTCATTGATTTCATATAGAAATGCAAATGGTTTCTCTGTATTGATTTTTTTTCCATTTATTTTTATTAGTTGGAGGCTAATTTCTTTACAATATTGTAGTGGTTTTTGTCATACATTGAAATGAATTAGCCATGGATTTACATGTATTCCCCATCCCGGTCCCCCCTCCCACCTCCCTCTCCACCCGATCCCTCTGGGTCTTCCCAGTGCATCAGGCCCGAGCACTTGTCTCATGCACCCAACCTGGGCTGGTGATCTGTTTCACCCTAGATAATATACATGTTTCAATGCTGTTCTCTTGAAACATCCCACCCTCGCCTTGTATTGTGTGACTTTGCTGAATTCACTGAGTAGCTCTAGCAACTTTCTGATACTATCTTCAGGGTTTTCTATGTACAGTATCATGTCATCTGCAAACAATGAGAGCTTTACTTCTTTTCAGATCTGGATTCCTCTTATTTCTTTTTCTTCTCTGATTACTGTAGCTAGGACTTCCAGAATTATGTTGAATAATAGTGGAAAAAGTGGACACACTTATCTTGTTCCTGATTTAGGGGGAATGCTTTCAGTTTTTCACCACTGAGAATAATGCTTGCTGTAGGCTTATCATATATGGCCTTTGCTATGCTGAGGTAGGTTCCTTGAATGCCCATTTTTTAAAACAGATTTAACAAAAAATTGGTGCTGCTTTTGTCAAAGGTTTTTGCTGCATCTGTTGAGATTATCATATCTTTCAATTTGTTAATATGTGGTGTATCATATTGATTGATTTGTGTATATTGAGAATCCTTGCATTTCTGGAATAAACCCAACTTGATCATGGTGTGTGAGCTTTTTGATGTGTTGCTGAATTCTGTGTGCTAAAATTTTGTTGAGGATTTTTGAATCTATGTTCATCAGTGATGTTGGCCTGTAGTTTCCTTTTTTTTGTGTGTTGTCTTTGTCGGTTTTGATATCAGGGTGATGGTGGCCTCGCAGAATGAGTTTGAAAGTGTTCCTACCTCTGCAGTTTTTTTGAAAGAGTTTTAGAAGGATAGGCATTAGCTCTTCCCTAAATGTTTGATAGAATTCTCCTGTGAAGCTATCTGGTCCTGGGCATTTGTTTTTTGGGAGATTGTTGATCACAGCTTCAATTTCAGTGTTTGTAATTGGGTTGTTCATAATTTCTATTTCTTCCTGCTTCAGTCTTGGAAGATTGGACTTTCCCAAGAATCTGTCCATTTCTTCCAGGTTACCCATTTTATTGCCATATAATTGTTCATAATAGTCTCTTATAATACTTTGTATTTCTGTATTGTCTCTTGTAATCTCTCCAAGTCTGGCTAAGGGTTTGTCAGTTTTGTTTATCTTCTCAAAGAACCAGCTTTTAGTTTTCTTAATCTTTACTATTGTTTCCTTCATTTCTTTTTCATTTATTTCTGTTCGGATCTCTATGATTTCTTTCCTTCTACTAATTTGTTTTGTTCTTCTTTTTCCAGTTGTTTTAGGTGTAGATTAGTTAAGCTGTCTATTTGATGTTTTTCTTGTTTTTTGATGTAGGATTGTATTGCTACAAACTTCCCTCTAAGAACTGTTTTGGCTGCACCCCATAGGTTTTGAGTTGTCTTGTTTTCATCGTCATTTGCATCTAGAATTTTTTTTGTTTTCCCTTTTGATTTCTTCAGTAACCTGATGGTTGTTTAGAAACGTATTTTTTAATCTCCATGTGTTTGTGTTTCTTATAGTTTTTTTTTTTCTTGTAATTTATATCTAGTCTCAGCGTTTTGGTTGGAGAAGATGCTTGATACAATTTCAATTTTCTTAAGTTCACTGAGGTTTGATTTTTGACCCAAGATGTGGTCTATCCTGGAGAAAGTTCCATGTGCACTTGAGAAGAGGGGGTATTCTTCTGCATTTGGATGGAATGTCTTGAAGATATCAGTTAGATCCATCTCATTTAATGTATCATTTAAGACTTGTGTTTCCTTATTAATTTTCTGTTTTGATGATCTGTCCATTCATGTGAGTGGGGTGTTAAAGTCTCCTACTATTATTGTGTTACTGTCAATTTCTCCTTTTCTGTCTGTTGGTGTTTGTCTTATGTATTGAGGTGCTCCTATGTTGGGTGCATAGATATTTACAATTGTTATGTCTTCCTCTTGGACTGATCCCTTGATCATTATGTAGTGTCCTTCTTTATCTCTTGTAATCTTCTTTACTTTAAGGTCTATTTTGTCTGATATAAGGATTGCTATTTCAGCTTTCTTTTGCTTCCCATTTATATGTAACATATTTCCATCCTCTCCCTTTCAGTCTATAGGTCTCCCTGTCCATCACCAACTCCCAAAGCTTACTCAAACTCATGTCCTTCCAGTCATTGATGTCATCCTACCATCTTATGCTGTGTCGTCCCCTCCTCCTCCCGCCTTCATTCTTTCCTAGCATCAGGGCCTTTTCCAATGAGTCAGTTCTTCCCAACAGGTGGCCAAAGTATTGGAGCTTCAGCTTCAACATCAGTCCTTCCAATGAATATTCAGGACAGATTTCCTTTAGGATTTACTTGTTGGATCTCCTTGTAGTCCAAGGGATCCTTTAAGAGTCTTCTCCAATACCACAGTTAAAAAACGTCAATTCTTTGGCACTCAGCTTTCTTTATAATCCAACTCTCACATCCATACATGACTACTGGAAAAATCATAGCTTTGCTAGATGGACCTTTGTTGGCAAAGGAATGTTTCTGCTTTTTTATATACTGTCTAGATTGGTCATAACTTTTCTTCCAAGGAGCAGGAGTCTTTTAACTTCATAGCTTCAGTCACCATCTGGAGTGATTTTGGAGCCCTCCAAAATAAAGCCAGACACTATTTCCACTGTTTCCCCATTTATTTGCCATGAAGTGATGGGACTGGATGCCATGAACTTAGTTTTCTGAGTGTTTAGTTTTAAGTCAACTTTCTCACTCTCCTTTTTCACTTTCATCAAGAGGCTCTTTAGTTCCTCTTCACTTTCTGCCATAAGCGTAGTGCCATCTGCATATCTGAGGTTATTGATATGTCTCTCAGCAATCTTGATTCCAGCTTGTGCTTCATTCAGCCCAGCATTTCGCATGATGTACTCTGCATATAAGTTAAATAAGTAGGGTGACAATATACAGTCTTGACACACTCCTTTCCTGTTTTGGAACTACTTCTTCTTCAGGGACACCTATAATTCAAATTTTGGCTCATTTGATATTGTCACAGAGGTCTCTGAGACTATCCTCATTTCTTTTCATTCTTTTTACTTTATTTTGCTCTTCAGAAGTTATTTCCACCATTTTATCTTCCAGCTCACTGATTCATTCTTCTCCTTCAGACATTCTGCTAGTGATTCGTTCTAGAGTATTTTTAATTTCAGTAATTTTGTTGTTTGTGGATATTTATTCTTTAATTCTTCTTGGTCTTTGTTAATTGATTCTTATCTATTCTCCATTCTGTTCCAAGGTTTTTGATCATCATTACTATCATTATTCTGAATTATTTTTCAGGCAGCCTGCCTATTTCCTCTTCATTTATTTGTATTTCTGTGTTTCTAGTTTGTTCCTTCATTTGTGTAGTATTTCTCTGCCTTTTCATTATTTTTTTTTAACTTATTGTGTTTGAAGTCTCCTTTTCACTGGCTTCAAGGTTGAATTTTTTCTTCCTTTTGGATTCTCGTCTCCTAAGGTTGGTCTAGTGGTTTGTGTAAGCTACATATAGGGTGAGATTTGTGCTGAGTTTGTTGTTGTTGTTGCTGTTGTTTGTTTTTCCTCTGATGGGTAAGGCTGAGTGAAGTGGTGATCCTTTCTTTTGATGATTGGTTTTGTATTTTTGTTTTGTTTGTTGTTTAAGTGAGGTGTCCTGCACAGGGTGCTACTGGTGGTTGGGTGTCACCATGTCTTTCATTCAAGTGGTGTCCTTTGTGTAAGTTCTCACTATCTGATACTCCCTAGGGTTAGTTCTCTGGTAGTCTAGGATCTTGGAGTCAGTGCTCCTACTCCAAAGACTCAGGGCTTGATCTTTAGTTTTGCATGGTTCCATATATTCTTTTCCACTGGTCAGGTACTCCACTCTCAGCTGGTGTTCTGCATGGACTTCTGTGTTTGAAAGTGTATTCCTGAATTATCCATGGAGAGAGTTGTATTCCACATCCACCTACTCCTCTGCCATCTTGTTCCTGGCTCTCTTGTCAGCTTCAGTTACTGGGAGAGAGATTTCCACAGCCCATGATGTAAAATGCTTAGACTCACTGATCAGGGAAGGATACCTGGTGAGCCTAGGAAGGCAGCACCCTCTTTCCTGAAATTCTAATGCCATGTCAACAGAAGGAAGTCATCTTATCTAGCAAAGTCTTCAAATTGGTATCTGATCACTAATTTCATTTTAATAAATTTTTTTTTGTAAAAAAAATATTTTTTTTCACATAATTAGGCCTCAGTACTGATCAGTATAGTGTCCCGTAAGAAATTATTGTTTCCAACAATTTACCTATAATTGGTTCTGTGCTTATACAATAATATCCTGACTGATGAGCTTTTTATAAGAAGTAGATAGGTAGGAAAAAGTATCTAAAGGTGCAATTTGCTTTGAGGAGACATTTTTGAAAGAATATCTAGTTATGGATTTTATTTCCAAAGGTGATTATAAACAATTTATTCATCCTTACATTATGGAAATAATACATTTGGAAAAGTTGCTATGATGTTTATGAACAATAAAATTGGAATTTATTCTAACTATAGCTTAGTAACTTTGTTGTTGCTAACAATTGGTTGGTTCCATAATCTATAAGGAAAACACACAGATAAAATAGTCAGGTGTAGAGCAGTGTTTTCTAATTTATTGTCAAGTTAGCATTGTCATTATCTAGCATTTTTCTCAAGAATTATTGTTAGGCATTGTATGTGGAGATGGTTTCAGTTTAGTGGTGTACCACAAAATAGCTATAAACCAAAATACTTGAATACAACTTGCCATAAAATAATAACAGAAAAGAAAACTGTATGCATAATTCTTGGGAAACACAGGATTTGTCTAGAAGATCCATACAATAATGAAACAAACAGGATGTCAGTATTTCTTAAGGTACTTCTCAAATAGTTAAGCAGAACTTGTTATCATATCAAGTACTTTAGAAAGCAAACCATATCAAAATGCTCTCCCTTCTGATGTTTCCTCTACCAAAACCTAGCTAAACTTTGGTATGCATTTGAATGAGAGTGAGATATGTAAAGAGTTTATAGTCTTACTGCATTTATATATTCATCAGAGAGTTGGGAAATTGAAGAAATTAATTATATATTTTACTTGGCAATATCTTGGATATATATATATAATGCCCTAATTTTAATTAAAACTCACACTATTATGAATGCTTTCATACCCATATATTTGAAAGCATTTTCTTGGAGTCCAGATATTGTATTTTAGCAAAGCTTAATCTTTGTCAGATTTAAATACCATGGTGGAGAGCTGACTCTGAATTCAGCAAGACTACTTTCTATCTCTTCATTAAGCTATACTTAAGTGCTTCCTATACATTGGGAATTGTATTGATTAGTAGAGGTAGGGAGATGAATATACACCCGATTCCAGCTCTGTAAAATGCACAGTAGTAAGGTAAGCATGAAAATATAATTTCAGTGCAGTGTATGATTTGGCATGGAAAGCATGAAGAAGTTGCTTCCAGGTAAAAGGAAAGATTCATAAACACTCTCTAGGAGGATCAAAAAGCCATTTATAAAAAAAATGAGATTTGTGCAGTGCCCCAAATGATCAACACGTCACCTAGTAGAAAGAAAAAAATAGCATGTCCTTGGATTTTGGTTCATGAAATAATTTACCCAATTTTGTTCATGGAGTGCTTTTTTCTACTTACTTTTTCAGCGTTTTAAATCAATTCTAATAAAAAAAAATGGCAAGTGTATTTTGGAGAAAGAAGGAAGTATTTTTAAATCGGTTAAGTTAATGTTGGTTCCATTAATTGAACTCTTTTTAAAAATATTCAGCTTCGCACATAACTGATCCCCTAGTGGAAAAAAGCATTCCTCTCAGTCACTACTTTGGAGCAGTTGTTCATGGGAATGCAAGCTGAAATGTTGCCGCCTAGAGGCAGCACACTTTTTAGACACAATTTTTTTTTTTTTTTAATTTTTATTAGTTGGAGGCTAATTACTTTACATCATTACAGTAGTTTTTGTTATACATTGATATGAATTAGCCATGGATTTACATGTATTCCCCATCCCAGTCCCCCCTCCCACCTCCCTCTCCACCCAATCCCTCTGGGTCTTCCCAGTGCACCAGGCCCGAGCACTTGTCTCATGTACCCAACCTGAATTTATTCCTTCATTTGCCTGACTTCTTTTCTTAGTACTAAACAAATGAAAGTCTTCCTACATCTGTGATGCAGTGTAGTATTATGAATAAGAGAAGACATCAGAAATTAAACTACATTTAAACACCACTTTACCATTTGCTACCAGCATACATTTGGACTAGTCACTTTATCAGAGGGTAAGGCTCTTCACTTCTGAAATAAAGATACTATATGTCTTTATATATAAAATTGTGTTATATCCATAAAGTCCATGGCACTATATCTGGCACACTGTATTGTACAGTGTGCCATTTTCTCTATTTTCATAGATATAAGGATTTTCTTTTTGTCTTCAACTTAAAATCTACTTCATTCTCAGAATTCTCTTAATATTTTCATCCAAATTTTTTATGTTCCATATTTTTCTGCTAATACTGAGCCAATTTCTCTGGAGAGACATAATCAACAAAGTGAAAAGACAGCCTATGAAATGGGAAAAATATTTTCAACCCATATATCCAAAAATGTATAAAACCATAAATGAAGGAGCTGTGGGTTCGATCCCTGGGTCGGAAAGATCCCCTGGAGGAGAAAATGGCAACCCACTCCAGTATTCTTGCCTGTAAAATTCCATGGACAGACGAACCTGGTGGGCTGCAGTCCATGGGACTGCAAAGAATCAGAAACAACTGAGTGACTGAGCACAAAATCCAATTTATAATGAGTAAAGGACATGAATAGGTATTTTACCAAAGAAGATATATGAATGGTCAACAAATACATGAAAAGGTGCTTAATATCACTAATCATGAGGTAAATACAAGTCAAAATCATAGATTGCATCTCACAGTTGCTAGAATGACTATCATTAAAAAACAAGAGATAACAAATTCTAGCAAGGATGTAGAAAAAACGGAACACTTGTATACTGTTGATGTGAATATAAATAGTGCAGCCACTATGTAAAACAATTTGGAGAGTCCTCAAAAAATTAAAAATAGAACTACCATATGATCCAGCAGTTCTACATCTGGAACTATATCCAAAGAAAAGGAAAACGCTAAGTTGAAGAGATGTCTGCACCTCCATATTCATGACAGCATTTTTTTCTTTTTTGATTGCAGCTTTTTTGAGATACAATTTATAAACCACACAATTCACCCATTTATTATACCACTGAACAGTTTTAGCGTAATCACAGAGCTATATAACTATCATCACATTCAATTTTAGAATATTTTCATCACCCCAAAAAGAAACCACAAATATTTGACTGTCACTCCCAACCACTCTGTCCTTAGGCAACTTCTATTAACAAACATTCTGTCTCTGGACAGAAAGTTCTACTTTGGATATTTAACATAAGTGGAATCATATAATATGTGGTCCTTTTTAATTGGCTTCTTTCACTTAACATAATGTTTTCAAAGTTCATTCATGTTGCTGCATGTATCCTTTTACAGCCAAATAATATTCCACTGTTTGAAATTTTACAGTTCCATTGTTGTTCCACTCCACAATTTGTGTATCCATTCATCACTTGATGTATATTTGGGTTGCTTCCCCTTTTTTGTCTATTATGAATTATGTTGCCATGAATATTTGTGAAGTTTTTGGGTGAACATGTGTTTTCATTTTTCTTGGATATATGTCTCAGTCAGTTTAGTTGCTCAGTCATCTCTGACTCTTTTTGACCCCATGGACTGCAGCACCCTAGACCTCGCTGTCGATCATCAACTCCTGGGGCTTATTCAAACTCATGTCTATTGAGTTGGTGGTGTCATCTAACCATCTCATCCTCTGTCATCCCCTTCTCCTCATGCTTTCAATCTTTCCCAGCATCAGGGCCTTTTCCAATGAGTCAATTCTTCACATCAGGTGGCCAAAGTATTGTAGTTTCAGCTTCAGCATCAGTCCTCTAATGAGTATTCAGGACTGATATCCTTTAGGATGGACTGGTCAGATCTCCTTACTGTCCAAGGAACTCTCAAGAGTCTTCTCCAACACCACAGTTCAAAAGCATAAATTCTTTGGCACTCAGCTCTCCTTAAACTCCAACTCTCACATCCATGCATGACTACTGGAATAACCATAGCTTTGACTAGATGGACCTTTGTTGGTAAAGTAATGTCTCTGCTTTTTAATATGCTGTCTAGGTTGGTCATAGCTTTTCTTCCAAGGAGCAAGTGCCTTTTAATTTCGTGGCTTCAGTCACCTTCGGCAGTGATTTTGGAATCCCAAAATATAAAGTCTGTCACTGTTTTCATTATTTCCCCATCTATTTGCCATGAAGCGATGGGACTGGATGTCATGATGTTAGTTTTCTGAATGTTGTTTTAAGCCAACATTTTCACTCTCTTCTTTCACTTTCATCAAGAGGCTTTATAGTTCTTCCCTTTCTGCCAGGGTGGTGTCATCTGCATATCTGAAATTATCAAGATTTCTCCTGGTAAGCTTGATTCCAGCTTGTGCTTCATCCAGCTCGGCATTTTGCATGATGTACTCTGCATATAAGGTAAATTAGCAGGGTGTCAATATACAGCCTTACTGTACTCCTTTCTTGATTTGGAACCAGTCTGTTGTTTCATGCCCAGTTCTAACTGTTGTTTCTTGACCTGCATACAGATTTCTTAGGAGGCAAGTCAAGTGGTCTGGTATTCCCATCTCTTTGAGAATTTTCCATAGTCTGTTGTGATCCACACAGTCAAAGGCTTTGGCATAGTCAATAAAGCAGATATAGATGCTTTTCTGGAACTCTCTTGCTTTATCGATGATCCAGTGGATGTTGCCAATTTGATCTCAGGTTCTTCTGCCTTTTCTAAATCCAACTTGAACATCTGGAAGTTCTCGGTTCACATACTGTTGAAGCCTGGCTTGGAGAATTTTGAGCATTACTTTGCTAGTGTGTGAGATACGTGCAATTGTGCAGTAGTTTCAGCATTCTTTGGCATTGCCTTTCTTTGGGATTGGAATGAAAACTGACCTTTTCCAGGCCTGTGACCACTGCTGAGTTTTCCAAATTTGCTGGTATATTGAGTGCAGCACTTTCACAGCATCGTCTTTTAGGGTTTGAAATAACTCAACTGGAATTCCATCTCCTCCACTAGCTTTGTTCATATTGATGCTTCCTAAGGCCCACTTGAGTTCACATTCTAAGATGTCAGGCTCTAGGTGGGTGATCACACTATCATGGTTATCTGTGTCATGAGTATCTTTTTTGTATAATTCTTCTGTGTATTCTTGCCACCCCTTCTTAATATCTTATGCTTCTGTTAGGTCCATCCCATTTCTTTCCTTTATTGTGCTCATCTTTGCATGAAATGTTCCCTTGGTATCTCTAATTTTCTTGAAGAGATCTCTAGTCTTTTCCATTCTATATTTTTCCTCTATTTCTTTTCATTTGTCTTTGAGGAAGGCTTTCTTATCTCTCCTTGCTATTCTTTGGAACTCTGCATTTAGTTGAGTATATGTCTAGGAGTAGAATTTATGAGTCATATGTAACTATGGTAACTGAGGAACTGCCAGATTGTTTTTCAAAGTTGTTTGTATTTTGTTTGCAATCCTTCCAACAATGCATGAAATTTCCAATTTCTCCACATCCTCACCAATACTTGCCATCATCTTTCTTCTTGATTATAGGCATTCTGTTAAGGTGTGAAGTGGTATGTCATTGTAATTTTAATATGCATTTCCATCATATCTAATGATTTTGAACATCCTTTCTTTTGTTTACTGGCCATTTGTGTATCTTCTCTGGTCTAATGTTCATTTAGAAATTGCCTATTTCTAAATTGGGTTGCCTTTTTCCCTCCCATGTGTTGAATCTGTATTATTATTATTTTCTTTTAATTGGAGGATAGTTGGTTTACAATGTTGTGTTGTGCTGGTTTCTGCTATACAGCAATGTAAGTCAGATATAAGTGTATACATACCCCATCCCTTTTGAGCCTCCTTCCCACCCTCCCTATCCCACGCCTCTAGGTCATCACAGAGCACCACACGGCAGGGTTACTTACAATATCCAAGATATTGGGGAAGACTAAGTGGCCATTGACTTATGAATATTAAACATGTGGTACATTTACACATTGAAATATTATTCAACCATAAAAGAAGGAAATACTGCCATTTGCAACAACATGGATGGATGGATGGACTTTGAGGGCATTTTGTTAAGTGAAATAATTTGGGTAGAGAAAGACAAACACCATCCGATCTCACTTATGTGGGATAATAAAAAAAGCCTCATACAAAATGAGATTAGACTTGTGGTTACCAGATGTGGGGGGAGGGAAGTTGGATGAAGGTAGTCAAAATATACAAACTTACTGTTGTAAGACAAATATCTATGATGAAATAAAAATTCATATTTTGAAGGAAAACAAGAAAAATTTAAACATATTTTTTTTCTCCCTATTTGGGCCTCCTTCCTCCCCTGTAGTGTGCTTTGCACATCTGCATTATGTGTTAATATGAACTCCTTAGTGGCAGAAATATTTCTGCTCTACCATAAAGATTAGTTTCTCTTCTTTTGGCATCAACCATGTAATTCCTTACAAGATAACATTCTTTTCTCAGTCCTGTAAGTGGTCATGATGAACCATCACTCACTTTGTATGTGCAGACATCTTTGGTGAACTTTATGTAGAATGCCAATATATAATTTCCCCTACAGATAGCTATTAGAGCAGAACAGAATGATCAGATTAGATACTGGGAAGATATTGGGTCACTCCTAATTGAAGTTCGTAGGTTAAATACTTACTTTTGACCCTATTAAAGTGACTAACTATGTTACTTGTTTTGCCTGCTCTACAAGATTATTGTTTCTTGAATTACCAACTGATAACCGAGACTCAGAAAAAAATTAATAATGATTAGGTGACTTGAAACGATTGACCAAATATACAGTTCTGAACATCATGTGAAATTCTGGGCCGGATGGAATCAAGATCGCCAGGAGAAATATCAATAACTTCAGATACTGAGATGACACCACCCTTATGGCAGAAAGTGAAGAAGAACTTAAGAGACTCTTGTTGAAAGTGAAAGAGGAGAGTGAAAAATTCTGTTTAAAACTCAACATTCAAAAAAACCCTAAGATTATATCATCTGTTCCCAAGAAAAAGAAATGCAAAAAGGCAAAATGGTTGTCTGAGGAGGCTTTACAGATAGCTGACAAAAGAAGAGATGCTAAAGGCAAAGGAGGAAAGGAAAGATATATCTATCTGAATACAGAGTTCCAAAGCATAGTGAGGAGAGATAAGAAAGCCTTTGTCGGTGATCAATGCAAACAAATAGAGCAAAACAACAGAATAGGAAAGACTAGAGATCTCTTTGAGAAAATTAGAGATACCAAGGGAAAGTTTCATGCAAAGATGGACACAATAAAGGACAGAAATGGGATGGACCTAACAGAAGCAGAAGATATTAAGAAGAGGTGGCAAGAACACACAGAAGAACTATACAAAAAGATCTTTATTACCCAGATAACCATGATGGTGTGATCACTCACCTAGAGCCATACATCCTAGAATGCAAAGTCAAGTGGGCCTTAGGAAGCATCTCTACGAACAAAGCTAGTGGAAGTGATGGAATTCCAACTGAGCTATTTCAAATCTTAAAAGATGATGCTGTGAAAGTGCTGCACTCAATATACCAGAAAATTTGGAAAACTCAGCAGTGGTTTTCCTGAGTGGAAAACTCAGGACTGGAAAAGGTCAGCTTTCATTCCAATCCCAAAGAAGGGCAATGACAAAGAATGTTCAAACTACCTCACAATTGCACTCATCTCACACACTAACAAAGTAATGCTCAAAGTTCTCCAAGCCAGGCTTCAACAGTACTTGAATCATGAACTTCCAGATGTTCAAGCTGGATTTAGAAAAGGCAGAGGAAGCAGAGATCAAATTGCCAACATCTGTTGGATCCTAGCAAAAGCAAGAGAATTCCATCAAAACATTTACCTCTGCTTCATTGACTGTGCCAAAGCCTTTGACTGTGTGAATCGCAACAAACTATGGAAAATACTTAAAGAGATGGGAATACCAGATCACTTTATCTACTTTCTGAGAAATCCACATGCACATCAAGTAGACACAATTAGAACCAGACATGGAACAACAGACTGTTTCCAATTGGGAAAGGAGGGCGTCAAGTCTATACATTGTCACCCTACTTATTTAACTTATATGCAGAGTACATTATGTGAAATGCCAGGCTGAATGAAGCACAAGTTGGAATCAAGATTGCCAGGAGAAATATCAATAACCTTAGATATGCAGATGACACCACCCTTATGGCAAAAAGTGAAGAGAAACTAAAGAACCTCTTGATGAAAGTGAAAGACGAGAGTGAAAATGTTGGCTTAAAACTCAACATTCAGAAAAGTAAGATTATGGCATCCATGATCTTCATGAAAAATAGATGGGAAAACAATGGAAACAGTGACAGACCCTATTTTCTTGGGCTCCAAAATCACTGCAGATGGTGACTGCAGCCATGAAATTAAATAACACTTGCTCCTCGAAAGAAAAGCTATGATCAACCTAGACAGACAGCATATTAAAAAACACAGATATTACTTTGTTGACATTGGCCCATCTAGTCAAAGCTATGGTTTTTCCAGTATTCATGTAAGGCTGTGAAAGTTTTACTATAAAGAAAGCTGAGCACTGAAGAATTGATGCTTTTGAAAGGTGGTGTTGGAGAAGACTCTTGAGAGTCCCTTGGACTGCAAGGAGATCAAACCAGTCAATCCTGAAGGAAATCATGCCTGAATATTCATTGGAAGAAATGAATATTTCTGAATGATGTTGAAGCTGAAACTCCAATACTTAGGCTACCTGATGTGAAGGACTGACTCATTAGAATAGACTCTGATGCTGGGCAAGTTTGAAGGCAAGAGGAGAAGGGGATGACAGAGGATGAGATGGCTGAATGGCACCACTGACTCAATGGACATAAGTTTGAGCAAGCTCCAGGAGTTGGTGATGGACAGGGAAGTCTAGTGTGCTGCAGTCCATGGGGCCACAGAGTTTGAGACGACTGAGACTCAATTGAGCTGAAATGATAAACTTATAATAGTTTAACTGTAGATATGGGAAAAAGTAAAAAAAAACCACACTGTTTTGTGGACCATGACAGACTAATAGGACAGGCAGTCCAGAGGTTTTTGGCTACTGTTAACAGGGACTGGTCCAATAATAGCATACCAAGTGTCTGTCAACAGAATCCTCATTTGACCTGGGAATGAATGTTCCTAGTGCCATGGACATACTGATCAGGAAATATCTGACAAATCTTGGTAGAAATATTAACAAGGCCATGAGGGAGGTGATTGTAAAATAAGTAATTTTGCCCATCTTCTAGTTCTGTAAGAATCAAGTCATTAGCAAGTCCAGTTGCTGAAAGATCAGGATGAGGCATTCAGTGCTCTGGGAAAACTGGCAGAACAGGCCATGAGATACTTAAATATTTTCAAAAGAAAAGTTTATAAACTCAGTTTCTTCAGAACAGCATCAAAACATGTATATTATCAAGTGTGAAATAGGTCACCAGTCCAGGTTGGATGCATGAGACAAGTGCTCGGGGCTGGTGCACTGGGAAGACCCAGAGGGATGGGATGGGGAGGGAGGTGGGGGGGGGATTCAGGATGGGGAACACATGTAAATCCATGGCTGATTCATGTCAATGTATGGCAAAAACCACTACAATATTGTAAAGTGATTAGCCTCCAACTTATAAAAATAATTGGGAAAAAAAGGCAATAAACTTAGAAAAAATATTTGCAACTCCAAAAAAAAAAAAAAAAAAACTCAGTTTATTGCATCTTCCTACACTTAGAAAAGCACTAAAACCATTAACTAAGATATCTGTTCCTTGCAAATAGCAGTAAACTTCTACCAAGATATGTACTCGAATGCATGTGTTCCTTCTCTAAAATCACATATATACTGATTTCCCCCATTAACTCTTTGGAACACTCCTTAGAGCTTTCTGAAATATGTCTGCCAGGTTATAATCCTCAGGTTGGTTTGAATAAAATTTTTTATTTCTTAGATTGACTATTGATTAACTTTATTGGTACACAAATACTACGTATATAACATACAATGTGATGAGTACAGTTAATGCTGCTGTATGGTATTCGAAAGTTATTAAAAGAGTAGACCCTAAGAGTTCTCATCACAAGGGAGCAAACCTTTTCTTTTTTTTCTTCTCTTTTTTGTATCTCCATGAGATGATGGGTGTTAACTAAACTTATTGTGGCAGTTACTTCACAGTATATGTTAATCAAATCATGTTGTATAACTTAAAATTATACAGTGATGAATGTCAATTATATCTCAACAAAGCTGGAAAAAATATATTCACTTTAATTTAAACTCTTTAAAAAGAAAGAAAATCATGAAATTTACTACCTAAAAATAATCTGGAGATCAAATTCTTTTGTATTTGACTTTTACAATATGATATAACTATCAGGCCATTTAATTCGGGAGAGGTGTGGCATTCTTTGGTATTTCCACTATTTCCAGTGGTGGGAATCAATTCAGATGACCAAGAGCACTTGGGAACAGTGCACAGGGCTTCATTCTAACAAATTTCAGTGACTGTGCAGCTTTCTATTTGATGATAGCAACTATATTTCTGCCACACTGATGGAAATCTCTGCAGATAAGGATGCTGTCAAGAGACTATTGCTATTTTAAAACATTCAGCACTTCTAAAAACATTATCGGCTGTTGTTCGCTTACTTTTCATTGTCTCATTCCTTTTGTAAACCCCAGATTAGGACCTAGTGTAATTAAGGATAGTAGCATGCTTATAATAAACCTTGGGTCTTCCTTCCCAGGAAAAAAATGATTGCTTTCCCAGCTTTCCTCAAATAATAGCTTGGTATAGTTACTCTGAGGGTTATGAATAGTAAGTAATCCCTTAAGGGATGTAGCTAGCATATTGAAATCCAAGTTACAGAATAAAATCTATTCACTGGGGAGAAAGGAGAGGTTCAGTTTTTTAAAAGGACATTTTGCTCTTTTAAAAACAAGTTTAGTAAATCAATCATGGTGGCAGAATACTGACAGAGGAAACTTCTATCTCAAGATCTAGTGGTGCCCACCAAAGAAACTAGGGAAGGTATCTACTGAGAATATTTAGATGAGAATATAAAGGAATAGCTGATGTTTTAAAGATAAGTATCAGTTCAGTCACTCAGTCATATCTTACTCTTTGTGGCTAATGGACTGCACCATGCCAGGCTTCCCTGGCCATCACCAACTCCTGGAGCTTGCTCAAACTCATGTTCATCCAGTCAGTGATGCCATCCAACCATGTCATTCTCTGTCGTCCCCTTATCCTCCTGCCTTCAATCTTTCCCAGGATCAGGGTCATTTCCAATGAGTCAGCTCTTCACATCAGGTGGCGAAAGTATTGGAGCTTCAGCTTCAGCATCAGTTCTTCCAATGAATATTCACGACTGATTTCCTTTAGGATTGACTTGTTGGATCTCCTTGCAGTCCAATGGATTCTTAAGAGTCTTCTCCAGTACTACACAGTTCAAAAGCATCAGTTCTTCAGCACTCAAATTTCTTTAAAGTCCAACTCTCACATCCACATGTGACTACTGGAAAAACCATAGCTTTGACTAAATGCATCTTTGTAATAAAAAGACGGGTCTTTTTAATAAGCTAGGTTGGTCATAGCTTTTCTTCCAAGGAACACGTGTCTTTTAATTTCATGGCTGCAGCCACCATCTGCAGCGATTTTGTAGCCCCCCAAAATAAAGTATCTCACTGTTTCCATTGTTTTCCCTTCTATTTGCCACGAAATGATGGGACTGGATGCCATGATCTTAGTTTTTTTGTATGCTGAGTTTTAAGCCAGCTCTTCCCTCTCCTCTTTCACCTTCATTAAGATGCTCTTTAGTTCCTCTTCGCTTTCTGCCATAAGGGTGTTGTTATCTGCATATCTGGGATTATTGATATTTCTCCCAGCAATCTTGATTCCAGCTTGTGCTTCATCCAAACAAAGATACATATACCTATTGTTGAACTTAGAATTTTAACCTATGTAAAATATCATGTTTTATTAAGGCATATTGATATCCCTAAAGAATGACCCATCTTGCCTGGTGAAGTGTTCTGGAGATTTTTCTTTGAAAACATCTTTTCTTTCTTAATCTTTGCATAGTATTAAAAGTTAGAGTTTTACAACTAAAAAAAAAAAAAGCACAAAATTATTCCTATAGGCAAAACTTTAAAGAAAAACAATGCATGTTGAAGTTAGAGGTCCAATGTAATTCTCTCAACCAGTAGAAACAATTCACCCTCATAATACCTAATTACTCCTCAGTCACTCTGTGAAAGTGAAAGTGAAGTCTCTCAGTCATGTTCGACTCTTTGTGACCCCGTGGACTGTAGCCTACCAGGTTCCTCAGTCCCTGGGATTCTCCAGGCAAGAATGCTGGAGTAAGTTACAATTTCCTTCTCCAGGGGATCTTCCCAACCCAGGGATCGAACCCGGGTCTCCCGCATTGGAGGCAGATGCTTTAACCTCTGAGCCACCAGGGAAGCCCTTAGTTCCCAACAATTTAAGTTTATGGTAGTTAAGAGCATGTTTGTCATTTCTTTTAAAATGGAAATATGTACAAATGCTGCCCCCACCGAGACGTGCTTAGTTGACCCCTTGAACTGTAGCCCACCAGGCTCTTCTGTTAGTGGAATTTTCCAGGAAAGAATATTGGGGTACATTGCCATTTCCTCCTCCAATGTACAAACGAGATATAAAGGCTTAAGGCATATCTTAAATGGCTTAAATGAAAGTAATATCAACACATGTTATCAAGTGTATTATCAACATATGATATCAAATTTAATGTCAAATTTCATTTTAAGAACAAGGGAAATGATTCTTTATTTGTTGCAAGAATATATAATTATGAATAAAGAATATAATGATTCTTTGTTTATGTTATCTTCTGCAAAAATCATGTAACGCACATCAAAGAAATGAAAAATATAGCAAAAAAAGTATCTACAGCTACAGATATGTATCTGTCACATTCCAAATCTTTTATTATCTCTGATTTTTACAAAGGAAAGTAGCATTTGATATCTCCAAAGTTTGTAGCTACTGACACATATCTAAATATAAAGCATATGCTAGAAGATTTTATCACATAGCAACAGCTTAAGGAGATGATAACAACTGCTTATGAAAAATACTGTACATTTCAACTGAGATGCTCAAGAGGATTGTAGGGGCACATTTTCACCTATTATGTAAATGAAAATATCTCTATGTCTTGATCTAATCAATGCACTAAAGGGACTATAGACTTTATGATTCATTGACAGTGATATACTGAAATATTCTACACAGTTAGTTGACTTTATGAGGTTTAATTCTCAGTTCAGAAGCTAACAGTAATAATTTTAGCACATATACTAAATTACCATAAATGCTTATGGTAGCAGTACTAATGTAAAAGTGACAGTGATGCATACCAGACTACTAAAAGTCAAGAACAAGTGAAGCTGAATAAGTAAAGGAGAAACCTATAGGACCTTAAAGGAATATTCATGCTTTCCAAAGGCAAACAGTAATTTACTACTTAATCTGTATATCAGGTCATGAATAATAAAGAATCCACATTATACCAATTCATTATACCATTATAACCAATTCTGTTTCAAAATAGTTTACATGTTGGGGGGAAAAATTGCATTAATAAGATGGAGGTGCTGGTTTATTACAGCCAGTAATGGTTGTGAGCCTTTCATAACTTTGCCCAGGGCACTGCCAGTAACAAAAAACTAGCAACTGAATTTCTCTAAACAGCTATCGTTTACTGTAATACTTAACCAAAATATTGCCTTAATTTGACTGCAACTCAAGCCTTTCTATAACAATCTGTGAAAACTTGAAACTCTCCATTGTATGTTTCAAAGAAAAAGAGTAGATTTTTCAGAATTTCTCAATTATTAGTTCCTGAGGAGGTTAACTGCAAAGATGACACAGATATTTCTGAATTATTTTCTGCTAAAAATCAAGAATACTTAGATATTATGGAGACCATGTTACTTATTCTGGATATATTATAGAGAATCCCTATTGCCTATTCTGCACCTTTGTATCCAAGAAGCTTAACAGACATAATTTATGATTTACTCTAAAATAGTCAGTGATCTCAGAGGTAATCCTCTGATTCTCCATGAATCAGACAGTGAATGAACACAAACTATGAGGATGGGACTTTGTCAAGGCACTTAAGTCATGATAAAGAAATAAGTATGAGAAGGAAAGGGTTATACAGTATGCAGAGGGCTATATATACATATATATACATATATGTATATATATACATAGAGATAAAGTAGAGGATGAAACTGGTTGGTGGAAAGGGTGAACAAGACTTTAGTATAAAATACAAGCTCTATCGGAATGTTTATGGATACATGAGCTGTAGATTTTTATAAAAAGTAATAGACTCTTAATTATTGCTAATATAAACATTTATTATGAACTTGCTATTTATCAAGTACTATCTTTAGCATTATATATATAAAATATATAGTCTATGATGCTAATAATTTTTTCTCTGCTTTATAGATGAAGAAAATAAGACAATAGATTTACCAAAGGTCACAGTTAATAATGTTAGAGATGGGATTCAAATACTGTAAGTTTATCTTGAGGACTTTTATTCCTAATGCATGCAAGATGTATCAGAATGAAGGTATTCATATGTAACTTTCCCACATTAAAAGAAGAGGGACAAAAATGAAAATGCTTATGGGACTAAAGTCTAGAGTTGAAATGTGCAAATTTTTCATAGTCAGAAAAGAAAAGCAAAAATGATCATTCAGGTAGAATTAGAGACAAGAGGTTGGAACTGGAAATACTGTAAAACAAAAGTGACTAACATGTGACATTATATTTAATGCTTATAACAGTCCTGTGAATTAGGCACTGTTAATAGTCCCACATGAGGGGATGAAAGCTGAAAGCGGTTAAGTAACTTGGTCACACAGCAAGTAAGTATTATAGTTGGAATTGGGTCCACATATGATTATGCTATAAGAGATTATTTTTCATTGCTTCTGTATACATTCTTAAAAGTACAGAGTAGGTAATATCTCACCATTCTGGTATAAAGCATATTAATTGTAATTTACACCTGTTTTCCTATGGACCGTTTCCTTCCACTGGAGGTGGGCATTTTTTAAACAGTTATATTGTGATATTTATAGACCATAAATTTTACCTTTTCAAAGTATACAATTCAATGGTTTTTAGAGTAATCACAGAGTTGTGTGACCATCATCATTAACTGATTTTAGGATATTTTTCTCATCACAAAAAGAAACCTCCAACCCATTAATAGTCACTCTTCATCTCCTCCCTTCCAAGTTCTAAGCAACCACTCAGTTTTCTGTCTTGTACATTTCAGTATTTTGGACATTTCATATCCTTCCCTTGACTCTTGGAATTTTAAAAACCCATTCTTCTTCAAAGGGTTTCTCTTAGTTTTTATATTTTACTTTTGGATATCTTACAACATCTTGAAGAGTCTGAAGCAGACAAGCCTATTTCAGTAGAAAACCAATTTCCACATAGGTTATGCAGTTTTATTTTCAAATATACTTAAAAATGAAATTAGGGAAGTGGCAAGATAATGTTGTGGAAAGAATCATATTGTCAAGCAAGTAACCTCTGTTGCCTATTATCAGGAGTAGAAGTTTGAACACTTTTACCAATTGCATCTTGATGTCAGGATTACCAAGGAAAATAACACAACCAAACACTGGGTGGAAAAATGCTTTACTCATATAGAGAAAAAGCAGAAGAAGATCAACTTCAGTAGTGGACATAGTCTCCCATGACCAGTGAGTCCCTCTCAGTAGCAGACATAGGGCAATTGGTTTGTGTGAATCCATTTCATGCCACAGCAGAAAGATTCTGTCCCCTTCCAAAATGGGACAGATACAACAGAGGGATTAGCCAGGTGCTGTAAAACCTAACAATGGAACACACCTTAAGTATGAAACAGGAAATGATATTCCCATACAAGGTGATAAGTCCATCATAAGCTGTGACAACTTATGTCTTAAGAAGTGTTCCTGGACCAAGGCCCATTCTTATGAGACCAAGTGGAAGTCAAAAGCCTGAATGTGAGACTGCTTTTTCCCAGCACATATTCATAAAACCTAGATTTAGCTCCTATTCTTTCACTTAATAATTTTGTTCAGGTAATAAATATTTGTTGAAATATACCAAGCACAAGGTTTGAGACTGTGTGTGTACATTTGTGCATGCAAATGTGAGTCTAAAGAAACCCTATTTTCAAAATATTTTTAATCAAGTAAATGGATTTGATATTCAATAGATTTATCTAAAGATAGTACAGAGTTAGAAATATGCACGCACTCTTTTGAAAGGACAAAGAAGAAGCACTTAGTTGAACATTTGAAGATGGGGAGAATATTAAATCAAAAATTATTAGAAGAAATGTGATGGTTACCTGTTTAATCTCCAGGATGTCAATTTACTCCTTAACAAATCTGGGCTTTACTTTTTTTAAGGTGAGATGCTTAGAATAATGATCTTCAGGACCCCTTTCAGTTCTATAATACTGAGTGAGGGGAAGGAATATTCTTATCTACACACTTCACTCCCAACAAAAAAACAAAATAGAAACCAAGAAAAATTAATTATTTAAAATACATTTGGGCCTGAGAGATTTGAGATGAAATATTTTAATCAATTAGGACTTCTTTGGGGGTACTTCTATCATGCATTAATTCATTCAACTATACTAAATCCTTAATATTACCATATGCTATTCTAACTGCTGGTGTTACAAATTGACAAAAAACTAGATAATTTCCCAATGCTGATATTTATCAACTTTGTTAGCTTTCAATACATTGGAGTATATTTAATATATTAGAGTCTTCAGTTTTCTAGTGTTCCAGTTTTCTCATGCTTGGAAAACATACTTGTATTTGTTTCAGAGAAATATGAAGGTTCTAAATTTATACCAAGTTAATCATCAATTACACTTGCTTAAGAATTTATAACAGATTTCTCCAGTTCATCAATTGCTCTATTGACTTAAGACAAATGTGTAGGCTTCCCTGGAGTCTCAGATGGTAAAAAATCCTCTTGCCAATGCCTGTCAATGCAAAAGACGTATGTTCAATCCCTGGGTCAGGAAGATATGCTAGAGAGGGAAATGGTAACACACTCCACTATTCTTGCCTAGAAATTCTGGTCCATGGGATCACAAAGAGTTGTACATGACTTAGTGACTAAAAGGCAAGAACAAAAGAAATGTGTAAGAATTATTTTTATACATAGCTTTTTTAAATATAGTAATATTTGTGTTCTAGATCAGCTCAGTTCAGTTGCTCAGTAGTATCTGACTCTTTGCAACCCCATGGACTGCAGCACACCAAGCTTCCCTATCCATCACCAACTCCCATAGCTTACTCAAACTCATGTCCATCCAGTCGGTGATGTCATCCTACCATTTCATCCTCTGTCATCCCCTTCTCCTCCTGCCTTCAATCTTTCAAAGCATCAGGGCCTTTTCCAATGAGTCAGTTCTTCCCATCAGGTGGCCAAAGTATTGGAGTTTCAGCTTCAACATCAGTCCTTCCAATGAATATTCAGGACTGATTTCCTTTAGGATTGACTGGTTGGATCTCCTTGCAGTCCAAGGGATTCTTAAGAGTCTTCTCCAACACCACAGTTCAAAGCATCGATTCTTTGGCACTCAGCTTTCTTAATAGTCCAAATCTCACATCCATACTTGACTACTGGAAAAACCATAGCTTTGACTAGACAGAAATTTGTTGGAAAATAATATCTCTGCTTTTTAATATGCTATCTAAGTTGGCCATAGGTTCTCTTTCAAGGAGAAAGTGTCTTAAAATTTCATGGCTGCAGTCAACCATTGGCAGTGATTTTGGAGCCCCAAAACATAAAGTCTTTCACTGTTTCCATTGTTTCCACATCTCTTTGCCATGAAGTGATGGGACCGGATGCCATGATCTTAGTTTTCTGAATGTTGAGCTTTAAGCCAACTTTTCACTCTCTTTTTTCACTTTCAGCAAGAGGCTCTTTAATTCTTCTTTGCTTTCTGCCATAAGGGTGTTGTCATCTGCATATCTGAGGTTATTGATATTTCTCCTGGCAATCTTGATACCAGCTTGTGCTTCATCCAGCCTGGCATTTTGCATGATGTACTCTGTGTATAAGTTAAATAAGCAGGGTGACAATCTACAAGCTTGATGTACTCTGTTCAGGATTTGGAACCAGTCTGTTTTTCCATTTCCAGTTCTAACTGTTGCATTTTGACCTACATACAGATTTCTCTGGAGGCAGGTCAAGTGGTCTGGTATTTCCATCTCTTTAAAATTTTCCATAGTTTGTTGTGATCCACACAGTCAAAGGCATTGGTGTAGTCAATAAAGCAAAAGTAGACGTTTTTCAGGAACTCTTGTGCTTTTTCAATGATGCAACAGATCTTGGCAATTTGATCTCTGGTTTCTCTGCCTTTTCTAAATCCAGCTTGAGCATCTGGAAGTTCACAGTTCACATATTGTTGGAGCCTAATTTGGAGAATTTTGAGCATTTCTTTGCTAGCATGTGAGATAAGTGCAACTGTGCAGTAGTTTGAATAGTCTTTGACTTTGCCTTTCTTTGGGATTATAATGAAAACTGACCTTTCCTGTCCTGTGACCACTGCTGAGTTTTCCAAATTTGCTGGCATATTGAGTGCAGCACTTTCACAGCATCATCTTTTATGTTTTGAAATAACTCAACTGGGATTCTATCACTTCCACTAACTTTGTTTGTAGTGAAGCTTCTTAAGACTCACTTGACTTAGTGTTCTAGGATGTCTGGCTTTAGGTGAGTGATCACACCATTGCGGTTATCTGCATCATGGATATCTTTTTTGTATAGTTCTTCTGTGTATTCTTGCCACCTCTTCTTAATGTCTTCTGCTTCTGTCAGGTCCATATTATTTCTGTCCTTTATTGTGCCCATATTTGCTTGAAATATTCCCTTGGTATCTCTAATTTTCTTGAAGAGATCTCTAGTCTTTTCCATTCTATATTTTTGCTCTATTTCTTTGCGTTGATCACTGAGGAAGGCTTTCTTATCTCTCCTTGCTATTCTTTAGAACTCTGCATTCAAATGGGTATATCTTTCCTTTTCTCCTTTGCCTTTATCTTCTCTTCTTTTCTCATGTATTTGTAAGGCCTCCTCAGACAACCATTTTGCCTTTTTGCATTTCTCTTTTTGGGTGGATGGTCTTGATCACTGCGTCCTATACAATGTCACAAACCTCTGTCCATAGATCTTCAGGGATTCTGTCTATCAGACCTAACCCCTTGAATCCATTTGTCACTTCCACTGTATAATTGTAAGGGAATTGACTAAGATCATACCTGAATGGTCTAGTGATTTTCCCTACTTTCTTCAATTTACGTCTGAATTTGGCATTAAGGAGTTCATGATCTGAGCCACAATCAGCTCCACGTCTTATTTTTGCTGACTGTATAAATCTTCTCCATGTTTGGTTGCACAGAATATAATCAGTCTGATTTCAGTATTGACCATTTCTCCATGTGTAATAGTCTACAAATCTAAGAGTTAGAAAGATTTCTAGGGGTTTCTATAAAAGAGTAATTTAAGAGGTAATAGAACATGGCTCCATGGAAATTCCTAAATGAGTATTAAAGTCTCTAGCAAAATATATAGCTAATTACTCTGTCTTATTTAGGGACAGCACCACATTAGTTCAGGCAAGCAGTCTAGCTTAGTGGTTAAAGACATTGGATTTGTAGTCAGATGGGCAAGGGTTTATTATCATCATAGGCCCTTAAATACATTTTTGACTGCATTTCAGGGAATAAATTCTCTTACCTGAGCAATTATTTCACAGGGTTGTTTTGAATATTATATGACATAATGTATATAAAACACTTAGTGTAAGAACTGGCACATATTAAAACTTATAAAAATATTAAAATAGAAAGGGAGCTAATATCACTCTAATGCAATAAGGGTATAACTGTGTAATTTAAAGGAAAGGCTATGTTGGTTTTTTCCTACACAAATCCTATGAGATCTTCAATGCAATATTGACCTATGGTCAAAAACATTAGGAAAACTTTATATTGTATATGCTGTTTAAGATTCATAGAGCACATTGGTATATTAAAACTTCTATAAAGTCCTATGGTAAAAAATCCAGTTTAACATTTTTAATAAAGCTTTCCCAAAATTTATATGAACAAGAATTTGGAAAAGACACTGTATAAACTGGGCACAGTGTATGATTATAAATCAATTTGCTACAAAATAAATTATATAAGACAGCTTACAATACAGCTTAAAAATTTTTATTTTCATTTCCAGGATCTAATCTGAAGTACCACATTCCATTTAGTTATCATTTATCCTGTTCTCCTTTAATTTTTGGAAGTTCCTCAATCTTATCTTGTATTTCATGATCTTGACACATTTGGATATCACTGGTTAGCTATTTGTAAAGCATTCTTCAGTTTGAATTTGTCTTTTTTTTTTTTAATTTCATGATGCCAAGGTTACGGAACTTCAGGAAGAATACCACAGTGATAAAGTACCTTTCTCACCACTTTATAAGAAGTGTTACACAGTATAAAGAGATTACTGTTGATGTTGAATTTGATCACTTGGTTAAGGGGGTAACTTCCAAGT
This sequence comes from Odocoileus virginianus, assembly GCF_023699985.2. Lineage (NCBI taxonomy): Eukaryota > Metazoa > Chordata > Mammalia > Artiodactyla > Cervidae > Odocoileus > Odocoileus virginianus. Next base: position 41,274,967 of record NC_069708.1, on the reverse strand, counting down.
TACTATTTTATTAGTAATTTTATTATAATCCATACATGAGAAGAAGGATATCAAACTCAATTATTGAAAAAAATGTACCAAAAAACTTGTGGACTTATGCTAAAATCTACCACAATAATTATTAAAAATTCAGGGAAGAATATTTTCAAAGCTATGCAAATATCTTCTTTCTCTTTACATTTTTATCCACTACTTTTAGTATCCTTCTGTGGATCTAACCTGTAGCAGTTATTACTATACTGTTTTAATTGTTACTTTCTATTTTTTTTTTCATTCCTTACACATTTATTAATTAATAGTTTTGGTGAGGAAGTTTTGTCCTTTCTCCCATAATTATTTATTAATTCAATTACTTGTATTAATATGGATTCATGTATATTTATGCTATACTTTGATTTGCAATCCAACACTAACTTTATTTTGCTGTTCAAAACTCTTCAGATTTAACCCCTGGGAACTCTTTCAAGTTGTCTCATTTTGTCCTTTTAACAGACCTCACCCTTTTCCAAGTGATTCTTTAATTTCTGATACTGTGAGGTTATCATCTTATATTTTATCTACCTCAGCCATTTGTCCAAGGCTGATCATTTTAGAAATGATTTTTTGATCATCATACCAAGGATCAGCAATGTTTTTCTGTAAATGGCCAGATAGTAAATATTTTAGGCTTTGTGAACCATGTAATCTCTGTCACAACTACTTAACTTTGTTATGGTAGCAGAAAAGTGTGCTGTGCTACAATAACATTTTATTTACAAAAACAAGTGGCAGACTAGTATCAGCCCCTGGACCATAGTTTGCTATTCTTAAAATACAGGCATAAGTCCTTATCTATCAATAATTACTTTAAGCATAAATGGATTAAATCCCCCAGTAAAAACACATAGAGTGGCTAAATGGATTACAAAAACAAAAGATTCAAAAATATTCTACATACAAAAGATACTCTATATTTAAAGACAACTATCGGGTGAAAGTTAAAGGAAGGAAAAAGATATCCCATGCAAATGGTGATCAAAAGAGAACAAAGGTCACTATACTTACAAGAGACAAAGAAGGTCATAAATAGTGACAAAAGGGCCAATTTAACAGGAAGGTATAACAATTAAAAATATATGTAAACTCAGCATCAAAGTACCTAAATATATAATGTAAACATTGACAGATTTGAAGAAGAAATAGCAATTTAATAATAACAGGAGACTTCAATATCCCACACTCTCTATAATGGATAGAATCTCCAGACAGAAAATCAATACGGAAATAGCAGAACTGAAAAATCCTATAGACTAAATGAAACTAACAGACACATGCAATAGTTTCCACCCAATAGCTGAACTATATAAATTCTTCTCAAGTCCACAAGAAATATTCCCCAGGGTAGATCATATGTTAGGTTGAAAAACAAGTCTTAACAATTTAAGGTTATTGAAATCATTACAAATGTCTTTTGGGGCCATAATGTAATGAAACTAGAAATCAATAACTGTAATAAAATGGGGAGATTTACAAATACATATAAACTAAGCACACACTCTTAAACAACCAAAACCATTGGACGAAAGAGAAAATCAAATGGGAATTTTGAAAATATCCCAAGACAATATGAAAATACAACATGTCAAAGAAGACAAAATAGATAAAATCTAGGAAACTACTTTATGAAAAGAGAATTATGATGTTGGAGATGCTCAAAAAGCATAAGGGTCATGAGGTGCAATTCTTCATTGAGTGAATGCCTCAACATCTCTGAAATGGAAGAAAAAAGTAAATCTTTATTGAACCTTATGTGGGTGAAATATCCCTTTTAAAATATATCACCCAATATCATTAGTTATTTCCCCAGGTTTTGTGTCATACCTAGATTTAATAATAATGTGTTGCATGTCTTTATTAAAATTAATGATACATATATTCTATAAGACTGACAACCTATTTCTAGAAATATCCCTCTAGTCTGGAATGGAGTTATTCATCTTTGGGTATAATTATTTCAGCAGCAGGGGCTGATGTCAAGCAGTTATCTGGTCATGGTAAAGTACATAGGTGCTAAAGGCAGACTTTGAGAGTTCAAGTCTTAGGATTTCAGTATGTCGTTCTTTGATGAAACTTTATCATTTTGTAACTGCTACAAATGGTGAATTATACTAAATTAAACTCTTCCAAAGGTTTTGGTTAGAACCAAATATCTTTAATTTTAACTGCATTATATTTATACCTGAAATTTAATGAAAAGAGTATAATCTTCAGTACCAGTCAGTCCTAGAATTTGATTTTCCAGTTAGATTGTAATTTATTTAACCTCTAACTTGGATGCATGCAACATGGAAATAACAACTCCTCTCTTATAGTGTTATTGTGAGGATTGAAGCAGACATTGTATTTTAAGTTCCAAACACAGGGTTTGACACGTTAAAAGAAATCACTAAATTTATTTCCCTCTGGAAAGTAGATTCTGGGCATTTAATAATTAATAAATGAATCTTCATACAACAGTTGATATATTTTCTCAATCTTAACTGTCCAGTCATTGTAGTATTGTTTGCATTATTCTAATAAATGTAGGAAAGTCATTTGAAAATAGCCAAGAAAACTACTTTTAACAGAACTCTGAATTTAAAGTACTTTTTTGAAAGTGAAAGATTTTCTATTTAGCTCCTGTAGGACAGAAGGATGCTTATAAAAACAAAGTGAATTGATTGCAACTACTGGCAACAATTTTGTTTGTAATGGCAATTTTATTTTTCCAATTTTTAAAAAGTAAAGCATGTTTGTTCTTTTTTGCTTACCTTTGTCATACACATTCACAGACTCTGTCCTTTATACACTGATTCCTATATTTTTTGTTTTTGTATTTGAACATATTTAATATTTTGTCTTCAATTTTTCCCTATTAAACTTCTCAAAATTATGTATAAATGCTCCATAATATAATAGTAAGCTAATCTTTTTTTTTTGCTTTGAATTATTTTATTTTATTATTTTTTATTTATTTTTATTAGTTGGAGGCTAATTATTTTACAATATTTTAAAATATTTACAATATTTTGTAAATTTACAATATTTTGTAAAAAATTTACAATATTGTAGTGGGTTCTGTCATACATTGACATGCATCAGCCAGTAAGCTAATCTTTTTAAACGGCTCTAACCTGAATGTTTTGAACATGAATGAGAATGACAACACTGTGTTTCCAGATGCAGGGGGCTTACAGGTGATTTTTTAATAGCAGGAAGAAAATGTTGATTAGGTTTGGAGTGTATGCCAGCTACAGAAATTAACCAGACTTAATTTGTTTCCTTCACAGATCTCTTAGTGTTCAGAAACCAGTTAATGTTTCAATTTTCACCATGTTACCACATAATAAACATTTCCATTATGTTCCAAATCACCTGGAAAAAAAAAAGAAAGCATTTGAAAATCATGGAGATTCTTATTACAAACCTATTGGATTAATGTAACAGAGTAAATTCATGGTCAGAGCTAACAATAATTTCAAGCATGGGCTTACCACAACCATGCATACTTTATTTTTACTGTTTTTATTACTGTGTGTGTGTGTGTGTTCATGTGTGTGTGTGTGTGCGTGTGCACATGCATGCACATGCACATGTGTGCTTCGGGGAGTTTTTCCCTGTAATCCCAAAGTAGAGAGAAATAACTGAAAATGTTACTATACTGTGACCATTAAATGCCAGCACACTAGAGAATTTCCAACTTTTTAATGAATTCCATATATAAAAGATCTCTGGTGATTTTTTCAAAATAAAAAAGAATAAATTTGAAAAAGTAGACCCATCAGTGTTTCTTCAACTGCATGTGTAGTATATAAAACTAACGAAAAGAGGCATATAATAAAATAGAAAAAAAAAGAATGCTGACATTCAATATTTCAGTGATAAAACTTGACTTTGGATAATTTCTTTAAATTTTTTTTAATGTAACTTGAAACTATCACAAATTTATAGAAAAAGTTATAAGTACACTTTAGGGAGTCATTTTTTTCTGAATTATTTGAGAGTAGATTATCAATCCCTAACACTAATTTAATGTATATTTCCTACAAACAAAGACTTTATTCCACACAACCACAGTACAGCTATCACAGTCTTATATTCTCTTTGACCAGCCCCAGAATCAGTAATTTCTTCAAGCCACTCTGGTCCCTTTTAGTATAAAATGATATTTATAATCAGAATCTGAGCACTCCATATGTTTATTGATTTAGAGATGTTACTGTGATAAGGCTTTCTCTTTTACTGAGTAGGTGAGGGTATCTATATGTGTACATTGGTGTGTATGCAAAAATAAAATAATTACTTATATATTTACTTCCACATCTAACTCTACATTTTTAAAACCATGATCTTGTATCGTTATCTTCAATTTCAATCTATGCCATTGGGTTTATTCTAGTTTTATCCCTTTCCTTTATTTACTTTTTTTCTGGCAATGAAAAACCTGGCTCCTGTCATGTTTAATATATTTATTTACTTGATCAGTCCCTTATATGTATAACTAATCTCTTGACTTTGCTCCCATTCCCCTCCCCTGTGCAACCCTCTTATGTAGATGTCCTTCTCAACTTACTTAGACCTTAAACTCAAATCAGGCTGCTCCCTGCATGGAAGTCTCCCTCACCCTGCCTGGGCTATGATACCCAGTACCAGACTACCTCCTTGCATATGCCCTTCTCAGCTATGAAGATAGAGCCCTCATGAATGGGATTAGTGCATTTATAAAAATCGTGAATGAGGTTGCTTCCCCTTTCTGCTCTCTCACATGAGGCTACAAAAAGAAGTCAGTGATCTGCACCCAGGAAGAGGATCCTAAGTAGAATTTGACCATGTTGGCAACCTTGTCTTGGACTTCAAACCTCCAAAACTGTGGAAGAGAAATTTCTGCTCTTTAAAATGTGTATATTATCTAGGGTGAACAGATCACCAGCCCAGGCTGGATGCATGAGACAAGTGCTCGGGCCTGGTGCATTGAGGAGGCCCAGAGGAATCGGGGAGAGAAGTGGGAGGGGGGATCGGGATGGGGAATAATGTAAATCCATGGCTGATTCATGTCAGTGTATGATGAGAACCACTACAATATTGTGGAGTAATTAGCCTCCAACTAATAAAAATAAATGAAAAAAAAAAGCCATCCAGTGTATGGTACTTTGTTATGTTAGCTCAAACGGACTAATATGCTTTTCTTATTTCAGTTGGATATGATTTAAATATACTTAGTATGCAGGGTTCCTATGGAGGTGTTCTTAATTCAAATCTAACACCCTAATTTGGGCCACTGAAGCTTCCATATCCTCTGGCATGATTGCCTACTTTGCTTTGGCTCACCAAATAGCTTGAGGACTGTGTTTTCTATAAGGAAAAGAGATGGAAGGGAAAATAAGGAAGAATAAGAGCTATAATTTAGCTTATAAATTGACTTGGGAAAATGAATATTTTAAATTTGTGTCTTTATCTACAAAGTGGTAGTAAATAAAAACATACTAAAGAATATACAGTGAAAAATAAGTCCTCTTTCTGTCTCAGTTCCACCCTCAGGATGCAATCATTGTAACCAGTTCATTTTTGTGCATGTGTATACTTCCAGACATAATCTGTGTATTTACAAACAAACCCATGTGTAGGTATGAGCATGCATATCGGGATGCATTTAACTGGTATTCAGTTTATAGAAAGTTGTTCCCATTTTTTTCCTATTACAAAAAACTTTGCAATGAATATCTTTCCTGTACATGAATCATTTTGAACATGAATATAACTTTGAAATAGAGTATCTGAATCATCTTTGCTAGCTCAATATGTTGCCAAGCATTTTAATATTTAACACTTTAATAGTTGAAATCTGATATTTCATTGTTTTTTTATTTTATGTCACAGATGAGAGACATTGAGAATATTATCTATTTTGTTTTTAAGTGTCACTGGCAGTTCTTTTTCTGTGTACTATTTGTTAATCAGATTTGTTCATTTTTACCATGTCTTTTTCCTTTGTTAACGTTTTAACTTATTTTTTTAATTGAAGGATAATTGATTTACAATATTTGTGTTGGTTTCTGCCATACATCAACATGAATTAGCCATAGGTGTAAATATATCCCCTCCTTCTTGAACGTCATTCCCACTTCCCATCCAATCCCACCCCTTTAGGTTGTCACAGAGCCCTGGGTTTAGCTCCCAGTGTCGCACAGCAAATTCCCACTGGCTATCTATGTTACACATGGTAATGTCTATGTTTCCATGCTATTCTCTCAATTTGTCCCACCCTCTCCTTCCTCACTGTGTCCACAATCTGTTCTCTCTGTCTGTGTCTCCATTGCTGCCCTGAAAATAGGTACCATTTTTCTAGATTCCATATGTATGCATTAGTATACGATATTTGTCTTTCACTTTCTGACTTATTTCACTCTGTATAATAGGCTGTAGGTTCATCCACCTCATTAGTGCATGCATGCTATGTCACTTCAGTCGTACTCTTTGTGAACCTATTGACTGTGACCCACCAGGCTCCACAGTCCATGGGATCTCCCAGGAAAGAATACTGGAGTGGGTTGCCCTTTCCTCCTTCAGGGGATCTTGCCAACCCAAGGATCCAACCAATGTCTCTTATGTATCCTGCATTGGCAGGTGAGTTCTTTACCACTAGCACCACCTGGGATGCCCTGACAGCTCATTAGAACAGACTCAAATGCATTCATTTGTATGGCTGAATATTTCATTGCATATATTCACCCGAGTTTCTTTTTCCATTTATCTGTTAATGGACATCTAGGTTGCTTCCATGTCCTAGCTATTGTAAATATTGCTGCGATGAACATTGGGGTACATGTGTCTTTTTCAATTATGATTTTCTCAGGGTATATGCCCAGTAGTGGGATTGTTGGGTCATATGGTAGTTTTATTCCTAGTTTTTTAAGGAATCTCCATACTGTCCTGCACAGTGGCTGTATCAATTTGCATTCCCACTAACATTGCAAGAGGGTTCTCTTTTCCTACACCTTCTCCAGGATTTATTCTTTGTAAATTGTTTGATGACAGCCATCCTGACTGGTGTGAGGTGATATCTCATAGTTTTGATTTGCATGTTTCTAAAAATGAGCAATGTTGAGCATCTTTTCATGTGTTTATTAGCCATCTGCATGTCTCCTTTGGAGAATTCTCTGTTTATGTCTTCTCCCCACTTTTTGATTAGGTTGTTTGTTTTTCTGGTATTGAGGTGATTGAACTGCCTCTATCATTTAAGAAGAAATCCACTGTCAATTTTTTTCATTTGTTACCTTTTTCTCCCACTCTGAGGGTTGTCTTTTCACCCTGTTTATTGTTTCCTCTGCTGTGAAAAAGCTTTTTAAGTTTAATTAGGTTCCACTTGTTTATTTTTGTTTTTATTTCTGTTACTCTAGTAGGTGGGTTATAGAGGATCTTGTTTTGATTTATGTTATACAGTGTTCTGCCTATGTTTTCCTCCAACAGTTTTAGTTTCTGGTCTTACATTTAGGTCTTTTGTCCATTTTGAGTTTATCTTTGTGTAAGGTGTTAGGAAGTATTCTAATTTCATTCTTTTACATGTAGATGTCCAGTTTTCCCAGCACAGCTTATTAAAAGAGACTGTCTTTTCTCCATTGTATATTCTTACCTCCTTTGTCAAAGATAATGCATCCATAGGTGCATGGGTTTATCTCTGGGCTTTCTATCTTGTTTCATTGGTCTATAATTCTGTTTTTTTTTTTTTTTTTTTTTTGTCAACCATACTCTCTTCTTGATGAATGTAGCTCTGTAGCATAGTCTGAAGACAGGAAAGTTGATTTCCCCCAACTCCATTCTTCTTTATCAAGATTGCTTTAGCTATTTGGGGTTGTTTGTGTTTCCATACAAACTTTGAGATATTTGGCCTATTTCTCTGAAAAATGTCATTGGTAATTTGATGGTGATTGTACTGACTCTGTAGATTACTTTTAGTAGTACAGTCATTTTCATACTATTGATTCTTCCAAGCCAGGGATATGAAATATCTCTCCATTGGTTTATGTAATCTTTGCTTTTTTTCGTTGGTATCTTTTAGTTTTCTGTATACAGCTCTTTTGTCTCCTTAGGTAGGTTTATTCATAGATATTTTATTCTTTTTGTTGCCATAGTGAAAGATGTTGATTCCTTAATTTCTCTTTCTGATTTTTCATTGTTAGTGTATAGGAATGCAAGTGATTTCTGTAGAGTGATTTTTTATTTTATAAATATACTAAATTCACTGATGAGCTCTAGTAATTTTCTGATGGTATCTTTAGGGTTTCTGTGTTAGCATCATGCTGTCTGCAAACAATGAAAGCTTTACTTCTTTTCCAATCTGGATTTCTTTTATTCTTCTTCTTCTCTGATTGCTGAACTTAGGATTTCCAAAACTGTATTGAATAATAGTGAAGAGAGAGGGCACCCTTATCTTGTTTATGATCTTAGAGGAAATGCTTTCAGTTTCTCACCATTGAGAATGCTTGCTGTGGGTTTTTCATATATGTCTTTCATTATGTTGGGGTAGGTTCTTTTTATGTCCATTTATTGAAGGGTTTTTATCATAAGTGTGTGCTGAATTTTGCAAAAGCTTTTGAGATAATTGAGATTATAATATGGCTTTTATTTTTAAATTTGTTAATATTGTATCACATTGATTGCTTAGAGTGTTTTGAAGAAAACTTGCATCTCTGGGATAAACCTGACTTGATCATGGTGTATGATCTTTTTCATATATTGTTTAATTCAGTTTGCTAGAATTTTGTGGATGATTTTTGCATCTATGTTCATCAGAGATATTGGCCTGCTATTTTCTTTTTTGTGTGATGTCTTTATCTGGTTCTGGTATCAGGGTGATTGTAGCCTCGTAGAATGAGCTTGGAATATTTCCTTCCTTTGCAAATTTTGGAAGAGTTTGAGAAAGATAGGCATTAACTCTTCTCTAAATATTTGATAGAACTCACATGTGAAGCCATCTGGTTTTGGCTTTTGCTTTTGGGGAGATTTTTGATCACAGTTGTTTTGATTTCAGTGCTTGTGATTGACTTGTTCATAATTTCTATTTCTTCCTGGTTCAGTCTTGCAAGGTTGAAATTTTCTAAGAATCTGTCCATTTCAACTAGGCTGTCGATCTTATTAGCATGTAGTTGCTCATAATAGTCTCTTATGATTCTTTGTATTTCTGCATTGCCTGTCATAACCTTTCCTTTTTTCATTTTTAATTTTTTGATTTGATTCTTCTCCCTTTTTTCCTGATGAGTCTAGCTAATGGTTTGTCAATAATGTTTATCTTCTCAAAGAACAAGCTTTTAGTTTTTTTGACTTTTGTTATTGTCTCCTTCATTTGATTTATTTCTGCTCTGATGTTTATGATTTTTTCTTTCTACTAATTTTTGGGATTTTTTTGTTGTTATTTTTCTAGTTGTTTTATATGTAAAGTTAGGTTGTCTATTTGATATTTCTCTTGCTTTTCGAGGTAGGATTTCATTGCTGTAAACTTCCCTCTTAAAACAGCTTATGCTGCATCCCGTGGTTGAGTCATTTTGTTTTCCTTATCATTTACTTCTAAGAATTTTTTGATTTCTCTTTTTATTTGTTCAGTAACCTGTTTGTTATTTAGAAACACATTGTTTAATCTCAATGTGTTTGCATTTTTTGCATTTTTTCCCTGTGCCTAATATATAGTTTCATAGTGTTGAGGTCAGAAAAAATGCTTGGTACAATTTCAATTTTCTTAAATTTACTGAGGCTTGATTTGTGACCCAAGATGTGGTCTATCCTGGAGAATGTTCCATGTGTACTTAAGAAGAAAAAAAATCTTATACATTTAGGTGAAATGTCCCAAAGATATCAATTAGGTTCACCTGGCTAATGTGTCATTTAAGGCTTGTGTTTCCTTAATAATTTTGTTTTGATGCTCTGTCTTTTGCTGTAAGTGGGATGTTAAAGTCCCCTACTATTTGTTTTGTTACGGTCAGTTTCCCCTTTTATGTCTGTTAGTGTTTGCCTTATGTATTCAGGTGTTTCTATGTTGGGTGCATAAGTATTTACAATTGTTATGTCTTCTTGGGTTGATCCCTTGATCATTATGTAGGGATCTTTACTACATAGCTTCTTTGTGTTTGATCTTTTTTAGTTTGATTTGTATGTGTTTCAGCGTGTTTCTCCTTGGGTTTATCCTGTGTGGGACTCTGTTCTTCTTGTACTTGATTGTCCATTTCCTCTCCCACGTTAAGGAAATTTTCAACTATAATCTCTTAAAAACTTTTCCCAGATCTTTTTCTTTTTCTTTTCTTCTTCTGGGACCCCTATAGTTTGAATGTTGGTGCATTTAATATTGTACCAGAGGTTTCTGCGACTATCCTCAATTCTTTTCTTTCTTTTTCCTTTATTCTGCTCTTCAGCTGATATTCCCACCATTCTATCTTCTAGCTCTCTTATCTGTTCTTTTGCCTCAGTTTTTCTGCTATTGATTCCTTCTAGAGTACTTAATTTCAGTAATTTTGCTGTTTATCTCTGTTTGTTTATTCTATATTTATCTAAGTCCTTGCCAAATGTGATAAGTGTTTGCTGCATTTTTTCCATTCTATTGAGATTTTAGGTCATCTTTACTATCATTACTCTAAATTCTTTTTCAGGTAGTTTGCCTATTTCCTCTTCATTTATTTGGTCTTGTGTTTTTACCTTGTTCCTTCATTTTGTAGTATTTCATTGTATTTCCCCCTCCCCTCTAACTTAGTGTGTTTGAAGTCTCCTTTTCTCAGGCTTTAGAGTTGTATTCCTTCTTCTTTTTGGTTTCTGCCTTTGGTGGGTGAGGTTAGTCCAGTGATTTGAGTAGGCTTCATGTTGGGAAGGACTTGTGCCTGTGTTCTGGTGAGAGTAGGTGCATTTTAGTTTTCCCTCTGATGGGCAGGTCTCTGTGAGGTGGTAAGTTTTGGGGTATCTGTGGGAAGCGTCTCTGCTGATGATTGGGTTTGTGTTTTTTTTCTTGCTTGTTGTTTGAGTTAGACATCCTGTGCTATGTGCTGCTGGTAGTTAGGTGATGATGGATCTTGGAAACAGGTGAAGGCCTTTGTGGGACCTCTCACTAATTAATACTCTCTGGGGTCAGGAATTCTCTGACAGCCTAGTGTTCTTGGCTACATTCTCCCATTCTAAAGGCTCAGGCCCAGTTGCTATCTGGGGAACTGTAATTCCACAAGCCATTTGTTAGACATTAACAGAGATGAAAACACAGAGAAACAAAAACAAAAACAAACAAACAAAAGAGACAAAAGAATAACCTGACAAATGGTAAATCCAAACTCAGACAAATAACAACAACAAAAAAAGAAACTACACATACACATATACACACACAAAAAAAATAAAAAATAAAAATAATCCAAAAATGAAAGTGCAAGAGAGTCACTCGGCAAGCAAAGGAATCCAAAAATGATAACAACCAATTAAAAGCAAAACTAACTAAAACACAAACCGGAAAACAAAACAAAATAGATTTCAAACTGGGGAATAAAGCAAAGAAAACAAAACTAACAAACATGGTGAAATAAAGAAAGAGGAAGAAGGAAAGAAAAAAATACAAAAACAAAGTTAAATAGAAGTGTATGAAAAAAATATATGTAAAAGAATAACTACAGCAGAGAAATAAGAGTAAGAAATGCAAACAAAAATATTTTTGAAACACCCACAGAACCACAAAAAGTCAACATGGAGGTAGAAGTATATAAAGGAAATAAAAGGTATGATTAAAAAACAGTTCTCAAAAGCTTAAATAGAATTGGGCTTCCCTGGTAGCTCAGTCAGTAAAGAATCTGCCTGCAATGTAGGAGACCTGAGTTCAATTCCTGAGTTGGGAAGATCCCCTGCAGAAGTAAATAGTAACCCACTCCAGTATTCTTGCCTGGAGAATCCCATGGACAGAGGAGCCTGGCAGGCTACAGTTTATGGGGTCACAAGAGTCGGACATGACTTAGCAACTTAACTACTATTACTATTACTACTAAATAGAGCTAATAGTAAAAATAAAATCAACAACCACTGCAAAACAGAAAAAAAGAAGAAGAAAATCCAAAACCAACCAGAAGACAAATCCAAATGTAAAAATAATAATAAATATTTTTCTCTGATCTCATCCGTCAGCCTCCTTTCACTTGCTGTGAGTCACATTACACCTTGCCTCCCTAGGATGCCTTCCAACACTGGACTGGCCTCTGGATCTGCTGTGGAGATGGCTCAGACTCTAATCTGGCCCTACTGCTGCCTGTTCTTGCCTCCAATGTCCACAGGTGCCAGAACTAGTGCGTTTTCTTTTGTGGGAAATCTCATTGTTCTTTTATATATTCCATAGGCACAGAGTCTACCTAGTTGATCATGTAGATTTAATCTGCAGTTTGCACGGCTGATGAAAAGGTTTTTGATCCCCTTCCTAGGCCATTCTGTCCCTGGAGTTCAATTGCAGTTTTATCCCCACCTCTGCATGTGGATCATCCACAGGACTTTGCTCCTAAAGCGGCCCTGAAGGATTTGAGTCTGCTCCAGTAAGGATCAGGTGTGGAGTTGGCACAGTTGCTTGGATTTCAGAGACCCTGGGAGCTACTAGAGCAGGAGATATGGCAGTATTAGGGTTTTTTTTTTTTTTTTCCCTAGCTTCTGGCAGCTTTGCCAAATGAAGATTGAGTATGGAGGTGGTACAGATACTTTGATGTGGAGATCTCACCCTTACTTCAGTTCCCCTATCCCCCCAGGTTCAGGTCCAGTCCTACTCACTCTCCTCTTTTCCCTCTTCTTCCTTTGTCCTACCAAGTTTTCTGTTGATCTATATATTTTCTTCTGGTGTCAGGGACCCCTGCACACTCTCAGCTGGATTCTGCAAGATCTTCTGTATCTGAAGGTTTATTCCTAATGGGGAGAGATGTGATCCACATACACCTACTCCTCTGCCATCTTGTCTCTCATCTTCAGTTTTGAATGGAAAGAGCACTTTATAAATCAAAGAAGTTAACCTTTGCTACTGGTGATTTGAGTTGCAGTATTTTTTCCCAGTCTGCTTTTCTCAAACTTTAATCTTTTTCTGCCAAAGAAAATTCCTCAATTAAAAAAAAAAAAGAGTTGCATATACAATTTTGCTACATTACCAGAAATTGTGCTGTGGTATCCAGAAATCCGTGAAGAACTACTAAATACCTTTGCAATTACCAGTTATAATGAAATGCTACTGCTACTGCTAAGTCACTTCAGTTGTGTCAGACTCTGTGCAACCCCATCCCTGGGATTCTCCAGGCAAGAACACTGGAGTGGGTTGCCATTTCCTTCTCCAATGCATAAAAGTGAAAAGTGAAAGTGAAGTCGCTCAGTCATGTCCATCTCTTCGCGACCCCATGGACTGCAGCCTACCGGGCTCCTCTGTCCATGGGATTTTCCAGGCAAGAGTACTGGAGTGGGGTGCCATTGCCTTCTCCATATAATGAAATAAAACATAGCAAAATAAATTTGGCATTTACTTAGTGATGCACATATTGTTATCATGTTTCATGGTAATTATGCCTTAATAATACAGTTAACATAAATGAATTCCTGTATTACTTTTTACAAAACCAGAAAAATTGTTTAAGATATTTTCTTGTGACTAAATTAATTTTTCCCTTCTGTAATAAGCACTACTGATGACTTTTCATTCTTTTCATTGTACATATTTTCTAATTGATTTGAATCCTATTGTTACTTTCTTCTCAATCTACAACATGTCCCACAGAATTCTAAAAAATCTATTTGCTTTTCTTTTTAAGTCAATCAATTATTCTAAAAAAACTGTTTCAGGAGCTATAGAGTTAGAGAAAACATGATCTCTACATATTGTGTCATTAGATATTTATCAAAGTAGAGAGGCTTATCACTGAGGTTTAAGAATAAGGGTGAACAAAACAATTTTGAAAAATAATTACAGGACTGAGATGACCTGACTTCAGGATTTAGCATAAATCACTATAGAAGTCAGTGTGGTTTTGGGTAGATCAATGGAATGCATAAGGGATGTAAGAAATAGACTTACAGTACAGTGCAGGAGTAAAGGAAATGAAACTCACTCAGTCGTGTCCAACTCTTTGCGACCCCATGGACTATAGCCTGCCAGGCCCCTCTGTCCATGGAATTCTCCAGACAAGAATACTGGAGTGGGTAGCCGTTCCCTTCTCCAGGGGATCTTCTCAACCCAGGGATCGAACCCAGGTATCCCACATTGCAGGCAGATTCTTTACTGTCTGAGCCACCAGGAAGCCCAGACTTACACATGTATAGTCAAATGATTTTTAACAAAACTAAGTACAATTCAAAGTAGTAAATAAAAAAAGAATGTTTTTCTCAATAAATCGTGCTGCAACAACTGGACAGATGTATGTCAAGCAGAAGAAGAGGAAGAGGAAAAAGAAGAGAATGAGGAGGGGAAGAAGAAAAAGAAATGAAACTCAGAAATTCCACAAACCATACACAAATTGGATCATAGGCCAAAATGGAAAATTTAACCTATAAAATATAAAATATGCTGTTGTTCACTCACTCAGTTGTGTCCAAATCTTTGCGACCCCATAGACTGCAACATGCCAGGCTTCCTTGTCCTTCACTGTCTCCTGGAGTTTGTTCAAACTCACATCCATTGAGTTGGTGATGCCATCCAACCATCTCATATTCTCCTTCCCCTTCTCCTGCTGCCTTCAATCTTTCCCAGCAGCAGCGTCTTTTCCAATGAGTCAGTTCTTTACACCAAGTGGCCAAAGTATTGGAGTTTCAGCTTCAACATCAGCCCTTCCAGTGAATATTCAGGATTGATTTCCTTTAGGATTGACTGGTTTGATCTCCTTGCAGTCCACAGGGACTCTCAAATCTTTTCCAACACCACAGTTCAAAAGCACCAGTTCTTCACCACTCACCCTTCTTTATGATCCAACTCTCACATCCATACATAACTACTGGAAAAACCATGGCTTTGACTAGATGGATTCTTGTCAGCAAAGTAATATCTCTGCTTTTTAATACACTCTCCAGGTTTGTTATAGATTTTCTTCCAAGGAGCAAGCATCTTTTCATTTCATGGCTGCGGTCACAATCTGAAGTGATTTTGGAGCTGAAGAAAGTAAAGTCTGTCACTGTTTCCATTGTTTACCCATATATTTGCCATGAAGCAATGGGGCTAGATGCC
The DNA here is from genome assembly GCF_023699985.2 of Odocoileus virginianus. NCBI lineage: Eukaryota > Metazoa > Chordata > Mammalia > Artiodactyla > Cervidae > Odocoileus > Odocoileus virginianus. The sequence goes on along the minus strand of NC_069708.1, from coordinate 41,259,759 downwards.
ATGATCATAGCTTTTTGCAAGCTGAGTTTTAAGCCAACTTTTTCACTCTCCTCTTTCACTTTCATCAAGAGGCTCTTTAGTTCCTCTTCACTTTTTGCCATAAGGGTGTGTCATCTGCATATCTGAGGCTCTTGATATTTCTCCCACCTATTCCAGTTTGTGCTTCACTGAGCCTGGCATTTCTCATGATGTACCCTGCATATAAGTTTAATGAGCAGGGTGACAGTATATGGCCTTGACATAATCCTTTCCCAATTTTGAACCAGTCAGTTGTTCCATGTCTGGTTCTAATTGTTACTTCTTGACCTGCGTACAAGTTTCTCAAAGGCATGTAAGATGATTTGGTATTTAATCTCTTGAAGAATTTTCCACAGTTTGTTGTGATCCGCACAGTCAAAGGCTTTATCATAGTCAACAAAGTAGAAGTAGATGTTTTTCTGGAATTTTATTTATATAAAGTATAAAAGAATACATTTGTTACCTTGGCCTTGGGCTAGGTAAATTTATATTTAGATATGACTCAGTATGATGCATAAAACAAACAAGTGATTAATGAGACAACATCAAAATTTAAAATTACCATTCCTGTTTTTACAGTGGCTGCTTTAGCATCTAGTTCATGGTTCAAACAAACTGGACTGTATATTTCCCACTTCTATGCCTTTGTTCACATTGTTCTCTCTGTTTTAAGTACCTATTACTCAGAATTTGACCCATTCTTCACAGCATAACTGTGCCTTTCTGGAGCTCCCCAGGCCCAAGTAATAATCTTACTGCATTTTTGCTTCTATGCCATATGAATGTATATATAAAACATATATAATATATAGCATATCAATTTTATTGATTTTATTGTATTATAAATACTTTGAGGGCAAACATTACATCTTCATCTTTTCTTACCCTTAGGCCCAACCGAAAGACTTGTACATAATGGATACTTAAAAAATGTTGAATTCCATTACATGGGTAATGTGTAAGCAAAGATTTGCTTTAGTTCATAAACTATATTTGTTCAAATAGCAGCTATGGGAAATTTTCTATCCTCTATAATTGGACATGTCTGATCCATGGTAGAAATTATGAATAGAACAGTAGTTTCCATTAGGTAAAAAATTCAAATGCAGCCTGCTTGTCCACATACCATTTTATCTGGACTTTTGGGATTTCTTTCCTGTTGCTCTCCTTGGTGTATTAGCTAATTCAAACATAGCCCACATCATTCTTATGCCAAATCAGTAAAGGAAAAGGTAAGAGCAAGTAGGATTAAAGAAAACAAGAATATACCTATTTAATGGTGTTCTAGAGAGGGAAACTTGAAAAGCTGAAGATGCAATATGAAAACTTCGGCAATTCTTGGTTCCAAATTTTAGGACATCAATTTACTGCATATTAATTATAGCTTTTCTCTTTTGCAAAATAAAGAGTGTATTAGATAATCCTGCTCCAGTAGTTAGTTAGACTTTATCTATAATTTCATTCAATTAGTTGTTTTTAAGTAAATGAGTAAAAGAATTGCTTTATTCAGTACAACAATTTTAGCTCTTATTATATCAGATGGAATTTTATATGAAGGATGCCTTAGTGTATTGAGGTCCCTTCAAGAGTATAACAAGAAAGCAGTGGTCTGAGAGTAGTGTTAGTAAAGTGACAAAAAACAAAAGCATTCAGAATTCAAGTATTTTACCCAATTTATATATATTATGTATATGTTTCATTTCATATATCTATATATGCAGAACACATAATTGTGCTCTCACTGTAGATATAGAGATAGATACCCACATAGATTTTATGGATAATGGTCTAGATTCACAAGGTTTAATTATGCTCTCCATTTTTACTTATCTTTTATTAATTGAATGGAATAAGACAAAGTATTTTTCTTGAGTTATGGTAGTAGTGATATATTACTTATGACTTTGAATATAGTAAGAAATGTTATATTTAATTATTTATAATCTGGGTGTATGATTAGAATTAATGTAATGTCCTACAATCTATTAATAATGTCTATTATTTTATAGAAATAAATTTGGAATGCATATAATCTAAAGTGAGTAGAAATATAAAAAAGAACATGATATTCAGCATATACAAGCACATTTTTAATCCTAAGTATATTTTGTATTCAACTAAATTTTTTTTTCTAGATTATCTGACCCAGTAGAGTTTATAAACTTCAAATACAAGATGAACCAACTTAAATCATTACTTTGCAATAAAATCAGTACTTATCAATCAAACTGAATCCCTTTTTAATTTGCAGTTTTGCCAGTATTGAAAATAGCATGACTATAAAATGGAAAGGGATGCCATTTGGCTTGTCAATATGAAATAGAATAATATATCTCTTCCTTTTGAAATCAAGTATAGTAAGGCCCCAGACCTTACTGTATATATTTTCTTTTGCAAGCTATTTTTCTAAAATGCATATGACTTTTCAAAGTGAATGAGCCTATTTTTAGATTTCACCATCTTTTATTGTACTGTATCTGTACAGTCTTTCAGCTAAAAGAGACACAGATAATGCTTGGATTTCCTTGCAGAATGTATTCTTATAAGCATAACCTAAGCATAGTTACTGACTGTAAGCAAGAGAAATAGGGATAACGAAATTATTATCTAATACAAAGAGCTCGTTCCACCAACATTTACCTTTATTCAACTACATCTTTTTACCCAAGCTTCTAAGAAGCAAGAAATTTGATATTTGAAGTTTCTCTTTCTCTTTCCAATATGCCTGCTCTGTTGTAAGTGAGGAGTCAACTTAAATGAAAGGAAAGTGAAAAAATGTATGGATACTTAATTAACTTAATAATCAGATATTCAGTAGTGAAAATGTGTACTTTCAAGAGGAAACAATTGTGTAAAAAAATAGAAAACATGTTTTTCTTGATTAATGCATTTCCCCAAATTAAATACAGTAACATGCTACTTAAACATACCATGACTCTCTTTGAATTTCATATCATTTATCTTGAATTTAGCTTAGAGGTTTATGTTTAGCACATTTTTGGTGAGATACTTGAATGCTTATAAACATTAACAAGAAGATTATCTGCGGAATTCCCTGGCAGTCCATGGTTAAGACCCCTGCTCCCAACCCCTGCTTTCACTGCCAAGGGCCTGAGTTCAACCCCCGGTTGCCCTAATTGGGGGGCTGAGATCACATGATGTGATTAAAAAAAAAGATTATGTGTTTGCTTGCCTTTCTAAATATGTTGCCATAATTATAAGAAACAATATTTTATATTGTTTCCACCACATAAATTAGTCCTACAAAATAACTTATGTGAAAAAAAAAATGTTTCTATGGCCATTAGACTTTTCTACCTCATTGCTGAACTTATTCAAGAAAAGGCTGGAAAACTACCTGTCAGGGGTATTTGCAGTGATTATTACTTCTCAAGACAAGTTGGTTACCTGATGTCTGAGGTCCCTTGTAGTTTTCAGTTCTATAATTCTGTTAAAGAGGAGAAAAAGAGGCTGCTGGGCAAAGCAGAAATGTGAAAGAATACTAATAAGCAGCTTAATATATTGTATGTTAATTTTTACACAACCTGATTACAAATGCAATTTAATTCATGCAAAATTTGATTTACCACAAGATTATAAAAAAAGAAATCATATAATACTTGGATTTTATACTTTTGGAGATTCTAATGTCTATCTTAATATTAAATTTGACCACAGAGACCCCCTTGAGTTGATACAAAGAAGCCATTTCTGCTTTTTAGGGGCTACATGTGATCCATCACTAGGATTTCTTTCAACTATGATTTATGTTATGATTATGTTATTATTAATATTTTATTTTAATTATATTCCTATACAATTTAAAAACAATTGAGATACAGAATTTTGAAAAAAGCAATGACTGATTACTGAAATAATATATTTAACAATACTTTTATTTTTCACCAATACATATGGAAAATAAAGTAAAAAATCAGTTCAATTCAGTTCAGTTTAGTTCATTCACTCAGTCATGTCCGACTGTTTACAACTGCAACTCGCCAGGCTTCCCTGTACATTACCAACTCCTGGAGCTTGCTCAAACTCATCTCCATCCAGTCGGTGATGCCATCCAACCATCTCACCTCTGTAGTCTTCTTCTCCTGCCTTCAATCTTTCCCAGCATCAGGGTCTTTTCAAATGAGTCGGTTCTTCTCATCAAGTGGCCAAAGTATTAGAGTTTCAACTTCAGCATCAACTTCAGTCCTTCCAATGAATATTCAGGACTGATTTCCTGTAGGATTGACAGGATGGATCTCCTTGCAGTCCAAGGGACTCTCAAGAGTTTTCTCCAATAACACAGTCCAAAATCATCAGTTCTACAGTGCTCAGCTTTCTTTATACTCCAGTTCTAACATCCATACATGACTAATGGAAAAACCATAGCTTTGACAAGACAGACCTTTGCCAGCAAAGTAATGTCTCTGCTTTTTAATATGGTGTCTAGGTTAGTCATAGATTTTCTTCCAAGGAGCAAGTGTCTCTTAATTTCATGGCTGCAGTCACCACCTGCAGTGATTTTGGAGCCCCCAAAAATAAAGTATCTGTTTCCATTGTTTCCCCATCCATTTGCCATGAAATAATGGGACTGGATGTCATGATTTTAGTTTTTTGAATGTTGAGTTTTAAGCCAACTTTTTCACTCTCTTCTTTAACTTTCATCAAGAGGCTCTTTAGTTCTTCAATTTCTGTTATAAGGGTGGTGTCATCTGTGTATCTGAGGTTATTGATATTTCTCCTGGTAATCTTGATTCCAGCTTGTGCTTCATTCAGCCCAGCATTTTGCATAATGTACTCTGCATATAAGTTAAATAAGAGGGTGACAATGCACAGCCTTGACGTACTCCTTTCCCAATTTGGGACCAGTCCACTGTTTCACTTCTGATTCTAACTGTTGCTTCTTGACCTGTATACAGATTTCTCATGAGGCAGGTAAGGTGGTCTGATATTCCCATGTCTTGAAGAATTTTCCACAGTCTGTTGTGATCCACCCAGTCAAATGATTTGGCATAGTCAATAAAGCAGAAGTAGATATTTTTTTCTGGCACTCTCTTGCTTTTTCTTTGATCCAACAGATGTTGGTAGTTTGATCTAAATATCTTCCTTCTAATTTTTCTCTACTTGTGTAATCTGGGGAAACAGTGAATTAATTAATTTCTGAATTATGAACTCCAGTTTTTTTCTCATTTTAAAGTAAAAAATCACATATTTGTGAGATTTCTGAACAGTTAGGAAAGTATTGATATTGCCATGTTATATTATTTGTTATAATAAAATACAACATTGTACAATTTAGATGACATCACTCTCCATAATGAAATATTTTTGAAATCTTGTTGGGTATAGCAGTAACTCAAATATAGCCATTGTAAGATATAGTTACTCACACAATTTCTACAGGAACAAAATGCATGGTTGCTATTTTTTAATCGTTTGGTAATTTCCTCCAAATTATTTGCCCACCCAATGCACCATTCTAGAAAGAAGCTAGAAATCAGGTTGCATGAATTTGTAGGCTTCAGCAAAGTAAGCATGACAGGAAGAGAAAAAGTGCTTTCCCCTATTAAAAACAAGAGCATAGAAAACAGCTGAAGTTTGATCTAGCATAATATCTTTTTTTTAAACTACAGATATAAATCAACATTTTCATATGCAAAAGAGATAACAGTAAGTTTTTTTTAAATCTATGTCAAGCACAGAACTATAACTTCTCTTACCATGAACTAAGTATTTTTGTTCACATTTTCAGAGAACAGCACTGTCATTATGGAATAGGTCATTATTTCCTAAAGCATCAAAGTGTCAGACAACTTTCTTTGTAGTCATTAGTGTGGGAACATAAATGTCTCTGGCTTGGGTTTTCTCTTAACTAATCTTAAAATAGACTGAAAATGCACAGAGCAAATGAAAAGAAATTACAGAACAATTTAATCATTAAATTAATGGAAAAATAATGTTTGAATAGCATTAGTTATCTAAATATTCTGTAATTGTGATAATGAATTTTCACTAGGAAAAGCTGCATTAATACACTCATTTTTGTTTCATTTAAAACACCATTCTAAAATAATGTTGCCTGGAGGTTGTTTCTTCTTTTTTATCTTTCTTTACATGAAAGAATGAACCTATGAATCTGTCCAGAACTTTGAAGGATCTGAAATTTTATTCTACTTACAAGCTAATGAGTTATCCTATCACAATTTTTTTTATATCACAATTTTATAGAGGCTGGCAGAAGACATGAGAATTCTGGATTACAAAAAAAAAAAAAAAAAAAGAACTTTACTACTCGTAGCAACAACATTAACCAGAGTGCCAGTACTTGTGACAGTTCTCCAAGCCTCAATTTCTATAGGGTGACATTAAGAGGGCCAGGTGACAACTGTGCATGAAATGGTTTACATTATAGGAAAGGAACTCTGAGCTTAGGAAACTTGAACCTTTATAATGGACAGTAACCCTGTCTGATATTTACCTTGGTTGGAGACAGTATCTTTATCATATTGGACAGTAAGTAAAATTTCTCTGTGCTCTGGGGGGAGATATTGTCTCTATCTTTTAAAGCAATTCACTGTACAAATATCTTTAAGCAAGTAGTCTGGACAAAAGTCAAACAATGCCTCTCCTTGCAAGTCATGCAGAAAAGTGACAGACACATAGATAATTGTCTCTTACCAGGTGCATGTCTTTTAGCTAACACAAAGGAGAATAGGAAAATGTTGTATGAAATAAATCATTAGAAACTTATTTCAATGGTATTTTGACATTTTCAATTTGAAATTATTTTCTTTTCATGCATTTGAAGAAGGATTATCAAGACTTCACTTTTGTAGCTAGAAAGTTTTTTTCTACCCCATGATTCAAAGACAAAATCAAAAGAAAATCTGTGAGAAGAGATGTCAAAGAAGACCTACTCTGTCAGAAAGAGAGCATGTCTACTCAAAGAGAATTGCTGTTCAGCTCTATATCTGTTATTCTGGATACACTGTCACTAAGGTCTACAAAATAATTAACAAGGGCTATTGGTGGCTTTGGTGGTTGACCTATAATGTTGAAATCCCAGATGTACAAACAATTCCTAAGAATGATTTTCAAATTATGACATTTCAGAGTAGGTTGAAGTACATGCTTTGTACTTTCCTAGTGGCTCAAATAGAAAAGAGTCTGCAAGCAAAGCAGGGCACATGGGTTTGATCCCTGGGTCAGGAAGATCCCCTGGAGAAGGGAACAGCAACCCACTCCAATATTCTTCCCTGGAAAAGAGGACAGAGGAGCCTGGTGGGCTACAGTCCATGGGGTCACAAAGAGTCAGACATGACTGAGTACTAACACTTTCACTTTCACTAAAATATGTTATAAATGTCTAGCCCATACCCCAAAGTCATGTCCTTAAGATACTTTTATCCATAGGTCACTGTGATTGAAAATAAAAGTAAGTGATGATTATCTTCTTTCTTCTAGGAATAAATCAAATTTAGTATATATTATTTGGTTTGTGGTAAAGGCCAATAACTTTCTATGAATGATATACTTCTTTGTTCCTGTTGATACTCAGTGCTTTGTCAAAGACATAATTTTACCACATTAAGATGATTTTGGTTTAACAAGGCCTTACTGTATAGCACATGGAACCCTGCTCAATATTATGTGGCAGCCTGGATTGGAGGGGAGCTTGAGGAAGAATGGATACATGTATATGTATGGCTGAGTCCCTACACTGTTAACCTGAAACTATTACAAAAATGTTTGCGAATTGGCTACACCCCAATACAAAACAAAACGTATTTTTTCCCATTAAAGATGATGCTGATTGTAGTTTGTTCATATATTTATTGTAGTTTGTTCACATTTTTATTTTTCTTATTGTTTAGTGCCAGTCTTACTATCTCCATTTTGGTATCTCTTTGTACTACATACTCTGTTACCAAAAGAAGGAAGATTTGAAAAATTATGATGAAATTTATTTAGAAATCATATTTAACCCATAGCATGTTAATGTCTAAAAAAATAAACATTTGAACAATAATGATTATTCTGTCACCATGAAATCGGTTAGAAAATAATTTATCTGTGTCTCTTTTTCTGTTTTGCCTATAGGGTTATAGTTACCATCTTTCTAAAATCCATGGCTGATTCATGTCAATGTATGACAAAAACCACTACAATATTGTAAAGTAATTAGCCTCCAACTAATAAAAATAAATGGGAAAAAAATTAAAAAATAACAAGCATCTATGTTCCCCCCCCAAAAAAAAGAAAATAATTTAGCAGGTATGATTTCTAAAACACATGCCATCTCTCTCAGTTTCGTGATCAACTTCTTTGTCTGTTATTGTAACATTAAATATTTTCCTACCCAAATAGTATTATATTGTTAAAGGACTTAAACTCTAAGTAATAATCAAACATTGTTCAGTGTATACACACCCTTTGTAATACAGCAGTTTGTTTATTTTGAGATCTAGGTACATTAGCAACTACCAAAGTAAAAAGAAGAATATAAGCATTATAGTGAGGTAAAAATAAGATTTTATAGGAGTATAGAACAGAAGGTATTGATTTTGTTTGACAAAAAGCTTCATGAAAGAGGTGATATTTTAGATGAATCTTGAAGATTGAGAAGTTTTTATATCATTAAATACTGGACATGCAAAGTTACACGAAACCCACTGACATCTCAAAACTCACTACTGAACACTTCATTGCACACCAGAGAGAAGAAATTTAGCTCCACCCACCAGAACACCGACACAAGCTTCCCTAAGCAGGAAACCTTGACAAGTCACCTGTCCAAACCCACCCACAGTGAGGAACTTCCACAATAAAGAGGAACGACAAACTGCCAGAATATGGAAAGGCCACCCCAAAAACAGAAATATAAACAAGATGAAAAGGCAGAGAATGCTCAGCAGGTAAAGGAAGAGGATAACTGCCCACCAAACCAAATAAAAGAGGAAGAGATAGGGAATCTACCTGATAAAGAATTCAGAATAATGATAGTGAAAATGATCCAAAATCTTGAAAACAAAATGGAGTTACAGATAAATAGCCTGGAGACAAAGATTGAGAAGATGCAAGAAATGTTTGACAAGGACCTAGAAGAAATAAAAAAGAGTCAATATATAACGAATAATGCAATAAATGAGATAAAAATAAAAACACTCTGGAGGGAACCAACAGTAGAATAATGGAGGCAGAAGATAGGATAAGTGAGGTAGAAGATAGAATGGTAGAAATAAAAGAAACAGAGAGGAAAAAAGAAAAATAAAAGAATTAAAATAAATGAGGACAACCTCAGAGACCTCTGGGACAATGTGAAATGCCCCAACATTCGAATCATAGGAGTCCCAGAAGAAGAAGACAAAAAATAAAGAACATGAGAAAATACTTGAGGAGATAACAGTTGAAAATTTCCCTAAAATGGGGAAGGAAAGAGTCAACAAGTACAAGAAACCCAGAGAGCCCCAAACAGGATAAACCCAATATAAAACACCCCAAGACACATATTAATCAAATTAGCAAAGATCAAACACAAAGGACAAATATTAAAAGCAACAAGGAAAAAACAACAGATAACCTACCAGGGGATTCCCATAAGCATAACAGCTGATCTTTTGATAGAAACTCTTCAGGCCAGAAGGGAGTGGCAGGACATACTTAAAGAGATGAAAGAGAAAAACCTAAAACCCAGATTAGTGTATCCAGCAAGGATCTCATTCAAATATGAAGGAGAAATTAAGTTTTACAGACAAGCAAAAGCTGAGAGGATTCAGCACCACCAAACCAGCTCTCCAACAAATGTTAAAGGATCTTCTCTAGACAGGAAATACAGAAAGGGTGTATAAACTCGAACCCAAAACAACAAAGTAAATGGCAACGGGATCATGCTTATCAATAATTACCTTAAATGTAAATGGGTTGAATGCCACAACCAAAAGACGAAGACTGGCTGAATGGATACAAAAACAAGACCCCTATATATGTTGTCTACAAGAGAGCCACCTCGAAACAAGGGACACATACAGGCTGAAAGTGAAGGGCTGGAAAAAGATATTCCACACAAATAGAGACCAAAAGAAAGCAGGAGTACCAATACTCATATCAGATAAAATAGATTTTAAAATAAAAGCTGTAAAAAGAGACAAAGAAGGACACTACATCATGATCAAATGATCAATCCAAGAAGAAGATATAAAATTATAAATATATATGCACCCAGTATAAGAGCACTGCAATATGTAAGAAAAATGCTGACAAGTAAGAAAGGGGAAATTCACAATAACAATAATAGCGGGAAACTCTAATATCCCCACTCATACCTATGGATAGATTAACTAAACAGAAAATTAACAAGGAAACACAGACTTTAAATGATACAATAGACCACTTACACCTAATTGGTTTCTATAGGACCTTTCATTCCAAAACAATGAATTTCAACTTTTTCTCAAGTGTGCATGAAACCTTCTCAAGGATAGATCACATCCTGGGTCATATATCTACCCTTGGTAAATTCAAAAAAAGTTGAAATCATTACAAGCATCTTTCTGACCACAATTATGTAAGATAAGATGTCAATTACAGGAGAAAAATCTATTAAAATTCAATATATGGAGGCTGAACAACACACCTCTGAATAAACAACAAATCACAGAAGAAATCAAGAAAGAAATAAAAATATGCATAGAAGTGAATGAAAATGAAAACACAACAACCGAAAACCTATGAAACACTGCAAAAGCAGGGCTAAGGGGAAGATTCATTGCAATACAGGCTTACCTCAAGAAACAAGAAAAAAGTCAAATAACCTAACTCTACTCCTCAAGCAACTAGAAAAGGAAGAAATGAAGAGCCCCAGGGTTAGTAGAAGGAAAGAAATCTTAAAAATAGGGCAGAAACAAAAGCAAAAGAAACAAAAGAGACCATAGAAAAAATCAACAAAGCTAAAAGCTGGTTCTTTGAGAAGATTAATAAAATTGATGATTAGCCAGACTCATCAAGAAAAAAGGAAGCAGAACCAATTCAAAAAAGTTAGAAATGAAAATGGAGAAATGACAACAGACAACACAGAAATACAAAGGAACATAAGACACTACTATCAGCAACTATATGCCAATAAAATGGAAAACTTGGAAGAAATGGACAAATACTTAGAAAAGCACAACTTTCCAAAACTGAACCATGAAGAAATAGAAAATCTTAACAGACCCATCACAAGCATGGAAATTGAAACTGTAGTCAGAAATCTTGCAGCAAACAAAAGCCCAGGACCAGATGGCCTCACAGCTGAATTCTACCAAAAATTTAGAGAAAAACTAACAACTATCTTACTCAAACTCTTCCAGAAAATTGCAGAGGAAAGTAAACTTCCAAACACATTCTATGAGGCCACAATCAACCTAATACCAAAACCAGACAAAGATGCCACAAAAAAGGAAAACTACAGGTCAATATCACTGATGAGCATAGATGCAAAAATCCTTAACAAAATTCTAGCAAACAGAATCCAACAACATATTAAAAAGATTATGCATCATGACCAAGTGGGCTTTATCCCAGGGATGCAAGGATTCTTCAATATCCGCAAATCAATCAACATAATACACCACATTAACAAATTGAAAGATAAAAACCATGTGATCATCTCTATAGATGTAGAGAAAGCCTTTGACAAAATTCAACATCCATTTATGATTAAAACCCTCCAGAATGCAGGCATAGAGGGAACATAACTCAACATAATAAAAGCTCTATATGACAAACACACAGCAAGCATTATCCTCAATGGTGAGAAATTGAAAGCATTTCCCCTAAAGTCACGAACAAGGAAAGGGTGCCCACTCTCACCACTACTATTCAATATAGTTTTGGAAGTTTTGGCTACAGCAATCAGAAAAGAAAAATAAATAAAAGGAACCCAGATTGGAAAAGAAGAAGTAAAACTCTGTTTGCAGATGACATTATCCTCTACATAGAAAACCTTAAAGACTCCACCAGAAAATTACTAATCAATGAATATAGTAAAGTTGCAGGATATAAAATCAACACCCAGAAATCCCTTGTATTACTATATACTAACAATGAGAAAACAGAATTAGAAATTAAGGAAATAATTCCATTCACCATCACAATGAAAAGAATAAAATACTTAGGAATATATATACCTAGAGAAACAAAAGACATATATATATATAAAACCATAAAAAAACTGATGTAAGAAATCAAAGAGGACACAAATAGATGGAGAAATATACCATGTTCATGGATCAGAAAAATCAATATAGTGAAAATGAGTATACTACCCAAAGCAATCTATTGATTGAATGAAATCCCTATCAAGCTACCAACGGTATTTTTTATAGAACTAGAACAAATAATTTCACAATTTGTATGGGAATACAAAAAACCTCAAATAGCCAAAGCAATCTTGAGAAAGAAGAATGGAACTGGAAGAATCAACCTGCTTGACTTCAGGCTCTACTACAAATCTACAGTCATTAAAACAGTATGGTCCTGGCACATAGACAGAAATATAGATCAATGGAACAGAATAGAAAGCCCAGAGATATATCCATGTACCTATGGACACCTTATCTTCGACAAAGAAGGCAAGAATATACAATGGAAAAAAGACAACCTCTTTAACAAGTGGTGCTCGGAAAATTGGTCAGCCATTTGTAAAAAATGAATCTAGAATACTTTCTAACACTGTACACAAAAATAAACTCAAAATGGATTAAAGATCTAAGTGTAAGACCAAAAAATATAAAATTTCTAGAGGAAACCATAGACAAAACACTCTCTGACATAAATCACAGCAAGGTCCTCTATGACCCACCTCCCATATTATTGGAAATAAAAGCAAAAATAAACAAATAGGACCTAATTAAACTTAAAAGCTTTTACACAACAAAGGTAAATATCAGCAAGGTGAAAAGACAGCCTTCAGAATGGGAGAAAATAATAGCAAACAAAGCAACAGACAAAGAATTAATCTCAAAAATATACAAGCAACTCCTGCAGCTCAATTCCAGAAAAATAAATGACCCAATCAAAAAGTCTGTCAAAGAATTAAACAGACATTTCTCCAAACAAGACTTAGAGTTGGCTAACAAACACATGAAAAGATGCTCAACATCATTCATTATCAGAGAAATGCAAATCAAAACCACAATGAGGTACCATTACACGCCAGTCAAATGGCTTCTATCTAACAGTCTACAAGCAATAAATGCTGGAGAGGGTGTGGAGAAAAGGGAACCCTCTTATACTGTTGGTGGGAATGCAAACAGTACAGCCACTATGGAGAACAGTGTGGAGATTCCTTAAAAAACTGGAAATAGAACTGCCATATGACCCAGCAATCCCACTTCTGGGCATACACACCGAGGAAACCAGATCTGAAAGACACATGCACCCCAATGTTCATCGCAGCACTGTTTATAATAGCCAGGACATGGAATCAACCTAGATGTCCATCAGCAGATGAGTGGATTAGAAAGCTATGGTACATATATACAATGGAATATTACTCAGCCATTACAGGTAATGCAGTTGAATCAGTTCTAATGAGGTGGATGAAACTGGAGCCTTTTATATAGTGTGAAGTAAGCCAGAAAGAAAAACACCAATATAATATACTAATGCATATATATGGAATTTAGAAAGATGGTAATGATAACCCTACATGCGAGACAGCAAAAGAGACACAGGTGTATGGAACTGTCTTTTGGACTTTGTGGGAGAGGGCAAGGATGGGATGATTTGGGAGAGTGGCATTGAAACATGTATATTGTCATATGTGAAACAGATCGCTAGTCCAGGTTTGATGCATGTGCCAGGGTGGTCAGGGCTGGTGCACTTGGATGACCCTGAGGAATGGAATAGGGATGGGGACGGGAGGGTGGTTCAGGATGGGGAACACATGTATATCCGTGGCTGATCCATGTCAATGTATGGCAAATCCACTACAATATTTTAAAGTAATTAGCCTCTAATTAAAATAAGTAAATTTATATTAAAAAGATAAATACTGGGTATGTTAAAGGATAAGAAATATCATAATGATCAGAACATAGGATACGTATAGTGATTAGTGGAAATTGAGTGGAGAGTTTGTGGGATCAAGACATGTTGAATGCTTTGCTAGTGAATATGGATCTATTTTCCTATATAGTGGAGAAGCTAAAAATATTTCTGAGCTGAGTAGTCATATAAAATAACCTGTGGAAACAACTCTAGTAAAAAAAAATAATGGAGAAAAAAATTGCAAAGAGTTAATAAAGACATGAAGTAGGGTCATAAATTGAATTGAATAGATAGATATAAAAGACTGTGAAAGTATGATTATAAGGTCTCAAAATTGAATGTGGAGTGAAAGAAAGGAATGAGTTAAAAATGTCTCTGATGTTTCTAATATAAGTGATTTTAAAGGTAAGAACCCAATTAATAAAGATTTGGAACACAGGAGAAGGAACAGTTTTGGTGACTCATATAAGTTTGGTATTAGAAATGCCAAATTTAAGATCCCAGGTGGATATTTACATGGAGACACATGCCAATCCATATGTTTCAAAGTGAACTTGGAGCTTGAAGAAGGCTGCAGGACCAGAATTATAGATGTGGTAGCCATCAGCCTGTATGTGATATTTCAAATCATCTGGGAAAAGTGTAGCAAGGAAAGAGACAGTTTAAAGGACTAGCTATAGCTAAAAAGATGGAGTGGTGCAAGTTTTGCAAGCAATTGGAGAGATGTTAGCTACATGACAATTCAGGGGAGTGCAATGTTATGATAGGCAAGGAAATTGAGTTTTTAAAATGAGATAGTGTTTATAATGGTGTCGGTGAACAATGTCAAATGCCCAGTGAGGGTCAGAAGAAGCATTTGGATTTGAAAATAAACTCCCTTTCTATTTAGAATACAAACTAGATTTTGAGTGACAAATAACATACCTGTTAAAAAATGAAGAAAGTAACTATAAATTACACTTTTTACAAGTTTTGCCTGGGAAGGGAAGGAAAGATGCAACATCATAGTATAAATAGCAAATAAGATGTAGTGGATTTTTTGTTTTTATTTTTCAGGAGATGTGTATGTTTGTAACACTTTTAAATAAATAAGCTGACCACAAAATAGGTTAGACTACCACAAATAATTACTTATTGAAATACCACCCAAAATTAAAGTGCAATGATTACATCAGATGCTTAAAAGTTTAACAGAAGACTAGCATTATTTTCCGAAGAATCACATCAGAGAAAAGGAATTAATTGCCAGAACTGATTCATGAATCAGTCTTATTAGAGCAGATGAATCAGCAACGTTTAGCGTTAAGATTCTGTTCCCTATCTTTTTAAAATATCTTCCTTCTTCATTAGCAAATGCTTCATTGATATCTAATTCCATTCATATTTAACCCACAGTCAGACAGAAAGTCTTATTAACATCTGGGTGCCAAAGAAAGAAAATTTGCAATCTATATATTCTTAATAGAGAATAAATTACAAATAACTGTTAAACATATTGTTCAGAAGTATTTACAAAGGAATAGATAGTAAAATTAGGCTGTACATAAAGTCTATGTTTTTATTGGAATAACTGCATTATTACTGACATTTGGGCTATTCTAAAACCAGATATTTTATTGTTTTCATTAGGCCTTTTTTTCTTTGCTAAAATCTACCTTCAGCTTGGTTTCTTAGTAAAATTTACCAATATTAGTAGGGTAGATAAAAATATCTATCAAGTACTATAAATGCACAAGAGAAACAGTGTGCTAATGAAAATATATTGCAAAAAATTCATAATAAACTGAGTTATTCAGATTTCAGAAATAGAAATTATAGCATTCTACTATAAATTAGAAAAAAATAGTCTTGATTTCAGAGTTTTTACTTGAGTAAAACTTATCCATTGTACATGAACTGCCAAAATCTGATGATTCTCCCATATTTCTGGTATTATCACTTTCTATTCATGATCTTCATTATGTATTATCTGTCTCAGTGAATTACACACAGCCGATTCAGTTGCTTTATTTACATACCTGGGAATCATCCTTGACTGTCACTCTCCTCTGCATCTATTCAGTCGCTTAATCTGTCAATTATAGCTATTCAATATTAAATAGTTCAGACCACCACAGACCTGGGGCTTCTCAGGGTGGCACTAGCAGTAAAGAATCTGCTTGTCAATGCAGGAGATGCAAGAGATGTGGCTTCAATCCCTGGGTGGGGAAGATCCCCAGGAGTAGGAACTGGCAACTCACCCCAGTATTATTGCTTAGGAAACCCCACGGACAGAGGATCCTGGTGGGATACAGTCCATGGGGTTGCAAACAGTTGGATACAATTGAGCGACTGAGCACACACACCATAGACTATCACCTCAGTTCAATTCAGTTCAGTTCAGTCGCTCAGTCGTGTCCGACTCTTTGTGACCCCATGAATGGCAACACGCCAGGCCTCCCTGTCCATCACAAACTCCCGGAGTTTACTCAAACTCATGTCCACTGAGTCGGTGATGCCATCCAGCCATTTCATCCTCTGTTGTCCCCTTCTCCTCCTGCCCCCAATCCCTGCAAGCATCAGGGTGTTTCCCAATGAGTCAACTCTTCGCATGAGGTGGACAAAGTATTGGAGTTTCAGCTTCAGCATCAGTCCTTCCAATGTACACCCAGGGCTGATCTCTTTTAGGATGGACTAGTTGGATCTCCTTGCAGTCCAAGGGACTCTCAAGAGTCTTCTCCAACACCACAGTGCAAAAGCATCAATTTTTTGGTGCTCAGCTTTCTTCACAGTTCAACTCACACATCCATACATGACCACTGGAAAAACTATAGCCTTGACTAGATGGACCTTTGTTGGCAATGTAATGTCTCTGCTTCTTAATGTGCTATCTAGGTTGGTCATAACTTTCCTTCCAAGGAGTAAGCTTCTTTTAATTTCGTGGCTGCAGTCACCATCTGCAGTGATTCTGGAGTCCAAAAAATAAAGTCTGACACTGTTTCCACTGTTTCCCCACCTATTTCCCATGAAATGATGGGACCAGATGCCATGATCTTAATTTTCTGAATGTTGAGCTTTAAGACAATTTTTCAATCTCCTCTTTCACTTTCATCAAGAGGCTTTTTAGTTCCTCTTCACTTTCTGCCATAAGGGTGGCATCATCTGCATATCTGAGATTATTGATATTTCTCCTGGCACTCTTGATTCCAGCCTGCGTTTTTCCAGCCCAGTGTTTCTCACCTGGCTTACTTAAATTTCTTAACTCACTTTCCCATCTCTGACCACATCATTCTGTTATTTAATATCAATATTTCCTCATGGTTCTTAAAATCTAAATTCCTTTAATGACTTACCAAGCTCTTAAACATAGGGTCCCTGTTTATCTTCCCAAACCTATATTCCTTTGATCACTCTCTTTTTCTCACCCTTGTACTCTTTAGCTTATATCTTCAGACATACAGAATAAGCATCCCCCCTTTTATCTAGTTTCCTTTCTTAAGCATTTATCCAAGTTAGAAAATGTAACTTGAATACACTTCCCCCTTTCACCTAACTCCATCTTCCCTTGATGTAGCTAATGTGTTCCCAAACTGAGTACCATGTTTTCTATGAAGATTTCCCTTACTATCTCTCTTGCAAGTTTTGGTTAGGTATCCCTTATGTGTTTTCTCTTAGTACCCTGAATTTTATATTATATGATCTAACACTAAACTATTACCATTTTTGTCCATATCTTCCACTTCATGTGAGCCTCATGAAGACTATAACTAGTGTCTACTTTGACAAATGCTCATTCATACATTTTTTGCTGTAGTAAAAACAAATAACATGATGCTTACCATCTTAAAAAATGTAAATGTACAGTACAGAATTGATAACTGAAAGTTCAAAGTTCTACAGCAGGTCTTTAAGAAGTTTTTGATCTCGCATCACTGAAACTTTACACTAATTTCTCAGTTTCCCTAGGACTTGTCAACCACCCTTATCTCTGCTTCTATGAGTTTGACTATTTTAGATGTCTCATGTAAGGGGAATAATGCAGTTTTTGCCCTTCTGTAACTAGCTTATTTCACTTAGCAAAATTCCCTCAGGTTTCATCCATGTTGTCACATAGGATGATATTTCTTCTTTATTTAAGACTGAATAATATTCTGCTGTAGGTATATGCCACATTTTCTTTATCGTTTCACTTGTTCATGGATTTTTAAAAATTAATTTATTTTAATTGGAGGATGATTTATTTACAATATTGTCGTGGTTTTTGTCATATATTGACATAGATTACCCACAGGTATACATGTGTCTGTCCATCCTGAACCCCACCTCCAACCACCCTCCCAACCCCATCCCTCTGGGTTGTCCCAGAGCACCAGCTCTGAGTGCCCTGCTTCATGAATTGAACTTGCATTGGTCATCTATTTTACATATGGTAATATACATGTTTAAATGTTATTTTTTTCAAATCATCCACCCTCGCCTTCTCCCACATAGTCCAAAAGTCAGTTCTTTGCATTTGTGTCTCTTTTTCTGCCTTGCATATAGTATCATCATTATGATCTTTCTAAATTCCATGTATATGCATTAATATACTGTATTGGTGTTTTTCTTTCTGACTTACTTTACTGTGTATAATAGGCTTCAGTTTCATCCACCTCTTGAGAACTGACTCAAATGCATTCTTTTTGTTTAATAACTGAGTAATATTCCACTGTGTATATGTACCACAACTTTCCCATCCATTTTATTTTTTTATTGAAGTATAGCTGACTTACAATGTTGTGTTAGTTTAAGGTGATTCTGAATACAGCAAAGTGACTTGGTTTCAGTTTTTTTCAGCTTTTTTTTTTTCCATTATAGGCTGTTGCAAGATACTGAATATAGCTCTTTGTGGAATACAGTAGGTCTTTGTTGATTATCTATTTAATGCATAGCCATAAGAATGTGTTTATCTCAAACTCCCAATTTATCCCTCCTCCACTCTTTCCCCTTTGGTAAACTTAAGTTTGTTTTCTATATCTGTGGGTCTATTTCTGCTAGCACTATCATATGATATTTGTCTTTCTTTGGCTTACTTCACTTAATATGACAATCCTCAGGCCCACCTATGCTTCAAATAGCATTATTTTATTCTTTTTAATGGCTGAGTAATATTCCATTGTATGTATGTACGACATCTTTAACCATTCCTGTGCTGATGAACTTTTAAGTAGCTTCTATGTCTTGGCTTGTTTGTGGTTGTTTAAGTTGCTTCCACAACTTGGCTATTGTAAATGATGCTACAGTGAACATGGTAGTCAAAATATCTCTTCAAGATATTGATTTCAATTATTTTGGATAAATACCCAGAAACCAAATTGCTGTATCATAAAGTAATTCTATTTTTTTGAGAAATTTATATTTATTTTTCATAGCACCTGAACAATTTTATATTGCTACCAGAAGTGCACAAAGATTTCTGTATCTCCACATTCTTACCAATGATTTCTGTTTATTTATTTTGAAAATGGCTAACCTAACATCAGGTGTGATTTGATATTTCACTGTGCTTATGATTTGCATTTCTCTGTTGCTTAGTGATATTGAGTGTCTTTTTGTATACTTGTTGGTCATTTGTATGCTTTCTTTTGAAAAATGTGCATTCAAAAAAATTTTTTTTTCCAGTTGAATTTTCAGAGTTGCTTATACATTTTGGAGAGTAATTTCTTATCAGGTATATGGTTACCAAATTTGTTTTTCCCATCCAGTACATTGGCTTTTCATTTCTTTCATTATTTTCTGCCATACAGAAACTTTTTGAATGAAGTCCTACTTATCTATTTTTATTGTTGTTTCCTGTGCTTTTGGTGTTATATTCAACAAATTATCATCAAGACCAGTATCTCAGAGATTTACATTTACAGGTTTTACATTTAAGTCTGTAATCCATTTGGTGTTAATTTTTTGTCTATGTTGTAAGATGAGTGTCCAAATTCTGGACTTCCCTGGTGATCCTGTGGTTAAGAATCCACCTGGATGCAGAGGACATGGGTTCAACCCCTGGTCTGGGAATATTCCACATACCCTGGGGCAACTAAACCCATGCAACACAACTACTGAAGCCCACATGCTCTAGAGTCCATGTTCCACAACTACTGAGCACACATGCCATAATTACTGAAGCCCATGTCCCATAGAGGCCATACTTCACAACGAGAGATGCTACCACAATAAGAAAGGTGTACAACACAACTAGAGAGTAGCCCCACCACAGTTGGAGAAACCCAGGCCCCAGCAACAAAGACTCAGTGCAGTAAAATAAATAACTATATACATACATATATATGTATATTTATAAAAATAAAAGAATGAAAAGATCCATCATGAAAGCAAAGTTTTAAAGTGTTTATGAATGAATCTTTAACATAATGGATATGAAAGTGTTAGTCATTCAGCTGTGTCCAACTCTTTGTATCCCCAGGTTCCTCTGTTCATGGAATTCTCCAGGCAAGAGTACTGGAGTGGGTAGCCATTCTCTTCTCTGGGGGATCTTCCTAACCCAGAGGTTGAACTCAGATCTCCTGCATTGCAGGCCAATTCTATAACATCTGAGTAACCAAGGAAATCCCCTTTAACATAACAAAGGCCATATATGACAAGCCCACAGCAAATATTATTTTCAATGGTGAAAAACTGAAAGCATTTCATCTAAGATCAGGAACAAGATGAAGGTGCCCACTCTAGTCACTATTATTCAACATAGTTTTGGGAATCCTATATACGGTAACCAGAAAGAAAAAGAAATAAAAAGAATCTAGGTTGGAAAAGAAATAAGAGTGCCACTGTTTGCAGATTACCTGATACTATACATAGAAAATCCTAATGATGCCACCAGAAAATTACTAAAATTTACTAGAGCTAATCATTGAATTTAGTAAAATCACAGGATACAAACAAAAAAAGGATACAGAATTAATACACAGAAATCCTTTGCATTCCTATACACCAACAGCCAAAACTCAGATCAATTAAGCAAACAATCCCATTCACCATTTCAACAAAAAAGAATAAAATACCTAGGAATAAACCTACCTAAAGAGAAAAAAGACCAGTATGCAGAAAACTGTAAGACACTGATGAAAGAAATCAAAGATGACACAAAGAGATAAAGAGATATACCGTGTTCTTGAATTGGAAGAATCAATGTTGTGAAAATGACTACACTGCCCAAAACAATCTACAGATTAAATGCAATCCCTATCTAATTAACAATGGCCTTTTTCAAATAACTAGAAAATATTTTTTATAGTTTGCTAGGAAACACAAACGGCTCCTAATAACCAAAACAATTTTGAGAAAGAAGAATGGAGCTGGAGAAATCAACTGTCCTGACTTCAGACTATACTTCAAAACTATAATAATCAGGACAGTATGGTACCAGCACAAAAATTGAAATGCACATCAATGGAACAAGATAGAAAGTCAAGAGATAAACCCATACACCTATGGGCAAATTATCTTTGACAAAGGGGGCAAGAATATATAATGGAAAGAAGACAGTCTGTTCAATAAGCACTGGGAAAATTGGACAGATGCATTTAAAGAATAAAATTAGAACACTTCTTAAGACCAAACACAAAAGTAAACTCAAAATGCATTAAAGACCTGTATGTAAGAACAGACACTTAAAACTCTTAGAGGAAAACATAGGCAGAACAGTCTGACATAAATCACAGCAAATCCTCTTTGACCCACCTCCTAGAGGAAGGGAAATAAAAATAAACAAATGGGACTTAATAAAACTTTAAAAAAAGTTTTATTTTTATCTATAAGTAAGATGAACTATATATTCTCTCAGAAGGGAAGAATATAATTGCAAATGAAGCAACTCACGAAATGCAGAAGTTGACAAAGTCTCCAAATTATACAAGCAGATCATGCAGCTCAATATCAGAAAAACAAACACCCCAATCAAATGGACAAACGATCTAAACAGACATTTCTCCAAAGAAGACAGAGATAGCCAGTAAACACACACACAAAAAATGCTCAACTTCACTCATTATTAGAGAAATGCAAATCAAAACTAGAATGAGATATCATCTCACACTGGTCAGAATGGCCATCATTGAACAATCTACAAATAAATGATGGAGGGAATGTGTAGAAAAAGGAACCCTCTTGTACAGTTGGTGGGAATACAAACTGATACAGCCACTACAGAGAAGAGTGCAAATATTACTTTAAAAATATTAGGAATAAAAGTACCATATGACCCAGCAATCTCACTCTGGACATATAACCTGAGAAGACCATAATTTAAAAAGACACATGTAGTGCAAAGTTCATTGCAGCACTATTTACAATAATCAGGACATAGAGGTAAGCTAGATGTCCATTAACAGATGAATGGATAAAGATGTGGTCCATATATACAATGGAAAATTACTCAGCCATAAAAATAACAAAACTGAGTCAATTTTAGTGATGTGGATGAACTTAGAATCTGTTATACAAAGTAAATCAGAAAAACAAATATTGTGGATATTATATATACATATATAAATGGAAATATATGGAAACTAGCAAAATAGTACTGAGAAACCTATTTGATGAGCAGGAATAGAGATGCAGATGTAGAGAATGGACTTGTGCATATAACAGGGGAAGGAGACAGTGGGAAAAATTGAAAAGGTTTCATTGACATACACATTACCATGTGTAAAATAGACAGATAGAGTGAAGGTGCTATGTAACATGGGGAGTTCAGCCTGGTGTGCTGTGATGACCTAAAGGAATGGGATGTGGCAGTGGGAGGGAGATTAAAGATGGAGGGGGATATGTGTATAGTACAAATACAATATTGTGAAACAATTATTCTTCAATTTTAAAAAAGTGTCCAACCAGTTGTCTTCACAGCTGAATTCTACCAAAAATTTAGAGAAGAACTTAGAACTGTCTTACTCAAACTCTTCCAGAAAATTGTAGAAGGTAAACTTCCAAACACACTCAATGAGGCCACCATCATCCTAATTCCAAAACCAGACAAAGATGACACATAAAAAGAAAACTACAGGCCAATATCACTGATGAACATAGATGCAAAAATCCTTAACAAAATTCTAGCAAACAGAATTCCACAACATATTAAAAAAATCATACATCATGACCAAGTTGGCTTTATCCCAGGAATGCAAGGATTCTTTAATATCGGCAAATCAATCAATGTAATAGACCACATTAACAAATTGAAAGATAAAAACCTTATGATTATCTCAATAGATGCAGAAAAAGCCTTTGACAAAATTCAACATCCATTTATGATTAAAACTCTCCAGAAAGCAGGAATAGAAGGAACATACCTCAACATAATAAAAGCTATATATGACAAACTCACAACAAGCATTACCCTCAATGGTGAAAAATTGAAAGCATTTCCCCTAAAATCAGGAACAAGACAAGGGTGCCCACTCTCACCACTACGATTCAACATAGTTTTCGAAGTTTTAGCCACAGCAATCAGAGCAGAAAAAGAAGTAAAAGGAATCCAGATAGGAAAAGAAGAAATGAAACTATCGCTGTTTACAGATGACATGATCCTCTACATAGAAAACCCAAAAGACTCTACCAGAAAATTGCTAGAGCTAATCAATGAATACAGTAAAGTTGCAGGATATGCAATTAACACACAGAAATCCCTTGCATTCCTATACACTAACAATGAAAAACAGAAAGAGAAATTAAGGAAACAATACCATTCACCATTGGAACAAAATGAATAAAACACTTAGGAGTATATCTACCTAAAGAAAAAAAAAAGACCAATACATAGAAAACTATAAAAGACTGATGAAAGAAATCAAAGAGGACACAAACAGATGGAGAAATATACCATGTTCATGGATTGGAAGAATCAATATTGTCAAAATGGCTATACTACCCAAAGCAATCTATAGATTCAATGCACTCCCTATCAAGCTACCAACGGTATTCCTCACAGAACTAGAACAAATAATTTCACAATTTCTATGGAAATACAAAAAACCTTGAATAGCCAAAGTAATCTTGAGAAAGAAGAGTGGAACTGGAGGAATCAACCTGTCTGACATCAGACTATACTACAAAGCCACAGTCATCAAGACAATATGGTATTGGCACAAAGACAGAAATATAGATCAATGGAACAGAATAGAAAGCCCAGACATAAATCCACGAACCTATGGACACCTTATCTTTGACAAAGGAGGCAAGAATATACAATGGAAAAAGACAACCTCTTTAACAAGTGCTGCTGGGAAAACTGGTCAACCACTTGTAAAAGAATGAAACTAGAACACTTTCTAACACCATACACAAAAATAAGCTCAAACTGGATTAAAGATCTAAATGAAAGACCAGAAACTATAAAACTCCTAGAAGAGAACATAGGCAAAACACTCTCCGACATAAATCACAGCAGGATCCTCTATGACCTACCTCCGAAAATATTGGACATAAAAGCAAAAATAAATAAATGGGACCTAATGAAACTTAAAAGCTTTTGCACAACAAAGGAAACTATAAGCAAGGTGAAAAGACAGCCCTCAGATTGGGAGGAAATAATAGCAAATGAAGCAACAGACAAACAATTAATTTCAAAAATATACAAACAACTCCTCCAGCTCAACTCCAGAAAAATAAATGACCCAATAAAAAAATGGGCCAAAGATCTAAACAGTCATTTCTCCAAGGAAGACATACAGATGGCTAACAAACACATGAAAAGATGTTCAACATCACTCATTATCAGAGAAATGCAAATCAAAACCACAATGAGGTACCATTACATGCCAGTCAGGATGGCTGCTATCCAAAAGTCTACAAGCAATAAATTTATTTTTTATTAGTTGGAGGCTAATTACTTTACAATAATGTAGTGTTTTTTGTTATACATTGACATGAATTAGCCATGGATTTACATGTGTTCCCCATCCCGATCTCCCTCCCACCTCCCTCTCCACCCGATTCCTCTGGGTCTTCCCAGTGCACCAGGTCCGAGCACTTGTCTCATGCATCCAACCTGGGCTAGTGATCTGTTTTACCCTAGATAATATACATGTTTCGATGCTGTTCTCTTGAAACATCCCACCCTCGCCTTCTCCCACAGAGTCCAAAAGTCTGTTCTATACATCTGTGTCTCTTTTTCTGTCTTGCATATAGGGTTATCGTTACTATCTTTCTAAATTCCATACATATGTGTTAGTATACTGTAATGGTCTTTATCATTCTGGCTTACTTCACTCTGTATAATGGGCTCCAGTTTCATCCATCTCATTAGAACTGATTCAAATGAATTCTTTTTAATGGCTGAGTAATATTCCATGGTGTATATGTACCACAGCTTCCTCATCCATTCGTCTGCTGATGGGCATCTAGGTTGCTTCCATGTCCTGGCTATTATAAACAGTGCTGCGATGAACATTGGGGTGCACGTGTCTCTTTCAGATCTGGTTTCCTCGGTGTGTATGCCCAGAAGTGGGATTACTGGGTCATATGGCAGTTTTATTTCCAGTTTTTTAAGGAATCTTCACACTGTTTTCCATAGTGACTGTACTAGTTTGCATTCCCAGCAACAGTGTAAGAGGGTTCCCTTTTCTCCACACCCTCTCCAGCATTTATTGCTTGTAGACTTTTGGATAGCAGCCATCCTGACTGGCGTGTAATGGTACCTCATTGTGGTTTTGATTTGCATTTCTCTGATAATGAGTGATGTTGAGCATCTTTTCATGTGTTTTTGTGCCATCTGTATGTCTTCCTTGGAGAAATGACTGTTTAATTCTTTGGCCCATTTTTTGATTGGGTCATTTATTTTTCTGGAGTTGAGCTGGAGGAGTTGTTTGTATATTTTTGAGATTAATTCCTTTGTCTGTTGCTTCGTTTGCTATTATTTTCTCCCAATCTGAGGACTGTCTTTTCACCTGGCTTATAGTTTCCTTTGTTATGTAAAAGCTTTTAAATTTCATTGTGTCCCATTTGTTTATTTTTGCTTTTGTTTCTAAAATTCTGGGATGTGGGTCATAGAGGATCCTGCTGTGATTTATGTCGGAGAGTGTTTTGCCTATGTTCTCCTCTAGGAGTTTGATAGTTTCTGGTCTTTAATCCATTTTTAGTTTATTTTTGTGTCTGGTGTTAGAAAGTGTTCTAGATTCATTCTTTTACCGGTGGTTGACCAGTTTTCCCAGCACCACTTGTTAAAGAGGTTGTCTTTTTTCCATTGTATATCCTTGCCTCCTTTGTCAAAGATAAGGTGACCATAGGTTCGTGGATTTATCTCTGGGCTTTGTATTCTGTTCCATTGATTTATATTTCTGTCTTTGTGTCAGTACCATACTGTCTTGATGTCCCATTGTGTATTCTTGATACCCTGTTGAAAATCATTTTAGTGCATATATGTGGATTTATTTCAGTTCTTTTAACTCTATTACACTGATTTGTATATCTGATTTTATACTAGTATCATACTCTTTTGATTAATATAGCTTTGTAATGTATTTTGAAATCTAGAAAAATGAGGCTACTTGCTTTGTTCTTCATTTTCCAGATTTTTAGCTATTTCAGGATTTACTGTGGCTCCATATGTACTTAAAATTGCTTTTTCTATTTCTGTAAATAATAGTCTTTTAAATTTTCATAGGGATTTTAATGAATATTTACATTATTTTAGGCAGTATGGATATTTTAACAATATTGTATCTTCAGTCCATAGACATTGGATGCCTTTTTCCTTTAGTTCTGTCCTTTTCCTTTAGTTGTGTCTTTTTCTATCAGTTTTTGTAGTTTTTAACTTGTAAGTCTTTCATCTCCTTGGTTACATTTATTCTTAAGTATTTTATTGTATATGATTTTACTGTATATGAAATTTCCCCCTTAATTTTATTTTCAGTTTGTCCATCAATACTGTATAGAAAAACAATTAATATTTGCATGTTTGTTTTATAATCTTTAACTTTACCAAACTTTATGAAATTCTCTTAATTCTAATAGATTTTCTTATATATTGCCTTATGTTGAGGTAATTTCTTTCTATTCTTAACTGTTGAGTTTTTCTTTTATGCCAGAGTATTGAATTTTGTCAAATTCTTTTCCTACATCTACTGAGATGATCATGTGATTTTTACACTTTATCGCATTAATATGCATATCATGTTGATGGATTTTCAAAAGTTGAAACACCCTTCCACACCAGATAATCCTAGTTGGTCACGGTATAAATTCTTTTTAACATAATGTTTATTTTGGTTTGCTAGTATGTTGTTGAGGATTTTTGCATGTATGTTTGTCAGGGATAGTGTCCTATATATTT